>NC_133535.1:71708285-72369952 GCF_048544455.1 Silene latifolia | reverse complement strand
ATCACCCTTGTAAGTCTTGTGCCACAGAGCAAAAATATGTCTAGCACAGTGTCTATGTTCAGCTAATGGCAGAACTGAAGCTACTGCATGAATGATGGCCTTAAAAAGAGAAAAAAATAAAAACCATAGTAAGAAAGAGAGATCGGTGCATATACGAACTAGTACATTTCATGGCCGTATACATAACACTTAAAAAAGAAAAGAACTTGATTATTACCTGATGCTTATCAGAGACGATAGCCATGTGTTCACCTTTACCCAACTCCAAGCTTATTTGCAATTGAGTAAGGAACCACTCCCAACTAAGATTATTCTCACCTTCAACAATTGCCCAAGCTATTGGATACATTTGATCATTTCCATCTCTACCAACAGCAACCATCAGTTGACCACCAAGAAACGTTTTTAGAAAACATGCGTCCACACATATGATCTTCCTACATCCTTCCTTCCACCCCTTTTGCAGCCCTTCAAAGCATACATATAACCTCTGGAAAACTGGTGTTGTTGTAGACTTAGGGTCATTGACTAACACCAAGTGGGTTCCGGGACTAGATTTTTTCAACGCTTTCAGATACCTGCCAACTTTAAAGTAGTGGTCTTGCGTAGACCCATGTAACATTTTATGTGCCCAATATTTCACCTTGTATGCAAAATCTCTCAAAATCACTACCTTATATGCCCTCCTAACTGTATCAATGATCTCTTTAGCTGGCCAGTGTGGCCTAGCTTTAAAAACTTCTAAGAACTGCGTAGCAAGCCACGTAGACTTCAGTTGTCGATTCTTCTTCATGGTTCTGTTACATTTATGCTCACTAACAACCTTTTTAACAACAAAAGTAGCTCTCCTCGAATCCCATGATCCATACAACTTAAATGGACACCCTTTAACACACTCCACACCTAATCTTTATTGTCTCTTCTCATCACTAACATCAAATTTCAAGTTTCTACTGATACCCGTCGTTGTGAGTACCAAAAATAAAATTTATATTTCCTATTAAAACTAACTTAGGCTAGTGGTAACAGGGTCGAACCACAAGGAGGCGAATGTAATTAATAATTGTCTAATTCTAGTCTAAGGTAACGAATGTGGGGGTTGAATTGATTTGGTCTATAACTAAGGCAATAAACTAAATAGACGGATAAAACAGATAAAAGAAGGGGTACTAGGATGGTCGGTTCACCATAGTTTCGGCGGCAGCATACTAAGTAGGTCTAAATCAAGCACATGAGGGGGGAAAACAAGAGGTCCTCTCGGTCCACTCTTAACAAATAGCATCTTTCGATCTCGCTACAAGTCCCTAATATCACTAATACTGACTCTCGTCCTGAAAAGTGACTTATAATCTAAACTTTACCTATCTTTCGATCTCAGCATAGTTTAGTCATTTTAATTGGTGATCTAACAACTTTCCCTATCTTTCGATCTAATGGGTCAGTTATATATTAAGCATTCAACTAGTCGCATGCATTCGATTCGTCAAATACAACATTTAAATCAATTAAAACGAAGGTAAACCTCACGTGGTCAGTCGATCGACCAGGTATGGCGGTCGATCGACTGACACGCGATTTCAGGCCATATTATTCTACGCCGCCTACACTATAATTCCCCTACATCCTAGCACGAATAAATTATCTACTCATACTAAGAATGATAACAACAGTAGGATTGGCTAAATAAATTACAGAATTCATGATTGATACGGTAAGATAAACAATTAACATAAGATGGCAATTCGGCTTGGGAAACTGATCTAGCAATTCTATAACCATGAAAGAAAGCAAAATAACTTGAACAAAACAGGAGAGTACCGTGTGAATTTCGAAGGAAAAGAACAAAGCCGAATTATCAAAGTCAATTGTATTCAATCCCGAATTAATCCTTGAATCCTAATTATTGATAAACTAAAACTGTATATTAAACTTGAGTAAAAATTCGATGTAAAACTTAATGTAACTGGATGCCTATTCTGAAAACTCAAGCTGCGTTATATAGGAAAAGTACGCAGCTATTATTCCTAAACCTAATGACTCATGGGCTTGATAAATCTCGATCTTTTAATTCTCATCTGAAGTAGCGACTTGGTCGATCGACTGAGAATGGCGGTCGATCGACTACCCTGAGCTGAACAGTAGCTACTGGAACCTGCAGGTTGGTCGATCGACTGAAGGTAGTGGTCGATCGACTGAAGTTGCTGATAGTTGGCTTCTATAATCTCGTGGATTTGTCTTTTGGGCCTTGAAACGCGCACCAAGCTCGTTCCTTAAGTGAATTCTTCACGTCAAATGCAATGCAGGATACTCGGGGATTGATTTAGCTCAATTTCCGTTGAATTCTTCACATTTCTGCAATAATGTACAAAAACACGAAAGTAGACAGAAATAGGGGAAATGGTAGCTTAAACTACACAAATGAGCTCTGAAATGCGTGTAAAATGAGGTGTAAAACATCATATAAATGACACGCATCAAACTTCTCCAAACCAAACCCTTGCTTGTCCCCAAACAAGAACTAAACTCGATCTAATGACCTAATGGAACGAGTTCAATCTCAGAGCGAATTACAACATGTAAAGCCTAAACCATTTTAATGCAATAACCAACAATCAATTAGCAATTATGAATCATGCAACCGAGTTATGAAGTCGTTAAAAAACTGCTGAACCATCAACTATAGAGACTTATAAAATTGGACTCTCACGGGTCGCTCATATCACACATAAGCACAGGTGAATATATGTAAGAGGATAGAAAGAATTCATTTTGTAAAGACTCTCACCTAACTACGACCTATAGGAACATGCCTGCAATATAATATGAAAGTAATCTCTATGACCGTACATATGCATTCCAACCAACAAAAGACCAAGACACATGCCGAGGTATATATGGATATGTGAGGTATGGGTAAGAAGAGGCAAAACATTTACGGGAAAGTGGAGGTACAGGTGATCAAGCTAGTACCAAAACGGAACCATATGACAACATCCTTCTTCTTGCTCAAAATTCAATCGATACGGTGCTATAGCAAGCACAAAACTCACAATCTCCAGTATAACAGTAATCAACCAACTCCCCATAAGATACTAATGCAACATGGGAGCAAAAATCGCCATAAGATAAGGATTTTGAATTATGCGAATTGATTTGCTTCGGAACCCAGTCGATCGACTTGATGTAGGGGTCGATCGACTGAAGTAAACAGTACAGAACTCTTTTTTCTTTTTCGAATCATTTTTTTTCTTTCTTTCTTTTTTCTTTTCTTTGAACTTCTTTCCTCCTTCAATCTTTTTATCCAACAAAATCTCAATATGAGCATTAGCTACCAAAAACTAAGTAACAATCCCAAGAACATATACTACTAGCTTGACAAGGGCAGGCTAAATGTAGGATGTAGTAATGGGAGAAAAAGGCTATTTTTGGCAGTGTGAAGCTTATGGGTAAAATGAGAAAAGGAGACCTCTACCACATTTGTCAACAAACCACAAACCGAATGCATACAGGTATTAAGCAGATCAAGTTCATATTTATGCATATTTGTGTAACATGTCTCATAAGGAGTACTACTCACATTCCTAGATAAACTGGTCATAGATGACACCAGTTATAAGCTCTAAACCTTAGAAAATATGATGTAGCTTGCCAAAATTCTAAGTCAAGTCTCAAGTTCAGCAAATAATTTAAAGAAAACTCGTAGATATGCACTTATACGATTCTACTAATAACATGTCAATTAGCAAGGTTCAGGCAGAAACAAATGCAATTGCAATATCATCATTAAAATACTACTGTTCCGACTCGACCTATATGCTGAAATAAACATGCAAATTTTTGAATTTTGATGAAATTTTCCAATTTTTTTTGGAATTTTCTGTATATATAAGAGAAATGAAATAAACAATGCAAGCCAAAAATGTAAATGTGCAACTAAAATGCAATAAAACAATGCAAATGAAATGCGACGCAAAACCGTTCCCCAAACCAAATCGCACAATGTCCCCATTGTGCAAAATCATGTAATGAAGAAAAGAGAAACGAGAATTTGCGATAAGTAAATATGACATGGAGTGGAACTCGGGAACTCACAAGACTTTAAGCGCAGCAAAAGGAAACCTCCCCAAACCAGCGTGAGCTAGGAGGTTTGAAGAGCTAGATGCTACAAATAAGTACCTGAAAGACAAACAAATACCATGCATAAAACCGAGAAAACAATAATGAAGCGGTAATTATGTACATAATTGAGAAAATAGAAGAAATAAATAAAATGACGGAAAATAAAGTGGAGTAGAAAACTGCCTCAATTCCGCAAATCGACCAAACACAGCAGGGGAGAGGTCGTGAACAGTGCACAAAGAAGTGCGAGGCGGTCGATCGACTACATAGCCGGTCGATCGACCGAGTGAACAGAATGAAGCTCCGGAACAGACAGCCGATCGATCGACCATACAGGGCGGTCGATCGACCGAAAATACTGCTGTAACTTCTGATTTCTTCGTATTTGCTCAATAACTTGAGCTAATGAGGTCTAAAAACCTGCAAGTGCACAATAATACGCGCCCAAAATTGCGCAAAACCCAAAGTAAAGCCTAAAGTGCTTAAAAATCCTAAATAGAAAAATTAAATGCAAAGTCTCGCGCACACAAAAGCAATAAAAATAGTTTAAAAGCAATAAAATAAAGTTTTTGATAAAGCGCATGATCAACTAGTAGTTGATCAAGAATGGCCACGGTATGGCCCACTTCGTCGGCTTCTGGCTTCAAGAAGTAGCCTCAATAGTGCTCATCTTCTCGGCGGCACTCTTCTCAACTTTAGCATCCGTATAGCTCAACGGATCAACATGTTCGTCATCTCCCCAATCAATGACCTCTTCCGGCTCATCAAAGTCCAAGTCGGACATTCTCACTCTGGCTGGCTCATCTTCAAGCTCCTCATCAGCGCCATAGCTCAGGCATCCAAGACCGCCTCTTGAAACGACTTGCTCCTTCACAGCTGGAGTAACAGGTATCTCTCCCTTCCCCAAACCAGCTCCTACAATGTCTAAAACAGAAGAATCTTCCTCCACTTTGCTCCCAATCTGGGGCGGAGGTGTTACAACAGGAGTAGGAATAGAGACAGGCATATCAGGAAGTATAAAATAAGATTTCTTTTCAGAAACCGTATTGCAAGTGACAGGCCACATGGGGTCCTTCTTCCTAGCTGTCTGAGCAAAGACAATGGAGTGTTTCCCTACTTTGAAGGTTAGGGTCCCATAGCCAACATCAATAACTGCACCAACAGTGTGCAGAAATGGCCTACCTAGAATGATAGGTATGTGGGCATCCTCAGGCATATCTAGGACCACAAAGTCTACAGGGAAGAAAAACTTCCCTATTTGCACAGGGATGTCCTCTAAGACTCCTATAGGCTGGACCGCAGAGCGATCAGCCATCTGAACGGTCATGCTCGTAACTGCAAACCTATTCAATTTTAACTTTCTAGCAAGACTCAAGGGCATGACGCTAATACTAGCTCCTAGGTCACATAATGCCTTCTCAATAGAGAAGGTACCTATATTACAAGGAACGGAAAAGCTACCTGGGCCCTCTAGCTTATGGGGTGCAGTGTGTGTCAAATAAGAACATGACTCTTTAGTGAGTGCGACAATATGCACAGTTTCAAGTGACCTCTTTTTAGACAGTAATTGCTTCATAAACTTCATGTAAGCGGGCACTTGATTCACTAATTCAAGGAAAGGTACTTGTACGTTTAAACTACGAACAACATTTTCAAATTTATTCAAAGATACATGTTCCTTCGTCGGCACTAATCTCTCCGGATAGGGGGCTGAAAGTAGCAACGTAGCCCTCTCCTCTAAATCTCGCATGCCGGCATCCGTGGACTTAGGCTGGAAGTCCACTACCTTCTCCTTATTGAAGCTTGACCCCTCTTCAGACCGTCTCAAATATGAACCATTGATCGACATTGGGTCGTACTTCGGAACCGGGACTGACCCATCAGCACTCGGGTCTTGCCCCAATACTTTCGGAGTTGTCGTACCCCGAAACAAGTGATCCCTCAGATTATTGGGCATTGGAGGACGAAATTGTTCAATATCAGCAGCGCCCTCGGTCGATCGACCATGTTGCTCGGTCGATCGACCGGATTCGATAAGATACGGTAAGCTCCTGTAACTCGCACTTTAGTCGATCGACCGGGTGTATCAGTCGATCGACTAATATACCTGGTAGACGCCTTTTTCTTTCTATTACTTGTTACAGCTTTATTCGGACTCGGTTTTGCCCCATCTTTTTTATCAGTGTCCTCGACCATGGCAGGCCCCTCCAGAGTAGACCTACTCCTCAAAGTAATGGCATTTAGGATCTCTTTCTGGTCAGTATGAGTCGGTAAGTGTCCCGGAGCTCGAGTGGTACTCTTGCTAGCCAATTGAGCAATTTGGCTCTCTAGAAGTTTCATTCTGGCCTCTCTAGCTTGGGACTCCTTTTGCAACATATTCTTTAACTCAGAAAGTCGAATTTTGAGATTGTTTTTCTTTGCGGCACATAGGGAGGTTTTTGAAATCGTTGTTGCTTATGTGGGGGCACATAAGTTTGTCTTCTTTCTTTGTTGTGGAGGTTGAGTAGGATTTAAGACATTTTGACTACTCCACCTCAGATTTGGATGAACATTCGGCTCATAATAGGTATTCGTTTGCCTATAATGTTGAAAGGCAGCACAAGACTCAAAGGGACTAGGACAATTTTCTGAAACATGTCCCTCGGCTCCACATCTTTTGCAGACGAAAGGACCGTCTGACACAGTATTTATATGGTAGATTCCCCCTTTTGAAGCTCCTCCCAACTCGTATTTGTCAAATCTTGCCGTGAGAGCTTCTACTGCAGCCACAGAAGGAGATTCAGCACTTCTCCTTTGATTCCCCCTGGAATTCCCATACTCAGCTTTATGGGTGGCTAAGTCATCAATGATCTTCCACCCTTTGGTCTCTCCAACATTCTCTGCAAATCGGCCACTTGCTGCAGCATCCAAGATAGCTCTTTGATCATCATAGAGCCCATTATAGAACTGATTGCATAGTCTCCACTTCTTAAACCCATGGTGCGGTATGGTTCGCACCAATTTCTTGAAACGGAGCCAGGCCTCATGAAAGTTCTCATCCGGCCCTTGTTTAAAGCTCGTGATCTGAGCTCTAATCGCATTGGTCTTCGAGGCAGAAAAGTATTTCTTGTAAAATGGCAAGGCCAACGAACTCCAATCGGTGATCCCATGAGCAGCTCGATCCAGGTCTCTGTACCACTCCTTTGCAGCATCGCGGTGTGAGAATATAAACATAGTCTCATTTATTTAGTCCGGGGTCACGCCAGTGGGTGCGGGTATGGAACATCAATAATCAATAAAGGTCTCCATGTGATTGGCTGCATCTTCAGTTGCAGCTCCCCAGAATTGGTTTCTCTCAACCAAATTAATATAGGCGGGCTTTGGCTCGAATTTTCGATCTTCCCCTGGTAATGCGAATCCTTTGTAAAGATTCGCAGCAGTCGGCTCAGAGTGACTAGCTATGCTCGCTTCTTCAGCCATGACTGGAATTTCTGGAGAAGTGACGGTCTCAGCTGATGAAGTGGAAACAGGAGAGGAAGGTGGATCTTCCTCAAATAAGGCGTTCTCGTAGTAACTTGACAGAGTACTCAGCTCTTCCTCTGTCGGCAATACCCTAGATGATCGTCTCAACTCACGCAAGGTCTTCTCAATCTCAGGATTAAAAGGTACTAATTCGCCACCCTGTGACCTGCGCATAAGAAGAAACACTACAAAAAGAATATGAGAATAGTTTAAGGAACGAATGTTCCTTAAACTAAGAAACAGACTAAAATAAAACAACTAAAAATTAGAACAATTGCCTCCCCGGCAACGGCGTCAAAATTTGACACCCGTCGTTGTGAGTACCAAAAATAAAATTTATATTTCCTATTAAAACTAACCTAGGCTAGTGGTAACAGGGTCGAACCACAAGGAGGCGAATGTAATTATTAATTGTCTAATTCTAGTCTAAGGTAACGAATGTGGGGGTTGAATTGATTTGGTCTATAACTAAGGCAATAAACTAAATAGACGGATAAAACAGATAAAAGAAGGGGTACTAGGATGGTCGGTTCACAATAGTTTCGGCGGCAGCATACTAAGTAGGTCTAAATCAAACACATGAGGCGGGAAAACAAGAGGTCCTCTCGGTCCACTCTTAACAAATAGCATCTTTCGATCTCCCTACAAGTCCCTAATATCACTAATAATGACTCTCGTCCTGAAAAGTGACTTATAATCTAAACTTTACCTATCTTTCGATCTCAGCATAGTTTAGTCATTTTAATTGGTGATCTATCAACTTTCCATATCTTTCGATCTAATGGGTCAGTCATATATTAATCATTCAACTAGTCGCATGCATTCGATTCGTCAAATACAACATTTAAATCAATTAAAACGAAGGTAAACCTCACGTGGTCAGTCGATCGACCAGGCATGGCGGTCAATCGACTGACACGCGATTTCAGGCCATATTATTCTACGCCGCCTACACTATAATTCCCCTACATCCTAGCACGAATAAATTAGCTACTCATACTAAGAATGATAACAACAGTAGGATTGGCTAAATAAACTACAGAATTCATGATTGATACGGTAAGATAAACAATTAACATAAGATGGCAATTCGGCTTGGGAAACTGATCTAGCAATTCTATAACTATGAAAGAAAGCAAAATAACTTGAACAAAACAGGAGAGTACCGTGTGAATTGCGAAGGAAAAGAACAAAGCCGAATTATCAAAGTGAATTGTATTTAATCCCGAATTAATCCTTGAACCCTAATTATTGATAAACTAAAACTGTATATTAAACTTGAGTAAAAATTCGATGTAAAACTTAATGTAACTGGATGCCTATTCTGAAAACTCAAGCTGCGTTATATAGGAAAAGTACGCAGCTATTATTCCTAAACCTAATAACTCATGGGCTTGATAAATCTCGATCTTTTAATTCTCGTCTGAAGTAGCGACTTGGTCGATCGACTGAGAATGGCGGTCGATCGACTACCCTGAGCTGAACAGTAGCTACTGGAACCCGCAGGTTGGTCGATCGACTGAAGGCAGTGGTCGATCGACTGAAGTAGCTGATAGTTGGCTTCTATAATCTCGTGGATTTGTCTTTTGGGCCTTGAAACGCGCACCAAGCTCGTTCCTTAAGTGAATTCTTCACGTCAAATGCAATGCAGGATACTCGGGGACGGATTTAGCTCAATTTCCGTTGAATTCTTCACATTTCTGCAATAATGTACAAAAACACGAAAGTAGACGGAAATAGGGGAAACGGTAGCTTAAACTACACAAATGAGCTCTGAAATGCGTGTAAAATGAGGTGTAAAACATCATATAAATGACACGCATCAAACTTCCCCAAACCAAACCCTTGCTTGTCCCCAAGCAAGAACTAAACTCGATCTAATGACCTAATGGAACGAGTTCAATATCAGAGCGAATTACAACATGTAAAGCCTAAACCATTTTAATGCAATAACCAACAATCAATTAGCAATTATGAATCATGCAACCGAGTTATGAAGTCGTTAAAAAACTGCCGAACCATCAACTATAGAGACTTATAAAATTGGACTCTCACGGGTCGCTCATATCACATATAAGCACAGGTGAATATATGTAAGAGGATAGAAAGAATTCATTTTGTAAAGACTCTCACCTAACTACGACCTATAGGAACATGCCTGAAATATAATATAAAAGTAATCTCTATGACCGTACATATGCATTCCAACCAACAAAAGACCATGACACATGCCGAGGTATATATGGATATGTGAGGTATGGGTAAGATGAGGCAAAACATTTACGGGAAAGTGGAGGTACAGGTGATCAAGCTAGTACCAAAACGGAACCATATGACAACATCCTTCTTCTTGCTCAAAATTCAATCGATACGGTGCTATAGCAAGCACAAAACTCACAATCTCCAGTATAACAGTAATCAACCAACTCCCCATAAGATACTAATGCAACATGGGAGCAAAAATCGCCATAAGATAAGGATTTTGAATTATGCGAATTGATTTCCTTCGGAACCCAGTCGATCGACTTCATGTAGTGGTCTTCATCCTCATCTAGTTCATGTTCTATATTTTCTCCTTCACTAACAGATTTATTTTTTTCTTGTGCGAAAGGATATAGTCTACACTCAACAGCCTCTTCTTGTAGTTTTTTTACAAGGTCAAAGAGTTTTCTATTACATCCTCTAACTTTATTCCTTGCTTCCACGAACTCATCATCACTAGTTTTGACATCACCATCATTCAACCCCTCACCTTCATCTTCTAAGACTTCATCAAATAACCCTTCACCATATACATCTATATCATCTGTCCCCACATTATCTACACCCACATCATTAGTATCACTCTCATCTTCATCATCTGTAACACCATCACCATCCAAAGGAACATATTCCTTCTCATCATCATCAGAGTAATCATATTCACATAATATGTCATTCCATTTTAGAGGACTCTCTGGTCTAGGATCTTCCCAATCATACTCTTCAGCTACTTCTATCACTTTTTTTTTTGTGTGGGAAGATGTTTGAAGAGGTTCTTTTGTTGTGAGTGAGTGTAATGTCCGCTCTGTTTCCATGGGGTTAGTGTTTTTATTAGTTGTCACATGGTATTCCTCAATGGTCAGCTTTTGGGATTGAGCTCTCTTAGGAGTAAGCTTTTTTAGACCTTTTTTTTGTGAAGGGATATTCTTGGTTGGGGTGTTTTTTGTTTGTGGGTCTTCAAGAATGACTGGTTCATCCACACCATGTTCAACATACACATCAATGACCTTACTCTTGGCAACAATATCAATCATTTCAAGTACCTCTTTGTCATGGTACACTTTTCCTAAACCCTCATCTAAACTTTTTCCAGGCAACAAGTAGTATATGCACTTAATCTTACTGTATAAATTACACTTCGGTGCTAACTCCTTCAACCAAAACGAACAAAGTTCATCCGAATCTTCTTCAAAATTCTTAGTCTTCCCTCCAACATAATATGTTTTGTTTCCCACCTTCTTAACACTACTACAAATACAGGCAACCACAACGGCCCTTTAACAACGCTTATTCACGAAAATCATCAAAACACGTTGTAGAATTAATTTCGCGAATTTTACCAAACTTAATTACAACGGTTCTGTGTTGTTAACCGTTGTTATTGGTTTTAACAACGGGTCATACTTGAAAAACCGTTGTTAATGAAAAAACTAAAAACGGTTAAATTTTAACCGTTGTTAATGGTTTGGCGCCTAATTAGTGACAAGTAATCACAATGGTTATATTAGAACCCGTTTTTAATACTTTTTAACAACGGTTGTAGACTCAATAACCGTTGTTATTAATGTTATGAAAATCTTAAGAACAACAGATTGCTTTATTCTGTTATACGCTACAAAACACAAACACAAGCTAATACTGCTACTATATCATCCTCCATTTCTCCCTGATCGTCTCTCTGTCTTCATCTCCGTCACTGTTGTCACCGTCTTCTCTCCCTCATCGTGTTTATCAATCAGGTATATATATGTTTCTTAGCAACGCTTATAGATATAGGATTTTTTGGGTTATTATCTAATTTGTTGATAATTTAGCTTAATTGCTTTCCTGAATTTCGTTTATTTGTTTGCCTATTATTGTATTTTCTGAATTAGTTGCCTATTATTACGAATGTAGAATAATGACTCGAACTTGGATGATTGATGCAAATATGAGTGACCGCACCTACAAGGATGGTTTAGCTGAATTTTATGAATTCGTTTCGAACAATTTGAAAGGTTCTTCTAGTATTGCATGTCCTTGTGAAAGATGTGGTAATATTAGCTATATGGCTTTTTCCGGACGTTAAAATACACCTAGAAAAGTGGAGATTTAGTCGATCCTATACACGTTGGATTTTTCATGGGGAATCATTAGAGGAAGAGAATAACTCGGAAGAAGATGATGTTGAGGTACACGAAAGGCTAATCGATGATCCCGAGTTTGTCGAGTTTTTGAGTTGGAAGAGTTGGAAGTAGAGAAGTTGAATGTTGGGTTTATAGATAATGAAGAGAATGATGATGAGTCCATTACTTTTGAAGATGTAGGTGATGACACTAGTAATTGGGATGACCTTAACAACATGTATGAGAAGTTGTGTGAGTCGAAGCACCTCTCGTATCCTGGTTGTAAGTTCACAAAAATGTCTACTGTGGTGAAGTTGTATAATATCAAGGGGGCAAATGGGGTGAGTGACACGTGTTTCACTAGTTTTTTAGCCTTGATAAAGGAGTTGCTTCCTGATGGTAATGTTCTACCTGTTAAGACATATGAGGCGAAAAAACTAATAAGAGGAGTGGGTATGAAATATGAGAAAATACATGCATGTCCAAATGATTGCATATTGTATCGGAAATTATATCAAAACTTAACCAATTGCCCTAAATGTTTGGAGTGACGTTATAAGGATAAGGAAGGGATCCCGGCTAAGGTGTTGTGGTATTTTCCATTGATACCAAGAGTCATAAGGATTTATGTGAATCCCGATGATGCAAAAATGTTAACTTGGCATGAAACAGGAAGAATAAATGATGGAAAGCTAAGATACCCGGCAGATGGTAAGCAATGGAAATCGTTCGACGCTAAGTATCCCGAGTTCGGCAATGAACCTAGAAACTTACGTCTAGCATTGTCCACTGATGGAATGAACCCACACGGAAACATGAGTAGCCAACATAGTACTTGGCCAGTAGTGTTGGCTATTTATAACTTACCTCCATATGTGTGCATGAAAAGAAAGTATTTGATGTTGTCGTTGTTAATTTCCGGCCCTAAACAACCTGGAAATGATATAGATGTATATTTGGAACCTCTTCTAGATGATTTGCGATTGTTGTGGGATAGTGGGATAGAAGTATTTGATGCATATAAGAACGAAACTTTCAATTTGAGAGCGATGTTATTGTGTACAATAACTGACTATCCGGCTTATGGCGACCTTTCTGGGCACACAGTTCATGGGAAAGAGGCTTGTCCATTGTGTGGGGAGGATATCGAGTCTGAATACTTGAAGTCTTCTCGTAAGTATGTGTATATGGGAAATAGGAGGTTCTTGTATCATGACCATTGTTATCGCAAGATGCAGAAAGCATTCAATGGAAGACAAGAACTTCGTCAACCTCCTAGAATTTTGAGTGGGCATGATGTTTATCAGAAATTAAAGCATATTGAGATAGATTATGGGAAGAAGAGCGGCTCTAAATTGTCTACTCGTGGGTATAAGAAAAGATCCATATTTTTTTGATAAACTTCCATATTGGCCTGACCTGGAGGTCAGGCGTTGCCTAGATTTTGTACCTTGGGCCCGTGTACTTGAGATACCAGTATCTTTTCGAAAGATTGATGAAAGTCTACAAGGACTATACATCTAATCGGTATCGTTCGGAAGGTTGTATTGCTGAACGCGCTATTTTAGACGAAGCTCTTTCATATTGTTACGCTCATCTCTCCCCTGAGGAGTTGATTGGCGTTCCTAAGAATCGTCATAGTGACTGGATGACCGGAAAAGGTATTAGGGGCCGGGTTGAAAAAATTATGACACGTGAAATGTTGCATTTAGCACACACGTATATGCTAAACAACGAAGATGAGGTGAAACCTTATATTCAACAACACAAAGATGAGCTAAAATACGATCACCCAAACAAGACCGAGAAGTGGATTGCGAACGAGCATACGAAGACGTTTGCAGAGTGGTTTAGGAATATTGTCTTAGAGTGTACTGATCAAACTGGTGATGACATCTCTCCTAGGTTACTACGTCTTGGTTTAGGTCCAAATGCCAGGGTCACCTTTTACAACAGTTTTGCCATTAATGGATATACTTTTTACACCCGCGAGCAAGATGAGTTGAGCACAATGCAAAATAGTGGTGTGAGTTCTGAATTTGAGGCAATGCACTTTGCTACTTCAAAAGATAAAAAGCCTATTTGGGGAAAATGACTTTATTATGGTGTTATTCAAGAAATATTGGTACTAGATTACATTGATTTCACAATGCCTTTGTTTCGATGTAACTGGGTTGATAACAACATCCATTGTGTTCGAAAGGATAAGATGAGATTTACGTTGGTCAATCTGGGTAAGGTTGGCAATAATAAGGACGATCCTTTCATAATGGCATCCCAAGCTAAACAAGTGTTCTATGTCACCGATCCTATGGATAAGAAGTGGTATGTTGTACTGCCTATAAGGAGTAGAAGGAGTAGTCCATCCGATAATGGTGATGATGATCAGGATGTCGTTTTTGAGGGAATGGATCAGTCTACCACTGTATCTTATTTCGACGATGTTGACACTGATCATGAGGACACTGAAAGCATCTATATGCGTGATGACCATGGTGAAGGTATTTGGGTTAACGAAGAAACTATGACATCCAAGAAACGCCCCGATCCCCGAGATAGTTCATCAGGACACAGTGATATGGACGACCAACATTTTGAGTCATTTTCAGACCAATAATTTGATGGTTTAATTTATTGGGAAATCAATAATGGTCATTGTTAAATAAAAATTCCCAAATTTGCATGGCATGGTAAATCCTGTAGCTTAGATATGCAGTATGCATGCATGCAGGTTTTATCTTATTTTCTTGATCTTATTATTAGATGTGGATGCTGGTGTTGAAATTGCTGAATAATGTTGCAAAGATATGGTGCTTCAACATTAAAGTATGTATTGTTACTGAGTTTGACTGATCTTTGGAACTACATAATTTAAAAAAAAAGGTTCAACAATAACAACGGTTATATTTAAATTACCCGTTGTTAATACTTTCAACAACGGGTGTAGTACCTCTACCCGTTGTCAATGATTTTTTTGACATATTTCATTTTGGCGCAAATTTGGTGAAAATATATTACAACGGGTATATTTTAACCGTTGTAATAAAGTTTTGACAACGGTTGACTTTTATTGACCCGTTGTTATTAACATATAACAACGGTTCTTCTTTGAGCACCCGTTGTCAATAGTTTGTCTTAACAAAAAACTAATTTACAAACCTATACAACATACCATACACAAACACACACAACATTAGTTCAACTGTTGGTATCCTGAGTTAATTCTTCTCTCTTCCTCGCTTTCTACATTATCGTTGCCGGCCGTCGCCCAATTTCCGACGCCCAGATTCTGTTGCCTTCCCTTATCATCATGCTCGTTCTCTTTATCATCATCATCATCATCAGGTATGTTCACTTTAATTTTGTGTTTCGTCATTAGGGTTTTAAGACGATCATCTTTTTTTCTTTTTCATGCATCTGTTTGTTTTTCGTCTTCTTTGTTATCTTTATCATCCCGCATCATCTACTTCACTCCTCTTATTAGGGTTTAGGATTTTAGAAGCTCAATCTGTTGTTTTAAATTTTCATTCCTATTAGGGTTTAGGGTTTTAGATAATACTCTGCATGTACGTTGTTAAGTTGTTCATTTCCTATATCATTCATATTTGGGTTTTAGGATTATCATGGGTGAAAAACGTAAAAGAAGTCAAAAGAATAATAAACCTGAGGATAATAAGCCTGGTGAGAGGGGTGCTACGAAGTGCCAGAAAGTCATTGCAGCTATAGCCGCTAAACAGCCGTTGGAAATAACATGGAGTGAGATGGGTTTCCCTACTGGTCCAAATGCGGGTTATTTCTCCAGTTGGATTGGTACTTGCACAAGACAGTTTGTGCCTATCCATTTAGATGATGTTAGAACTTTGAATCCAAAATTGGCGGAGTTATACTTGGCTCGTGTAAAGGAAGGCTTTATTATACCCGATGAAAGCCATGATAAGTATTTAATGCATAAGGCAGCGGATGTCCACAGGCAGTGGAGGTGTGACGTTGCTAGGGATTGGTTGTATGTGGACAAAGCAACGGGGGAGATGCGTAAGAGCCCACCGGAAAACAAGTGTCCCACCATCAGTCAGGAACAATGGGATCTTTTCGAAAAGATGAGAACTAATGAGAAGTTTCAGGTTAAATATCCTCGCCTTTTAACGATTTACGTATCATTTTTTTAATTAATGAGTCCTTTATATAATCTTTTTATTATCTCATATACTTGCGCTTTTATATAATTATTTGAAGGCCGTTAGCATAAGAAATCGTGCTAACATTTCATGCAAGAAGGGGAAATGGTATGGTTCTCGAGGCGGTTACAGAAAGATAGAAGAGAACCTCGTAAGTAGCATGCATTATTCCCCTGTGAGACTTTATTTTTTTAATCACACTTGGACTTGCATTGATACACATTTACGTTTATAAATGTTACCATGTTAATGTGTATGTGGCAAAGGGAGTGAAAGAGGTGGATCGGCATGTAACTTATAAAGAAGGGCACACGCCTAAAGGATCCCGGTCGCGTGACAAATATGATGAGGAAGTGTTGGCCAACATAGTAAGCATTATTTTATTAAGACGAGTTCATTACTAACTTTATTATTTTAGTCACAAATATAATTTGAAGTTTATTAAATATATTATAGGACAACGTATTGAAAGAGGTAGAAGAAGGGAAATTCACTCCCAGTGGTCGTAATGACGTTCTTGCTAGAGCGATCGGCCGACCTGAACATCCAGGTCGTTTGAGGGGCGTCCCGTTACAGGTTGGAGTAACGAAATATTATAGGACAACTGCCCCGATAAAGAAGAAAAGGAAGACTAAGTCCGAGAAGGCTGACATGGTAACATTTATTCTATTATTTTCATTTAAGTTCAAATCACATGTTATTGTTGGGATAAAAATTGCTGACACATTACATTCTTGGCACACAGCTTCAGTTAATGGCATCCATACTACTAAAGCTGAATGCTGGAGGCAAGCTTTCTGAAGATGAAGTGAAGATGATGGAGGATGTCATTTCTAAAGGGGGTAATAATAAGGTACAACAGATTGGTCAAGAGGCCGCTACTACCTTGGCAATACATGAGAAGAAAGTATCGGTCAACGAGATTCAGAAATATCAGGTACCTAATAATGCTTCTGAAGTTGTAACAACTAAAGCCGATCAGGTACCTAATACTTCCTTATTTTTTTTTTTGGGTAAGATCAGGGGGTGTGTTCCCTGCCAGGTCTAATGCTATAACTTTGACATGGTGCCATTGGTTAATTTTATTTGGTAAATAATGGGTCTGAAAAGGAGATTCAGCTTGAGAAGACGGCTGATGGAAAACAGCATACATCCCCTTCAAGTCAGTTCCCTGTTTTCAGTAAGGTTAGAAGAAATACCTTTATATATATGTTAAATTTTTAATTGTTGAATGTTTTTATATGTTAAATTTTTTTTTTTTTTGTAGGGAACAAAAAAGCCGGCTTTGGCGGATAAGCCTAAGTCCACAGACATGCCAACGACCTCGTCGAGACAACAACTTCATGAGGTATTTAATTAACTTCTCCATTTTTTTAAAAACCTCGCTCCCTTTATTTATATTTTGTCTGTATCTATAAAAAGCATGGTAATTTTGTGTAGGGGACAAAAAAGACTGATAAGCCTAAGTCCCCAGTCTTACCTGCTACTACTACCTCATCATTGAAAGAGCAGGTTGACGAGGTATTTAATTAAGTACGCTTTTATTTTTATTACTCCAACTAGGATATGTTACCTTTGGATTTTTTATTATTTTAATTATCTACTACATGTGTAGGCTGGTGGTAGTAGCACAAAATCAAAGACTCATTCTTTCCCGGACCTGAAAGAAGTTAGGAGTTTAAACTCCACACAATATACTGGGAAGGATTACATGCAAAAAGTAAGAACGGTGACGATGAGGAAACTGCATGAGGAGGCTGGCCATCGCATAGCCACCAAGCAATTGATAGTTATTCCGCTCGAGGAGGATATTCTAGGGGTTGAGCGCCAAGCACTTCTATCATGGGATATGCTAGCCATTTGGGCTTGCCTAGACCAGATTGATGTGGCACACCTATTTGTTTGGATGAAGTAAGTTTCTTAATAAATAATTTCATATTCTAATATTCTGACTACTAGATAGTGTTTTAAATAACGGAATTAATACCATAATAATGTAGGATATTAAAATTGAGATTGATCCCCGAGAAGAATATTCCATCTGATCAATACAGATTCCTGTGCCCCTATGTTTTATCTTTATTTATTCCGGATTTCTCATTCGAAGAATGGGTAGATTATATTGCTCAGCAATTGGCGACAACCAAGAAGCTGATTTTTGGTGCTTATAATGAAAAAGGGTAATAAACAAATTAATATTACGTTTCCCCCTACAATTGCATTTTCATAACTAATATATGTACTTGTTAATAATGATGATGTCTCTTGATGTAGGACTCATTAGGTGCTAGCAGCCATCATGCCGACAAGGAATAAAGTTTTCTGGTTGGACTCTTTACATAATCAACCAAGCGAGATTTTAAGCACTTGATTAATAAGTAAGTTTATAATACTGATTTATTTATAATAACATTAAGTTTCAATTTTTATTTATAGCAAAAATTTCATTTTTGCCCCTAAAAAAATGAGTGTCTGCCTCCTTTTGTTTTTTTTTTAAATAAGGGCCTTTGAGAAGAGAAGAGCTAACGAGCAAAATCAACCCACGAAAGATTCTGATGATGGCCCTAATTTTATTACGATAATAGGGGTACGTGCTCAAATACAATCCATTAAGTGCAAAAATCTGTGTTTAATACTAATACAATACTTAAAGTTCAAGATTCTGATGTGAGCCTTCTCTCGTCTGTTTGTTTTTATGTAATAATAGGCCCCTCTCCAGCCAGATAGCATACAATGTGGATACTACGTTTGTCGGTTCATGTTGGAGATTATTAGGCGAAGATATATCATTATTCCAGAAAAGGTTAGTAATTTAATAATGTGTTTATTACTTTTTTTAAATTAGAGCTAATGTTGTCTTGCTTGCTGCTATATATACCATGATGTTGCTATGCAGTAATTGATGTTGTTACAATAATGTCTTCTCTTTGTTTTTTCCGCAGTATGTAATCAACCCGTCACAACAGATTGAGCAGTACTCAAGTATAGATATAGACGAGGTAAGGGACATGTTGGGCAAATACGTCTTAGAAAATAGAAATGCATGATACTCAGAGTTTAGATCAACTTATTAGTAAATTTTTTGTTGAAGTTAGGGAATGATTAGTTCATGTAAATTCAACTCCTTGTAAGTATATATATATATATATATATATATATATATATATATATATATATATATATATATATATATATATATATATATATATATATATATATGATGTCTTGTTGTGGTTGAATTGAATCTATTGAGTTCGATGAACCCAATTTGTGATTTATCTTTAGTCTTTGGTATATGGTGTCTTCTTTGATATATGCAGGTTTTTGAATGGCATGAAACAAATTTAATTTTTCAAAACACTAGGAGTTCGTAATAAAAACGGTTACTAAAAAAAAAAACCCGTTGTGAAGACCTTTCACAACGGTTAATAAAAAGAACACCGTTGTGAATGACAATTTTCAACAACAGGTTTTAAACGAAGAACCGTTGTTAAAAGTCTTCACAATTTTGGAGGTAAAGTTACAACAACGGGTTTTAAAATAAGAACCGTTGTTACTAACAATTTCAACAACGGGTATGTAGCATAAACCCGTTGTCAAAAGACTTCACAATTTTGGAGGGAAAGTTACAACAACGGTTATACATATGACAACCGTTGTTATATTATTCCCTCCAAATTTTTGAAACACTTTCCACAACGGAGAACACCCAACAACAACGGCTTTTAACCGTGGTGAATACTTTCGACAACGGTTTCATTAAATAACCAAACCGTTGTAAATACCTTCTACAACGGCCGCTTTAACAACGTCCGCTTTTTGTTTTTACAACGGTTTTTACCCGTTGTTATAGCCTGTATCTGTAGTAGTGTAGGTTGTGCAAAGCCTTCAGCAAAGTAGTTTTCATTTTTTTCTTATATGCACACAATTCAAAATAAGAATCATAAGCAGGCTTGACTGCAACAAAAGTAGCTGGCTTATACTGTATGTTGTGTGGTTTTGTTTTTGGGGAAGACAAAGTACTTTCAGTGACTTTTGCCCGTTGACGTAGTAGTAATTGCTTAACTTCTGCAAATGTAAAGATTATAGTACTTACGATATATTAATATTCTTACCCTAATATATTTAAAGAACAAGTAATAATTAACGTCTGCATATAGGTGCCAATGGGATGACAATATTGATGAGGTTGTCAGGCCATTGCACATAAGAACTTAGGGCTTCTTTCAAATAAGTGACCTCCTCATTAGGAAATGGTACTTTTACTTCGCCATACTCGTCTTTATATAATTGGGACACTTCCACTTTCCTGCATTTGTCGCTAAGGGGTATACCCTGAACCTTAACTTGTTGAAGCCGATCGTAAGCGAACACGTATCCCCTGGCAACATCAACTTTCTGTTTCTCCTGTAAATAGAACAGATGACAAGCCACCTTTCAATCGCCCTTAACGACAGCTTTAATCAATTAGTACACATACATGCACTACCTTTAATAAATTTCATAAGTAAAAAAACGTGTATGATATGAATAATTATAAACTAGCAACTATTACCTTTTTCGGTGTTGAGAAGAACGTCTGATCATCAACTACCTCAATCTCATCCTGTGTCACGGCCTTCCTGACTTCCTCTTTCTCTTCAACTGCCTGATATCGATCCTCGGCTCCCATCTCAGTCTCCTTTGCCATTTCCTTCTCCCTTACCATATCCTCCTCGACTTACTTTTGTACATTAACACTTGTCCATATAACACGTACTAATTTTCCAAATCATCATGTTTATACTTGTTAAGATGTTTAACACCATTGATGACATGATTACCATGATGATGTATGAGTAGTATTCTAGCTAGGGTTATTGAGGCATTAGAGGAGTAATCATGGGTTAGATCTATGCTTAATGAGTTCATATCAATGATTGTATGTTGTTTTTTCAACTTATGCACATGTTATGCTTGATGAAATGCTTGATTGACAACCTAGCATGATTCTCTAACTTTTTCAACAAGACTTCTAAGACATAAATCAACTCAAGGCTTGTTAGACCATGCATAGAGTTGAATTGGGAGATCCAAGTCGTTGTACGTGTCATAAGCTATAAATCAACTCGACTCTAAGACCTAAGTCTCCCTAGGAATTGTAAGACATAAATCAACTCGATTCCAACACAACTATAATCGTTTGTATGACTCATTATTGTGATTATACCATGTTTTCCCTATGAACCCATGACACCCTAGTGTTTTTAATCACTTGTTTACATCTCTATTTATTTGACTTGTTATTTTTGTTTACATTTTCATTATAGTAGTTTAGCTTCAACTCAAACGCAAATTGTGACACAAAGACCTCTAATTACTCATTTACTAGTAGTTTGTTTAGTTTATAAATATAGTTTGATTTGGTTTTGTGGACAGCGGGCCGTCCACGGGGGCGCTTGGTGAAAACGAAACAAGCGTTTGCATTTTGTATGGAGTCGCCACCAATTTTTATGGGAAATTGGAACCGTTCGAATACCTCGTGTCATGTCAAGACACAAAGTAAAGACATGAACACTAAGCAATCGTTACCCTTAGCATTCTATGTCTAGAATGACTCTCGTGGATGCCAATGAACACGGGTGTTCACAGATATCTGGAGTAAGGGGTGAGGGTACGTATTAGGAAGCTCTTTTGATCGAACACCTAATCCCGCCTGCCTCGATAGCGGCCTCTACTAATGATTAGGGAAGTTGTCTATACTTGATATATCGTCGGCTACATGCATGCAATGCAACATCCATAGATTAATCCTAACATGTGAAGATTTAACTAAGTCGGTTGACAATTAATTAGCATACAATTGGGTCGAAGTAGGATTTAATGTCCGTTTACATGTGAAAACATACAAACAATAAAAGAGATACAATAATTGAATTACAATAATGAAAATTACAATAATTACATTGGATTAGGCGATTTATGTCGAAAATACCTTTAAAACGGATAATTTGGGAAAAGAATAAAAGGAAGAAATACGAACAGGACAGAAGGTGATAATACGAATAATAGTCGATTAATACGTAGTCTGAACAAACTAGGTCAAGGCAGAAACGGAGTTTCAGGGACAGAACTCAGCCAAGAACAGGCGCAGCAAAGCTGCGTCCCTTGGAATAGGCGCAGCAGACGCTGCGTCTGTTCCTTGGCTCAGTTCTGGCTGTGAAACCGTATTTGCAAGCCGTTAATGTCGATTGGTGATTTTAATGATTAATTTAATTATTTACTTGGGTGAAAGTGATTAACAGGTTATTTAACACATGAATAGGTCATAAAAGCAGTAAAACATGAATGAGACGGATGCAACCGGATTAATTTCACGATGAAATAATGATAGAGGTGAAAAGTATTAATGAGTCCTACGAATTAAATCAATTAACTACGTTAGATACAACGGATTAATGACGAATATGCGACGAATATGACAAAGGACAGATTAAACTATATCAAAGACGAATTCCAGAAACCCAACATGAACAAATTGAATCTCTACAACCCGAAATTGAACTTAATGACGAAAACCAGCAAATATTGGATTATTAGGGATCTAAGTCGGATTTATGACAAATTAGACATGAGAATGACGGTGATTATAATATACATGTGGATTATATACTATCGTGACGAAGAATTAACAGACGAAGCAAGCAAAAGAAAGAATTTGAATACGAATTACAGAGGACAAACGAAGAAGAAAGGAAGCAGGAACTGCGGCAGCCTCACGAAGAGGCGCAGAGAGGCTGCGCTCCTTCAAGAGGCGCGAGAGTTCTTTGTGTCCTTTCTCGATGGTTATCTACTGGAAATCCGCAAAAACAGGTTTTAACAAGGGGTTTTAGAAATCGGTTTTAACGGTATTTTCGACGTAAACCTTACAATTGATGATACAAAAAGTAAAATACAATAAATAAAAGAGGAATTTACACCCTCAGACTTACATGTTGACGAAACGAGAAGGACTAAGATATCGATTAGTGATGCTCGACGCGAATGCAAAGAAAGTGCCCTCGTAAGAGGAAAACGATTAATTAATTAAGTTGATTATTGTGTAGTTGGTCAAATTGGTCGGTCATGCAACGGAGAGGCTGGTACCCGGAAAGATCCGAGCTTACGTGGTCGAAAGTTCAAGCACGTAGGCGCCAATAAGTAAGAACAAAGTCTAGAATGCAAAGGGAGAAGAGAAGGGTGGACACTCGCGTGAGAAATATGAGGAACGAAAGCTCCTATTTATACTAATCACGTGAAGGAATTAGGGTTTCGGAGACTCTTTGGAAGTGAATCTCGGAAAGATATGAAAATGATACGAAAAATACGCAGAAAAGGGCCTGGGAAGAGGCGCAGCAGCCACTGCGTCTCTTGGAAGAGGCGCAGCACCTGTTGCGTCTATTCCCAGGAGGTTTCCTCCTGCTGAAGAAAGATTTCCGCGTTTGAGTTATGGTAGGATGGAAATAATTCGATCTTCCTTAATATCTTATATGAATATTACGGGAATATTATTTGCCAAAAGATAAAATTTGTGAAATATGGAATAGAAATATCCGGAACATTCCAGAACATTCTGACTCGGGATTTAACAGTTATCAGAAAATGGAGACGGTTTTAGGCCCGGACTCCGAATGTACTCTAATTACTGCCAAAACGACCGTATCGAGACGTAGATGACAACTAAGAGGTCGACATTAATATTTGAGCAATCACTTGACGATAATCTTACGAGCTGTCACAAATCGTTCCGCGTATCAAACATGCGGCCCAATCATCACCGGGTGGTTTGCGGGAGGTGCAGAAATGAGGTATCTACAGAGCCCCCACTTTGACTGAGGCTTGGACAAGGCGAAAGTCAAAGTATAGCCATCAGGTCAATCGAAGATTACAACCTGACGACCATGGTGACGCGAGGCGGCTCAAGGGGTCTGAGCCAAGGACCTGTCGTCGGGAACATTTTAGAGTCTGTCGACTATCGGGGAGGGTCGTTTAAAGTCCATTAGACTACGTAAGGAGGCTCGCCAGCCATAAGAAGAAACCATACCTGAGACTTCTTCCTCGAGATGCTTCCGGAGTTGCGTAGGAGCTAAGGTTGAGCATGGGAGCTAAGGGTAAGACCTAAAGGTTATATAAGGATTGTGCTAGGGTGTGGGGCCCTAAAGGAAAGCATCGGCGGGAAGGAGGCCTAAAATAAGTTCAACTTAAGGGGTAAACCGAAGGTTGGGTATAGGAACTCTATTGGCTTGGGGAACTTGAAGGCTTATGAACCTAAAAGGATTGGGATCCTATAGTTAAAAAGTCCTAATTTCGGGTTTACGAACCTAAGAAAGAAGGCTTTGGGTTTGGGAACTTCTGGAGAACGACACCCTCGTCGAACTCCACGGGAAAACGAGAAATATTGAGAGTAGCAGGACACGGCTGGGAACTGCTGGAGGGAAAACTGTTTGGATAATCTTCGGAAAAATATTGCAAGTAGCAGAACACAGCTGTGAACTGCTGGAGGGAAAGATCTGCTTGGGTAGATGTTAATTCTCACGTCTTGAGAGAGACAGTACGTCCGCTTACTCTCGCTGGAGACACCATGAGGAATTATTCTTCTTGTATGAGAGGGAAAGTATATCCGCTTACTCTCGCTTGAGACATAATGAACGCTTGTCGAATTCTTATGAATAAGTAAATGCTCGTTGCGACAAGCAAAATACGGGTCTTGGAAGGAATAAACAGTCTGCTGCTGGCTTGGAAATACGAGCCGGAACGAAAGAAAATCGTCAAACGGGCCAAAAGAGTGAAAATAGCATCGGGGAAGAGGCGCACCAAAGATGGGCCCACGAATAACGAACTTATAACGAATTTTTGAAAATCCGTATGGAGGGAACAAAAGGAAGAGGCGCAGCAAGAGCTGCGTCTCTTGGAAGAGGCGCAGCGCCTGCTGCGTCTTTTCCCCAATTTGGCTTTCCTGCGTAAAAACGCGAAAATCAGAGGGGTTGTATTCATTTGCATTCGAAACATAAATCTCTCATTACTCTCTCAAATCTTCACCATTTCCGCCAAGGTTTGATTCAAAAGCTTGCTTTAAACATGACTAATCGAGGTATGTGTCTCAATCTTGCATTAATCTTATACATTTGTCCAATTTTGAGCCGCGAAATTTAGGGTTTTCGACCCTTTTGATCGAAAATTTGGGGCTTTTCCCCCAAATGGATTTGCCTTGTCAAATTGATGTTGGAAATGGATATAGGTAATGTTAGGAACATAACCATGTGTTTGTTTCGAATTTTTGTCAAGTTTTGAGCCTTTGAGTGAAATTTTGAGACGGTTTTACAGCTAAACCGTAAATTGCTTTTAAAATAGCCTTAGGATTTCCCATTTGCGATGAAATTTGATACTTGGGATCCTTGGATGATGGGTAAACTTTCTACCATCTCGGAATTTTGGTTTGTGACAACTTTTTCAGGACACCTTTCTAGGGCATAATCGTCGTTATAGCGAAATGCTGCCGAAATTTCGACTTGAACCCAGAACTAGGCTTCGAATTGGACTTGACTTGACCCCATTTATCACATGAGTGATCGGGTTGATGGGAATATGGCCATGGATGGCAAGGAAAGGGCGATTTCAGGGCCTTGAATGCTCGAAAACTCCTTAACAAAGGCTCGTCGTCATGTGACGCTACCTGAATTTGCTTTAACGTTGCAGGTGATGAGGCTTCTACTTCTGGGAGAGCTCCCATGGAGATAGACGCCGCTACTGTTGAGGAGGCTTTAGAGCAGGCCTTCACCGCTGCGGTGATGGCTGCTGAGTTTCACGAGGAGGAGGCCGTCGAGGAGGAGGAGATCCCGAGACGGGCCAACGTCGGGCGAGGAGGTCGTCAGCTGAGGGGAGCTTCTGCGTGGGCTGAGACCTGGGAGAGTAGGCACCTCGTGTGGGCTGCAGAGGGTCACCTGTCCTACAGGACGGTGAAGAGTTTGGTAAATAGGAATTCACTACTCACCACCTGTCCTCTTTCATTCTTTTTGTCCAAATTTCATTCAAAACTAAAGATAGCTTTGTTTCAAATCATAATAGGAGGCCGGGAACATTAGGTCGTTCTCGGGGTACACGACGGCGATGGAGCACTACGAGCGGCTGTCGGCGGAGGAGAGGGCCATGATCGAGCGTGGAGCGTTCGGTCCTTTGGTACAGGTCTGGAGGGATATCGTGAAGAGGAAGTTGCGGGCTAACCTTAGCCTGGTCCTCGCTTTCTTGGACCGATTCTGGGATACGACTTCCACGTTTCACCTGCCTTTTGGTGAGGTGGGAGTCACTTTGGAGGATTACGGCATGATTTCTGGTCTGCCGTGTGGGGCCGAGGAGATGGTGTGGCCGGAGACTGCCATGAGGGCGGACTCGGCCGAGGCGACGAGATTGATCGGCTGGAACTTGTCGCCGAAGGCTGTTCGATCTGATCGGGTTTGGTACCCAGTTCTTACGTTCGAGACTACTTTGCGGGGAAGACCCCGGCGCTGGTGACGATCGATGTGAGGGAGACGGCTCCTCCTCCCTGCACAGCTGAGCAGAGGGCTCGTCTGTGGCTTTGGTGGTTCTTGTCTTCGATTTACCTCGGAGACAAGGGCGAGAGGCTGTCGACGAAGCTTCTTCCCTTCCTTTCTGACCTGAGTTCCCTAGGACGTTGGGACTGGGCTACTGCTGATTTTGCGGTCCTCATCCACTTTATGAGGGCCATGGTTCGTCCGGAATTGATGGAGAAGGGGACTTCTCCTGGTGCTGTCGGACCTGGACTACTGTTGGAGGTATGAACCTTCCTTTAGACCAAAGTAAATTCCTTTCTTTATCAAATCACGAAAGATCGTCATTGATTATTTTGTTTTACAGGCGTGGGTGTACTCCTACTTCCCGAGTCTCGCGCCCAAGAGGACGGAGCCGCTAGAGAGGGCCTATCCTGTGGTGAGGGATTGGGTGATGTGCCGGACGAAGAGCAAGCGTTCTTCTCACAACGTCTACCGGCGGGACGTGAACGCTCTTCAGCTGAGCAGCGTGAGTATCCCATTCGTATTTATTTATACTTCTTGCTTTTAGTTGATCATAGGAATGATCTTTGCCTTATCTTGTCACAGTGGGTGCCCAGACCTTGGGCGGAGTACGCTGGAGCGCCTCCTTTCGTGGCTGAGGTCCTTCGACCTAGGAGCCCGAGTCAACTGCTGTTGAGGACGTCGATGGGTCCTGTGTGGTACTTGGGCGAGCGTTTGACTCGTCAGTGCTCTCGGGACGTGTTGACGACTCCCGTCGATCCTCCCAGGACGATGTTTAGGGAGCCTTCTGAGGCTGAGAGGGAGGCGGACTTGGCTGGTGCCAGTGGTGACGACCTTCTTCTTCCTGGCGAGGACTACTCGACGTTCCTTTACGGGAGGTTGGCGTACTGGCCGGTAGTGGTGAGTATCTTTTACTCTTTCTTGATTTGATTTTGAGAATTACGACGAAAGATCATCGGTTAGTGAGAGCTATTTGTCTTTGCAGGAGGTCGAGGCGGCGGGCATCGAGCCCCCAGTGTACCCCGAGACCCTCGAGTACACTGACGCGACCGGGAGGACGACGATCTCCGAGCTGCGTGACTTTGACGTAGCTGTGACGGATGCTGGCCTAGACGACTGGCAGCATCTGATTCGGAGGGTGAGCCTCTAGCTTGTATAACTTTCGTGTAGGAACACATTTGATTGAGTTTGTTCGATTTGCTGAGAATTTTCTTTTGAAAATGCAGGTCGCGCCGTCCCGGTTTGTGGCGTTGTGGAGGGTGGCCAACCGGCTGCGAGCTACTGCCATCGAGGCACTCGTCGGTGGTCGAGGTCGTCAGGTATGAACTTTACACCTATTTGATTTTTTTGATTATTGATTTCCAATTTTGCTTGAATCGATTGACACGAGCCAATTTATTGCTGTTTACAGGGTGATCGCGAGCTGGAGCGAGAGTTGACCCAGTCTCTGGAGGAGACATCTCGCGTGTAAAGGGAGCTCGAGGTTCGGGATGCCGAGATCGCTGCTCTTGTGGCGAGAGTTGCCGAGTTGGAGGGCGCCCAGCCGTAGTTTTGTGTAGTTTTGTAGACTTGTACATTTAGACATTTGATTTTGAACATTTTGGACTTTGTTTGGGGCGTAGGCCCCCAGGTTGCTTGTACATTTGCTTTGTTTGGCGTATATACGACGGCCTGAGTGCCTTTGCTGCTGGGTTGTGTCGCTTGTATCTGCAGGTTAGTTCTTGAACAGGTTTGGTAGATAACGGTTTGCGTCCTCATGCTGCCGAAATTTACATAGAAATCACGCAAAATATACATTTTTATATACATATGGCCTTAATTAGCGCAAAATGAGACTCAAAAGAAAAAAAATACAAAAATTTTGCCGGAAATGACCGGACGGTAGGGAGGGTTACCCCCTAAAAAAAAAGAAAAAAGATAAATCTATAAGTTAGAAAATGTAGAAGTGAAATGCTGAAATTCGTTAAAATGAAAACAAATGAAAATTATTTCCCAAAAGAAAATGAATGAAAATTATTTCCTAAAAAAAAAAAAAAAAAAAAGAAAATGAAAATTATTTCCTACAAAAGAAATGAGTTAAGTGTGATGAAATGGCGAAGGTGTCGATGTCGCCTCGAAATGCGTGCCCGCGAATCTAGGAAACCTGAAACATGGTAAACTTCGTATTTACCAAAATAAAACTCTGTAGGAGTAGGAAACCATTCGTTATAGAATTAGGAAAGATCCAATGCGGAAATCACAGAAGTGAGACTAGGGAAGAGGCGCAGCATGAGCTGCGTCCCTTTGAAGAGGCGCAGCAGGTGCTGCGCCTGTTCCCAAGCTGGTCCGTGCTGGCGGATTTTTGGAAACAGCAATTAGTATAAATAGAAGCGTCGACGGAGCTTTAATTCACATAAATCTTCCGTCTCTTCTTCGTCTATTCACATAAAACTCCCAAAATAAATCTTCAAGAGAAAATTTTCATTATGAATACTTTGGAGATCCGCTTGAAGGAATGGACCAATGAATTTTCGAATATGGAGAAGCATGACATGGGTGCTTATAACCTTGGGTCTTTGTTGAGTTTGAAACTCATTAAGGTTGTAAAACCGTTCTTGGATGCTTGCCTTGACTATTGGGACCCGAATTATCATGTTTTCGCGTTCCCAGGAGGTGACATTTGCCCATTTCCTGAAGAAATCGCTGCTATTGGTGGGTGGGACCCTGAACATTTACCTGCCATTCCTTCTACTGCACAAGGGTATAAGAGCAAATTTAGAGACTTGCTTGGACTGACCAGACTTGAGGTGGATCGTCTAGTTACCCCGAAAGGTGTGAGAATGTTGGATTTTATAGACCGATTCATCAACAGGGCCGACCCTACTGTTTCTCATGTTGCTAGGAGGAGGGCATTTGGCTTTTGTTTGTTGCATGTATATGTCTTTCAAGGGCACATTGATGAAGACTTGAGAGGTGATCCCCGTCTTTTGGGCCTTATTGAGCAAATGGAGCTGCGCAGGAGCCCAGCTTGCTTATGCTTAGGAGAGATTATTTTGGGCTTGGATAATAGGAAATCCAACCGCGATCTGCCATTCTTGGGGAGTCCCGTCATTTTGCAGGTAAAAGACACGCTTTTCTTTTTTTTTTCGTTTTCGTTTTCGTTTTTTTTTTTTTTTTTTTTTTTTATGTCTAATACCTGCTTTTGGTAGGTTTGGCTTATGGAACGGCTCCGATTGATCGAGCCCCCAGTTCATGCACTTTCCTATCATGCTCGTTCGATTGCAATGAGGACGAGGTTGTACATGGTGGACTTCACCCGGGTCTGCGATTATTAGAAGAACAAGCTGAAAAATGATGATGGTCCGTTGATTAGGTGGGTTGTACCGTGGTGGCACCTCAAGTCTGTCACTGGAGTATCTTCTTTGGATCCCACTAGGTCCGTGCGCATTCCGGGATTGGAGTTTATGGTATGCATCTTTCCGGAAAGACTGATGAGGCAAGTTGGGCCGAAGCAGACGATCCCGAGGCTTGACACCGTCCCGCAGACTGCTATGGCGCTTACTACCGAGAGCCGAAGGGAGTGGGCTATTAAATGGGCCCAAAGAAACATGTGGTTCTTGAGCTTCTCCGCCAATGCTTTATGGGTGTCGGATTCTTATCTGAGGTGGAGAAAGGCTGCAACTTCAGAAGAGCGCGAGAGACTGAGGAAACGCGAGCCTGTTGACTACAAGGTGCGCGAGGGAGAGAAAGAGAAGGAGAAGCATCTGACGGAGGGAGAAGAAGAAGCCAGGTTTCAGGTCATTCATCCTTCGAAGAAATCAAAGACTACTCCTGTCGCGGAAATGGTGGTTGGCAAGAATGGAAGAGCCAGGCCTCGAGAAAGACCGTTGGTGATTAGGTCTGAAGTGGTGCAAGAGCGCCCAGCTCGAGGTCGTGACAAGAAATATGACAAGAATGACAAGGGCAAAGGGAAGATGGAGGAATAGTCCGAGTCTTTATTTATTATTATTTGGTTATTATTATTATTGTTGTTGTAATAAAAAGGAAGGATTTTTAGAATCCTAGCCTATTTTATTTTTATTATGTAACGTACTATTATTATTTTGGAAACGAATGAAATAAAAAGGTTAAATGGTTATGAAACCGTTGGGATTTTCTACTTATTATTCTTGTCGAATTTCAAATGCAATGCAAATGTCCTTCTATTTACATTTTTAGATATGATGGGTTGGATCCTGTGAAGGATTGCCTACGTATTCACTTAAAAAGCGAAATCAAACCCTTGCGCGTAGTTCGAGTAAATGTAAAAGAATAATTGTTCGAAGCAAGAGCTTGTAATGAACATAGAAAATAAGCATGAGCTTTTGCTTACTCTGGAGGTGCGAATTTAGTTTGTTTGATGATATGAGGATGACAATTTTGTCAAAATGCAAGAGCATAGTGACATTTGCTTATTTCAGCTGGGCCAGGGGCCGTTAATTTAGTGCCACAAGAGCGACACATGGGTTTACGCGAGGCGCGTGTTTGGTCCTATTCTAGGCATAGTACCGTTTCAGTTGGTCAAGGTTTGTGGGGTTTGAAAACTCATTCCCATCTAGGTCTGTGATTCTAACTGCACCCCCTGGGAGTATGGATTTGACTAGAAATGGTCCGGCCCAATTAGGTTTGAATTTTCCCCTTGGGTCAACAGGTAAAAGAGCTCTAACCGATTTGAGTACTAAGTCTCCTTCTTTGATGTTTCTTGGCCTAACCCTTTTGTTGAAAGCTTGTTTGATACGTGCTTGATATGTTTGGACATTATGTAAGGCGCGCAGCCTACGTTCATCCAGGAGGATGAGTTCTTCATATCTATCCCTCTTCCAATCGGCCTCTGGGATTTGACTTTCTAGTAGAATACGCAGGGATGGTATTTCTAGCTCGACTGGTTGTACGGCTTCCATGCCGTAGGTCAAATAGAAAGGAGTAGCCCCAGTGGGCGTCCTGACAGATGTACGATACCCCCATAAGGCAATGGGTATTTTGCTTGGCCAATCTCTGTAGTTGTCAATCATTTTCTTGAGAATCGTGACAACATTCTTGTTTGCCGCCTCTACCGCGCCGTTAGTCTGTGGTCTATAGGGCGAAGAGTGGTGATGCTTAATCTTGTATTTGGCTAGCAATTGCTCGGTTTCAGCTTGGAAGTGTGACCCGTTATCGCTAATGATCTCATGTGGGCAACCATATCGACAGATGATGTTGTTTTGTATGAATTTTGCCACATTTTTACCTGTAAGACCAGTGTAGGAAGCCGCTTCTACCCATTTGGTAAAATAGTCGATTGCCACTAGAATGAAACAGTGACCTCCTGTTCCGGCTGGGGTTATCTTTCCGATTATGTCAATTCCCCATGCAGAAAATGGCCAAGGAGATGTCATTGTGTAGAGCAACGAAGGAGGGACATGTTGTACATTCCCGAAGATTTGACAATTGTGGCAATGTCTTACGTATTTGATGCAATCGGACTCCATTGTGGTCCAATAATATCCCAGACGGGTGATTTTCTTTGCCATCATAGGCCCACTCATGTGAGGACCGCATTCTCCGTCGTGGACTTCTTCCATCACCTTTCGTGCCTGTGAATGATCAAGGCAACGTAGGACTACACCAAGAGGTGTTATTTTGTATAATTCTCCTTGCATGAGAACGTATTGGGAAGCTAATAGGCGTATAGCACGTTGTCCCCTCTTGTCCATATCCGGTGGATAGGTACCATTAAGCTTAAAATTAAGGATTGCTTGGAACCAGGGCTCCTGTGCGATTTCCTCTTCATCGGTGATTTGGTGGACATAAGCCGGCTCTGACTGTCGTTCGATACACAAAGGCATTTCCATCATGTGATCCGGCATTTTTATCAAAGATGCGAGTTTCGCAAGAGCGTCTGCAAATTGATTTTCCTCCCGAGGTAGGTGTAGGTAGGTTACGTGATCAAAGAATTGAGCGACTTGGTCTATCCTAGCCTGATAGGGTGCGAGGCTTTCGCCGGATTTTCCAAGATCCCGTAACTTGGTTAGTGATCGTGATGAATCCCCATGTACTCGGAGGTTTTTAATGCCTAAGCTTACTCCCGCTTGTAGTCCAATGAGACAAGCTTCGATTCTCGCAAAGCATTGTTTGTCACCTCGAAGTCGAGTTTGACAGCAATTGGTGTATGCTCACCTTCAGGAGAAATGAGCAATACTCCTATTCCGAATCCTCTTAAGTTGGATGCTCCATCAAAGTATAGGTCCCAGGAGTCTACATCAGTTTGAAGTATATCCTCGTCGGGAAATGACCAAGTATCTATGGTTTGTGCGTCGTTGATAGGATTTTCTGCGAAGAATTCGGCGACGGCGCGACCTTTTATGACTTTCAGTGGCACATATTTAAGGTCAATTCTCGAGAGCATCGAGTCCATCTTGCCAGGACGTCCGTTGAGGACGGGTTTCTCGAAGAGGTATTTGACTGGATCCATTTTGGAGTATATCTTGACGGAGTAGCTAAGCATGTAGTGACGTAGCTTCTTCGTTGCCCACACAAGAGCGAGGCATGTCTTTTCGAGTTGTGAGTATTTGCACTCATATTCCAAGAACTTCTTACTTAGATAGTAAATAGCTCTTTCTTCACTTCCTACAGTTTGAGCCAGCATAGCACCCATGGCGGTTTCAGTTACTGTGAGATATAAACCAAGAGGTTGATCTCGTTGTGGCGGCATGAGCACTGGTGGTTTAGCCAATATTTCTTTGATTCGATCGAATGCCTTTTGACAATCGTCATCCCACATGGTGTGGTCTGTTTTCTTGAGTTTCTTGAAGATAGGCTCACAAATCATCGTAAGTTTCGATATGAATCGACTTATGTACTGTACTTTTCCCAGGAATCCTCTGACTTCTTTTTCTGTTTGAGGTTGTGGAATTTCGATCAGAGCTTTGATTTTGGAAGGATCTATTTCTATACCTCGTTGGCTAACCACATATCCCAGGAGTTTGCCAGATGTTACCCCAAATGTGCATTTCTGAGGATTGAGTCTCATGTTTTACTTTCGTAGCCTTGCGAAGAACTTGCGAAGGTTCGCAATATGTCCCTCTCTTTACTTGGATTTGACGATCATGTCATCTACGTATACCTCAACTTCTTTGTGCATCATGTCATGTAGGAGTGTAGTTGCGGTGCGTTGGTATGTAGCTCCGGCGTTGATCAATCCGAACGGCATTACCGTAGGTTCCCCATTGGGTGACAAATTCGGTCTTATGCATATCTTCCATGGCCATCTTGATCTGGTTATAACCCGTATATCCATCCATGAAGGATAGTAACGCGTGGTCTGCAGTATTGTCTACCAATATGTCAATGTGAGGTAGAGGGAAGTCATCTTTTGGACTCGCTTTGTTCAAGTCCCTAAAGTCAACACAGACACGGATTCTCCCATCCTTTTTGGGTACGGGTACTATGTTAGCTACCCAGTCAGAATACTCGGAAACTTTGATAAACCCGGCTTTGAATTGCTTGTCAACTTCTTCCTTAATCTTTAGAGCCCACTCTGTTCTCATTCGTCGAAGCTTCTGTTTTACAGGTTTGAAACCTGGCTTAATCGGAATCCTATGTTCGGCAATATCCCTGTCGATTCCTGGCATATCTTTGTAGGACCAAGCAAAAACGTCTTTGAATTCATTTAGGAGGTCTATGAAATCGGCCCTTTCGGTAGAGCTCAAGGTAGTCCCTATCCTAAGTTCTTGGGGTTCTAGTTCGGTTCCTACATTGATGGGTTCAGTGTCCTCTATTACCGGTCCCCCTTCCCCTTCCTGTAGTATTTCTTTGGCTACGTAGGTAGGTAGTTCGATTGAGTCTGGGTCTTGGTCATCCTCAGTATCATCGTAAACAGAATTGCACTCAAGGTAACACAAAGAGTAAGCAGAACCTGATTTATTCATATTAAGATTTGAGTAAAGTTGAAACAAAGAAGCCAACTGATCCATGGTCAGTGGCGGCAAAGGGACAGTGGTTGGGGCATTTCCCGAACTACCGTGACTACTCGAGGCTAAGCTAGGAGAAACGAAGGGAGTGGGGATGACAACAGGAGTAGACCCTCTAATGACTTCTCTAGACTCCGACTCTGACTCCGACTCCGACTCGAACTCATCGTCTTCTGGTTCTCCTTTGAACATCTCTCCTTCTCCAGTGGTGAGCTTGAAGAGTCTTCCTTGATTGTTGGTCCATTTGATCGATTTTCTCCATCCTTTCTGTCTTGTGTCAGTTTCTGTGATCAACGCGGTGAGGTTGAAGCGATCGTCTTGAAGTATCATAGTAATGATCTCATCCTGTGCGGCCCTAACGAATCGATCTTCTCCAAACAATAGGCTAACAGCTTGTTCGTCTAAGCAAGGTGCTTGACGGGTTTTGACGGTAGGAACCGTTTCTGAAGGGATGAAGTAGCAATTGTGAAAGATCTCGATTCCGGCCAACTTCCTCTCAAGATAATGCCAAGGTTCGGGAAATCCATGAAAGAGCTCCGAACTTCCTTCTTGAACAAAGTACCCATTTAAAGTAGGGAGGTACGGCCTCATTTGGATTCCTACGTGCTTGCGGTTTTGGACTTGGGCAAGCATTTCGAGGACTTCTTCTTTTGTAGGTTTGTATCCTAGTCCAAGTGGTATCCTTGTTGAGTTGCCTTCCTTGTATGGTGCGAAGGTATTCTTCCGAATAGGGTTCAAAGGCATTCCAGGGAAGTATCCCTGGGATTTGAGTATGTGGTTGACCACCAAGTTAGAGTAGGGATTATAGTATAAGGGTGCCAACTCACTTTCTATGACGCTTACACTCTGGAAGCCCCCAAGTTCGTATACGGGATCCGCAAGGACTTGATTTTTTGATTGCTTCTCGATTATTGCCTTGATGGGTGACGAAGTGATCGTCACTACTTTGCCATTTAGTGGGATCTTGATCTTTTGATGAAGGGTGGATGTTACCGCTTTGGAAGCGTGGATCCAAGGCCTTCCCAGAAGTATGTTGAATGAAGCTTCGATGTCCACTATTTGGAAGTTAACCTTTCGTTCGATTGGTCCCGTGGCTATGGTTAGGTTGGCAAGTCCTACCACTTTTCGTCGGGTACCGTCATATGCACGTACACCTTGATTGGTAGGAGTCCAATCCGACTCTTTCATGCCTAGCTTGTATGCCGTTTTGAGGGGTATGACGTTGACCGCGGAACCATCATCCACCAAGGTCATTGGCACATTCTTCTTTAGACAAACGACAGTGATGTATAGAGCAAGGTTGTGACTAGCGCCAAAAAGTGGCAAATCTTCATCCGAGAAAGTAATAGGATTACTTAGCTTAGGTGATTCTTGGAAGACCAAGTTGACTACATCTTCGGGAGTAGAGTTATGTGCTATGTTTAGCTTGGCCAAAGCTTGCAGTAAAGCTTGGCGGTGTGGAAATGAGCTTGCTACTAGTTGCCAGACTGAAAGATCGGCCTTTGTTTTCTGTAATTGCTTGAGCAAATGATCAGTGGGGTCATCTTCGTTGTCATTTGGTGTGATGACGTTGGTTGGACCGTTTTGAGTAGTGCTTTGATATGGGCGACCCGAACGAGTTAGGTGGTCCACATCTTGGTCTTCACCATTTTGGACTATTTCTTTGACTAGGGAGTTTTCAATGAGATACTCGTCCTCATCGTCATCGGCCCAAACCCCATTGACTGCGGCTAGTTCCCTCATTCTCATGATATCACCTTCTAGTCGTATGATTTGATCGACTAGTTTATCAACCGCGGTGACTACTTCTTGCATAGTGGCATTTTGAGAGAAGATCAATGGTACACGTTCTTTGGGTATTGCGTTGGGATTGCGTAAGGTTGTTACCATGCTTTCTAGTTCCCAAACTTGTCTATCTACACTCCTTGCCCATGTGATGAAGTCGGAAATGGTAGGGGATATAGTAGAGTAGAGCCTTTCTTTCTCAATTGCATGAATTTCATTTTCGGTGGGAGAAATGAGGTGTGAGCAATCTAAGGTAGATTCATCACTTGTGATAACTAGAACTCCGAGAGGATTCTGAGTGTTGTTGGGCTTACCTCCTGGTGGTATTGGAAGTCGACCATCTTCAATCATATCTTGAAGCACGTGTTTCAACTTGTAGCATTTTTCTGTGTCGTGCCCTTTGCCCCTATGGTATTCACAGTATGAATTTTCGTCCCAAAACTTGGATTTCCTTTCGGGTTCGGGAGTAGGTCCAATGGGTTGGAGTTTACCTTGCTTCATTAACCTTTTTAGAGCGTTGGAGTAAGTATCCCCAAGGTTTGTGAATTTCCTTGGTGGGGTAGTTTTCTTGGATGGCTCGAGAAGATTAACCTCATCGGTCTTGCTAGTAGAGCCGTATGAACGACTTGTGGACCCTTGATATCCTCGACCTACCGTTTTGGACAAGTGTCCTTTACGGATGTCATCTTCAATCCTTGTTCCTAGTACGGTCAAGTCTTTGAAGGTTTTGATGTTTTGGTATCTCAAATGGTTGGCATATATGGGTTTGAGATTATCCACAAACTTCTCCACAAGAGTAGCCTCATCCGGGCGTTCAACTAGTTAAGTGCTAGTCTTCCTCCACCTACTTAGGAAGTCGGTGAATCCTTCTTTGTCATTTTGGGTAAGAACCTCTAGAGTACGCATGTTGACTTGGATCTCGGCATTATCCGCATATTCTTTAGAGAACTCGATTGCGGCATCATCCCAAGTGGCGACCTTCTTGTGATCTAAAGTGTAGAACCATTGCTTCGGGATGGTGTCAAGAGATGAAGGAAAGATCCTTAAGAACATCTCGGGTTTGATGCCTTTGATAGACATGTAATCCTTGAAGGCACGAATATGGTTCAAAGGGTTCTCGTGTCCCTTGAACTTAGGGATATCCGTCATGTTAAAGTTAGTTGGCAATTTGGAATTGACGGCTTCATACTTGCGATTGTTCTCCCTATAAATGTCATCCCCCTTAAGGTACATCAATTGCTCCTCTAGGTATTGGAGTCTTTTCTCAGCTGCAGTCGTCCCCATGAGAGGATTCTCATCCCTAGATTCATCATCGGAGTTACGTAGCACTTCACTTTCAAGAGGAGACAACCTTCCTTCTACGGCATAGATACGGCCCTCGATGAGCTCGAGGCGGTCATAGGTTTGTTCTTGAGTAGATTGCATTTGGGCTAGCGCGGCTAGGATTCGATCATTACTATTCTGGAGCTGGTTGAAGTTTGCTTCATCACTTGATCCGGGCATCTTGGAAACTGGATAAGAGATCGGCGACGAATCAAAACACGATCGACCATTCTATCACACTTGCTAAAAGAGGAAAAGTTTTGACTCGTGAAGTGGGTGTGTGCCACTTGTGTTGAGTGAGTTTTGAAGAAAGACAAGGTCTTTGAAAATGTGTGTCCTAGTCAACTGTAGTGTAGTTGTAGGAGTGGACTCGAAGTGAGGTATTGAAATGGGCTTGTGGCCCGAATTTTGACACGACAAACGGACAGAGTTTTGACCGGATTTTGCGCTAATTGGAAGCCCTATTTCGAAATTCTTGTTTGAAAAGGGTTTTGATTTTTTGAAAATTCGTCATGGTTTTGTTTAGAAATAGTGATCACGTAAGGTTTACATATTTATACAAGCATTATAACGGGATGCTGAGTGCATTTAGAAGGGTTTTGGTTTAAAGGGTGGGTTGCCATACCGAACCATCAAACCCGAAGTCTGTGGAGAGGCTCGTGCCAAACAAGAGTGAGGCCGATTCCTAGTCCATTTCCTCAAGTAGTGAAGGCCCTTGATACAAACAAGAGTAAGCATCATGGTATGGATGACGTCAATCGCTATCCATCCTCAGGCCCAAATAAGAATTAGGACCGTTTAGACGGGACGATTGGTCGAATGGGTTGGGTTGGGCCTAGGAAGGCCGAATTAAACGGTCTAGGAAGACCGAGTTATGAAAACAGACAATTGTCTTGTACAAACTATTCCCTAACCTTGTTCAAGTTTCACCCTTGGCTACACGTAAGTGTATTATCCCCAGCGGAGTCGCCAAACTGTGGACAGCGGGCCGTCCACGGAGGCGCTTGGTGAAAACAAAACAAGAGTTTGCATTTTGTAGGGAGTCGCCACCAATTTTTATGGGAAATTGGAACCGTTCGAATACCTCGTGTCATGTCAAGACACAAAGTAAAGACATGAACACTAAGCAATCGTTACCCTTAGCATTCTATGTCTACAATGACTCTCGTGGATGCCAATGAACACGGGTGTTCACAGATATCTGGAGTAAGGGGTGAGGGTACGTATTAGGAAGCTCTTTTCATCGAACACCTAATCCCGCCCGCCTCGATAGCGGCCTCTACTAATGATTAGGGAAGTTGTCTATACTTGATATATCGTCGGCTACATGCATGCAATGCAACATCCATAGATTAATCCTAACATGTGAAGATTTAACTAAGTCGGTTGACAATTAATTAGCATACAATTGGGTCGAAGTAGGATTTAATGTCCGTTTACATGTGAAAACATACAAACAATAAAAGAGATACAAGAATTGAATTACAATAATGAAAATTACAATAATTACATTGGATTAGGCGATTTATGTCGAAAATACCTTTAAAACGGATAATTTGGGAAAAGAATAAAAGGAAGAAATACGAACAGGACAGAAGGTGATAATACGAATAATAGTCGATTAATACGTAGTCTGAACAAACTAGGTCAAGGCAGAAACGGAGTTTCAGGGACAGAACTCAGCCGGGAACAGGCGCAGCTGAGCTGCGTTCCTTGGAATAGGCGCAGCAGACGCTGCGTCTGTTCCTTGGCTCAGTTCTGGCTGTGAAGCCGTATTTGCAAGCCGTTAATGTCGATTGGTGATTTTAATGATTAATTTAATTATTTACTCGGGTGAAAGTGATTAACAGGTTATTTAACACATGAATAGGTCATAAAAGCAGTAAAACATGAATGAGACGGATGCAACCGGATTAATTACATGATGAAATAATGATAGAGGTGAAAAATATTAATGAGTCCTACGAATTAAATCAATTAACTACGTTAGATACAACGGATTAATGACGAATATGCGACGAACATGACAAAGGACAGATTAAACTATATCAAAGACGAATTCCAGAAACCCAACATGAACAAATTGAATCTCTACAACCCGTAATTGAACTTAATGACGAAAACCCGCAAATATTGGATTATTAGGGATCTAAGTCGGATTTATGACAAATTAGACATGAGAATGACGGTGATTATAATATACATGTGGATTATATACTATCGTGACGAAGAATTAACAGACGAAGCAAGCAAAAGAAAGAATTTGAATACGAATTACAGAGGACAAACGAAGAAGAAAGGAAGCAGGAACTGCGGCAGCCTCACGACGAGGCGCAGCAGGAACTGCGCTCCTTCGAAGAGGCGCAGCGATTCTTTGCGTCCTTTCTCGATGGTTATCTACTGGAAATCCGCAAAAACAGGTTTTAACAAGGGGTTTTAGAAATCGGTTTTAACGGTATTTTCGACGTAAACCTTACAATTGATGATACAAAAAGTAAAATACAATAAATAAAAGAGGAATTTACACCCTCAGATTTACATGTTGACGAAACGAGAAGGACTAAGATATCGATTAGTGATGCTCGACGCGAATGCAAAGAAAGTGCCCTCGTAAGAGGAAAACGATTAATTAATTAAGTTGATTATTGTGTAGTTGGTCAAATTGGTCGGTCATGCAACGGAGAGGCTGGTACCCGGAAAGATCCGAGCTTACGTGGTCGAAAGTTCAAGCACGTAGGCGCCAATAAGTAAGAACAAAGTCTAGAATGCAAAGGGAGAAGAGAAGGGCGGACACTCGCGTGAGAAATATGAGGAACGAAAGCTCCTATTTATACTAATCACGTGAAGGAATTAGGGTTTCGGAGACTCTTTGGAAGTGAATCTCGGAAAGATATGAAAAGGATACGAAAAATACGCAGAACAGGGCCTGGGAAGAGGCGCAGCAGCCACTGCGTCTCTTGGAAGAGGCGCAAAGACTGCTGCGTCTATTCCCGTGGAGGTTTCCTCCTTTGAAGAAAGATTTCCGCGTTTGAGTTATGGTAGGACGGAAATAATTCGATCTTCCTTAATATCTTATATGAATATTACGGGAATATTATTTGCCAAAAGATAAAATTTGTGAAATATGGAATAGAAATATCCGGAACATTCCAGAACATTCTGACTCGGGATTTAACAGTTATCAGAAAATGGAGACGGTTTTAGGCCCGGACTCCGAATGTACTCTAATTACTGCCAAAACGACCGTATCGGGACGTAGATGACAACTAAGAGGTCGACATTATTATTTGAGCAATCACTTGACGATAATCTTACGAGCTGTCACAAATCGTTCCGCGTATCAAACATGCGGCCCAATCATCACCGGGTGGTTTGCGGGAGGTGCAGAAATGAGGTATCTACAGGTTTTTAGCGACGTGACCAAGGTCAGGAAGACCTTATACCATACAACGTCATCTCCGTTCCACATTTCAGTGTAGCTTTCGTATGCTGCTTGGTGGTCGTCCGAATCCGTCGTTCCGTCGAATTGGATTATTGGCATCTTTATCTTGGGGACTTTCGTCCTTATAATCTTTCCATCTAGTGGGTTTGGCATGGGAGGATGACTCACTTTCGGCGACCGCTCCTGGGTTGCTGCGTATTCATGTTCCTCTTATCTTCTTCAGTCAAGTGGGAGAACACAGATTTAGTCTTCTCGCTCTGCTTGGTTCTCTTGGAAGTGCTCCTAGGGGTAGTGTGATCATCATATGATGATGCGATCAACTACTGCACTGTGTGAGTATGGGTCATCTTGCCACGTTTACTACTCTCCTACCTCTAAAGGAGTCTTGTCACTAAACAGCTGTTTGGGAGTGATGCGGGTTGGACGTTTCTCAATGTTATCCCTCCGTGGAAGGGTTCAGAGAACAACCTAGGCTTGTTGTAAAGCCTTGATTATCGTAGCTAACTCGTTTGGATTCAAAGTTGTGTGCTGATCAGCCGTGGCCTTGGGTGGTTTTGGCGTGTCATCAAGAACTGCTACTTCCTTGAGGCGGGTGCTAGCGTCAAGAGGGATGATGGTACCATGTGCCACCGCTTGGACCTGTGGCTGATTGGCAAATCGGGTTGGCGGAGATCCTGACTGTGTTAGGTTGTGAGAGTACTTAGCACGTATGGAATGTCTTTCTCTAGCATTTTCCGATAAAGGCATCTTAGGGTGATTCTTGTAGGACTTTTATGTACAGTTTCCCACAGACGGCGCCAAATTTTTTCGGGTTGAAAATAATCAAGTCAGCGTCAGCAAAGTTAAGGTCGGGTCGACGTGCTCCTTTTGGATATTGGATGAGATAATGATGTCCCTCTTCCTCGAGCTTTGCCTGCACACATAACAGACAGGGCCTCGGGGGGTGTCCCGAGGGGCCCCTCTCCAATGGCTAAGTCAGTACAGTATCTTCGTGAGGCTTGATCTCGGTCTCTATGTTAGATGCTTTTAGGTAGTCTTACTTCTAGAGAGAGAATGGAGTTGTTGTTGTTGTGATTGCCTAATTGCGATTGCTTGTTGTCCCTTACAAGGATCTTTGTCTTTATAAAAGTGTCTTCCCTTGGAAGGAACCCAAGGGAAGATATTTTTATGGTAGAGGATGTGTACCTTAGGTGTGACATGGTTGACATTCAGACCCGTTTGACCCGCCGATTGGCATGCAGGTTGGGTCGACTCGGCGTGCCCTATCAGTTGCCAAACGTCACAGTGCCACCATTGTAGGCTTATAGTGAGAGAAAATGGTTTTCACTTCTCGTCATGCGACGTGAACATACACTATCCAAGTACCAATTTTTGCGGCTTCCCACTAATGCCTATAAGAAATCAAACGGTTAGTTTAGAAACTTAAAGAAGTTTGGGCTCCTTTTTGTGAATCGTATCATTAATCAAATCTTTGCGAATCCACACCTTTTTAGCAACTTTGATGTTTTTATCTATGCCAGTTCTTCTTTTAGGACAACCAATAAATACATGACCGGTCTTACCACGATAATAACAACTGATATACTTGGGAAGGCCAACATATTTTCTTCTTCAAAAATCAGTTTTGCTTGGGTCTTGCTTTCGAATGCAACAATGGACAATACTGTATGTTTGAAACCGAGTCCAGCTGGCTTTTAATATTGTTGGGACTGACTTGTGAGAAAGTCCAAAACAGTTTGGCTTCCTTCCTATTTCTTGTAAAATTATTTAGCATCATTTAAATCTTTGGTCAATGTTCCAATTTTAGCAAGATGGTGAAGATTTAGTCGTCCTAGTTTGTCGAAAGCGTGTTTAGCACCTTCTGCCTCATCACTTAGCATTTCAGCTATTTGTTCAAGATCTTTTGTAATACCCCGTATTTTGATATTAATTTATGATAATAATTTATGTAATTTAGTACTTAGTTAAAGGCATTTCTAATAATAATTAAAAATAAGACGTTAATTAAATAATGGAGCAAGTAAGCAAGTCGGGAATTGGAAATGGACTGGTATTCCTATATTGGGCCGTGTGATTTTATGAGAAGGTAAGAAGGCCGAAATTATATGTAGGTGGTACGGGATTTTATATCAGGATTTAATAATAAACATAAGGAAATAATAATTAAGTAAAGATACCAATAATTATATCAATAATACTATTAATAATAATAGTGTAATAATAATAATAAGATTAGTAAAGATAATATGAGGAAATACTACTTATGGTAAGACTAATAATATATGATAATAATAATAATAATAATAATTATTATTATTATTATTATTATTATTATTATAATAATAATAATAATAATTATAATTATAATAATAATAATAATAATAATAATAATAATAATAATAATAATAATAATAATAATAATAATAATAATAATAATAATATAATTTGTAGTGGTAATAATAATAATAATGGCAATTCCTATACTAATTAGAAAAAGGTAGTTATAATAGTTTCCTAATTGACCTCACATACTCTCTAATCTTACACTATAAATACCATGTTAATTCTGAAAATTAATTCATAAAAATAAGAGAAGGAGTTTAAGAGACGGAAAGAGCAAATAAAGCGATAAAAGGTAAGATCGTCACAACTCATGTTTATATCGTCCTAATAATTTAAGTTAACGTTTATACACCGTATGGACCACCGTGAACAGTGTCGTGGACCTTAGTAGTTGCCCTTGACTGTCATGACTTTAATAAGACCAACCTTGACCACAGTTGACCACCGTGGGTGCTGTTTTGGACGTCTAAATAAGGGAGGTCGTGGGTGAGAAAGACGGGGTTTGTGTCGTGTGTGGTTGTCAACGTGACCTGGGGTCTGGGTGGTTGGTTAGTTCGGCGGTAGGAGGTCCTACTGGTGTTAATGAGGTGTCGGGTGTGGTGGTTAAACGGGTTTTGTGTTGTCTTTCATTTTGTGTGTCATTTTGGGCTGTTGTACGGGGTTGTTGCAAGTGGTGGAACCACCGTGGGTCAAGGGAGACCACGGTGGTGGCCACGGGTGGTCATGGTGGCAGTAGGGTGATGAATTGGCGGGTTTTGTTATTTTCGTGTCGGGTTTTCGGTTGCTGTTTTGGGCGTGGTTTTGGGGCCTGTTTAGGACGGTTCAGGTGATGTTAAGGGTTGTCGGGGTTAGTCGAGGTGCAGGCTAGGGTGAGGCAGGTTGGGTGGTGCTGAAGGTGGCTGGGGGTGGCGTAATAGGTGGCTAAAGGAGGGGGTTTGAGCGAAGGGTTAAACACGGGATTTGCCGTGTTTGGTTGGGTGATGGGTGGTGTGCTTTGTTTTTCACGTAGTTCTCACGTAATAGTATGGGTTGACTTGTTGTTTAAGATGGGTTTTTGTTGGGTGACTCGGGTTTTGTATTTGAATCGAGTTTTAAGTACCGTAGACCTTAAATAATAATAATAAAAATAAAAATAATTAATTAATTTGAATAAAGTTAATTTATAGTTAATAATGATGAAAGTGATCATTAATAATTGATGGAATAATTATAATGATAGGCTGATTTGTGAAGAAATTAAAATCGGGTCGGATTTCTTTAATTATTTGGGATTGCTTGAGCTGCTTAATTGGAATCGCTTGCCAGGTAGGGATTATCCTACTCAACTATTTAATTGTGCAATTGTAATTGTTTGTGAATATATGATTCTTGGAGTATTGTGATTGCGATTATATGAAGTTGTGATTATGGTGGGAGATGTTATGAGTATGATGGGAATTTGGATGTTGTTGAGTCGGTGATGATGATTTTATTTGAAGGGACCAAACTGCTAGTCCTTGTTTGTTGGTGGATTGAAGGGACCGATATACCGCTAGTCCTTGTGAGTTATTTGTTGAAGGGACCGATATACCGCTAGTCCTTGGTTATTATTTGAAGGGACCGGTCTGAGCAACCGATAGTCCTTATGGCATCAGTTCATCACTGGCCGCCCCTCAGAGTCTCTTCCCTAGTAGGCTCATCACTACTATGATGATGTGCACATTCGGAGCTGAGGAAGTGTTAAGACGGATTTTGGAAGGAGTAGTGGTGATTGGAGTATAACATGGATGGTTGAAGGTTATGGGTGTTACCATAACATGCGATTATCTTGACTGATTTGGATTTAGTATTATTGTACGTTGTTTAGTTAGTCCCTACTCAACCTCGTGGTTGACTGTGTATTCGTGAACACCTGCGGTGAACCATAATGGGGAGCAGATTTGACAGGTACCAAAGATTAGCTGACTTGGGAGCTTGTGGGAATGCGTGAGGACTGGTCAACCTACTTAGAAGTCTAGACCACATAGATTATGAGATCATTTTATTTATTTCCGCTGCGAGTTGTAATTATTTTATATTAAGTTTTAGTTTGTTAAGTTGTAATAACATGTAATCGCTAAGTTTTAATTTAATGTACTTTGGTGAGTTGGACTTTGTTATTCACTGCCTCGGGAAACCGAGATGATAACAGTCCTATTTATTTGGGAATGTCTAGCTAAAGGCTCCTGAATAAATAGGGGTGTTACAAAGTGGTATCAGAGCAAAACGATCCTCGGGCCTAACCAATGAATAATAATGAACTTAGGATGTGTCTAAATAAAATGAACCCCGGGTAGAAACTGTTAGGAGCCCCTTTTAGTACCGTTAGGAATGCGCGCGCCTAATTCGTACCTTGGCCCTTCCAGTTTTGAACCGGGAACCCTAAGAGAATAATTGAGAGTGTGGGGTAATTTAAAATAAATATAGTATATTTCTCTTAGGAGTTCTTGTTGCCTTGTTTACATGTTGTTTTCGTTAATGTTTGCGGTTACGGGGGCATAACCTTGTTTTACGGAAGAGGGATGTGATATGATTTATTTTAAGCATTATTATAAGCATGTTGATATGAGGAAGTATGTTGGCATGTATGTGGAATGTCTGAATATGATTAAACACGTAAAGTATTAGTTATTGTGTGGAATTGTGAAGAAATGTGATTTTGGTTGATTTCACAAGATTTTACCCTTGATTGTTTTGGCTGCCATTTACTGTCTATTTAAAATCCTTGTACGAAATTTTTATGTGTGATACCCTTGTGAGTTAGATTTCATATGCCACTAGTCTCATGTTCAAATAATGTACGGTTTAGGAGGAATAAATATTTTAGTGGACAGTGGTCAAAATATTTCTGTACAGTAATGTTTTCGCGCCATGTTTTTGTAAAATTTGCCGTTTAAAAACTACTTAATGATTTGGTATAATTCCAACTCCACTGTTTAATAGACTCGTGTATGTTTCTAAATTGATAAGCCACGTTACAAGGAAATATTTTTACAATTTATAGTAATTTTTACAATTTGACCTAAGTTTCTGACAAGTTGCTGTAAAATTTCTGTTTCGACCAAATAATTTGTAAAATGCGTTATAAATTGACCTTATGAGTTTTTGACTTGATTCTTTTTATCATGGTTTACTAACTCTCTGTATTTTCTAAAAAAAATAAGTCCTCAAGAAGTAACTATGTTATTATTTATTAATGATTTTTAAAATTTATAACATGTTTTCTTAGCCTTGAAAAATATCAGTTTTGTTTCTTATCTCTTGTACATTATATTTGATGTTGTCAATTATGTGAAGTAGAATGACATGTCTAGTGACATACGGAATGTGTTTACCTAAGCCTATATATATATGATTACAATAATTGCATCCATGTTTAAGTTAGATATCATTATTAAGAAAAGATTAACTAATTAATTATGCGTATTTTGTTATAGATTATTATTTATCTTGGTAATGTATTCGCCAATAGCTAAAGTAAGAAGTTGAAATTTTAAAAAAAAAAAATTAGATCAAATAACCTATATGATGTGATTTTGCTAGTAAATCAAAGATTTTGTTATCCATTTAACCATTAATTAGTGTTGGAAATTAAAGTTGTTTTATATTACAATGTGTGTTTCATGCTTTATGGCATTACAACAATGATTTGGTTGTTCCTATTGTTGATATTCTGAACTTTGAGGACGAAGTTTATTTTTAGGGGGAAGGAATGTGATACTACGAATGTTTTGAGTTATTGTTGTGATAGCTTGTGATAAGATTGGTGTGGTGAATAATCGTAAATGGATGATTGTGTTGGATGGTGCTTAGTTATGAGGATGTTTATAGTATTGTGGTAGAAGTTGCGGGCGAACTTCGGAACGAAGTTCATTTTAAGGGGGGAAGACTGTAATACCCCGTATTTTGATATTAATTTATGATATTAATTTATGTAATTTAATAAGGAAAAATTGACGGGGATAATCCCACCTTTACAACATCTTCCGAAAATAATCCCACCTTTCAATAATCCGAAAATAATCCCAACTTTTAACCCCATCTTCTCTAAATACCCTCTTTTACCTGTTACCTGATTAAAAGGTTTCAAATGTCTTACTTATATTTTTTTTTTATTTATCTCTTCATCTCCCCCACTAAACCCATAAACTATTCTAGACAAAATTGAAACTTCCAGAGAGATGAACGATGAAAACATTCACAACTAAAAACCTCATTTCATAGGGCACCATCAAAGGAATCCAAAATTCCAATAAAAAAAGCAATCACCATATTCTTCCATTGTTAACATAATCGAAAAGTTTTGATCAATTAAAATCCCAATTCACCATACCTTTTCCATTGTTAAGAAGCTGTACTTGTCGTCATTGAAGACTACTCTTCATCTTATTGTCTGCACTTTCAATTAAAACCGACTCTGATCTCCAGGTTAAATCCTAAAACTCAATTTATTTCTTTTAATTGCGAAATTTTCATTATAGATTCAGCAAACCCTAGAATTTTCGTTTTGTAGATTAAGTTCAAATAAGAGAAGATAGGCAATTACGGAGTATTTAGTAAAGATTAATGTTGATTGTTATGTATTTAAGTTAATTGCACGTTTTCTGTTTGATTATTGATGTTTTTAACACCTATCTTTGGTCTGAATACTTGCACATATCATTACAAAAAAACCATGGTTCTTGCGACAGACGATCTTCGACTGAAAATATATCAGTCGTTATTTTAAACTTTGCAACCGATTTGAAAATTTTCGGCCACACTTTGGTCGCTAGTCAGCGCGAGATAAAAATTTAGACACGCGGGTTTTTTACGACCTCTGAAAAAGAATAGCGGCGTATTAAATTGGTCTCTAAGTTACCGGTTTCTTATGATATATATTTCCTATATCGTCTGAATTAGTGTACTAGTGCCATCGACAATTTTCTTTACTTTTAAATTCTTCATAAAACACATCCTAGCTGCACTTAGATTTGGCAATCTAAACTCGTAACAATATTGTCAATTGTGAATAGACTAGTGAACAGAGTTGGTAGTGATTAGTAATCAAGTGGCCTTATAATTTTTACTTCATGCTTTTTTACTACTGATTATTGTTGTTATTGAAGGTTACTCATGACGTTGGTTACGTTAAGATTTTGGCATGGTGGATTGTTTACACTGCTACAGATACAGGCTATAACAACGGGTAAAAACCGTTGTCAAAACAAAAACCGGACGTTGTTAAAGCGGCCGTTGTAGAAGGTATTTACAACGGTTTGGTTATTTAATGAAACCGTTGTCGAAAGTATTCACCACGGTTAAAAGCCGTTGTTGTTGGGTGTTCTCCGTTGTGGAAAGTGTTTCAAAAATTTGGAGGGAATAATATAACAACGGTTGTCATATGTATAACCGTTGTTGTAACTTTCCCTCCAAAATTGTGAAGTCTTTTGACAACGGGTTTATGCTACATACCCGTTGTTGAAATTGTTAGTAACAACGGTTCTTAGTTTAAAACCCGTTGTTGTAACTTTACCACCAAAATTGTGAAGACTTTTAACAACGGTTCTTCGTTTAAAACCTGTTGTTGAATATTATGCGCGGTATTTGTGAAAGTCATTCACAACGGTGTTCTTTTTATTAACCGTTGTGAAAGGTCTTCACAACGGTTTTTTTTAGTAACCGTTTTTATTACGAACTCCTAATGTTTTGAAAAATTAAATTTGTTTCATGCCATTCAAAAACCTCGCATATATCAAGAACACCATATACCAAAGACCAAAGATAAATCACAAAGTGGGTTCATCGTAACTCAATAGATTCAATTCAACCACAACAAGAAAAAACATCATATATATATATATATATATATATATATATATATATATATATATATATATATATATATATATATATATATATATAGAATTAGGATCACATGAGTCCACCCTATCTTTTGAGTCCGTGAGTCCATGATATAATATCACACGTTATATTAAATAATATCACAGCTTACAGTATCACACGTTATACTAAACAATATCACAGTTGGAAAAAAAACTTTTTGACAAAAAAAAATTGAAAAAAAAAATCGTGATATTGTTTTGTAATACAATCACACGTTATGCTAAACAATATCACACGTGATACTAAATAATATCACAGTTTTCACGAAAAAATAATTGTTTAAAAAAAATTTCGAAAAAAACAAATTTCGTGATATTGTTTTGTAATACAATATCACAAGTTATGCTAAACAATATCACAGTTTACATGAAAAAAAAAATTCGAAAAAAAAATTCCCGAAAAAAAAAATTTCGAAAAAAAAAATTTTTTAAAAAAAAAAATTTCGAAAAAAAAATTTTTGCAAAAAAATATTTCGTGATATTGTTTTGTATAGTGCGTGATATTGTTTTATGGACTCATGGACTCAAATATTTAGGTGGACTCACCGGATCCTACCTCTATATATAATATATATATATATATATATATATATATATATATATATATATACTTACAAGGAGTTGAATTTACATGAACTAATCATTCCCTAACTTCAACAAAAAATTTACTAATAAGTTGATCTAAACTCTGAGTATCATGCATTTCTATTTTCTAAGACGTATTTGCCCAACATGTCCCTTACCTCGTCTATATCTATACTTGAGTCGCTTTCAATCTGTTGTGACGGGTTGATTACATACCTATGTTAAAAACAAAGAGAAGACATTATTGTAACAACATCAATTATTGCATAGCAACATCATGGTATATATAGCAGCAAGCAAGACAACATTAGCTCTAATTTAAAAAAAGTAATAAACACATTATTAAATTACTAACCTTTTCTCGAATAATGATATATCTTCGCCTAATAATCTCCAACATGAACCGACAAGCGTAGTATCCACATTGTATGCTATATCGGTGGCGAGGGGCCTATTATTACATAAAAACAAACAGACGAGAGAAGGCTCACATCGGAATCTTGAACTTTAGGTATTGTATTAGTATTAAAACATGATTTTTGCACTTAATGGATTGTATTTGAGCACGTACCCCTGTTATCTTAATAAAATTAGGGCCATCATCAGAATCTTTCGTGGGTTGATTTTGCTCGTTAGCTCTTCTCTTCTCAAAGACCCTTATTTTAAAAAAAAAAAAAAAAAAAAAACAAAAGGAGGCAGACACTCATTTTTTTAGGGGCAAAAATGAGCTTTTTGCTATAAATAAAAATTGAAACTTAATGTTATTATAAATAAATCAGTATTATAAACTTACTTATTAATCAAGTGCTTAAAAGTCTCGCTTGGTTGATTATGTAAAGAGTCCAACGAGAAAACTTTATTCCTTGTCGGCAGGATGGCTGCTAGCACCCAATGAGTCCTACATCAAGAGACATCATCATTATTAACAAGTACCTATATTAGTTATGAAAATGCAATTGTAGGGGGAAACGTAATATTAATTTGTTTATTACCCTTTTTCATTATAAGCGCCTTTAAATCGCTTCTTGGTTGTCGCCAATTCGAGCAATATAATCTACCCGTTCTTCGAACGAGAAATCCGGAATAAATAAAGATAAAACATAGGGGCACAGGAATCCGTATTGATCAGATGGAATATTCTTCTCGGGGATCACTCTCAATTTCAATATCCTACATTATTACGGTATTAATTCCGGTATTTAAAACACTATCTAGTAGTCGGAATATTAGAATTTGAAATTATTTATTAAGAAACTTACTTCATCCAAAAAAATGGGTGTGCCACATCAATCTGGTCTAGGCCAGCCCAAATGGCTAGCATATCCCATGATAGAAGTGCTTGGCGCTCAAACCCTAGAATATCCTCCTCGAGCGGAATAACTATAAATTGCTCGGTGGCTATGCGATGGCCAGCCTCCTCATGCAGTTTCCTCATCGTCACCGTTCTTACTTTTTGCATGTAATCCTTCCCAGTATATTGTGTGGAGTTTAAACTCCTAACTTCTTTTAGGTCCGGGAAAGAATGAGTGTTTGATTTTGTGCTACTACCACCAGCCTACACATGTAGTAGATAATTAAAATAATAAAAAATCTAAAGGTAACATATCCTAGTTGGAGTAATAAAAATAAAAGCGTACTTAATTAAATACCTCGTCAACCTGCTCTTTCAATGATGAGGTAGTAGTAGCAGGTAAGACTGGGGACTTAGGCTTATCAGTCTTTTTTGTCCCCTACACAAAATTACCATGATTTTTATAAATACAGACAAAATATAAATAAAGGGAGCGAGGTTTTTAAAAAAATGGAGAAGTTAATTAAATACCTCATCAAGTTGTTGTCTCGACGAGGTCGTTGGCATGTCTGTGGACTTAGGCTTATCCGCCAAAGCCGGCTTTTTTGTTCCCTACAAAAAAAAAAATAACATATAAATTTAACATATAAAAACATTCAACAATTAAAAATTTAACATATATATAAAGGTATTTCTTCTAACCCCAACTGCTTTCCGCTGCTAAGGCGGAGATGGCCGAGCCAAGTAGATGTGAGTTTCAGGCCATTGGATGAAACTTCCAACCGCATCTCCCAGAATGGTAATGTCGTCACGAATCGGGACAGCGTTTGAAAGATTTCATGGCCTGGAAAGGCTGTAGTTATCTCTACTTTGGTATGATTCGGCAAAAGTTTTTCGCCATGAACTACAGTTTCCGCTGCTGCAGATTTGGTGTGCATTTCTACGAGACCCCGGCCAACACGCACATGTGGCTTTTCGGTTTTAGGGTCAGCAAGATTAACTGGCCTCTTGTTTACGACTTGAAGAATATACACATACATTATTATATCCCAAAATTTAATAGAATTCATATAAATTTAACTAATTAAACACTTCATGTATACCTTATTGAAAACAGGGAACTGACTTGAAGGGGATGTATGTTATTTTCCATCAGCCGTCTTCTCAAGTTGCATCTCCTTTTCAGACCCATTATTTACCTAATAAAATTAACCAATGGCACCATGTCAGAAGTTATAGCATTAGAGCTGGCAGGGAACACACCCCTTGATCTTACCCAAAAAAAAAAAAAAAAAAATTAGGAAGTATTAGGTACCTGATCGGCTTTAGTTGTTACAACATCGCTCTCAAATTCAAAGTTTCGTTCTTATATGCATCAAATACTTCTATCCCACTATCCCACAACAATCGCAAATCATCTAGAAGAGGTTCCAAATATACATCTATATCATTTCCAGGTTGTTTAGGGCCGGAAATTAACAACGACAACATCAAATACTTTCTTTTCATGCACACATATGGAGGTAAGTTATAAATAGCCAACACTACTGGCCAAGTACTATCTTGGCTACTCATGTTTCCGTGTGGGTTCATTCCATCAGTGGACAGCGCTAGACGTAAGTTTCTAGGTTCATTTCCGAACTCGGGATACTTAGCGTCGAACGATTTCCATTGCTTACCATCATCTGCCGGGTGTCTTAGCTTTCCATCATTTATTCTTCCCGTTTCATGCCAAGTTAACATTTTTGCATCATCGGGATTCGCATAAATCCTTATGACTCTTGGTATCAATGGAAAATACCACAACACCTTAGCCGGGATCCCTTCCTTATCCTTATAACGCCACTCCAAACATTTAGGGCAATTGGTTGAGTTTTGATATAATTTCCGATACAATATGCAATCATTTGGACATGCATGTATTTTCTCATATTTCATACCCACTCCTCTTATTAGTTTTTTCGCCTCATATGTCTTAACAGGTAGAACATTACCATCAGGAAGCAACTCCTTTATCAAGGCTAAAAAACTAGTGAAACACGTGTCACTCACCCCATTTGCCCCCTTGATATTATACAATTTCACCACAGCCGACATTTTTGTGAACTTACAACCAGGATACAGAGGTGCTTCAGACTCACACAACTTCTCATACATGTTGTTAAGGTCATCCCAATTACTAGTGTCATCACCTACATCTTCAAAAGCAATGGACTCATCATCATTCTCTTCATTATCTATAGACCCAACATTCAACTTCTCAACTTCCAACTCTTCCAACTCAAAAAACTCGGCAAACTCAGGATCATCAGTTAGCCTTTCGTGTACCTCAACATCATCTTCTTCAGAGTTATTCTCTTCCTCTAATGATTCCCCATGAAAAATCCAACGTGTATAGGATCGACTAAATCTCCACTTTTCTAGGTGTATTTTAACGTCCAGAAAAGCCATATAGCTAATATTACCACATCTTTCACAAGGACATGCAATACTAGAAGAACCTTTCAAATTGTTCGAAACGAATTCATAAAATTCACCTAAACCATCCTTGTAGGTGCGGTCACTCATATTTGCATCAATCATCCAAGTTCGAGTCATTATTCTACATTCGTAATAATAGGCAACTAATTCAGAAAATACAATAATAGGCAAACAAATAAACGAAATTCAGGAAAGCAATTAAGCTAAATTATCAACAAATTAGATAATAACCCAAAAAATCCTATATCTATAAGCGTTGCTAAGAAACATATATATACCTGATTGATAAACACGATGAGGGAGAGAAGACGGTGACAACAGTGACGGAGATGAAGACAGAGAGACGATCAGGGAGGAATGGAGGATGATATAGTAGCAGTATTAGCTTGTGTTTGTGTTTTGTAGCGTATAGCAGAATAAAGCAATCTGTTGTTCTTAAGATTTTCATAACATTAATAACAACGGTTATTGAGTCTACAACCGTTGTTAAAAAGTATTAAAAACGGGTTCTAATATAACCGTTGTGATTACTTTTCACTAATTTGGCGCCAAACCATTAACAACGGTTAAAATTTAACCGTTGTTATTAGTTTTTTCATTAACAACGGTTTTTCAAGTATGACCCGTTGTTAAAACCAATAACAACGGTTAACAATACAGAACCGTTGTAATTAAGTTTGGTAAAATTCGCGGAATCAATTCTACAACGTGTTTTGATGATTTTCGTGAATAAGCGTTGTTAAAGGGCCGTTGTGGTTGCCTGTATTTGTAGTAGTGTTGGCTGTAAAGAAGTCACCTAGAGGGGATGTAGTCATGATTAACATTGAAGAGGAAATTATGGGCGCAACTGATATAGCCGTACTGGACCCGAAGCAACTGATGGAATTTGCCGACCTTGACAATTTAGATGTTGTTCACATTTTGATTTGGATGAAGTAAGTTCTATTAATAAAACTATTTAGTCATTTCCATTTACGAATAATGATGTTTGCTTAAATTATCAATTACAATAACATTCTTTGTTCCATGTGGCATAATAGGTACATGACTAATCAGATCACTGAGAGGAAGTTCCCAATTCACGCCTACGGATTCTTGAGTCCTAAGGCGTTCCATGTGCACATAATTTTATACGAAGAACAGGTCAATAGTATCGCTCGTCGGTTGATGTCGACCAAAAAACTATGGCTTGCCCCCTACAATGAGAATATGTATGTATAGTACGTGATTATGATAATGAATCACGATTCGATAAATTTATTATTAACATGCTTACATGCATGTAAATGAACTAATTAACAGTTCAATGTCCCAAATTGAATGGAAGCATTGGGTGCTACTGGCAATCCAAGTGGAAACAAAAACAGTGTACTGGATTGACTCTCGCGAAGGCAAACTCTCTAACAGTATAGTAAAGATGGTAACTGAGTAAGTTTACAACCTTCAATAATGTCATTTGTTATTGTATGACTTGAGTCATATATATGCAAATAATAATGGCATGTATATATTTATGAATTAGTGTTTTTGAAGCAAGAAGAAGATTATGTCCACTTGGGAAATATGAAAGCAACACTAATCCCAATTTTATCACCCTTTTAGTAAGTGTATTCTTAATAATTACTCGTATAATTTAATTTATGTTTATGCGAGAGGTTGATTATCTAATTCAGCTGATTTGTGTGTGATTTATATAATAGTATCTATTTGGGCCAAATTCTGCGCATTGGGCCAACAAGAAGGTGGGTCCATCAAAACCTACACTATGGATTGGGCCGAGTAAAATAATGGTCTTGAGGAGCCCGTGAGTTGAAAGCAATCAGGCACATTTTTGGGAGAATAGGGAGAACAGGACTCCGAACAGCAAATCATGGGATGTCAACGAGAAGAAGCCCAGCAACGACGACATTTGGCTTTACTTACCGCATAAGCAACCTAAACCCTATTAGGGTCTAGGTCCTATATACATACATGAGGAGGAAGTGAGAAAGATCATTCATATTCACATACAAGAACACAATACATTGTGCTAACTAGAAAATCGTACTGCTGTACTTGTATTCATCCTAATATTAAGAGCTAGTTCAATCCTTGGAAGGGTACCGTCCCTTCCCGCGGTCGTTTCCCATATTGGGTTTTCCGTGTCACCAAATCTCTTGTGTCAATCTTAATTTACGTCTTTATCTTCTTCACTTAACGTTCATACAAATAATATAATCCGCATAAAACGCATAAGACCACTTTGACCTAATTTAACCTAATTTGGTAGAAAAATACCAAAACAGTTTGGCGCCCACCGTGGGGCATAGTGGTCGTCATCGTTAATCTCTCAGCATAGAATGGACGGAAGCAAACACGCATCATCAACATAATCAGCGGGGCCAGGAAGTAATTCGCAATTGATTCCACCGAACCCCATCCAGAATCAAGTATCAGCGGCTCCAACTCAGGCACCCGGACATGCATCAAGAATCGTACGTGTGGCTTAAGTCACCTTACCTCCCAAGATTCCTACTGTGGGGACACATTCCAAATCAGATAAGGGACCTGGAAACACGAGTCTCACCCCACCACCGAGTCCGACACAAACCCTGCTTAACGGCATGGATAATTTGTAGAGAGTAATGGAGAGCATGCGGGAAGACCAAAGGAAGGTAGAAACCCAAGCGACAAAAAGGAACAGAAAACTCTAGGCGCAGATAGATCTCCCAAAGCAGCAAGGTAGCGCACTAGCAAGCACAGAGGGTGAGAACCAGGCCTCAACAATCGAACCCGTGTAGGGGGCATCAGGCAGCTGGAGCCAACAACGACAGATTCCAGCCGAGCTGGTGACCAGGTTGGATCTGACATCAGTATCGACGGGAGAAAGGATAGTCCCACAGGGACTAGGATACCTCACACCGGATAGCTGGCTGCCTGCCAGCCATACAGAAATAGTACCAGGTAACATTCCGGCCAATAATTTTGTTATGACTAACCAGACACCTGGTGTAGGATCCATAGGCAGTCCGCAAGTAAGCTGGCACCAAGGGACACTTATGACATCAACCCAACAGGATAACACGCCACACCAGAATCCTAGGGAACTCTGGCCTGGAAGCGGTTTCTTGAATCAGTAGATAATTGACAACCGCAGTGCAGACTCAGGTGGCCTAACGAACAAGAAGTACCTAGAGTTGAGAGAGATGCTGAGCAGGGTCCCAGGGATGCCACCCCCACTTGAGAAGGCAGCGCTTGATAGTTATTTTGATTCACCATTCGTGGACGCAATATCAATTGTCGCCATGCCAAAGGGATTCAACAACCCAAACATGACTCTTTTTGATGGCACGATAAACCCCTTGATCACGTGAGCCAGTACAAACAAAAGATGATGACAGTAACATCCATTAGGCATGTAAAGGAAGCTTGCATGTGTAAGGGGTTCAGATCTACATTGTCAGGACTAGCACTACGATGGCTCGTAAGTCTACATAATAGATCAATATCTACATTTGCCTATTTGGTAAATGCGTTCACTCAGTAGTTTGCTAGCAGCCGGAAGCCGCAAAAGCACGCTTGTGACTTATACCAAATCGTCCAAGGCGCCAACGAGACCATCGAAGAGTTCAACACCAGGTTCAATAACGAAAAGGTAGCGGTACGAGAATGTGACGTATCAACAACAGTAGAAGCATTCAGGAGGGGCTTACTGTTGGGAAATGTGTCCTCAACAATAGTGCGATCACATGATTTAAATATCATTACTAAATCTCATTTTAAGAATACAATTGGGAAGTAATATTGTTACTGTCAACTGGTCAACATATATCGGTAATGATTGGCTGACTAGAGTTTGACATTACTGTCGTGTGACGGTGGTGATCAGTTGACCCCCTAGGTCATACCTATAGGGCAATTCTCTTAATTGATCATTTAATTAATCGTATAATGTTACGAGTTAATTAAATTATTTGAAAAATTGACGGACAATTTTGGAAGTAAAATTTACGTATCAAATTGAAATGTGATTAAATGAGATACGGTCTGAGTAATTGAATTGTATCATTACTCGGATGAAATTATTGTTTAAAGAAACGATTGGACTTGAATGAATTATTATAAATGCGATTTATAAAAGGGCAAAATATTTTGGTACAAGTAATTATGAATTACTAGGTCAATTTTGTATATGACGTATTTTAATTAATACGTTGATTTTTAATATATTAAAAATACATAAACAATTTATGTTACATATGACATGTGACATATTGACATTTGACAAAAATAATATGAAATCCATATTACATTATGGACCGAAATAATGAGGCTTAATTAACATATTGTGTTAATTTGGATTAGTGGAATTCATCATTGCTTCTCTAATTTAGGCATGCACACCTAGTGTTTTTGTGTAAGACCACAAAGACCATGCATTGGCCATCTCTCCTCACCCTACCCGGTTTCACATAGAAAAGAACAAGGGTTCTTTTCTTATTTTTCTATTATGCACTATATGGATTAGTGTGTGAAAATATTCATTCATTCATTCTTATCAAAAATTATTTTAGTGTGACAAAATAATCACTCTTCCTCTCCTATTCTCTCAACCGGTTTTGAGAGCTCAAAACCAAATATTTTTGGTTCAATTTTTCTACAAAATTAATATCACACTAGTACTTGTAATATTAATTTGATTAAGAGGAAGCCTTGGGTATAATACATAGGGAGAGATCTTACACTTAGATCTTTGTTCTTCCATTGGAAAAGCTCAAGAACAAGAAGAGAAAGGAGATCTCTCTTGTGCCCTAATAGCCGAAATATACAATGTAAGGACATTATTTCTCTTCTCTTTTATTAATGTTTGCATGCATAAAATCCGTTTTAATTTTATGACAAATTAATTAGACATATATGAGTATGTTAAATATGTATATGAATCTACATTTCCTTCAATCGGTATCAAGAGCCACGGTTGTTTGCATGCAAATTGGTTAAAAGTTTTTCCGAGTTATATGAATAACAAAATAAAACTTGTAAAATTTGTGTTATTATGATATATCACGAAATAATTACATGCATGTTAATATTTCTGGTCCTAAAGTGTTTTAGGGTATTTTGGTTAATTTTTCGGATTTTTATTGTTCATAATTTACTATAATGGCATTTAAATGTGATTTTATGAGTAAAAATGTCATTTTTGGTCGAAAATTAGCTATACTTCGAATTTTAAGTTGGTTTTTGGATATGTTGTCACACATATTATTTTGAGATAACCTGTAATTTTTCATAATTTTTGCACTTGTTATGCTCGAAAAATGAATTTTTCATTATTAAATATGGATTTAAGAGAAAAATAGGTTAATATGAGTTAAATTTCGAATCTGGTCATAGAAAATTTATATGTTGTCACATGCAATTTTACAAGATGTGTGTAAAATAATTGGCTATAAATAAGTCTTTTAGCATGATTTATGAATTTTTGAAGAAAAATGACATAAATAGTGACATTATTAGTGAAAATTAATAAAATATATTCTATGACTTAGGAAAAACGTCTAATGTTGCATTTTATTGTATTTTTCAGATCTAAAATTGAAAAGTTAATGAAAATAATTTTTCCATGTTTTTATGATTATTTTATTAAATATCGATAAACCGCAACATTGTTTTTCCGGAAAATTTTCGAAATTTTTAACCCAAGATTTTGAACATTATGAGTGTCATGGAATTTTTCCAGAATGTTCATGAATTTAAATTTCAAATTTTGAATTTATTTGAAATTTTTGGATTTATTTGAAGGTTAATAGCTTATTTTTGTAATTTTGGTCCATTTATGAACAATTTTGTAGATAAAAGTTAATTATGGTCAAAATAATTAGTGAAGACTATATTTTGAGTCCTAAGAGGTTAGGGTAATTAACTCATGCATAAATATGAGTTTATGTATTTTTGTGATTATAAAATGTTGAAATCACGCAAATCCGTAAAAAAAACCGAGTAATATACGATATTGGCTAATTAAAGGCGATTTAGCATAAAAATTGAGCATGTTCATACATATTATAATGCTGCATTTTTCTTTATGATTGTCATAATTTTAATTTATGTAATTTTGAATTATGTAATTTACTTAGTATGGCCTTAGATTTTTAATTGGTATTTCCCGAAATGTATGGGAATATCGATTCGGTTGTAATTTTTATTGTGATCTCGTATCACCGTTTTGTAATTTAATAGATTTATTTTATTTTAGTTACAAATGTATAATAGGAAATTATGTAATTTATTATGTAATTTTATTCATTAGGAGTTCCAAAAGACGGATTTCTTCAAGAATGGCGATACATAAAGACGGTGTTACCTCGAGATGTGTGCCACAACCGAAGTTCAAGGGACCAATGGAGTTGGTTTCCGAATATGTAATAGATTAATAGTTTTTCTATTTTAGGAAAGGCCATACTAGGATTCATTTACTTTTATGCTTGCATTTTATTTTATGTCACATGCATCGCTAAATCGCCATAACTAAACATGCATTGTTATTTTATCGAGTTTATCGACCGTGTCAATTAGAATTATCGTAGTTCACCGCTTTAGTTCACTTAAAACGTGATAGATAATAAATTGACATGACCTCTCGCTAAAACAACTAATTGAGACATAGCCTTACCAAATAGTAGAAACCATGAAAACCTATTTCGCGAGGGAGTGCACTCGGCTACCCCGGGGTACAAACCTTGTTACGTAGGGGAAGTGGGTGATAAATGTCTAATCCACCGAATTCATATTGATGAGGGTTTCATCGGCTACCCCGTGCCTAAATTGATATGGGTTTGGATAATGGACACATTTATTCGAAATTTGGATTGAACTCAACAAAAGTAATTGATAAGGGTTTCATCGGCTACCCCGTGCCCTTGTTGATGTGTTTTGGGCTATAGATAAATATTAGAGTAATTTTATCGACCAAGAGTTCTAAAAGTAGAATCGATTAAAAGTTAATCCACCGAGTTATATTGATGAGGGTTTCATCGGCTACCCCGTGCCTAAGTTGATATGAATTTGGGTCTTGGAATCATTTATTATAGTTGGGTAGAGGTCACTATATAAATGTTCATATCTTGTTATAATTGCAAGTATGATTTAAAAAGACAAATGTTAATATTTCCTTTCCTCCATATTTGTAGTGCATTACAATGAATCCCTCAAATGCTACCGCACCGATAACCATTGAGTCATATCACCATGTTCTTGACGACGTATGCTCCAACAATAATTTCGATACAACTAGAGAACTTCATTTCGGGATAGGTTCGGATGGAAACCTTAATTTCATCACCACTTCTAAACCACCCACTACTACTAGACCTCGTGTGAGTCCGTCTCAGGAAGACTACCTCATACGATCTATAGGGTCATTATCTCTAGAAGATAAGGATGCCAAAGCTAGTGGGAGCTCTAGCAATCAAGTTCTTGCTTCAAAGGGCAAGAGGTTCAAGAAGAAAGGAAAGAAAATCAAAAACTTCAAGCAAGTTTATGATGAGTGCCATTATTGCTATGGCATGGGACATTGGCTTAGGAATTGCCCTATGTATTTGCGAAATATAAGGGAAGGACTCATTACTCCAAAAAGTACAATTCCTAAAGAAATTTATGTTATTGATATAAATTATACTTCCACTACGACATGGGTACTAGATACCGGTTGTGGTTCTCACCTTTGTAATCATTTACAGGGTTTAAGAGATGTGGAGAAGCTTAGCAAGGGAGATGTGGATCTTCGACTTGGAAATGGAGCTCGGGTAGCGGCCGAATCCAAAGGAACTTATGTTCTAGCTTTGCCAAACGGTTTTGAGTTGTATTTGCATAATTGTTTTTATGTTCCTACGCTCTCTAAAAACATTATTTCAATCGCCATGCTAGACATGGACGGTTTTTGTTTTGTCATTAAGAACAATCGTTGCTCTATTTCTAGGAATGATTTGGTTATTGGCCAAGCTACTTCCATTAATGGCATTTACATTTTAGAGACCTCAAATCCAACAAATGATATTTATAACATACAATCAAAGAAACTCAAAACAAGTGACCCAAGTGAAGCGTTCATTTGGCATTGTCGATTAGGTCACATAAACGAGAATCGCATCAAAAGATTAATTTCTACTAATGTGATTACACCATTTGATTATCAATCATTTGGTACATGCGAATATTGCCTACTTGGCAAAATGACTCGTAATCCTTTTAGCGGTAAAGGGACACGAGCTAGTGAGCTATTAGGACTCATACACACCGATGTATGCGGACCAATGAGTATCACCGCTCGTGGTAATTATGACTACTTTATATACTTCACCGATGACTTAAGTAGATATGGGTATATCTATTTAATGAAACACAAGAGTGAAGCATTTGAGAAATTCAAGGAATTCCAAAACGAAGTAGAGAACCAATTGAACAAAAGGATTAAGGCACTACGATCCGATCGTGGTGGTGAATACCTTAGTCTTGAATTTGATTCACACTTGAAAGGTTGTGGCATTATATCACAACTTTCTCCACCCGGAACACCACAACTAAATGGTGTTGCCGAAAGGAGGAATCGAACCCTACTTGATATGGTTCGATCCATGATGAGTCAAACCGAGTTACCGAACTCGTTTTGGGGATTTGCAATCCAAACTGCAATTCTATCTTTAAATAATAGTCCTACTAAGGCCACCGAAAAGACTCCATTTGAGACATGGAAAGGAAGAGTTCCTAATCTATCCTATATGAAAATTTGGGGATGTGATGCTTACGTCAAGGCTAAACCCGACAATAAGCTTGCCCCAAGATCCGAAAAATGCATCTTTGTAGGTTATCCCTTGACCTCTCGAGGTTACTACTTCTACAAACCTCAAGAAAACAAAGTGTTTGTGTCTTGTGAGGCTGTCTTCTTAGAAAGTCAATTTATTTCTAAGAGACAGAGTGGGAGAAATTTTGAACTTGACGAAGTTCAAGAGCCACAAACCGAGGTAGAGACGCAAGAAGATGTTCCTTCGTCGTCTAACGCGGTTGTACCTCCTCCACTAAGAAGGACGGGCCGAGTTATTCGCCATCCCGATCGATATGTGGGACTTATCGAAGAAGATGGAACGCTCGATGTGTTGCTTATGGAAAGTGACGAGCCCGCCACCTACAAGGCCGCAATCTCTAGTCCTAATTCCACCTTATGGCTTGAAGCCATGAAGTCCGAAATGGATTCTATGCTTGAAAACCAAGTTTGGGACTTGGTAGATTTGCCTAAAGGGGCAAGACCCTCCAATGCAAATGGATATTCAAGGTCAAAAATGGCATAGAAGGACATGACGATGTCTACAAAGCTAGGCTAGTAGCAAAAGGATTTACCCAAGTCCAAGGTCTCCATTATGATGAGACCTTCGCCCCGTAGCCATGCTAAGATCCATACGGATTTTGTTAGCGATCGCCGCATTTCATGATTATGAAATTTGGCAAATGGATGTCAAAACCGCTTTTCTAAATGGGCATTTAGAAGAGGAGGTGTACATGCTACAACCCGAAGGTTTTGTTGATTCTAAAAATCCTAACAAAGTGTGCAAGCTTAAGAGATCCATTTATGGTCTTAAGCAAGCATCTAGAAGTTGGAATCATCGATTCAATCATGTTATAAAAGAAAATGGTTTCACTCGAAATGTTGAGGAACCATGTTTATACATGAAATTCAATGGGAGCAATGTTGTGTTCCTAATCTTGTATGTCGATGACATACTACTCATTGGAAATGATATTCCAATGTTGTCTTCGTTAAGAAGTGGGTAGGTAACCACTTCCAAATGAAGGATTTAGGAGAGGCACAACGCATATTAGGTATCCGGATCTATAGAGATAGACCCAAGAGGATATTGGCACTAAGTCAAGAATCTTATGTTGATAAGATTCTTCGACGATTCAGCATGGACAAATCCAAAAGGGGTTTGGTACCTATGGTAACCGGAACGATATTGAGCAGGACTCAATGTCCCTCCGAACCCCATGATGTTGAACGCATGAAGTTGATCCCTTATGCTTCCATTGTTGGATCAATCATGTACGCCATGATATGCACACGTCCCGATGTCTCGTATGCCTTGAGTATGACGAGTAGATATCAAGGAAATCCGGTGAGAGTCTTTGGATTCTTTGTCAAGAACATCCTTAAGTACTTGAGAAGAACTAAGGACTCTATCCTTGTGTTTGGAGGAGACACTGAGTTGCGTGTTACGGGATACACGGACTCAAGTTTTCAAACAGATAGAGATGACATGAAATCACAAGCTGGTTTCGTGTTTATGCTCAACGGTGGTGCCGTAAGCTGGAGAAGCTTCAAGGAAGTCAGAATCGCGGATTCAACAACGGAGGTGAGTACATAGCAAAGATCATCGAAGCTGCCAAGGAAGCTATGTGGATCAAGCAATTCACGGAAGGTCTAAAAGTAGTACCTACCGCCGATGATCCCATCACTCTCTATTGTGATAATAGTGGGACGATCTTCCAAGCTAAGGAGCCAAAGTCTAGTAATAGATCTAGACATGTACTTAGAAAGTATCATGTAATAAGAGATTTCATTGAAAGAAAGGAAATTGCGATTTGTAAGGTTGGGACGGATGACAACATAGCCGATCCGCTCACCAAGCCTTTATCGCAGCTAAGCATGATGGGCATGTTGCGTCCATGGGACTTAAACGTGTACCAAATTTTTGTTAGATTTTGAAATGAAATAAAAGTGTTGTTTTTGTTCATGTTCATAATCGCATTTGTCTTTTATCCTTAATTTATACTTTGTTACATCCAAACGGGTTGTAGAGACAATTGAACCCCGTTAAAGTGAACATGGATTAACATTGTTTTGCCCATAGTTACTTATATGAGGTGACGTCTCGAAGTGACTAGAGTGTGAGGCGATTGATGGCAAGTTCAAGTGCCATACAGTCATGTGAGATGACTAGTCGATCACATAGGCAGACTGTTAGGAACATTTTGTCGGGCCTAATGACCGCTTATAGAGTTCTGGCAAATTTATATAGCCTGGTCGTGGCGAGAGCTACTATAGTATTCTAATGAGTCGATTCTTTTGACTAAAGACTATTCACCTAAGATGGCACAGTTTCAGATTAACTTTGATTTGTGTTACTACGACCTTCGTAAATGGGGTCAAATGGGCATATTTTGGGTCATGATGGCTGTGGCTAGTCGAAGGGAATGAGTGCGTTAGGAATTGTCCACCCCTTGTCAGGGTTATAACAATATCTCGGGGCCACTCGAGGAGCAATGAACTGGAAATGCGTGGCCACGCTCGGAAGGTATCCAGAGTGGATAAATCCGGTCAATCAGTTATTCTCCAGATCGAGGAAACCACTCTCGATATGATCACTTGCAAGTACGACCTGAAAGACACCTTGCATTGAGTGGGAGATAGTAATAGGACAAGAGAATTGGTGACGCACACTTGTCGAGGACAAGTGGGAGATTGTTGGGAAATGTGTCCTCAACAATAGTGCGATCACATGATTTAAATATCATTACTAAATCTCATTTTAAGAATACAATTGGGAAGTAATATTGTTCTTGTCAACTGGTCAACATATATCGGTAATGATTGGTCGACTAGAGTTTGACATTTCGTCGTGTGACGGTGGTGATCAGTTGACCCCTAGGTCATACCTATAGGGCAATTCTCTTAATTGATCATTTAATTAATCGTATAATGTTACGAGTTAATTAAATTATTTGAAAAATTGACGGACAATTTTGGAAGTAAAATTTACGTATCAAATTGAAATGTGATTAAATGAGATACGGTCCGAGTAATTGAATTGTATCATTACTCGGATGAAATTATTGTTTAAAGAAACGATTGGACTTGAATGAATTATTATAAATGCGATTTATAAAAGGGCAAAATATTTTGGTACAAGTAATTATGAATTACTAGGTCAATTTTGTATATGACGTATTTTAATTAATACGTTGTTTTTTAATATATTAAAAATACATAAACAATTTATGTTACATATGACATGTGACATATTGACATTTGACAAAAATAATATGAAATCCATATTACATTATGGACCGAAATAATGAGGCTTAATTAACATATTGTGTTAATTTGGATTAGTGGAATTCATCATTGCTTCTCTAATTTAGGCATGCACACCTAGTGTTTTTGTGTAAGACCACAAAGACCATGCATTGGCCATCTCTCCTCACCCTACCCGGTTTCACATAGAAAAGAACAAGGGTTCTTTTCTTATTTTTCTATTATGCACTATATGGATTAGTGTGTGAAAATATTCATTCATTCATTCTTATCAAAAATTATTTTAGTGTGACAAAATAATCACTCTTCCTCTCCTATTCTCTCAACCGGTTTTGAGAGCTCAAAACCAAATATTTTTGGTTCAATTTTTCTACAAAATTAATATCACACTAGTACTTGTAATATTAATTTGATTAAGAGGAAGCCTTGGGTATAATACATAGGGAGAGATCTTACACTTAGATCTTTGTTCTTCCATTGGAAAAGCTCAAGAACAAGAAGAGAAAGGAGATCTCTCTTGTGCCCTAATAGCCGAAATATACAATGTAAGGACATTATTTCTCTTCTCTTTTATTAATGTTTGCATGCATAAAATCCGTTTTAATTTTATGACAAATTAATTAGACATATATGAGTATGTTAAATATGTATATGAATCTACATTTCCTTCACTTACACCACGAGTCAGACCTATATAAGCAGCTGAATATGCACCCTTGCCATAGTTTTGACGCAGTGCAAGAGAAGGCTGCATCAGCAATCAGACTGGAAGAAGATATGCTCGCTAGAGCCGGTGTACCAAGCACGCCAAGCGAGTCCAGTACGTCGACCATGGAGAAATCAGGCAGGAAGTAGTCCACCAGGAAGAAGGAGGATAGATACAAGCTATATACTAAGGGAATAAACAGAATTGACAACAGAGAGGAGAATAAGTTACTCCCTATGCTGGCAGAGTATGGGTTCACAACTGGTGTCGTAGGAATTCTGAAGGCGTTCAGGGAAATATGAGATGGTGTAAGGTGGCCTACGCCACCAGTAGAAGGACAATCCTGGCAGAAAGATAGAAAGAAAAAGTGCGAGTTCCATCGTGACATCGGACACACTACGGAGGATTTCTACACTTTACGCAGGGAGGTCAGACGCTTGTACGAGCAAGGAGAGCTGAGCCACCTATTACCACATGAGGGCAAGCAACAAGATAAGGTGGGCTCCGCAAAATAGTCTAAGCCCGCTGCACCGCCTACATGCACCAAAATAATAAACGTGATAACAGGAAGATCGGACCTAAGCGGACTGACATATTCGGCGGCAAAGAGACACGCTACCGAAAATAAGGGTGACAGGCCGGAAACCTCCTGCAGAGTTTCGCAAAGCGACTTGCCTGCTGTCGCCTTTGACGAGGAAGATGTCCACGACAGCCAGGAGCACCACGATGCACTTATCATAACACTGTCAATGGGTAATTACACGGCTGGGAAGGTTCTGGTAGATACTGGCAGCTCAGTTGGTCGGGACTATATCTTTTCGGTAACTTGTCGTTAGGAGGACCTAGACCAAAACATAATTTATAGCTTCACAAACAACTCTACAATTAGTAAAGAGGTAAGTAAAGGTCGGATCCCAAGGGACGGGAATTGAGATGAGATTTCTATTGCAACTAGTGGTGTCTTAGGGGGTGTCACAATTGGGGTTGATGTAGAAGGTCACTAAACTAAATAGCAATGAAAGTAAACAAGCAAGATGAATTAAAAGGGTTGTAAAAAATTGATAAAAAGCACTAGGGTGTCATGGGGTCATAGGGGATTCATGGGAATTGATCATACAAACATGTTCTCAAATTATAAGCAAGCAATTATTGTTGTGATGGATCGAGTTGGTTTATATCTTACAATCCTAGGAAAGTTTGGGTCCCGGAGCCGAATTGATTAGATTGTACAACACCTACAAGTCGACTTAGTCTTCCCTACTCAACAACATGCATGGTCTAATGAGACTCGAGTTGGTTTATGTCTTACAAGTCTCATTGAAAAGATAGGTGATGGGTAAAAAATGCAAGGATTCATAGGCTCACATTTCATCAAACATAACATGTGCATGAGTTGAGATCACAACAAGCAAGCAAATAAACTATGAAAGCATATTAATTTAAGCATGAATCATTCCTCATGTTGGTTTCCCCTAATTACCCATTAACCCTAGCTAAGGAACTACTCACTCATTATCATGTTGAACATGCTAGCAAGGTTGTCAATCATACCAACATAGTGAAACATGATGAATAAATGAAAGTAATTAAAAATAATTAAAAAGGGATTAAGAGAATTATACCTACTAATGATTCCAATAATAAAGCAAAGAATAAAAGAAGTACTTGATGCTTGATTGAGAGATTGTCAATCTCCCAATAATAACCCAAATAATCTTTAATTACCCAAAATAAAGGATGAACAAAAGAGAGATTAAGGAAATAAAACTTGTATTAAAACTTGATTACTTGTTGATTACAAGATTAAAGAGAGATTTGATTGATATTAACTACACTAAAGATTTCTAAGAAGAACATGCTCTTCTAATTAGACTAATGGGGTATTTATAGTAGGGATTAGGTGTAGGAAATAGGGTTAACTAAGGGCTTAAATGACGATTAAGTCCCTACTTAAGGAAACGCCGGTCTTTTTGGAAGGATGGGCATCTTTCTTGAAGCTTGAAGAAACGAAATTGGTCTGCCTTGGAATCCGGGCGTCATTAGCACGGGACGGGCGGATTCGGTGGTCTGTGCCCGGGCGTCTTGGGGTGAAGACGGGCGTCTTCTGGAGCTGCTGCCCGGGCGTCTTGGGGAGAAGACGCATGGATTGTGGTGATGGAGACGGGCGTCTTCTGAGGAAGACGCACGGATTGCTGAGTAGTCTGCTTTCTTCTTCTTTTCTTCCTTTTTCTTAATAAAATCCTTGGGGATTTCCTCGGGGGTGCAAGGATCTTTTCTCATAATTGCCCATCTACTATAGTATGTACAAAGGCCTTCTAATCTTGTCTCTCCTTGATGCTTGGTCATTTGAATTCAATCAATTTAGTCTCATTTTGCCATGAAAATGTAAGGTTTGCACTCCTTTCCTACCAAGGGATCAAAACCTCAAAGAATATTCAAAACAAAGAACTAAAGACAATAAATGACCCAAATATGCACTAAAAAGCATGGGAACAACGCTAATTCGGGGACTAAATGTGCTCTAATTATGGTCACATCAAATATCCCCAAAACGAACCTTTGCTCGTCCCGAGTAAAGAGGTGACAAAGACTAGGACCATTATTTAAACTAACCTAATAACATAGCCGATATGAGACAATTAGCGGGTCTCACTCCACCCCTTCAACTCACAACAAGACAACCATGAGGTAGGATGCCTTCTTGCAAGGCAAGGTGGGTCTTGCCAAAATGGCGACACATCCAAACATTCAGCACAAAAAATCAAATAATGGATGCATCTACAAATGAATAACCACTTTCCTCATCTAAGTGGCGGAAATTATCTACAAGGTTACACACTTCTTCATAGATGCAATTTCTTCAAACTACTAAGCCTAGAAGAATACCAATAAATCACCTCCAAGTTGTGTCAAGCTAGGGTACCTTTGTCCTCAATCGTTAAATTCTTTTGTCAAGAGTAGACTCCTTATGGTGTTAGAAACACTGGAGGATCGCGGAATTCCCCCTCTTGCCTAGACAAGAAGAAGGGTCGTCCCCTCTCTACCATGCAAAAAAATGGATACGATGGATAAATGGATCGATAGATATTTGAGTTTCACTTTGGGAGTTTGCTTTTGTTTTTGTTTTTCCCCCCACTTTCTTATGGCATATAACATTTGAGAACACTTTATTGCCATTTCTTTTTGATTTTTGGCATTTCAACACTTAACAACTTTCAACTTTTCTTTGCATTTCTTTTGAACATTTTCAAAGTCACCCTATATGTAGTGAGGGTAGCTTATATTTGAAGCTTTAGGAGTTCTCTTTTTTTATCCTCTTTTCATTTGATGCATTTTGCAAACTTTCTTTCACTTTTCATTTCATTGAACTCAAATTTGAATAATTTTTGTGCCCATTCCCTTTTGTTGACAAAAATGTGGTAGAACATGGATGATGGATGGATGCATGGTTTCAAGGGTCACCTTGGAATAAACGGTAGCCAAGGAGTTATCACACCACAAGGTACTCTTGACTAGGCCTTAATCCATGGGTCAAAGGATACTAGCATGACACATCCTAGGGTGTTTTACAAGTATTCTAACGAGCAAAGTCTTAAGAAGAAAAAGCATCTACTAGGGCCTATATACACTTGTCAGGCTTCCCAAGTAGACGGTTTCGCAAAATTTTTCTAACATGCAAACTACATGCCATGATGCAACTAACATATAAACATCCTAATGCAAATGATTCTACTAACTAATATGACATATACACTAAATGCAAATCCTAAGTTCACATTGTTATACCGCATCAATCAAAATAGAGCCACATAGTCATTAACATAAAGAGGAAAAAGGAGATTGGAAAGATCATACCATGCGGTCTTCAATATCCTCATGTCTCGGATGTGGCGTAGTCGATCAATGTGAACAAGGATAAAACAAACACAATATATACAACAATATATACATGACTACACTACAAAGGAAATGAACTTGTTTTTGGTTTTTCAATTTTTCAAATTTTTATGGTTTTTCGAAATTTTTCAATTTTTTTGGATTTTTGAATAAGAGTCAAGTTAGAATTCCCCATCCCCACACTAATATGGGCATTGTCCTCAATGGCCAAAATGATGGGAAATCATGCAAACATGATGCATGAATTCTACTCTAAATGCAAGTTACACTAATCTACACTACATGATGCATGGTTTTTTTTTGTTTATGACGGAGAGCGTAATTTAGATTACCTCCCGTTGCGTATGCATGTACTTCCCCAAACCGAGTTAGATATTATTTCTAATGTCTTAAGGTTGGGTGTAGTTCATGCACACAAGATGCAATGCATGAAACTAAATTTGTCATTTTGGATTTTGAAAAATGGGAACAATGAAATAAGAACACCTCAATGGGGCCGAGGTGTTAGTCCTCTATGTTGCTAGGACTACTCCAACCATGATCAAGATAAAGTAAATAAAACAAAGAAATAGACAAACCTCAAGAGGGTAGGAGCCTCCAAAGCTTGCTAGTCTTCCATCATATCATCATTATCATCATCTTCCTCAATAGAAGTGGACTCATCACCACTTCCTTCTTCACTTTCTTGTTCACTTTGTTCATAATCCTCTTCTTCTTCTTCACTAGCCTCTTCATCAATGCTATCAACAACCGTATCACCGACAACCTCATCGCCACCCGGAATCTCACCCCTAGATGCACTCGGAAAGAAGACTTCCCTATCCGCCCAACTAGACAAAGGACATGAAGGATCAAGTAGTCCTTGCCTAGCTAAATGAAGGAGGGGTGGATATTGGGCTAAGTAAGCATCTTCCCGATCCTTAAAAGCTTGCTTGTGCATCTCTTGCATAAGAAGAGTCATATAATCTTTGCTTGCTTCAACACCTTCGGGTTTGAACTCTTGGTACTTGAAGGGATAGGGTGGTGTGACAATGGAAGAGGTGGGCATTTCAATTTCACCCCTTTGTTGTCGGATGATGTATTCGGCTTCTTTTGAGAGGGGAAGGAGGTAATTGGTCCGGTGGACACTCAAACAACAAATCTTAGAAGGCAACGTAAAAGATCTAGCCTCACTAGTGAGCCACCCATATTTGGTGTCAAAGGGTTATGAGTAACCCACTTGTACTTGTTAATCATAGCATCCAAATCAATGAGATGACCACCCTTTTTCGCCACATACTTGCTATCCTTGTTGAAGTTCGGATCAAAGTACTTAGCCAAAAGAGTGACTAGACCTCCATTTACAATAACGGTGGTGCCTTACTTCCAACAATAAACATTTAGCCATCTTTCCACCAAAAGCCTTAGAGAATTAAAAGGCTTGGTGAATTCTCTTCCAATATTTAAGGCCGACTCAAGAAGAACACAATCGAGCTTGGTAAAGTGGTTGGTGTCTTTTCTTGCAATGATGGTATTCCCTATGACCTTGTGCCACACTCTAATGCCTGGATGGTGGACTAATAGAGCGCGACTAGCATGATAGTTCTCAAATTTCCTTCCGGAAATCGCCTCCCAAACCAACATTCTTGAAATAACTAGGTGAATCACTAAGACCTAATGCTTTACCCATTTCCTCGAAGGTGACACGCCTACTCACATTACCTAGGCGGAACTCGATGTTTTCCATAGTCTCCACCTTTGTAACTTTCAAAGAACTCAAGAATTCTATGGTAAGGGAGGGGTATGTCAATTCCTTTGTTGCAAACAATTTTCCCAACCCCATGGCTTCAAAGAAGGCTTTAGTTTACTCAAGGACACCCAACTTATCCAAGGCATCTTCACAAATAAACTTGGTGGATAGAAAGGATTTTCTAGCATACTTGGTAAATGTTTCCCTATGGGAGTTAGAGATGAAAATTACCTCCGGATAGTTCGAAAGTTGAGCAATTTCCGGAGTTGTTGATGTTGTTTCTTCCAAGGGAGGTTGTTGTTGGTGCACTTCCAAGTTTGAGCTAGCTATCACCATAGCCAATGAGGCTTTCTTTGCTTGAAGACTCTTTTGTCTTGTTGATAGTGCCTTTGCCTTAGGTGCCTTTGTTGCTCCTTTTGTCCTTGCCATTGATGATTTAACCAAGAAAAGAGTGAAAATCTTCAATTTCCAAGTATACCCAAATCGATTTTAAGGTGAAAGGCTTTGCCTTTATAATTTCAAAAATCGACTCAAAGGTTGAAGATTTTGGTGCTTGGTTTGATTTTTGTTGAAAGAGGAGTGATTAATTTTTGTTAGAAGGATGTTTTGATTTGACTTTGATGAATGTGGTTGAGGAAATCTTGTTTTGGTGATGGAGAGGATGAGGGTTTTGAGTTTTGGGGTTTATGGGTAGTGTTTTGAATGAAGGAATGAAGAAATGAATGGGGGGATGAGGTTTATAAAAGACCCGAAAAAATTTGAATTGCAGGGGGAAGACGGGCGTCTTTCCTTCGGGACGCCCGAATTCTGTCTGTTTTGGCTTCAGAGTTCTCACCTAAAGACGGGTGTCTTTCAGTAAAGATGCTTGGATTGTTTAATTGCGGGACATGCGTCTTTCACTGAAGACGGGCGAATTCCATTCCAGTGATTTTTCTTGTTTTTCTCAGCCAAAAAGACGGGCGTCTTTTCTTGCAGGACGGGCGTCTTTCTGGAGACGGGTGAATTCTTTTGCAGGACGCTCGGATTTGTTAAAAGTCCCAAAATTTCAAAAATTCAGCTCAGAGGGAGGGGCGTCTTTTGACAAATACGCCCGGGTTGCCTGAAGACGGGTAGATTCTCTTGAAAACGCTCGGATTCTGCCCCTATTACCCGGATTCAGTTACATCCGTGTACTTGCATATCCCTTGTCATTTTTCATTCTTCAAAATCTCGTGTTCTTCATTGTGGGGGCACTACTAAGGCATAAATAGCCTAGGCAATTGTTATCCCCACACTAAGCTAAAGCACTACACATCAATTGAATCATTAGTCCCTCCCTCACTTCTCTCAAAAATGATAATTATCTTGATCAAGGCATAAAAATCCAAGAATGACAAAAATGCAATGTAAGAATTAAAATGCGAGTTAGGGAGTTAGAAATATTTACAAATGGTGGTTTAGGGAGGACTCCACCAAACTCTCATCCTTAGTGAGATGTCATGGGGGCATGTCCAAGGTGTTGTTGATGTTGCTCAACACCTTGAAGAAGTAATCAAAAGCTTGTTCATTATCATGATAAAGGTCTTCAATAGATCTTTGCCCTTGTTGTCGGTCTTGATCGATAGCATTACCAATGTAGGGATTGAAAATCCCTTCAAACTCATCGTCCCAAAGACCACAAACTTCATCTACTTGATCAGTAAATATCTCTTGAGTTGATAGAGACAACTCTCCCATTTTCTTGTCTTGGCCAATGAGGTCATCCTCTTCATTGCTTGACTTTGGTGAGCTTTTCAAGCTCTCTTTGTTACAATTCACTTGCTCTTTGAATGGAGCATCTTCAATTTTCTTCTTCCATTGAAATTCCGACTTCTTCCTATCATCCTTCCGGCTATAATGATCAATCATAAAACATGGTTCATGCAAACGGGGAGCTCTCATGGTCTTGTCAAGATTGAAAGTTATGCTCTCATCTCCCACTTCTAGAGTGAGCTCTCCATGCTTCACATCAATCACCGCACCCGCGGTGTGTAAGAAAGGTCTTTCTAGAATGATTGGAATGTTGGAATCTTCTTCCATGTCAACAATGACAAAGTCCACCGGGATGAAAAATTTCCCAATTCGTACGGGAACATCTTCCCATATCCCTAATGGTGTCTTCATCGATCTATCGGCCATTTGGAGTGTGATATTGGTGCATTTAAGCTCTCCCATCGCCAACCTTTTACTCACCGAGTACGGCATAACACTCACACTCGCCCCTAGATCACATAAGGCTTTGTTGATCGTGGTGTCGCCAATGGTACACGGTATTGGGAAGCTTCCCGGATCTTTGAGTTTTGGAGGTGAACTCCCTTGAAGTATTGCACTACTCACCTTAGTGAAGGCGATAGTCTCAAGCTTCCGGATCGACTTCTTCTTTGTGAGGATGTCTTTCATGTATTTCTCATAGGCCGGCACGTGATTGATTAATTCCGTGAAAGGAATTGAGACTTCCAAATTCTTCACAATTTCTATAAATTTTCCAAGTTGGTCATCAAATTTGGGCTTGGCTTGACGACTTGGAAAAGGAAGTCTAATCACAATGGGCTCCTTCTCTTTGACCTTGTCTTCATTTTTCTTTTAAATTTCTTCTTTTGATGGTTCTCCATCCTTGGAGTTTTGCACAATTTCTTCTTTATCACTATCTTCCACAACTTTATCCTCAACTTGCTTCTTCGGTGCTTCATACCTTGTACCACTCCTCAAGTGAATGGCACTAACCGTTTCATGTGTTGGGGGATTACTTTGAGGTGGTAATTGCCCCTTTTGTCTTTGTGAGTTTGAAGATGCTAGTTGGGTCAATTGGGTTTCCAACATTTTGGTGTGAGCTAGGATGTTGTTGATGGTGGTTTCCTTTGCTTGACTATCCTTTTGCATTTGATTGAAAAACTCTTGTTGATTCTTTTGCATTTGAAGGACCGCTTTTTGAACATCAAAACCTTGGTCATTTTGTTGATTGTATGGAGATTGATTTTGGTAACCTTGGTTTTGGTTGTAAAAGGGTCTTTGATTTTGGTTTCTGATGGGAGGTGGGGTGTATGTTGTTTGAGGGTTTTGAATATTTTGGCTTTTGTATGAGAGATTTGGATGGAATTTGGTGTTTTTATTGTAATTGTTGGAATAAGGGGTACCACTCTTGTATTCTTGGAAAGCATTCACTTGTTCATTTGTTCCCCTACATTCACTTCGGTCATGTCCCAAAGTTCCACAATTCTCACATATCCCACTTGGGATTGATGAAGATGCCGTCATGGCATTAATATGATGCTTTGGTGATTTTGAGGCTTATTCAAGTCTAGCCATTGCTTTTTCAAACTTCAAATTGATGGTATCAATGTGAGCACTAAGTTGAGCACCCAATTGAGTAATGGAGTCCACTTCATGCTTTCCTCCTCTAGTAGCCTTGTGAGGTCTACTATATTGTGAGTTATGGACCGCCATTTCCTCAATTTTGTTCCAAGTTTGATTGTCATCAACTTCGGTGAACATTCCATTTGATCCCATGTTGAGAATGTTCCTTGAATCTTCATATAGACCGTTCCAAAATTGTTGTACCAAGAACCACTCGCTAAGTCCATGGTGAGGACATGAGCGACAAATTCCTTTGAATCGCTCCCAAGCTTCATACAAAGATTCTTCATCCTTTTGCTTAAAGCCCGTGATTTGAGCTCTTAGCATGTTAGTCTTTTCCGGTGGATAGAACTTTTTGTAGAAAGCTAGAGCCAACTTTTTCCAAGAATCAATTCTGAGAGTAGCCTTATCAAGGCCTTTCAACCATTGTTTCGCGGTGCCAATTAGAGAAAAAGGAAATAAGACCCATCGAATTTGGTCTTGAGTTACACCGGTTTGAGAAATCGCATCACAATAGTCACAAAAAGTCTCCATATGAGAATGAGGGTCTTCACTAGGCATCCCCCCAAATTGGCTTCTTTCGACTAATTGGATAAATGCGGATTTGGCAATAAAATTTCCGGTTAGATGTTGTGGTGTGGGAGTACCATTGGGTAGGTTCTCCTCGGTGGGTACGGAATGTGATGAAAACTTAGGCATTGTGGGTTGATTTTGTGTTGGATTTTGTGTTGAGTTCTCCTCACCTTCTCTTGCAAAAGGGTTGATGAACTCAATAGTTGGTTGAATATCTACAACCTCACCAATACCTCTCAAAGTTCTCCTAGCAAGTCTTCTATTGGTTGTCAAAGTTCTTTCAATTTCACGATCAAAGGGTAACAAGTCACCTTGTGATCTTCTAGACATGCAAAATATCAAACAACTCGAAAACAATTAGAACAAACCCTGAGGAGTTTTACTTCCCCAAGGCAAAGAAAGACACAACTAATAACAATAATAGAAAATCAAAATCAAGTTAACACCGCCCCCGGCAACGGCGCCATTTTTGGTCGGGACTATATCTTTTCGGTAACTTGTCGTTAGGAGCACCTAGAACAAAATACAATTTATAGCTTCACAAATAACTCTACAATTAGTAAAGAGGCAAGTAAAGGTAGGATCCCAAGGGACGGGAATTGAGATGAGATTTCTATTGCAACTAGTGGTGTCTTAGGGGGTGTCACAATTCGGGTTGATGTAGAAGGTTACTAAACTAAATAGCAATGAAAGTAAACAAGCAAGATGAATTAAAAGGGTTGTAAACAATTGATAAAAAGCACTAGGGTGTCATGGGGTCATAGGGGATTCATGGGAATTGATCATACAAACATGTTCTCAAATTATAAGCAAGCAATTATTGTTGTGATGGATCGAGTTTGTTTATATCTTACAATCCTAGGAAAGTTTGGGTCCCGGAGCCGAATCGATTAAATTGTACAACACCTACAAGTCGACTTAGTCTTCCCTACTCAACAACATGCATGGTCTAATGAGACTCGAGTTGGTTTATGTCTTACAAGTCCCATTGAAAAGATAGGTGATGGGTAAAAAATGCAAGGATTCATAGGCTCACATTTCATCAAACATAACATGTGCATGAGTTGAGATCACAACAAGCAAGCAAATAAACTATGAAAGCATATTAATTTAAGCATGAATCATTCCCCATGTTGGTTTCCCCTAATTACCCATTAACCCTAGCTAAGGAACTACTCACTCATTATCATGTTGAACATGCTAGCAAGGTTGTCAATCATACCAACAAAGTGAAACATGATGAATAAATGAAAGTAATTAACAATAATTAAAAAGGGATTAGTAGAATTATACCTACTAATGATTCCAATAATAAAGCAAAGAATAAAAGAAGTACTTGATGCTTGATTGAGAGGTTGTCAATCTCCCAATAATAACCCAAATAATCTTTAATTACCCAAAATAAAGGATGAACAAAAGAGAGATTAAGGAAATAAAACTTGTATTAAAACTTGATTAATTGTTGATTACAAGATTAAAGAGAGATTTGATTGATATTAACTACACTAAAGATTTCTAAGAAGAACATGCTCTTCTAATTAGACTAATGGGGTATTTATAGTGGGGATTAGGTGTAGGAATTAGGGTTAACTAAGGGCTTAAATGACGATTAAGTCCCTACTTAAGGAAACGCCGGTCTTTTTGGAAGGATGGGCATCTTTCTTGAAGCTTGAAGAAACGAAATTGGTCTCCCTTTGAATCCGGGCGTCTTTAGCACGGGACGGGCGGATTCGGTGGTCTGTGCCCGGGCGTCTTGGGGTTAAGACGGGCGTCTTCTGGAGATGCTGCTCGGGCGTCTTGAGGAGAAGACGCACGGATTGTGGTGATGGAGACGGGCGTCTTCTAGGGAAGACGCACGGATTGCTGGGCAGTCTGCTTTCTTCTTCTTTTCTTCCTTTTTCTTCATAAAATCCTTGGGGATTTCCTCGGGGATGCAAGGATCTTTTCTCATCATTGCCCATCTACTATAGTATTTACAAAGGCCTTCTAATCTTGTCTCTCCTTGATGCTTGGTCATTTGAATTCAATCAATTTAGTCTCATTTTGCCATGAAAATGCAAGGTTTGCACTCCTTTCCTACCAAGGGATCAAAACCTCAAAGAATATGCAAAACAAAGAACTAAAGACAATAAATGACCCAAATATGCACTAAAAAGCATGGGAATAAGGCTAATTCGGGGACAAAATGTGCTCTAATTATGGTCACATCATCAGTCAATCTAATCATGCTGAAAACCATAAAATCATGGGGTTCAGTGAGAAGGACTTGCAGAAGACGACCATCCCACTGGTGGGATTTAGTGGGGAAACAGAAAATCGTTAGGGGAGATCGTGATTCCTACCTATGCAGGAGAAATCAATAAGAAAGTACGAGGAGATTAGGTAGAAGCCAGAGGTTGCTATAAGAAGGCTTTAAAATGCACAGCCAGCCAGCCAGCATAGCAATTACAGAAGCAGCGTGCCCAGGACGAATACATCAAGCCCCCAGCTGAGGAGTTGGACCAAATCAACCAGGACGGGCTACACCCAGAAAGAACAGTCCTAATAGGGGCAGGATGCACAGGTGACCCCAGACAACTCTTAATCAATTCCTGCAAGCCAACATGGATTGTTTCGCATGGTCCCATGAAGACATGGTAGGTGTTTTGGTAAATTTCTACCAAATAGGGTTAAAGTGGTCTTAGTGCCTAATCAATATTACGACTTATGTGTGACGATATTTTGTTTGCTGTAATAAGTTGTATGCAAGTGCAAATATAGAACATAAGGAATTTTGGTTACGCGGAAAGCCCAATATGGGAAACAACCGCGGGGGGAGACAGAGTCCCACCAAGATTTTTACTATAATTGGAGAGTACAACGAAGAATGAGGTTTAAGACAATGATACTTTTGATGCTAGGGTTTCTCGAGTGTATTTTTGGATGATCTTTTGGTCTTGCGTTTGTGTCCCTTATATAGGGAAGCTCTTGCATCTAGGGTTCTTTACTTGCTCCCTAAGTCTTCGGAATTTGGTAACAAGTTAGATTTTCCTTATTCAGAATTCGGTAATATGGAGTTCCTTATTTCACCCGTGGTCTTGTTAGAATCTCAGTCCAAGCCAAATTCTTCTTCACCTACCGTCCTGCTCAGGATTATCCTGCTTCCAGGCCTGCCTCCCCGGTTCGGTCCATATCCAGAAATTGGGCCTAATAGTTTGCCCCCAATTTTTCGCGAAAATCATTTTCTAATAGTTGAGCGGGAAATTGCAATGTATCGTTGAGTGACTTCCCGCATACTTTTTTTCAATTCTTATATTCCCTTATTTAAACTTCAACTACCTCCTTTATTTACTCTTCACCCATCTCCCCCCCTCTCTCATCAATCATCACATAACTCCTCAAATCCCACAAAAACCCTCGGTCTTCTAAACGCTTCCCCGCCTACCTTTGCCGTCAGCGCCGCCCTTCTTCCACCATCTCTCAGGTACTTCACTTTTACCTCTTTCTTAAATTTACTATGGCCAAAACACACCAAGCCGCCTCCTCATCTGCCACCATCGATCTTGTTGAAGACGACACTTTCCCTTCTCAGGGTATCCTTAAAAAACCTCACTTTTGCGATTCTTCCCTCACCCAGAGTGATATTCCCAGAATCAAAGCATTTCTGGGTCTGGGTGACGACGTGGTGGTTCACATCCCTGGCCACAACCAAAAAGCCGACGTCATACGTAAAGGGTGGATCTGTTTATATACATACTCTTTTGTCCTTGGTCTTAAGTTTCCCTTTTCTTCCATGAATCAAGAGTTTATTCGTCTGAACTCTCTTCCCATGGATCAAATCACTCCATATGCATTGAGAATCCTTCTATCCACCGTCACCCTGAACAACATTTTGGGTGCTGAGATTGGGCTATCAGATCTGGCCCACAGATTTGAGTGTCGGTCCCTTGGAAATGGCCAATACACTTTCAGGGCCGTGGAGAAGACTGAAAATTTCCTTCAGTCTACGGCCAAGGGCAAAGACGACGGTTGGTATAAGGGTTTCTTTTCTATCAAGCTTGATTATATTCCCTTGCATGCTGACTACCTCTTTGAACGCTGGATCCAGACCGAGAGTAAGTGTGTCTGCATGTCTTTTTTCTGATTCTTTTTGCTACTCATGCCCCTTACCCTATGCTCTTTTGCAGAACTCAAGAGTCTTGTGAAGTCTGAGGATGAGGACACCTCGGTTGCTAAGCTATTTTCCATTCCTGAAGAACAAAGAAGGTTCCCTGCGCTACTCTCCGGCCCTCTTAACACTGCTACTGAAGAAACCATGTCTTCTGGTAAGTATCCGTTTTCTTCCTCATGCTTGACCTTGCAACTGTTTACTCTGAGATCTCACAACTGCCTTCTGGTGCTCACAGGAAGTACCCGCCCTACTGCTTTTGAGATCCTGATGCACCAAGCAAGAAAAAGGGTTGTTGAGTCCACTCCATCCCCTGCTTCCTCGAAAAGAAGACCTGCCCCCAGGCCGACTCCTGAACCGATGAAGGTCACCCCTATTTCCTGTGCCCCTGGCTCTCCAGCTCGTGCTGATGATCACCTGATTCGTCTTCCTGCTGGCTTTGGGGACGCAGAGCATGTCAACTACTAGCCTTCGTTGGAGCGCCTTTTGACACCAACTTGCACCCAAATCTTTGATGAGACTGACCCCCAAGAGATGACTGGCCTGGCTGCTGAACAATGCTTTCTTTTAAGTCTAATTTTTGCTCTCTCTATCCTTTGCTTTCATTATTTCGATATTCTCCTTACTGATAGCCTCCTCATGTGTCCCAGGCCCTGATATATCCCCTTCACCATCGCAAGATGATGAAGAGAGCCAAGACTGAATGCTTGGCGGTTGTGGGGAAGAACAAGGAACTAACGACCACTTGTGCTAAACTGAGGGAGCAGCTCTACGCGGCTAAGAGGGAGAGGGAGGTGGCCAACGATCAGCTAGCCAGGATGCAGGAGGCTAACTGTGTTCTGACCACCGGGCTGACAAAGGCCGAGGCTCGTGCTGAAGAGATGGCTGAACAGGCCATGAACGTGGGAGCCTACACTTCCTTTGAAGGGAGGATCGATTGCATCAGGGCTTTTACTGAGGGGAGGCACACTACTTGGAACTTGGAGGAGGAGCAGACCAAATTTGCCCATGCCTTTCCCAATTATATGGACTTGAGTGCTTTGTGTCCCCTGAGGCTGAGGTTGCTGACTCTGAGCCTAAATTCCTTGCCATAGATATCTCTGGAACCATCTCTAAGGCAAATGCTGTAGAGCATATCCTGGCACAGACGACTGGTGGTGATGCTGTGGTGACTCCTTGAGCTGATCAGGTACCTGCGCTGAAGGAGCAGACAGAGCACGGGAGGCAGGGCAAAAATCAGGATGCTGCTATCGAGAGGATTGACCTCTCTTAAAAAATTTTAATCATATTTCCGGGGACTTGGCCCCGTGTGGTGCAAGTTTGTAATTATACTTTTGAAACTCTTTTTATTTTGCCTGTGTTTGCTTACGCCTGCCGATGTGCAGGCTGAAACTTTTTGGCACCTTCTATGGGTAGGAGGTGTCCTTATTTTGAAATGCCCTAGGCCTGGCTTACATGCATCTTTTGCTATACTCTGCACTGATCTGTGGTGTGTTCTCTTAGTCTAGGGCTTAGTTCCCACTTTTGATTTTTCAGGAGACTGCCCTGGTTCTAGGTACACAGTCCCTGCCCCTGGTAACAGGTGTTTGATTAAATATTTTACCCATGATGTAAAATACTTTATCAATAGGATAACTAGTTAAAGCCTTCCTCTCATTGTCCTTTTACAGTTAACAGGAAATGTTGCATCCCCTGTGGTTCCAGCGTTGTATTTCGTGCATGCACCTATGTATATGGCCCCGGGATTCTAGTACCCACAACGTAGCTACGCTTTTATTTGAGATTAACGCTGAGATACAGGTTGTCTTTGTATCACCGTGTCCTGCCATCTCCAGACCATACGCCCTCCATATGGTTGAGTTCGAAACGTCTTGTTACCCTATATGGCAGGGATTGGACCCTCAAAATTTTACCCTGCCTGACAAACAACTGATGTTAGCACTCAAAGCCTTTCTCCCTAGAAGCATAAAATTTCTAAGAAGCACAAATTACCTGGTGCCATCTCATGGTGTTCCAAGGCAACGACTGGATCCAGGAAGCCACAACTTACACTACTCGGTTTTTAAAATGACTCAATTGTTAAAAACAAAACGAAAAGAACAAAAGTAATTAAGAATAAAAACAAACCATAACCTAATAAGTACAGTATATATTACCCCACACCCTTTTCTTTCTGTTTTTGAAAAGTTTTTTTTTTTCACGAACTGTTGAAAGGTTCTTTGTATACTAAGGTTTCAACACTTTTTCAAACAAAGTACTGTTTTAGATGGCGAATGTTCCAGGGTTTGTGCAGGATCTAACCTAGTATGGTCATCAACCTGTATGCCCCATTCCCAACAATGCTTTCGACCTGATACGGTCCTTCCCATTTGTAAGCAAACTTGCCCGCCTTGTGATTCTTGGTATTTTTAAACACCCTTCTGAGTACCTGATCCCCTACTGCGAGTGTCCTTACGTTGACATTCTTGTTATACGTTCTGGATACAGAGTGTTTGTATGATCCCATTCGTATGTAAGCACTTTCTCTTAGCTCGTCAACTGTGTCCAGGTTTCTGACCATTTCGATCTGATTCTGCTCTGCTGTCTGACAGCCATATCTGTGCGTTGGTACCAGAACTTCTGATGGAGTTACAGCTTCTGAACCGAATACCAAGCTGAATGGCGTTTGCCCCGTTGCTATCTTTGGCGTCATTCTGTCTGACTAGAGTACTAGTGGTAACTCGTCTGCCCACTTACCCACCCAGCTCCTTCAGCCATTTTCTAAGATTTTCTACAATGATTTTACTGCTGGACTTCGCTTGTTCGTTTGTATTTGGGTACCGAGGAGCAAACTTCCTGAATGTTATGTTCCAACGTGAACAAAACCCTTCAGTGTTATCAGATATGAATTGGGACCCGTTGTCGCATATGATTTCAGATGGTATTCCAAATCAGTATCCTAAAGTACCAGACGACAAACAATGCGCCTTTTACGTTTGTCAATCCTTGTGGGAGGTTATCAACGAAAATTATTCTACCATTATGACACGGGTTAGTGTGATTTAAAAACTGTTTCAGACGTATGTTGAGTTCAATTCTGTATACTTCCATGTATTATGTCTATTTTGATTATGTATATTTTGAATTATAGTTTCCCCTAATACTGAACAAAGCCCCAGAATATTCACCAGAGGACATCACCCAGTTGAGAAATATGTGGGCTAGTTTTGTTGTTTCATTAGCGGAGTCTCAATAGTTTGCTCATGCTTTATGTACGTGTGTATATATAGAGCCGTTGTGTATTGGCTTCTTTTGTTTTTTTGAGGATGTTGTGTATTGGCTTTTGATAATCTTGTTTGTACTGTTTTTAAACTAGGTTTAATTGATTATGGGGTGTAATATTTTGATGCAGGATTGAATTTTTGCAGTGCACATCTACTAGAATGCTATTTTTCAGCAGCTGCTGAAAATATAACATTTTAACAGCCGCTAGAAACGCTGCTGAAAAAATAGCATTTTAGCAGCTGCTAGAACAAACTAAAACAATTTTTTTTTAAAAAAAATAAAATAATTAATAACGATAATGGTTAAAAACAACCCGTTGTAAATAAATATTTGACAACGGTTTTATTTAGATAAATAACCATTGACATATTTTTCCTCCCATTCAAACTGCCAAAAATATAAGATAACGAACGATAACCATTGTCGAATTCAAAACTTTTACAACGGTTTATTTAACCCGAACCGTTGTCAAAGTTTTATCAATAAAAATAGAAAACGGTTACATACCATTGTCAATAGATAAATATAACAACGGTTTTGCATGCAATAAAGCCATTGTTAAATTTTGACATTCAATTAAATAAGATAACAAAATGAACCATTATCATACAAAATATTTAACAACGGTTTTGGTACCATTAAACCGTTGTCAATAGTAAACTACGAAAACGGATTTGAAACCGTTATTAAGATTTAATAACGGTTTCTTAAATGTATACCCGTTGCCATAATCTTATTTAACAACAGTTATATAACGGTTCTTGAGTTGTGATAACGGTATTATAGATATTTTATTGATGTTATATAACGGTCGTGTGTTTGTAAAGCCGTGATATATATTTAACAACTGTCGTTGCAATAACGGTTCCGTGTTTCTATTTAAAAAGGTAATTGCATTATCTGACCGTTATTGATGGACTTATTTGGCGTAGTGTATAATGCTCCAATTAAGCAAGGCTAGTGCTCTCCTCCTACAAAGGCACAAAACCTCCTAAAATTTGCATAATAGGAAGCTAAAGACAAGAAACGACCTTAATAATCACGTAAAAGCATATGAAACAAGGCTAGTTAGGGGACTAAATGTGCATAAATATGAGTCACATCAAATATCCCCAAACTGAACCTTTGCTCGTCCTGAGTAAAGAGGTGGCTAAAACTACGACCCTTATTTGAACTATCCTAATAACATAGCCTATATGAGACAATTAGCGGGTCTCACTATGCCCCTTAAACTCACAACAAGACATCCATGAGGTAGAATGCCTTCTTGCAAGGCAAGGTGGAGCTTGCGAAAATGGCGATGCATCCAAACATTAAGCACACAAAGAAGCATAGGATGCATCTACAAAAGAATAGCCGCTTTCCTCATCAAAGTGGCGGAAATCACTAAAAGAGAAACACTTCAAGGGCACACGTTCCTTCATAGGCACTAGTTCTACAAACTACTAAGTCTAAGAGGATACAAACAAATCACCTCCAAATTGTGTAAAACTAGGCTATTTTTATCCACAATCGCTAAATGCTTTCATCAAGGGAGATCGGGTGGTGTGGAAGGATGATCCCTATGGTGTTAATGGCATATGACATGACAAGTCTCAAATTCTCTATAAAAGTAAAGGTCAAGGGTCGTCCCAAGCTCAACAAGGTGGCATAACAAAAGGTTTTTGGGAATGAAATGCTCAATTCAGTTAAAGAAAAGAAAGTGGACTTGACTAGCAATCAAAATTTGACCTCATTTCTACTTCCTCATTTAACATTTCAACACTTAAGATGAGGTTTGTCCCTTCCTTACTAATGTCCTTTGCTTTCGCTAATCGCTTATTAGGAAACCGGCTAACCTCTAGACAATAGCTTTTCGGGGTGATAGTCACTCTGTCTTCGGGCGGTTGAATTCACAACCGTGTGGCCGCCAAATTCAATGGATCCCTCTCCAAGCACATCGAAGTGGTACACCTTTATCAAAACGACTAAACTTAGCAAATTTTAACATTTCAAAACACTTGAGGTTTCCTTGGCAATTAAAACAATTCCACATCACAATTTTTTTTTAAATGAGTACTTCAAACTTATTCATGAAAAGTATTTTTGGGTTGCCATACCACCAAGTCATTTAAAGACACCTAGACAAGTTAATCAAGTCCATATCACATCATATGGTTGGATAGGAGACTCACATGCAAACTCTTGACTAGGTCTTAACTTATGGGTGAAAAGATACTAATAGTACACTATCTAGGGTGTCTTGAATGTATTCTAGTAGACAAAGTCTAAGGAGAAAAAGTAGTTATGAAGGCCTATGTGCACTTGTCATGGTTCTCAATTAGGTTTTCGAAAATCCTAAATGCAACTATATGCCATGATGCAAGTACATGTATACAAGTCTAATGCATATGCAACTATCCAACCAAATGCCATATAACACTAAATGCATACTCCTAACATCACATAGTTACAAACCGCAATATCAAAATCTCCCCACATTGTCATTAACATAAAGAGTGGGGAAAACAGATTTGAAAGATCATAGCATGCGATTCTTCATTAATCCCTTAAGGATGTCTCGAATGTGGTGTAGTCCCTATGTGAAAAGAGTGACAAACACACAAGTATATACAATTCTATACTACTAAAGTAAAGAACATGTTTTTGTTTTTTGAAATTTTTCAATTTTTAGGATTTTTGATTTAATGAAATTAAAGAACATGTTTTGATTTTTATCAAAAATTTTCAAATTTTTACAAGTTTTGGAATAATGATTCCCATCCCCATACTTATTCTGGACATTGTCCTCAATGTACATATATAGTGGGCATATGAATGCAATGCGAATGCATGAATGAATGAATGCATGAATGAATGCTCTAGCCATGCAAGTTCTATATGACATATATACAAGTGATGCAATCTAACCTAAACTAAGCTAAGTGATTCAAGTGGTCGGTCAATTGGAAAGCTAATTTTAATTAACTTATTTTGCCTATGAGCAAATCTTCCCCAAACCAAACTAAACACTATTACTAGTGCAAAAAGCGGGAAAGATTTGGCCATAGGCCATGTATGTAATGCAATGCATGGAGATTTGTCATTTTAGATTCTTCATGGTGAAAACAAAAAGATATTCACCTCAATGGGACCGAGGTGTAAGTCCCTTGATGTTGCTAGGACTCAAAAACTCATAGCCACGAAGGGTCCAAAAGTGACTCTCTAAGTGTACCAAGGGAACAATTCTATGGGAGCCATCATCTCCTTGTGTGTCATCCTCCTCTTTGCGTCACTTTTCCACCGCCATCAACATCAATTACTCATGGTGACCTCGTCATCGCTCTCTTCCATGGAGCTAGAATCGTCACCATTGTCTTCATCACTTTGATTTTGAGAATTCTCATCATTGCTTGCTTCAAGTTCATCACCGTTCTCATCATTCACCTCCTCTCTCCCCCCTCATCTTGGTTAGCATTTGAAAATAACACTTTCCTATCCACCCAATCCGGAAAAGGACATTTAGAATCAAGTAGTCCTTGCCTACCTAGGTGAAGAAGTGGAGTATATTGGGCATAGTATGCATTTAGAATGCATATCCTTGTATGCCTCCTCATGTATATGCTTCATTAATTTTGTCAAGTAATCATTGCCTTCAATAATATTTGGGTCGTTGACGGTGAACTCTTCATACTCAAAGGGGTAAGGTTGTACAACAAGAGTGGAGAAGTCTTCTTAGGGTGCTTGTTGCTTCTTAAGAATTGACTTTGCATAACGAGAAATGGGGAGAAGATAGTCACCTCGGTGCATGGATATACGACATATTTTGCTTGGCAAGATCATAGAATTGACATCTTTTATGAGCCACTCATATTCCCGGGTCGTATTATCATGGTGTACCCAATGGAACTTGTGAGCTAGCATGCTCATATCAAGAAGATTGCCACCCTTAACAGGTTGATAGGCCTTGTTCTCATTGAAGCTCAGGTTAATGTGCTTTGCTAACTTGGTGAACAAGCCCCCATTTACTATAGGCCGTGCAATCCTTCCCAATTTGGATACCCCTCCATCTTTCCAACAAAAATTGGAGGATATTGTAATTGATCTTGTAATTCCCATGGACATTTAGATGCGACTCGAGGTAAGCAAGAGTCTAACTCTGTAAAAATATTTGCCTCTTTTCTTGCGATTAAGGTGTTTGCAATTTTTCGGTGCCAATACCTTATGCCCGGATGGTGTACATATAAGGCATGGCACTCCCTAAAGATGGTGAAATCGCGTCCGGCAAATCGATTTCCAAATCGGCTTAGCATCAAATTGAGCGGGTTTCTTAAAGAATTCCCATTGGGAATCAAGCCCAAACACCTCACTAAAAGTCGACCTTGACATCTTTCTTGATTGATTTTCGAGTCGAAATTCAACATATTTTCGAGTCTCAACTTTATACATCTTCAAAAAACTAATTATCGTCGTAATTAGATATTGGTGTAGTCGCCGCATTAGGATGTACAAGAATTTTAAGAAAACTAAAATTTTACAATTTGTTGATTAGTGTGTGACATTTTATATTGATTCTTAATTTCTTATGAGGAATATTTTAGGTGGCTTGAAACGATGGACGATTGTAAGAGAAAAATCGGTACTAGTACTCTCAAGAAAAGAAAAAGAAGAAATTGATACCAATAATCCGACCTCTAGCCTTTCTTCATAGAATACTCTTAATAAAAATTTTTGAAATAATTTGAGAGATGAGGACATATGCTAAAGGGGAAAAGCGGGAAAAAAAGAGTTTGGGAATGATTAAGTGCCAGGCAACCGATTAGATTGAGGAAACATCTAAGTTGAGTTGACGAGTCACTGTCAGTTGTTAAAGTGAAGGATTTTAAATATCAGCTTCGATAAAGGATGAGCATGGTGCAATGATGATGAGGGTGATGGAGGTGTGAAAACGGTAAGTTATAGTGGAGGATGATTCAGGGAGATGGAATTGAAAAGAGGAATAGACTTAATATCGTAGGTAATATTTTCGTAAGGATCATTTTAAAAGACGAGGTATAAAGGTGAGATTTCATTGAGATCAATGATAGGTGAGATTGCATATATTAATAGAAAACGTCATATTGACATCGCCACAACAACATTTTTAGTTAAAACGATCTAAACGTTCGTAATTAACATCAGTTCTTCCAAAGACCGATGTCAATTGAATGTAGGTTATTTTGTTTATACCGGTTTTTAAAAATAACCGATGTTAAAAATTTTGTGCCATGAGTTTATACATAACCGATGTAAAACTATTGTTCATCTCCTAAACCCTAAATATTGAACGACCATTCACTTCATATTTCCCCTCTCCCTTTACAGTTAACACTAGAGGTGGCAAACGGGTCAATCGAATCAGTTTCGGTTCGGGTTCTTTCAGATCGGGTTATTTCGGTTTATCTTTTTTTTCGATTTCAGTTCGGTTCAATTCGGGTTGGATTCAGTTTTGACTTTTAATCGGTTGTAGATATTTCGGAGGGTTCAGGTTCGAGTTGGGTTAATATCGGTGCAAATAAAGTTCGAGTCGGGTTAATATCAGACCAGATGAGATTCGAGTCAGATCATAATCGGATCGGATGTCAAGGGATTAGGTCTTTATTCAAAACATTGGATATAATACGAAAAATGTTTTTTAAAAAAAAGTAATAAACAATGTTTTTTTGTATAACTACATATAATATTAATTCATTGACGTCAAATGGGTGACACTGATGTACAAAAGGACACCCTAGATGTGACGCCTAGGTACATTCGGGTAATTTCGGGTTTCAATGTTTGGTTTCTGTCATCAATGTACGGGTTAAAATCGGTTCAGATATATATCGGTTAGGAATAAAATGATTCATGTTGAAACAGTTCAGGTTCATTCGATTTTGGGTCTATTTCGGATATTACAAATTCGGTTCGATTTCGAATCAATTCAGGTCGATTCAGGTTTCGGGGTGAAGTTCAGTTATACCTTTCGGGTGTACAGTCAGGTGTCGATTCAGGTATTTTCGATCGGTTTTTCGGGTTCGGTATACTTTTGCCAGGTCTAGTTAACACCCCATTTTAATCTATCCTCGGAAACCATATTCGCCGCACCGCTCACCGCCGTCTGTACCAGTCGTCTACACCAATTCGCTGCTTGTGCGGTTGTGCTAACCATCAGTTTCTCTCTTTTCATTTCCAATTGTTAACTCAAATTTATTTGGGATCTTCAGGTTAGAATTTTTCTAATCAAGGTTTTAAATTTTTTTTAACATTTTGTTGTTATTCTATAGATTTAGGAGTTAATTTTGATTTCTTCTTGCTAATGTCATATGAATCAGGTAGTTTATATACAAATTTAATTTGTACGGGTTGAATCATTGTATAGTTTGAATTAGAAAAACTACTTCATCTTGTATCACTTATAATTTGTGCCTTTCATATCAAGTACTCTTAGTGGCATACCTATTTGCTTATGTTCCCATAGTGGAAAAATATATGGAAATGCGTCATTCGTCCATATATTTTCTCTGATTAGCAATCCAATTATAATGTCATAGACTTTGTTAATTTAATCGTCAATGATTGTCTTGGTTCTTCTCTGACATGGGAAGATACGTAATATAAGACATTAGTCATAACAAGTTGTATGTTTATATCTTTCTGATCACATGATCCCGAAAATGCCGCTGACAAATTGACATGATTATTAGATCGTAATACATCAATCATGTAATATATGGAATGTATGATGCATCTTCTAATTAAATTGCTTTGTGTTTGTTTCTTAGTCTTCTGAGATACTCGTATAAGAGAAGAGTATAAGAGCTAAGCATGTCAAATTGTCAATGGTTTTCTTGTGAACGTACAAGTAACGACCTAATCTGTATTACAATAGTGAGTTAATAATAAGCCCAGTTTCAGACAATTAGAAAGTATCAATGTTAAGTCTATTGGGTATCTGTCGTCTTAAACATTTGTTCATTTACAGTGTATTTTCGGTGAGCGGTATGTTAATCAGAAGTCGGAACTAAATAAATAATCGTGACCAAAGAAGTATCTGCTAACACAGAGTAGTTTGAGAAGTGATCACGTATGTTGTTTAGCTCTTGTATATGGTAAGATTAATTTTGAGAAATGAGTTCATTTTTAATGCTGAATATAATGTGGTTTGTAAAGAATGAGGTTCCATTTATGGTATATGAAGTATATATGACAGTAATTTAACTATTTGTGTGGTTATTTTCTTAGATTAAAAATCTATGTTAGAATTGAATTTAATCTTTTGATTAGGGCATGATTAATCCACTTTCTTAATTGGATTTAATCTTTCTTGATTTGGGGTATGGTTAGAATTGGATTTAATTTTTCCATTTATGGTTGAAGTACTTCACTTGATGAATTACTGATATAGTGATATGGCAATATGGCATTGAGAAAGATTTAGGTCAAATTGATATTCATCAGGTCGTATATCCGAATCCCACTGTATCCTTGCGATAACTCTTCATAGCATTCTGCATTATGAAATCTCCAAAAAAACTAAGAAACCTGAATTCCATGATTTCACACATGTCGTGTTTTCTTTGCTTGCTTGTTCTTACTTTTGGCTAGCTGTAAAGGTGCTGTCTCCACTGCTGAGTCCTGGACAAGAATATAAGAACTACTCTAACTGTAATTTGCCCTCTCCTGGATTTTCTCTTTTACCAGTTTGCAGATCAGGCTTTGTACCATGAATTTAGTGTTTTTTGTGAGTGTGCAGGCTCTGTAGCAGCATTAGTAGAGCCTATGTCTTCATTTCATAACATTCATTCAAGACCGCAATTAGATGCTCGTGCATTTCCACCACCATCCCCCTTAGAGGCTTCCATTTTGGTACTTTTCAAGTTTCATCATCAACAAGGATCATGAAGCCTTGGAGCGCTCCTCTCTATCATATTAGGTATCCATTCTCTCGTCCAGTAAATCCTTAAATGTATCTGTACACAGCAACTACAGGTTTATGATATTAATTCTGAACAAAATATTATCTACAGAGTTCCTTTCCTAACACAACAAGTATAAAAGTGGCATTAAAAATTCAGTATTAAACCACAACAAGAAGTCACAATAATAGCTAATAACACTAAAACCCATAAATTAACTCTACTTGCTTTTTCACTAATCAGTTTACGAGGAAACCGCTGGCTTGATGGTCAATGATCTCGTTCTTCGTACCCACAAGGTATTCTATTTCACCTCATCATTTCACCACCCCTGACCCCACTCTCTCATTTTCTTAATGAACTTTCTTATTCATTACTTTTTTTTTTTATATTCAGTCGTTGTCTGTTGAACGGCCCTGGAATTCTTGGTAACATATTTGATGGTATTCAGGTATGGGGTTACTACTTCGCTTCTTGTTTAACTTGAGTTTCTATTTTCGACTATCTTTCTAATATTTTTTTTAGCATATTTCCTAATTCCTATTTACTGGAATGAAATTGTCCAATAATTTTCTACTCTTTATGCAGTGACAAAATAGGTAATGTTTATCATACTTTTGGGCTCATTTTTGTGTGTCTCCTTCTTATCGAAAAGTCTCTAAATAGAGGTTTGATGTGTTCTCTTTTCTGGATGTTGTGAAGGAGATCTTTTAACTGGTGGAGACTTGTATCCTGTAAGTTGTGATTTAATCATTGATAAGTCTACACTTGACATTTGTAGAGCGCTCATAGCCTCACATTCCCGACATTTGAGTTTCATTTCCTGGACTTGTTAATGCAGATTATAGTATTTGAACCTTATTTCTGTTTGGGCGTATCTCGTCACTGGAAGCATGTTTGGAGATGTTCTGTGCTGGGATCCTCAAATTGGGATCCTCAAACTGGAAAGTCTCTAGGAAACCCACTTGTAGTATCACCCGTTTTTGTGTTCAGAGAGACTTAGAAAAGGTATCTCGATTTATTCTCTTGATTTTTTTAGTTTCTACTACCTCTAGTCCATTTTTTTTTGCTGCGTGTTTCAAGTTAAGAAATGGCTACTCAACAAATGAATCTATTTTTTTTGTAGTGTGTTTCAGGTTCAGAAATGGCAACTCACCAAATGAATAAGGTTCCAAGAGTTTTGGTCGCTTCATTGTGCAAAGAACGTCTAATGTATGGTTTAGTTTCATAGAAATTGTAAATGAAAACATTTAATATTTTTTTATCATAGGAGCTAATAGTGTTCTAAACTACTTTTATGAATGGATAAAATTGTAATAAGAATGATATTTTTTTTAGTAGAATAGATGGTTGTGTTTGAATTCGTGGAAGCCGTGCGTATTGTTTGTATTGTTGCACGTCCTTAATAATGTGACTATGTGAGAACGTAAACTTTATGGGTGCTTGCCGTATTATATGGAGAATTTAATTGCGGGTGTAAATGATTGAATCCATATTGCCCAAATGAATTAAGGTAGTGTTTGGAAATACGGAATTGATTTCATTTTCATGATATTTCAATTGTAGAAATTGAAATTTTTTGAATTCAATTCTAAATCCAATTCCAAAATTGCGTTTGGGCGAGACGGATATGGGTCGAGACCATTGGATGTTTTATATTTGAAAAAATTAAATATTGTCTCGAAAAATATTTGCGATCGGAAAAAATATCATGAATAAAAATATTATGACGAAATTTGCGTCACAAAATAAAACGTAAGAAGTCATGGAATTGTAATGACTAGTATATGGTAGGTATTTGAGAACCTCGAATTTTAACTAGCTTGGAATTGATAAGAAATTGAGTCAATTCCAATTCCAAATTTAAGGACTTCCCAAACACTTGAAATGTCTCAATTACAGAATTCAATTCCAATTCAAGGTTCCAAACATACCATAAAGGAAATATTTGCATTAGTTTTATTTAACTGATGTTAATGGAAATGCATGTTAATATAAGTTACATCGGTTACTAAGCACAACCGATTTTAATATCATTTAAAATACATCGGTTTTTCGTCATAACTGATGTAAATAAAGTGATATCTTCATCGGTTTTGGTCCAAAACCGATGTAATTTAAATGCTATTAACATCGATTTAAATGCTATTAACATCGGTTTTACCTAGTAACCGATGTAATTATATGCCATTAACATCGGTTTTATAACCGATGTTTTCTTATAAATGCAAAAAACAACGCCCCCAGAAGCATCGCCCCAAAACCGATGTAAATGGGTCTAAATAACCGAAGCCAATGACACTTTTTCTACTAGAGGTCGGATTATTGGTATTAATTCTTCTTTTTTTAGATTTGCACCGGTTAAAATGACTATTGTCATAAAAATTAAAGGTTGCACAGTCATAAATATAAGTGTTTAATTTTTACCCTAAAAGTAGAGCTGATCAAAAGCGGGCTTGGGCCGGACACGAGCCGGTTCCAACTGCTAAAAAAGTGTTTAATGGGCCTTATTTTATATCCTGAGCCCGCTAAGCGGGCCAGTTTCCATTGTCCGTACCCGCCTTTTCAAGAGAGGAAGCCGGCCTGCGGGCCTGGCTAAAATTAAATACCGAAATTAGTGTTTTTATTAAAAGACGAGTTTGTTATCCCACTAAAACTTAACAATTGTCTTTAAAAGCTTACCTTTAAGAAAGTATACTAATTAGTGTTTGACGACGGAGGATTGAAGGTTTGAGGACTTTTATGAGGTTACCTTTAATAGCGGGTGGCCCATATATAGGCAATTTTGTTTAGTCCAAAGCCGTCCATTTATTATAGCGGGCCTAGTTTTCTTGTCCGTTACCCGTTTAATTTTTGTTTTTTCCTGTTCAAACCTGGTATTTAAGCGGACCAAACAGGCCGGCCAGCACTTGATCAGCTCTACCTAAAAGGTACGAGTGCTACATCTATACAAGACACACCCCGTCCAGTAGACCTCCAAAGTTTACTTGCTCGTTGTGAGATGTGGTCAACTCTGGAAATTTACCAATAACCACAATCATAGAGTATTGGAGTCATGGGACTTGTGTCGTAATCGTGCGCCTCTCCCAGGTTCCCACAAGCCAACCGGCTCTCATTATTAGAATGCAGTAGAGACAAAGGGAGAATAGTTTTAGATGATGTCACACTAAGATAAGCTCATTACGACCAATTATTTGCCGAAAACTGGATCGTATTTGGTCCTACGATGTCCATAATTGCATCTCATTCATTTCATGTTACGCCTTAATGGGACCGTACTCCACGTTAGCAAATACAATAGTACAATATACCGTCCAGAGGATGTTACCTGTCCTCTCTTTAGATTTTGTATCAATAATAAAGATAAAAAAAATAATCCGGATAGTAATTAATGTATTATACAACTTATTTAATGTAATTGAGCGGCATTACAAAATTCACGAGCTCTATTAACAAAATTATCGAGCTATGGTACAAAGTTATTGAGCTTAACAGAACAATTTTTATGCTCAATAATTTCATAAAATAGCCAGGGGCGGAACCAGGAATCGCAAGTACCCCGGGCTAAAATTAAAATTATAAAATTTTATATTTTATATAGAAATTTTAACTAGTCGTATACACTATGAGCCAAAAAAAACATGGGGGCACACACGCCCTAAATTTTATATTGAATAAAACAATTAAATACGAATTAAATATGTAAAGTTGTATAAAACAATGAAGAATCCACTACTAATATCTAAGACGGTAATAGAGTATTCAATTTTATGAAACCACTGCCTACTGATTACTGAGTACTACTAAGTACTGAGGAGAAACCTCTTCCTCTTATCCTCTTTTGTACTACCGACCATTTGCAGTTTTGCCGTATTAGTGTAGTTTTGTCGTATTAGTGTATTAGCTGTGACCATTCGCCATTCCTCCTCTTAAAGCTACTGTCCAAAACTGCAACTCAAAATCTCAGTTATCTAATCCTAAACCCTAATCAATCAATAATGAACTACAACCAATTACCAATTCATAATAGAATAAATTGAATAAATGAATGAAAGTTACAAGTGTTTAAGTCACCAATTATCAATGAAGGCTGCAACTTTATAATTTTATATAGCATCCGCATTCCGGTCATCCATGATCCCGTTCCCAAATCCCAACAATTCAACAATTTAATTGCAGTACTTAAAATCATGGATTCGTATTCATGTGATATATTATGTCTAATTTGATTTTGGGAAATTCATTGAGGATTTGAGAAGTATAAAGGTATAAATGTATAATTGAATTACAAAAGAAAAATAATGAACAATTTGAGTAGAAATTACCACAACGACTCGATGGTGGTCGGAATCAGTACCAGCGACGTCAAAGTTGGACTGGTGGTCGGTCGGAATCAGAATCGGCGCCGTTAAGACTGACTTCGATCGGAATTAGAAAAATTGTGAAAGGTTTGGACTTTGGAGTTGTCACTTGTGGTCGTCCTGTGATGTACAGCGTGTTTGTGTAATTATGCTTGTGTTCTAATTTTTTTTTTTTTTTTTTTTTCTGGAAAGTATCTCGGGCTTCAGCCTAAGAAGCCTCAGCCCAGTTCCGCCCTTGAAAATAGCTCAATAACTTGTAAAATAGCTCAACAACTTTGTATAAAAGCTCAACAACTTTGAGGCGGTTTTACAATGCTATTATACAACAGTTTTTAGGATAGTATTTGTGCCCGGATAGAGGGAGTAAGAATTGAATATTATTGTAATGATAAATAATTAAGATTAGGAAAATATATCGTATCTTTGAATTTAGAAGAGAAGAACATGCACAACAATAGAGTCAGAAAAAAGAAAGTAGAAAGAAAGCGAGGAAGAAGAGACAGACGTGTTACAAAAGCTGATATGGTCACGAAGATGAACGTGACTATAATCTACAAGCAATGAATAAAAATGGTTTCTCGTGAGCAGAAAAGGCCTCGAGCGATGAGTGAATTTCAACATAATGTTCAAGCCCAATATCATTGGTAATGGAGTATTTGCATTAAGATCAAGGGAGCTGTGGTGTAGTGGTTATAACGTCTGCGGATGAACACAACCTTCTGTTACAAGAATTGTGAATTCACAAAAATACCCTCTCTCTAGCTTTCTGGTCGGGACTAAATCTTTCGGTTACTTGTCGTTAGGAGCACCTAGACCAAAACACAATTTATAACTTCACAAACAACTCTACAATTAGTAAAGAGGCAAGTAAAGGTCGGATCCCAAGAGACGGGAATTGAGATGAGATTTCTATTGCAACTAGTGGTGTCTTAAGGGGTGTCACAATTGGGGTTTGATGTAGAAGATCACTAAACTAAATAGCAATGAAAGTAAACAAGCAAGATGAGCTAAAAGGGATGTAAACAATTGATAAAAGGCACTAGGGTGTCATGGGGTCATAGGGGATTCATGGGAATTGATCATACAAACATATTCTCAAGTTATAAGCAAGCAATTATTGTTGTGATGGATCGAGTTGGTTTATATCTTACAATCCTAGGAAAGTTTGGGTCCCGGAGCCGAATCGATTAGATTGTACAACACCTACAAGTCGACTTAGTCTTCCCTACTCAACAACATGCATGGTCTAATGAGACTCGAGTTGGTTTATGTCTTACAAGTCTCATTGAAAAGATAGGTGATGGGTAAAAAATGCAAGGATTCATAGGCTCACATTTCATCAAACATAACATGTGCATGAGTTGAGATCACAACAAGCAAGCAAATAAACTATGAAAGCATATTATTTTAAGCATGAATCATTCCCCATGTTGGTTTCCCCTAATTACCCATTAACCCTAGCTAAGGAATTACTCACTCATTATCATGTTGAACATGCTAGCAAGGTTGTCAATCATACCAACAAAGTGAAACATGATGAATAAATGAAAGTGATTAACAATAATTAAATAGGGATTAAGAGAATTATACATACTAATGATTCCAATAATAAAGCAAAGAATAAAAGAAGTACTTGACGCTTGATTGAGAGGTTGTCAATCTCCCAATAATAACCCAAATAATCTTCAATTACCCAAAATAAAGGATGAACAAGAGAGAGATTAAGGAAATAAAACTTGTATTAAGACTTGATTAATTGTTGATTACAAGATTAAAGAGAGATTTGATTGATATTAACTACACTAAAGATTGCTAAGAAGAACATGCTCTTCTAATTAGACTAATGGGGTATTTATAGTGGGGATTAGGTGGATGAATTAGGGTTAACTTAAGGGCTTAAATGACGATTAAGTCCCTTGTTGAGGAAACGCCGGTCTTTTTGGAAAGACTTCGGTCTCTAAAAAAAGATGTGCATCCTTCCTTGAAGCTTGAAGAAGACGAAATGGGTCTGCCTGGGAATCCGGGCGTCTTTAGCACGAGACGGGCGGATTTGATGATTTCTGCCCGGGCGTCTTGGGGTGTAGACGGGCGTCTTCTAGAGTCTTTGCCCGGGCGTCTTGGGGTGAATACGCACGGATTGTAGGGTGGTGGACGGGCGTCTTCTAGGCAATCCGCACGGATTGCTGGGCAATCTCGTTTCTTCTTCTTTTCTTCCTTTTTCTTCATAAAATCCTTGGGGATTTCCTCGAGGATGCAAGGATCTTTTCTCATCATTGCCCATCTACTATAGTATGTACAAAGGCCTTCTAATCTTGTCTCTCTTTGATGCTTGGTCATTGAATTAAATCAATTTAGCCTCATTTTGCCATGAAAATGCAAGGTTTGCACTCCTTTCCTACCAAGGGATCAAAACCTCAAAGAATATGCAAAACAAAGAACTAAAGACAATAAATTACCCAAATATGCACTAAAAAGCATGGGAACAAGGCTAATTCGGGGACTAAATGTGCTCTAATTATGGTCACATCACTTTCCCCTCTCTCTAAAAAAATCCAAAAACCCTAATCAAGTTCTTGAGCCGCCACCTCTCTCTTCCACACACTTGCTCTCCTTCTTCCCCTACCATATCGCCGGAGATGGGTTCACCATTTAACCTATCTCCGGCGATGGTTCACGCCTCTTGTGATCTTCGGCTTTCTCACTCCTCTTCCTGGTGACGGATCTGGGCTCCGTCTCGATCGTTCAGCGACCTTTTGTTGTGTTCTAGTGTCGTTCTCTGAGGTCGTTCCGTTCTTCCGTTCTCCTGTCCTGTCATCGAAGGACTTCCTAGCCACCCAAGGGTGTTTCCCCTCTCCGTCGCCCTTTTCCCCGTCCTAGTACGTCCCCGTCTCCTAAGTGTCGTCTGTCTTGTCGATGAGCTTAGCTCATCTTGGTGTCATCGTTTTGATTTTTGTTGTGGTCTGGGGATGATTTGGTGTTTTCCCATCCTTTCGCCCCTTCCCCCACCGATCGTTCCCTATTCCTTCTCCTGCTAGTGTCGGTCTGAGTTGTCGTCTTGGTTGGTGTTGGAGCATATAGTCATATGCTTATGTTTTGATAATGACAAATGTGCTTAATTATATATATACTTGTTGCTCATAATCGGTTTTTTAGTTGAGTTAGATTAAACATGGTTACACTTTGGCAAGACGATTTGTGAAGTAAAATTATAGTTATTTTAGCTATAATTTCAAGATTCATTTGATCTCATGACAAAGTACAAAGAACAAGATCCAAGTGAATTCAAGTAAACAAGCTCAAGTTCCCAAGTAAAGCTACTCGTTGATCAAGTTCATATTAAAGAAGATTTTATGATCAAGTAGCAAAGTCGACGATCAAGTTTGAAGATTATGTTCTCAAGCATTGATCAAGTGAAGCTCATAATCAAATTGAAGAGATGAATTCTACATTGAAGATTTCCAGGAAGATTAGATAGCGTAGGTCATCGTCTTATAACGATATTTAAAGAAATGATTTTGGTAAGTAAAGTTATAACTGTTATGGTTATAACATTACCTACCAGACCCAATGTTATAGGTGATTTAGCTATAACATTGAGCTACAGTATTAAAAACGCACGACTTGAGTTTTAAATTGTTTTGAAAATAGTTTTTCATATCTTATCTTTATATTCTTAAAATGAAAAACCTATTTTATAGTAGATTGAAGGTTGTCCTTAAATTGGGTTATGAATAGATAATTACCTTTTAGTTTGATCGACTTATGTGATAACTTATGGGTTGTTGCTTGGTGGCTAACTAGGGTTTTCTACTTACTCATATCTAAATCCTAATTTGTTTAACCTAATATCTTACTAGGGTTTCACGTTGGATGATGTAGGCTTATGAGCCGTCTCCTACTCGTGTGATACTCCTTGTGCAAGTAAAGATTAGGGTAAATCTAATAAGATTATTATTAAAGATATTTTATATCTTTATGGTTAGTTAGATTTATTCCATATCTTCTACTAAGATATTGCTAGGTTAAATAATAAGATTGGATCTTCTACTTACTATATACTTCACACGTGATCTATATGGTATCTAGGATTTTATGGTAAAGATCTTAAATAAATATTTGTTAGAGATATATTATCTCCTTATATTTATTTTATATCTTTTATCTAAGATATTTTTGGATTAGAATAGGAAAAAGATAATTCATATTCCTTCCTTAATCTACACGAGATCTTTGCCATATCTAGGGTTTAGGTAAAGATCTTAGATAAAATATTTATAAAAGATATTTTATCTCCTTATATTTATTCCATATCTTTTACTAAGATATTATTTAAATAAATAAATGGATTAAGATCTTTTTCTTGCTTGGATAAGAATCATGATAATTCAAAATAATATTTGTTGGAGATTTCTTATTTCCTTATATTATTTTTGTTTTATTCTTTCTTATCTTCCAAGATTTTATGAGTTGTAAATGATTAAATAAAATCTAACCTAATTCCGTCCTTGTACAACAATCCACACGACATTTAGGGTTTCTTATATGAAAGCCTAGATCTCCTCTCTACTATAAATACTACACATAATAATTCTTTTAAACCACTTTACAATATTCGAACAAAACATCCTTTGCAAACGTATTTAAGGTTATTATTCTTTTTGCAAGTTAAAATTGTTTTTGAAAAGTCGTGTGCTATCTTATATTGTAATTATTTCTAAGTATCGTCATAAGATAATAACGCTTAAATATTGTTTCTTACTCGTTCATATTGTGAACACTAGAAGAACAATCAAGCATTTCTTTTTAGCGTAACATAGACAATACCGATTATTTAACGGTACTCAATTGAGTCACAACTAGAGTTTGTTGTACGAGTGGGTTGATAATTTTGTAATCCGTAGAAAGGTACTAAAATTATTAATCGAGAATAGTGGACGTAGGCTTCGACGTGTGAAGCTGAACTACTTCAAAAATCCGTGTGTCTTTTGCATCATTCTTTATCTCATTATTTACGTTTTGAATTGTTAGTTAGTTAGTCGAGTTTAATCCATAAACTTCGAGTAATTAATTAACTTACCCTGCTCATATGGAACAATCGAAAAAGTGGGCACATTTACAAATACTTAATTCATCCCCTCTCTTAAGTATATCGGATCGATAGACTCTACAATTGGTATCAGAGCCTCGTGCTCTTGATTGCCTAACCGCAAAGAGGCTGATCCGTCTATCTTTATTTTATTTTATCTATTTTTAATTCTGCTGCCTTACTCGTGTGAAATGGATTCCAAGTATCTTAAGTGTCCCGTCTTTAATGGGAAGAATTATGGACTTTGGAAAAACATGATGACACACTACATAAAAGGACATGATTGGGAGTGCTGGAAGATCATACAAAATGGACCAAATAAAATTTTGGTTGGATCTAGTGAAGGCACTACCTATGAGAAAACAAAGAAGACTATATTGAAGCTGATTAGAAGAAGGCTGAGAAAAACTCGAAAGCTATAAGCCTGTAGCAAAACGGCATGACATCAAATGAATTCGATTGTTTTTCTTCTTGTACCTCGGCCAAAGAAATATGGGATGGTCTTGAATTAGCTTATGAGGGAACAACAATCGTTAAGAAATATCGTATTGACTTGCTGATTCAAAAATATGAACTCTTTACAATGGATCCAAATGAATCTCTTCATAGCATGTCTGCACGATTTTCTAGCATAATAAATGAATTGAAAAATATCGGTAGAAAGTTTGAATCTGAGGACATTGCTAGAAAAGTCCTTAGGAGTCTGACCAAAAAGTGGCGTCCTAAGGTCACAGCAGTGGAGGAATCAAGAGACCTTACTTCTTTATCTTACCAAGAGCTTATAGGAGCTCTTATGACTCATGAGCTTGTCTTAGATAAGGATGAAGCCGAACCAAGTAAAAATAAGAATATGGGTCTGCAGGCATCAACAAGTGAAAACGCGGATTCTGACATTGAGGATGAGACGGTCTTGTTTGCTAGACGCATAAAAAATAAACTCTTCAGAAACAAGCAAACAAAATCATCCAATAATAACAATAAGGCCTTCAATAAGAAAGCAACTGAGTCGAAAAATACGTTTTCTAATAGAGGATGCTTCAAGTGCGGAGAATCCGATCATATGATTAAGGATTGTCCCACGTGGGAGAAAATTAAAGATAAAACAAAACGTGAAAAGACCAAGAAAGAATTCAAACAAGTTATGATGGCATCGTGCTGGGGAGATCTCGACACAGAAGATGATGAAGGGTCTAAAGATGAAGAAGTTGCTCATCTATGCTTAAGCAATGTCAGTCTTGACCTAATCTCCGACAGTGATGACGACAGCAAAGGCTCAAGCTCAGAAATTTACTTTCTCGGGGAATCTGATGATGAAGACGAAGATGTAAGCTATCTTGAACTTAAGAAAGGAGTTAAAAATTTTCTAAAAGTTCTTTGATAGAATTTTTTGAGCAAACCCTTGATCAATGTCATGAACAAAGTCTTGAGTTAAAAGATCTAAAAGAGCAAATTCTAGATATTGCTGAAGAGAATCAAGTTCTAAAAGCTAAGGCAAAAAGATTTGCTAAAGTTATGGCTAATGCAGCTACAACTTCAGATTCTGCCAAAGCTGACAAGAAAACTCTTGAGTCTAAAGTTATAGCTAATGAAGCTATAACTCCAGAGTTGAAACTCAACATTAAACATCTCGAAGAAAAGGTTATAGCTAATGAAGCCATAACCCTAGAATTGAGAAAGGTTAATGAACTTCTTAAATACAAAGCTATAGCTAAAGAAGCTGTGGTTTAAGATCAAAGTAAGGAAATTGATTCTCTTACACAGCAATTAAAAGAATCTAAAACTCAAATGACTAATATTAAGAAACAACACTCAGATGTCGTGTTTATTCATAACAAGAGATTTCAAGTCTTTCGTGATAACTTTAGAAAGGAAAATGATGTTGACCATTCTAAATGTCATGAAGAAATAAAGTCTTTGAAAGAATTACTTCTACATGGTAGGAAGGTTCATGATAAATGGGAAGGTAGTACAAGTGTCCTAAACTTTTTAACTGAGCAATCTGACAACAATATGAAAATGGGATTAGGACATGAGTGCTATGGTCGTAGAGGTCACTCTAAATGTAAATCAACCCCTTCTGAACGAGACTTCAGGAAACACAAATATGGTGATTTACCAGAATATTTTATTTGCAATTATTGTGGTCATACGGGTCATATTCTAGAGAATTGTGTTAAACATATGAATGACTTTGATGAATGCATTAAATTTGTAAAAGCTTCTAAAGTTTCAGAAGACGAAAGTCTTACTCCTGAACAAGAACGTGATGAAGTTAAAAGTAATAATTTTCGATGGTTCTATGTGTGGACATAGGCCACCCGCGCCACGCGCACCAGCGCATTTATTTTGAGGCGACGACACTTCCCCCACGGAACCTTGGTTTGCCAAAGCACGTCATGGGCCATTCCCGATTGGTAAGGCATGGAAACCGGTGAAAGGTTGAATAAGCCTGCATTTGTGGAGTCGCCACCAATTTATTGTGGAAAAATTGGATACCGTTCGAATGGCTCGTGCCATGTCAAGAGACAAAGTAATGACATGAACACTAAGAAATTCGTTACCCTTAGCATTCCATGTCTAGAATGACTCTAGAGATGCCAATGGACACGTATGTCCAGAGATAACTGGAGTAAGAGGTGAGGGTACCTATTAGGATGCTCTTTAATTCGAAAACCTAATCCCGTCCGCCTCGATAACGGCCTCTACTAATGATTAGGAAAATTGTTCATATTTGATATGTCGTCGATGTAATGCATGCAATGCAACAAACATTGATTAATCCTAGCATGTGAAATTAGACTATGTCGGTTAACTCGTGTTTTAGCAAACAATTTGGTCGAAGTAGATGTTAGATTCAATACATGTGAATGCCATACAATTAAATCATACATAATAATAATAATAATAATAATAATAATAATAATAATAATAATAATAATAATAATAATAATAATAATAATAATAATAATAATAATAATAATAATAATAATAATAATAATAATAATAATAATAATAATAATAATAATAATAATAATAATAATAATAATAATAATAATAATAATAATAATAATAATAATAATAATAATAATAATAATAACAATAATAACAATAATAATAATAATAATAAGATTATGATTAAGATTAACTTCATACAAAACTAAAACATATTACTTCATTCACAGTAATATTATTAAAAAAAAATTAAATACTTATAAAACTATGAAAATATGCCTATAATAGAATAAAAATACATAATAATAATAATAATAATAAGAATAATAATAATAATAGTAATAATAATAGTAATAGTAATAATAATAATAATAGTAATAATAATAATAATAATAAGGTTTATTTGATCTACGTCAAAATCACGCTAAGGACGGGATTTCAAAGAAGATATAAAAGGAAAATGAAAATATGAACTAAAATACGAAAATATGTCAGATTAGGGGTGATAATACGAATAATAGTTGATTTGAACCATAATTAGGAGCTACGTTAAAGCGAGAAAGAGTTCAGAGATAGAAACCAACGCAGAACAGGCGCAGCATCTGCTGCGTCCTCTGGAAGAGGCGCAACATTTCGTGCGTCTATTCTAGAGCTGGCTTTTGGCTGTGAAGTCAGAACCGCAACATTGTTATCGTTCGTTGGTAGATTTAGGATGAATTATCGATATTAGACTCGAATTGAAGTGCTTTAACCGATTATATGCATCTGGGCAAGTCATAAAACAAATTAAAACGAGAAATTACAGCGGTTTACATGATTATGATTGTACGATGAACTCGTGTCGAAAATACAAAAAAGGCGAAACAGGAGGTTAAATTAAGACGAAACTGGACAAATAAGATCCGGAAGAAAACTTATGTATCAAATTAGGATTTCATAACCTCGATATGAACAACTCAAAACCCGAACAATCGATTTGAATTAAAACGGCGAAAACCCGCAAGTATTGAATTACTCGGGATTTAGGACGAATTAAGCATTTTAATTAAAAAGAAATTGTTAAAACATGATTTATGTACTGAAATATCAAAAGAATGAAAGAAAAGGAAAGAATAAGAAAAGAAGAAATTTACAGGAAGTCGAGGAAAAAGAAGAAGAGCAGGAGCAGCAAGCAGCCTCTAGAAGAGGCGCAACAAGGTTGCGATCCTTCAAAGAGGCGCAGTTGCTGCTGCATTTCTTCTCGACGTCTGACCTCTGTTGTTTTTTAAAAATGGTTTTAAAAGATGGACTTTAAATCGGTTTTCGAACGTGTTCTTGATATAGATCTACATTAATTGATACAAAATAAAAGTTACAATAATAAAATAGGATTCACCCTCAGACTTACATGTTTGACGAAAAGAGATTGACTAAAGTTATCATTTAGTGATTGCTCGACTCGAATATGCGTGGAAAGTACCCTCGTTAGAGGATTTAGTAGATTGATTAGGTTGATTATGTAACACCCCCATACTCCAAGTGCCTTACCAGGACCACCCAGGTATAAGGATGTTACCATCTCGGTTACCCGAGGCAATGATAATCAAATAAACAATAATGAAACAACGTTTAAATAGAAATACTTAGTGAAAGGTTACAATCTCAAAACCAAAATCAAAAGTACGAATACATATTCTCAAACTGACTGTTTAATAACTGAAATGTCTGTGAAAACTACTAAGCTACAACGGAAGACTTCTATCATCAGATCGTGGCACATCCCAGCTATCCCAGTACTCAACTCATACCTGCTCAATATCTGCTCACCATCCCCGAATGGATCACCGCAGGTTTTAAAACAATAATCGGGGTCAGTACTATTTACATAAATTATATAACCAACGGAACAGAAAACAATACAGCTCATACAATCATACACAATCATCCACTCCACTCCATCTCCGTCACCGACTGTCCACTGGACTAGCCCTGCCAGTGAGGGACCGCAACCGTTCCCACCTAAGCCCCGCTCATCATACCGAGCGATAACCCTGTCCCATTAATGTGCACATCCCCTCCCGTGGCGGGTTCCACGGAGGGCGAAACTAGGGCGTGAAGCCACTCCCGCAAGTGACTCCACTCAGCCGAGAACGCATCTCGAGAACCAGCGACAAACAATCACATCCATCAACAACAATCAATCAACAACCGTCACGAAACTAATCAACAAGCACTAATTACAGCACAATCACCACACATTATGTAACTAATACTGAGTAGGGAAACCCTACATGGAAAGCACAACAATCAGACGATCTCACAGCTGATATCAAAAAGCTTCCTCTACGAATCCTCCTCCTAACATACAAACATATAATCACTACTAAGCATAACATACTACAAAACCCCCAATTCCCAAATTAGGGTTTAACCAACTTTAAAGAAAAATTATAAAAATGGTATATAGGTCTTACCCTTGACGCAAGGATCACAGCGGTATAAAGAAAGGTGAAATCCGACCTTCCAAACTCCGGGATTTGCTAACAATGCGATTAAGGTGATGAACGTACTTTGCTTTCTTTCTTGACAGTAATTTAGGTTTTGAAAAGTGTTTAGAACAATGATGGAAAAGATTATATACCTTAATCGCATAATTAACAAAACCCGAGAAATAACTCCCCGTAAACCGGCTACTCGATCGAGTAGCTAAGGTACTCGATCGAGTACCCCCTTACTCGATCGAGTATCATAGATACTCGATCGAGTACCCAACAGGTCAGAAACTATTTTAAAAACGCAACTCACCCTTACTCGACAGAGTAAGGCCTACTCGATAGAGTACCCAGAGACTTATAAATATGGAGTATTACAGTCTTCCCTCCTTAAAAAGAACTTCGTCCCCGAAGTTCAAACCACAACCAAACAAAGACTCACACTCCGCACTCCCGACTCAGCAACCAAAACAAAACTCAACATAAAACATGTTACTAACTCAAACTCAGCCCGACTCAAACGACAACGACCATACCGACACAATCATAAAAAGGGTATAAAGCTCTTAAAAACTCTTTGCGATCATCTCCTACCCCCCTAAAATAAACAAGGTCAGGTCCTCGTAACCAAACATACCTGATAAAAAAAGAAAGGGTAGCGCTCTCTCATGGCATCCTCTGCCTCCCATGTAGCTTCCTCAGTCTCGTGGTTAGACCAAAGGATCTTAAGCAAAACCGTCTCACCACTCCTAGTCTTCCTAACCTTCCGGTCAAGAATCTGCTTAGGTACCTCAAGATATGATAAAGACTCATCCAGCTCTAAGGTCTATGCCTCTAACACATGTGACGGGTCACTCACATACTTCTGCAGCTGCGATACATGAAACACATTATGCACTCTCTCTAACGCAGCAGGTAAAGCCAGACGATAAGCAACTTCCCCAACTCGCTCTAAGATCTCATAGTTCCCGATGAACTTCTGACTCAGCTGCCTTTCTTCCCAAATCTCATAACCCCACGCATAAGAGACACTTTCAGAAGAACCTTATCCCCAACCTGAAACTCTATATCCCAGCGATGTAGATCTGCATAACTCTTTTGCCTATCCTGAGCTGCTCTCATCCGTTCCCCGATCATCTTAACTGTTCAACCATCTCTCGGTCCTAGAACCACCGCTCAAAGATCATCATCCCAACAAATCGGACTCCTGCATCTCCTCCCATATAAAGCCTCAAACGGTGCCATGCCAATACTAGTGTGATAGTTGTTGTTGTAAGAAAACTCTATCAAATCCAATCTCTGTTCCCAGCTACCACCAAAGTCCATCACACAAGCTCGTAACATATCCTCAAGAGTTTTGATTGTTCTCTCAGTCTGACCGTCTGTCGCAGGATGAAAAGCTGTACTCATCTTCAAAGTTGTTCCCAAAGATTCCTGCAACTCTTTCCAAAACCGTGATATAAACCTCGCATCTCTGTCAGACACTATGTCCTTAGGGACTCCATGTAACTTTAGCACATTCTTTCGATAAGCCATAGCCAATTGTGCCTTAGTCCATGTATCTTTCATTGGAACAAAGTGAGCTGACTTGGTCAGTCGATCCACTATCACCCATATCATGTTATTACCCTGTTGACTCTTTGGTATACCCACGATAAAATCCATAGAAATGGATTCCCACTTCCACTCAGGTACCTCTAAAGACTGAATCTTACCTTGTGGTCGTCGCTGTTCCCCTTTAACTCTCTGGCATGTCAAACAACGGGCCACAAACTCTGCTGTTTCTATCTTCATCCCAGGCCACCAAAACGTGTTCTTTAAATCCTTGTATAGCTTGTCACCACCTGGATGTACTGAATACGGTGTACAATGTGCCTCCGTCATGATTGTCTTTTTCAGCTCCTCATCATTAGGGACACACCACCTACCATCGAACCTCAAACTACCATCAGTATGAATAGAAAATCGGGACACTGTCCCTTTCTCTACTCCTGCTCTCCACTCAACCATCTTAGGATCTGAAGCCTGTTTACCTCGAATTTCATCATAAAGATCAGGCTGAACTGTCAAATCTCCCACAGCATCCCCTCTCTGCATCATATGTATCCAAAACTTCCCCACCTCATCTCTCAACCTCATCAAAGATAGAGTTGTACACAGGGAATGTACACTCTTCCTACTCAAAGCATCTGCAACAACATTGGCTTTCCCTTCATGGTAGATAATATCCATGTCATAATCGCCAATCAGCTCCATCCACTTCCTTTGTCTCATGTTCAACTCCTTTTGAGTGAAGATGTACTTGAGACTCTTGTGATCTGAAAATACCTTAAAGGTCGCCCTATAAAGGTAATGTCTCTAAATGTTGAGAGCTAACACCACTGCACCCAACTCTAGATCATGTGTAGGATAATTCTCCTCGTACGGCTTCAATTGCATAGAAGCATAGGCAATCACCTTACCGTTCTGCATCAACACACATCCTAACCCATTCTTTGAGGCATCTGTATAAACCTCAAAGTTCTCAATCCCTTTAGGCAATGCTAAGATAGGAGCTGTGGTCAAACGCTCCTTTAATGTTTGGAACGCCTTCTCACTACTCAAATCCCAACGAAACCTGTTCTCTTTCCTCGTCAAAGCTGTCATAGGTCTAGCTATCTTGGAGAAATCTTTCACGAACCGTCTGTAGTATCCAGCTAAACCCAAGAAACTCCTAATCTCAGCAACATTCTTTGGTGCTTCCCACTTTATCACTGCCTCAATCTTCGTCGGATCCACAGCTACTCCCTCCTTAGAAATCACATGCCCCAGAAATGCAACTTTCTCTAACCAGAACTCACACTTGGACAGCTTAGCATACAATTCATGCTCCCTCCAAGTCTGCAACACGATCCTCAGATGCTCCTCATGCTCCTCCTTAGTCTTAGAGTAGACTAAGATGTCATCGATAAACACCACCACAAACTTGTCCAAAAACTGTCTGAAGATTCTGTTCATCAAATCCATAAACACAGCCGGTGCATTAGATAACCCAAACGGCATCACTACATACTCATAATGGCCATACCTCGACGTGAAAGCTGTCTTTGGTATGTCCATCTCTCTAATCTTCACCTGATGGTACCCCGACCTCAAATCAATCTTGGAGAAGACTGATGCACCACTCAACTGATCAAACAGGTCATCTATCCTTGGCAAAGGATACTTGTTCTTCACTGTCACTCGGTTCAGCTCTCTGTAGTCTATGCACAACCTCAAACTCCCATCTTTCTTCTTCACAAAAAGAACTGGTGCTCCCCACAACGATACACTAGGTCTAATGTATCCCTTCTCTATCAGATCATCTAACTGTTTCCTGAGCTCCTCCATCTCTTTAGGACCCATCCGGTACGGTGCCTTAGAGATTGGCCCCGTCCCCGGTTTCAACTCAACGGTGAAATCTATCTCCCTCTTCGGTGGCAACCCCGGAATCTCCTCTGGAAAAACATCTGCAAACTCTCCCACCATCGGTATCTAATCAACTGTCGGACTCTCTATCCGGTCATCTCTCACATGGCACAAGATCAAAGGACATCCCTTCCTCAGATAAGACTTCAAGGTGACAGCTGCAATCAACTTAACTTTGGGTTTGACTAGAAACCCACGATAAGACACACTAACACCCTTAGGCCCTCTCAAAGACACTTTCTTTTGATGACAGTCTATCTTAGCTTTATACTTTCCCAGCCAATCCATCCCGACTTTCATCTCAAAACCGTTAAAAGGAAACTCTAGCAAGTCTATAGGTAGATCAACTTGCCCAACTATCATAGACACATCTCTAAACAACCTCCCACATGATACAGACTCTCCCGAAGGTATAAAAACTTTCTCACTCACAGACTCATATACTCTCAAACCCAACCTATTAACATGACTCGAAGATACAAACGACTGAGAAGCCCCCGAATCAAACAAAACAAAGGTATGAATACCGTTAACAAGAAAAGTACCAGTGATAATATGGGCATCCTCCTCAGCTGCTTTCTTGTCCATCATGAACAGATTTCCATTGGTCTTCTGTCCACCTCCCTGGACAGTACTGGTTGATGTGGTCGGCTTAGCACCTGACCCCTGATTGTTGTTGTTATTGTTCGTAGCTGGTTTCTGATAAGAATTACCACCATTGCGGTTACCTCCACCCCGATAGCTCTGACTTCCCCGGTTAGACCATGACCCAGACGGTCTATTGCTCGCATAACTCTGAGCAGGTCCCTGAGAATAGCTCCCCTGAGCCGATCCCTTAAAAGCTCCAGGCATACTCGTGCACTCATGTCTCTTGTGGCCCACACCGCCATAGCCAAAGCAAGTCATACCCCAACTACCAATGATACTCCCACGGCCACGCCCGAAGGAAGCCCCATCACTAAACCCTGACCCAGAAGAAAACCCTCTAGCTTGATTTTGGTTGCCTTTCTTGTGACTAGACTGGCCTCCACCCTCACTCCCAGCCTTTCTTTTCTCACTCACTCTCTCCTGAGCCATCTCAACCAGCCTCTCAGCCCTCCCAGCTCTCTCACAAGCTTCCTTAACATCGGTAAGGATTCCCACGGGTAACTTATCCATAATCTTGGGTGTCAACCCTCTTTCAAACCTCAGCGCTAGGTTCTCCTCACTCAGACCCATATCCTCAGCATACCTAGACTTCTCATTAAACTGCTTGTAATACTCAAAGAATCGACATATAAGATGTCATCTTAAACCCATCAAACTCCTCTCCCAGCTTACTCCTCACATGTTCCGGTACAAACTCCTTCCTCATAGCTCTCCGAAACTCGTCCCATGGTATATCAGGTAAGCCCTGATTCGCATACATCTCCCTAGAACTCACCTTCACTGTATCCCACCACTTGCCAGGTGCGTCCCTCAGGTAGAACGCAACTTGTTCTACTCTCATCTCATCAGGACAATGAACCAGGTCCAGGATGTTCTCCATCTCACGATGCCAGTTGTCAAGAAGGTTTGGTTCCCTAGTTCCTGTGTACTCTTTTGGGTTAAACCTCGCTATATAGAGACTGATCTTAGAGTGATCAACCTCCTTATCCTTATTCACTTTCTTTAAGGCCTCAGTCAGGGCATCTTGGTGCTCCAACATCTTAACAACATCATCTATGTTCATGGTCTCAGCTCTCGCATAGTAAGTGTTTCTCTTGGGCGGCATCTTGAGACTATATATAAGAAAGGGTAGACATAAACACACGCACTAAATCTCAAAACACGAAAACAGGTTGCCCAGGACATACTCGATCGAGTACCCAAACCTACTCGATCGAGTAAGAGGCTACTCGATCGAGTGCCTAGCATACTCGATCGAGTGCCTCCACCCGTAACCCAAACAGACCTTCGACCTCTAACATACTCGACCGAGTAGTTCGGCTACTCGATCGAGTGACCCCTACTCGATCGAGTGCTGAGGTACTCGATCGAGTGCCCGAGGTACTCGATCGAGTGCCCAAAAACACGATTCTGGATTCAAAATCGTCAAATACCCACTCGATCGAGTTAAACCCACTCGACCGAGTATCTCACCTACTCGATCGAGTATCCCCCTACTCGATCGAGTCATGCTGACTCGCATAAATTACCCGCATGTTATCTCACATCTCCCAACATACTAAGCAACATTATAAACGCAACATATGATATAGCTAAGCATGAAATTTTATCAAGTTTTTCATATAATCAACTAAACAGTGACGTCAGATTAACAAATGCCACATAGTAATCATCCAACATGCTTTTCTATTCCAACAACAATTCTGTATATCTCATCAATCTTTCATTCATATATCAATCCTCTACTCCAAACATCCAACAATTACGACATACTTCATCACATCCACACACACAAGTTGACAAACAACACATACGACTTGACATACACCCCCCATGTAACCGGTTCAAAATTGTAGGGCGATTTCGCGACTTTAGGACGTCTCCCAAGCCCTTGCATCTACAACCTTTACCCCGGGTTCATTTTAATTGACTCCTTATATTCATTGGGTTCATTGGTTACAGGTTTTAGGATCGTCGCTCTGATACCATTTTGTAAAACCCCCATACTCCAAGTGCCTTACCAGGACCACCCAGGTATAAGGATGTTATCATCTCGGTTACCCGAGGCAATGATAATCAAATAAACAATAATGAAACAACGTTTAAATAGAAATACTTAGTCAAAGGTTACAATCTCAAAACCAAAATCAAAAGTACGAATACATATTCTCAAACTGACTGTTTAATAACTGAAATGTCTGTGAAAACTACTAAGCTACAGCGGAAGACTTCTATCATCAGATCGTGGCACATCCCAGCTATCCCATTACTCAACTCATACCTGCTCAATATCTGCTCACCATCCCCGAATGGATCACCGCAGGTTTTAAAACAATAATCGGGGTCAGTATTATTTACATAAATTATATAACCAACGGAACAGAAAACAATACAGCTCATACAATCATACACAATCATCCACTCCACTCCATCTCCGTCACCGACTGTCCACTGGACCAGCCCTGCCAGTGGGGACCACAGCCGTTCCCACCTAAGCCCCGCTCATCATACCGAGGGATAACCCTGTCCCAATAATGTGCACATTGATCGGAGCCATTTGGTGTTCACAATTAAGCATATGTGGTCGTTGGTCAATGGTCGATACAAAACACAATTTATACTTCACAAACAACTCTACAATTAGTAAAGAGGCAAGTAAAGGTCGGATCCCAAGGGACGGGTATTGAAATGAAGATTCTATTGTAACTAGCGGTGTCTAGGGGTGTCACAAATTGGGTTGATGTAGAAGGTTACTAAACTAAAATAGCAATGAAAATAAACTAACAAGGTAAATGAAATAAGGGATGTAAACAATTGATTAAAAGCACTAGGGTGTCATGGGTTCATAGGGGAATCATGGGATATGATCATACAAACATGTTCTCAAATTATAAGCAAGCAATTATTGTTGTGATGGATTGAGTTGGGTTATATCTTACAATCCTAGGAAAGTTTGGGTCCCGGAGCCGAATCTCTTGGATTGTACAACACCTACAAGTCGACTTAATCTTCCCTACTTAACACATGCATGGTCTAACAAGACTCGAGTTGGGTTATGTCTTACAAGTCAAGTTGAAAGGATAGAAGATGATAGTAAATGCAAGGATTCATAGGCTTAGCATTTCATCAAATATAACATGTGCATGTATTAAGATCAAAACAAGCAAGCAAATAAGATATGAAAGCATATTAATTTAAGCATGAATCATTCCCCATGTTGGTTTCCCCTAATCACCCATTAAACCCTAGCTAAGAGACTACTCACTCATTATCATATTGATCATGCTAGAAAGGTTGTCAATCATACTAACATAATGAAACATGATGAATAAATGAAAGTAATTAGCAATAATTAAAAAGGGATTAAGAGATTTTACCTACTAATGATTCCAATAATAAAGCAAGAATAATAGAAGTACTTGAATCCTAGATTGAGAGGTTGTCAATCTCCCAAAATAACCCAAATAATCTTCAATTACCCAAAACAAAGTAAGAACAAGAGAGAGATTAAAGAACTAAAACTTGGATTAAAACTTGATTAATATTTGATTACAATATTGAAGAGAGATTTGATTGATATTAACTACACTAATTATTGATAAGAAGAACATGCTCCTCTAATTAGACTAATGGGGTATTTATAGTGAAAATTAGGGAGGATGCATTAGGGTTAACTAAGGGCTAAACTAGTAATTACACTTTTTAAGTTGAGCAAGGAGCCTCCGGGATTATCCGAGAGAAGGGCTTCTCTTATCGATGCTTGAGGAATGAAAACGTGCTGTGCTGTGATCCGTGCGGATGGGAGTCGGGACGGCCGGATCAGGGCTGAGGAATCCGAGCGGATTCTTGGGAAAGACGCTCGGACTGGCGATGGGGAATCCGAGCGGATTCCTTTGCTGGACGCTCGGATTGGCGAGGACGGACGGATTCTCTACAATCCGTTCGGATTGTAGTTCAGCAACTTTCCTTCTTCTTTTTCTTCCCTTTTCTTCATGAATTCCTTGGGGATTTCCTTGGGGACTCAAGGATCCTTTTCTCAACAATGCTCTTCTACTATGCTATGTACAAAGGCCTTCTAGTCTTGTCTCTCCTTGATGCTTGGTCATTGAATATGATCAATTTAGCCTTGTTTTGCCATGAAAATGCAAGATTCTTACTCCTTTCCTACCAAGGGATCAAAATCTCAAATAATATGCAAAACAAAGAACTAAAGATAAGAAATGACCCAAATAGGCACTAAAAAGCATAGAAACAATGGTAATTCGGGGGCTAAATATGCGCCAATTATGGTCGCATCAAATATCCCCAAACCGAACCTTTGCTCGTCCCGAGCAAAGAGGTGACAAAGACTAGGACCAAAACTAACCTAACCTAATAATAATAGCCGATATGAGACAATTAGCGGGTCTCACTCCGCCCCTTGAACTCACAACAAGACAACCATGAGGTAGGATGCCTTCTTGCAAGGCAAGGTGGGTCTTGCCAAAATGGCGACACATCCAAACATTAAGCACACAAAAACACATAATGGATGCATCTACAAAAAGAATAGCCACTTTCCTCATCTAAGTGGCGGAAATTATCTACAAGGGAAGCAATTCAAGGGTACACACTCCTTCATAGATGCAATTTGTTCAAACTACTAAGCCTAGAAGGATACCAATAAATCACCTCCAAAAGGTGTCAAGCTAGGGTACCTTTGTCCTCAATCGTTAAATGCTTTTGTCAAGAGTAGACTCCCTATGGTGTTAGAAACACTGGAGGATCGCGGAATTCCCCCTCTTGCCTAGACAAGAAGAAGGGTCGTCCCCTCTCTACCATGCACAAAAATGGATATGATGGATAAAGGGATCAATAGATATTTGAGTTTCATTTTGGGAGTTTGCTTTCATTTTTGTTTTCCCCCCAAATTTCTTTGGCATTTGACTTTTTGAGAACACTTTCTTTGCCATTCTTTTTGATTTTTGGCTTTTCAATACTTGACAACTTTTTGCATTTCTTTTTGAAGATTTTCAAAGTCACCCCAATTAGTAACGAGGGTGCCTTGTATTTGAAGCTTTAGGAGTTCTATTTTTGCTCCTCTTTTCATTTGATGCAATTTTTGCAAACTTTCTTTCACTTTTCATTTCTTTGAACTCAAATTGATTTCTTTTTGTTTTGTGCCCATTCCCTTTGATGACAAAAATATGGTAGAACATGGATGAATGATAGAAGTATGCATGGTTTCAAGGGTCACCTTGGAATAAACGGTAGCCAAGGAGTTATCACACCACAAGGTACTCTTGACTCGGCCTTAAACCATGGGTCAAAGGATACTAGCATGACACATCCTAGGGTGTTTTACAAGCATTCTAACAAGCAAAGTCTTAAGAATAAAAAGCATCTACTAGGGCCTATATACACTTGTCAAGCTTCCCAAATAGACGGTTTCACAAAATTTTCTAACATGCAACTACATGCCATGATGCAACTAGCATTTATACATCCTAATGCATATGATTCTACCAACTAATATGCCAAATAAACTAAATGCAAGTCCTAAGTTCACATTGTTTTACCGCATCAATCAAAATAAAGCCACATAGTCATTAACATAAAGAGGAAAAAGGAGATTGGAAAGATCATACCATGCGGTCTTCAATATCCTCATGTCTCGGATGTGGCGTAGTCAATCAAAGTGAACAAGGATGAAACAAACACAATATATACAAAACAATATATACAAAGGAAATGAACTTGTTTTTGGTTTTTCAATTTTTCAAATTTTTATGATTTTTTTGAAATTTTTTCAATTTTTATGGTTTTTGAATAAAAGTTAAGTGTTAGAATTCCCATCCCCACACTAATATGGGCATTGTCCTCAATGGCCAAAATGATGGAAATTATGCAAGGATGATGCATGATTTCTATACTAAATGCAATTCTACACTAAGCTATACTACATGATGCATGGTTTTTGTTATGACGGAGAGGATAATTTAAATTACCTCCCGTTGCGTATGCATTAACTTCCCCAAACCAAGTAAGACACTATTGCTAATGTCAAAGCATGGGGGAGTTCATGCACATGCTATGCTATGCATGAAACTAGATTGTCATTTTGGATTTTCAAAAATGGGAACAGTAAAGAACACCTCAAAGGAACCGAGGTGTGAGTCCTTTGATGTTGCTAGGACTAAACCAACAATGATCAAAATGAAATAAAATACAAAGAGATATAGACAAACCATGGGAGTGTAGGAGTCTCCAAGGCTAGTCTTCCATCATGCTACTATCATCACCACTTCCCTCATGAGAAGTGGTCACATTGCCACTTTCCTTGGCACTTTCTTCTTTGCTTTCTTCACCATCATCTTCCTCATCATTATCTTCACCATCTTCACCATCTCTTTCTTCATCTCCACTTGCTTCTTCCTCAATGTTATTATCAATCCCTTCATCATTTCCAACAACCTCATTGTCTTCCACCACTTCCCTAGATGCACCCGGAAACAAGGCTTCTCTATCCGCCCAACTAGGCAAAGGACAAGATGGATCAAGGAGTCCTTGCCTAGCTAGATGTAGGAGGGGAGGATATTGAGCCAAATATGCATTCTTCCGATCTTCATAAGCTTGCTTGTGCATGGCTTGCATAAGAAGAGTGACATAATCTTTTCCAATTTCAACTCCTTGCGGTTTGAACTCTTCATAATCATAGGGGTAAGGTGGTATAACAATGGAAGAGGAGGGGGTTTCATGATCACCCTTTTGTTGTTGAATGATGTACTCGGCTTCTTCGGATAGGGGAAGTAAATAGTTGGTCCGGTGGACACTAAGACGGCAAATCTTTGCGGGTAAAGTGAATGATCGAGCCTCACTTGTAAGCCACCCATACTTGGTATCAAGGGAATTGTGAACAACCCACTTAAACTTGTTAATCAAGGTGGACATATCAATAAGATGGCCACCATCCTTAGCCTTGTACTTGCTATCCTTATTGAAATTAGGATCAAAGTGCTTGGCTAGGACCGTGACAAGGCCGCCATTAACAATAACGGTTTGACCCTTCTTCCCACTATCTACATGGAGCCATCTATCAACCAATAGCCTCAAAGAATTGTAAGGCTTGGTGTGAATTCTTCCAATATTCAAAGTTGATTCAAGGAGAATAAAATCGAGTCCCGTGAAATGATTGGTGTCTTTCCTAGCAATTATGGTATTTCCCACAACTTTGTGCCATATTCTTATGCCCGGATGATGGACCAAAAGAGCACGACAAGCTTTAAAATCCTCAAATTTCTTCCCGGAGATTGCCTCCCAAAGAGGCTCGGGATCATACTTCCCATATTGCTTATAAAATTTATGTTCATCGCTAAGACCCAAAATTGCACCCAATTCCGGAAAGGTAATGCGTCTACTAGTGTTAGCTAGACGAAACTCAATATTTTCTCTACTCTCAACTTTTGTCACTTTTAAAGAGCTTAAGAATTCCAAGACAAGGGAGGGGTATGTTACTTCCTTCATTTCAAACAATTTCTTTAAACCCATGGCATTGAAAAAGACTCTTGTTTGTTCAAGAACACCCAACTTCTCTAAAGCATCTTGGCATATGAATTTGGTGGATTGAATTTGTTTCATAGCAAACTTGACAAATGTATTTCTATGGGAATCGGAAATGAATGTTACCTCCGGATAATGCAAGAGTTGATTAATTACCGGAGTAGAGGGTGATGCTTCCATAGGAATTTGTTGAGGTTGTTGCACTTCCAAGCTTGGTGTTGATACCACCATTGCCAAAGCTTTCTTCATTTGTAGAGCTTTTTGCCTTTGAGAGAGAGTTGTAGTCTTTGGTGCCTTTGTTGCCTTTGCTTTTGCTTTTGTTGCTCCCTTTGTTCTTGCCATTTGATGGGTTAACCAAGAAAAAGATCAAAAATCTTCAATTTGTAGAATGCCCAAATCGATTTTGAAGGTGAAAGGCTTTGCCTTTATGAGAACAAAAATCGACTCAAAGGTGAAGATTTTGTTCTTGGTTTTGATTGTTAATGAAGATGGAGTGATTGATTTGTTATTTGAAAGATGGTTTGATTTGATTTTGGTGAGTTTTGTTGAGGGTTTTTGTTTTTGAGATGGAGAGGATGAGGGTTTTGATGTTGTGGGTAGTGTTTATGAGTGAATGAATGAATGAATGAAGGTGGGGTGGGTATTTAAAGAACTCGACAATTTTAGGACGCAGGGGCAATCCGTGCGGATTAGGCGCAATCCGCTCGGATTCTTCAGCTTCAAATTTTTAAAAATCCCGCCTAGAGACGGGCGGATTCTGGGGAATCCGCTCGGATTCTTCTGAGATGAGACGGGCGGATTTCGTGCAGGACGGACGGATTCTTGTCCAGAGATTTTTCTTTGTTTTTCTTCAGCTGCAAGACGGGCGGATTGTCCACAAGACGGACGGATTCTGTGAGACGGGCGTCTTTCCAGAAATCCACTCGGATTCTTCAACGATCAAGAATTTGCGAGTTTTCAGCTCGGCCCAAGACGGGCGTCTTCTCGGCAGGACGCTCGGATCCTCTGCAGACGGGCGGATTCTCAGGAATCCGCTCGGATTGGTCCTTGTGTACACGGATTCAGTTCCATCCGTGCACAAACGCATTCCCTTATCATTCTTTCTTTCTTTCTTTCAAATCTTGTGTTCTTCATTGTGGGGGCACTACTAAGGCATGAATAGCCTAGGCAATTGCCATCCCCACACTAAGGTAAAGCACTACACATCAATTAAAGTCATTAGTCCCTCCCTCACTTCTCTCTTACATGACAATTATTTTGATCAAAGTAAATAAAATAAATCCAAAAATGACAAAAATGCAATACAAAAATTAAATGTAAGTTAGGGAGTTAGAAATATTTACAAGTGGTGGTTTAGGGAGGACTCCACCAAACTCTCATTCTTGATGAGATGTCAAGGAGGCATGTTCAAGGTGTTGTTGATGTTGCTCAACACCTTGAAGAAGTAGTCAAAAGCTTGTTCATTGTTATGGTAGAGGTCCTCAATAGATCGTGGCCCTTGTTGTTGATCATGATCGATGGCATGCCCAATGTAGGGATTAAAGATCCCTTCAAATTCGTCGTCCCAAAGACCACAAACTTCATTGAGTTGATCATTGAAAATCTCTTGCTTGGATGGAGACAACTCTCCCAATTTCTTTTCTTGGCCAATGAGGCCATTATCTTCTTCCTTGGTTGATTTTGATGAGCTTTGCAAGCTCTCCTTGTCACAATTCACTTGCTCTTTGAATGGAGCATCTTCAACTTTCTTCCTCCATTGGAGTTCCGATTTCTTCTTTTCATCTTTTCGGCTATAATGATCAATCATGAAACATGGCTCATGCAAACGAGGAGCTCTCATGGTCTTGTCAAGATTAAAAGTTATGCTTTCATCTCCCACTTCTAGAGTGAGCTCTCCATGTTTCACATCAATCACCGCACCCGCGGTGTGTAGGAAAGGTCTTCCTAAGATGATTGGAATGTTGGAATCTTCCTCCATATCAACTATGACAAAGTCCACCGGGATGAAAAACTTCCCAATTCGCACGGGGACATCTTCCCATATTCCTAGCGGTGTCTTCGTCGATCTATCGGCCATTTGAAGAGTGATATTGGTACATTTAAGCTCTCCCATTCCCAACCTTTTACTTACCGAGTACGGCATGACACTCACACTAGCCCCTAGATCACATAAGGCTTTGTTGATCGTTGTGTCGCCAATGGTACACGGTATTGAGAAGCTTCCCGGATCCTTTAATTTTGGAGGTGAACTCCCTTGAAGTATTGCACTACTCACCTTGGTGAAGGCGATAGTCTCAAGTTTCCGGATTGACTTCTTATTTGTGAGGATATCTTTCATGTACTTTGCATAGGCCGGAACGTGATTGATTAATTCCGTGAAAGGAATTGAGACTTCTAAGTTCTTCACAATCTCCATGAACTTCCCAAGTTGATCATCAAATTTAGGCTTGGCTTGACGACTTGGAAAAGGAAGTCTAATCACAATGGGCTCCTTTTCTTTGGCTTTGTCTTCATTTTTCTTTGAACTTTCTTCTTTTGATGATTCCCCTTCTTTGGGACCTTGCACCACAACTTCATTCTCACTAGCTCTCACAACTTCATCCTCAACTTGCTCCTTCGGTGCTTCATACCTTGTACCACTTCTCAAGTGAATGGCACTAACCGTTTCATGTCTAGGGGGATTACCTTGAGGTGGTAATTGCCCCTTTTGTCTTTGTGAGCTCGAAGATGCTAGTTGGGTCAATTGTGTTTCCAACATCTTGGTGTGAGCTAGAATGTTGTTGATGGTGGTGTCTTTTGCTTGGCTATCTTTTTGCATTTGGGTGAAAAATTCTTGTTGATTCTTTTGCATTTGAAGGACCGCTTTTTGGACATCAAAACTTTGGTCATTGTGGTGATTGTATGGGTTTTGATTTTGGTAACCTTGGTTTTGATTGAAAAAGGGTCTTTGATTTTGATTTCTCATGGGTGGTGGAGTGTATGTTGTTTGAGGGTTTTGGACATTTTGGCTTTTGTATGAGAGATTTGGATGGAACTTGGTGTTTTCATTGTAAAAATTTGAATAAGGGGTACCACTTTTGTAAGCTTGGAAAGCATTGACTTGCTCGGTTGTTCCCCTACATTCGCTTGAGTCATGACCCAAGGTTCCACAATTCTCACATATCCCGCTTGGGATTGATGAGGATGCCGTCATGGCATTGACATGATGCTTTGATGATTTTGAGCTTTCCTCAAGTCTAGCCATAGCTTGTTCAAACTTCAAGTTGATTGTGTCAATGTGAGCACTAAGTTGAGCACCCAATTGAGTAACGGTGTCCACTTCATACTTTCCTCCTCTAGTAGCCTTGCGAGGTCTACTATATTGCGAATTATGGACCGCCATTTCCTCAATCTTGTTCCATGTTTGATTGTCATCAACTTCGGTGAACATTCCATTTGATCCCATATTGAGAATGTTCCTTGAATCTTCATATAAACCATTCCAAAATTGTTGCACTAAAAACCATTCGCTAAGTCCATGGTGAGGACATGAGCGACAAATACCCTTGAACCGCTCCCAAGCTTCATACAAAGATTCTTCATCCCTTTGCTTAAAACCCGTAATTTGAGCTCTTAGCATATTGGTCTTTTCCGGTGGGTAGAATTTTTGGTAGAAAGCTGGAGCTAGCTTCTTCCAAGAATCTATTCCAAGGGTGGCCTTATCAAGGCCCTTCAACCATTGCTTTGCGGTGCCGATTAACGAAAAAGGAAATAAGACCCATCTTATTTGGTCTTGAGTCACGCCCGTTTGAGAGATAGCTTCACAATAATCACAAAATGTTTCCATATGAGAATAAGGGTCCTCACTAGGCATTCCCCCGAATTGACTCCTCTCAACTAGTTGGATGAAGGCGGACTTGGCAATAAAGTTTCCGGTAAGATGTTGTGGGGTAGGAGTACCATTTGGTAGATCCTCCTCGGTGGGTATAGAGTGTGACGAGAATTTAGGCATTGTAGGTGGATTTTGTGTGGTATTGTTTAATGGGTTTTCTTCTCCTTCTATTGCGAAAGGATTGACAAACTCACTAGTGGGTTGAACAACTTCACCAACACCTCCCAAATTCCTCCTAACAAGTCTCCTATTATTCGTCAAGGTTCTTTCGATTTCACGGTCAAAAGGTAACAAATCTCTTTGTAACCTTCTAGACATGCAAAATATCAAACAACTCAAAAACAATTAGAACAAACCTTGAGGGGTTTTACTTCCCCAAGGTGAAGAAAGACACAACTAAAAACAATAAAAGAAATCTTAAATCAATTAAACACCGTCCCCGGCAACGGCGCCATTTTTGATCGGAGCCATTTGGTGTTCACAATTAAGCATATGTGGTCGTTGGTCAATGGTCGATACAAAACACAATTTATACTTCACAAACAACTCTACAATTAGTAAAGAGGCAAGTAAAGGTCGGATCCCAAGGGACGGGTATTGAAATGAAGATTCTATTGTAACTAGCGGTGTCTAGGGGTGTCACAAATTGGGTTGATGTAGAAGGTTACTAAACTAAAATAGCAATGAAAATAAACTAACAAGGTAAATGAAATAAGGGATGTAAACAATTGATTAAAAGCACTAGGGTGTCATGGTTTCATAGGGGAATCATGGGATATGATCATACAAACATGTTCTCAAATTATAAGCAAGCAATTATTGTTGTGATGGATTGAGTTGGGTTATATCTTACAATCCTAGGAAAGTTTGGGTCCCGAAGCCGAATCTCTTGGATTGTACAACACCTACAAGTCGACTTAATCTTCCCTACTTAACACATGCATGGTCTAACAAGACTCGAGTTGGGTTATGTCTTACAAGTCAAGTTGAAAGGATAGAAGATGATAGTAAATGCAAGGATTCATAGGCTTAGCATTTCATCAAATATAACATGTGCATGTATTAAGATCAAAACAAGCAAGCAAATAAGATTTGAAAGCATATTAATTTAAGCATGAATCATTCCCCATGTTGGTTTCCCCTAATCACCCATTAAACCCTAGCTAAGAGACTACTCACTCATTATCATATTGATCATGCTAGAAAGGTTGTCAATCATACTAACATAATGAAACATGATGAATAAATGAAAGTAATTAGCAATAATTAAAAAGGGATTAAGAGATTTTACCTACTAATGATTCCAATAATAAAGCAAGAATAATAGAAGTACTTGAATCCTAGATTGAGAGGTTGTCAATCTCCCAAAATAACCCAAATAATCTTCAATTACCCAAAACAAAGTAAGAACAAGAGAGAGATTAAAGAACTAAAACTTGGATTAAAACTTGATTAATATTTGATTACAATATTGAAGAGAGATTTGATTGATATTAACTACACTAATTATTGATAAGAAGAACATGCTCCTCTAATTAGACTAATGGGGTATTTATAGTGAAAATTAGGGAGGATGCATTAGGGTTAACTAAGGGCTAAACTAGTAATTACACTTTTTAAGTTGAGCAAGGAGCCTCCGGGATTATCCGAGAGAAGGGCTTCTCTTATCGATGCTTGAGGAATGAAAACGTCTTTGTCTTTGTGATCCGTGCGGATGGGAGTCGGGACGGCCGGATCGAGCCGAGGAATCCGAGCGGATTCTTGGGAAAGACGCTCGGATCGGGCGACGGGGAATCCGAGCGGATTCCTTTCTTTCGGACGCTCGGATTGGCGAGGACGGACGGATTCTCTACAATCCGTTCGGATTGTAGTTCAGCAACTTTCCTTCTTCTTTTTCTTCCCTTTTCTTCATGAATTCCTTGGGGATTTCCTTGGGGACTCAAGGATCCTTTTCTCAACAATGCTCTTCTACTATGCTATGTACAAAGGCCTTCTAGTCTTGTCTCTCCTTGATGCTTGGTCATTGAATATGATCAATTTAGCCTTGTTTTGCCATGAAAATGCAAGATTCTTACTCCTTTCCTACCAAGGGATCAAAATCTCAAAGAATATGCAAAACAAAGAACTAAAGATAAGAAATGACCCAAATAGGCACTAAAAAGCATAGAAACAATGGTAATTCGGGGGCTAAATATGCGCCAATTATGGTCGCATCACACATCCCCTCCCGTGGCGGGTTCCACGGAGGGCGAAAATAGGGCGTGAAGCCACTCTCGCAAGTGACTCCACTCAGCCGAGAACGCATCTCGAGAACCAGAGACAAACAATCACATCCATCAACAACAATCAATCAACAACCGTCACGAAACCAATCAACAAGCACTAATTACAGCACAATCACCACACATTATGTAACTAATACTGAGTAGGGAAACCTTACCTGGAAAGCACAACAATCAGACGATCTCACAGCTGATATCAAAAAGCTTCCTCTACGAATCCTCCTCCTAACATACAAACATATAATCACTACCAAGCATAACATACTACAAAACCCCCAATTCCAAAATTAGGGTTTAACCAACTTTAAAGAAACATTATAAAAATGGTATATAGGTCTTACCCTTGACGCAAGGATCACAGCGGTATAAAGAAAGGTGAAATCCGACCTTCCAAACTCCGGGATTTGCTAACAATGCGATTAAGGTGATGAACGTACTTTGCTTTCTCTCTTGACAGTAATTTAGGTTTTGAAAAGTGTTTAGAACAATGACGGAAAAGATTATATACCTTAATCGCATAATTAACAAAACCCGAGAAATAACTCCCCGTAAACCGGCTACTCGATCGAGTAGCTAAGGTACTCGATCGAGTACCCCCTTACTCGATCGAGTATCATAGATACTCTATCGAGTACCCAACAGGTCAGAAACTATTTTAAAAACGCAACTCACCCTTACTCGACAGAGTAAGGCCTACTCGATAGAGTACCCAGAGACTTATAAATACGGAGTATTACAGATTAAAGGTGGAATTGGTCAAATTGGTCGGTCTATGCAACGTGACTGGGACTGAGAATGATCTGAGCTTATGTGGTCGATTGATCAAGCACGTAGGCGTCGAAAGCAATAACATAGTCTAGAATGCAAATAGAGAGAAAGAAGGGGCGGAACACTCGCGTGCCAAATATAGAGACCGGAGGCCTCTATTTATACTAAACATATGGAAGAGTTTTGGAATGATACGGATTTGGAAACAAATCACGAAAATATTCCGAAAAGTGCGAAAAGAGGGCTGGAGAAGAGGCGCAACACCTGTTGCGTCATTTCCCCAGAGGTTTCCTCCTCAGCAAGAAAGATTTCCGCGTTTTATTATGGAATTTCGGTAGATATACACTTCCTTATTCCATAAAGCACAATATACGGTAGATATTTACTTAAAGTATTAATTTTAATTAGGAACAAACATCCAGAGAATTCTAGAACATTCCGGAATATTCCGACTCGGCTTTTAAACGGTTTTAAGAAAATAAAGCGGTTTTTTACCAGGGCTCCAAATGAACTCTAATTACTGTCAAAACGACCGTATCGGTGCATAGATGACAACCCATGGGTTGACTCAAGTGTTTGAGCTATCACTTGTCGATGAACTTACGGACTGTCTGAAATATCATAGATCCATATTAGACTCTCTAATAAAAATTAAAGTATCTCATAATTTATCATTTTGGTGATCTATGTAACATGCATACAAATATAAAAGCATAAAAATGAAAGTTAAGGAAAAACAATTTCCTTACATAGATTATTATGGTAATATGGGCACAATCAAGATCTCCTACCTTGATTGTTCTTGAGCTTAAAACAAAAGGATGATCCTCCTAGAAAAACCTTAAAAAAGAAAGCCTCTTTCAAGTAGCACCCAAGAACTACACCCACAAATTATCTTACAAATACTAACTAGATATTTGTAAAACTAACCCTTGATAATATGTTAATATTACTAACAATCTTAGTAATAATATATTTTGTATACTAACAATCTTAGTAAGAGATATTTATTTTAGAGAGAAGATAGACAAATTTTGTTCACATGCAAAATGAAGTGAGCAAGCAAGCAACAAAAATGAACAAAATTGGTCTATATGGAGAAAGGGGGCCAGGTAGGTGAGAGGGTGAGTGGAGTGTTATTTTATCTTATTTGTGTCAATCTTACATCACATGCAAAAATGATTATAAGATAGCTTATGGAAGTATCACAAGTAAAGTGAAATGATTGTGTTTCTAATCATCCAGAACACTCTATTTTACACGGCCCAATTGCCCATTTACGGGTCCATATCGGTTCTTATATTTGTCGCACAAATACGTGTAAATTTTACTTTAAACATCGTTTCATGTTTAAATACTTCCATAACTATGTTCGTTCAAATCACTCCGTAAATATATGTGTAACGCTACACATATTATTTACGTACTAATATTAATCACATTAATCAATTAGTAAAAAATTAAAGTGAATTAACAATTAATTAACTAAAACCCGTCTTCCAAAATTTATTATTCAATTATCGCATAATTAAATAATAACTGTCGTGCCTCGAGTTCGCAACTCGAAATCTCTCTAAAAATAATCGACTAACCTTTTAGTCTATAAATCAAGGGACTAAATAAATTGTATCTCATACAATTAATTAGTTGTCAATTGGGGTTTGTTCCTTTAGGTGTGACCGAAAGGGGTCATTTGATCACCGCCGTCTCACGACAATAACGTCAAACTCTAGTCAGCCAACCGTTATCGATTTACGTTAATCAACTGACGAGGATCAAATAATTAAATATCTAATGATATTCCTTTAATAAGATTTATTATGTAAACGCACTATTGTGGAGGACACTAACTCCAACACTGTCATAAATTGTTCCGCGTATCAAACATGTGGCCCCATCATCACTGGGTGGTTGGCGGGAGGTGTAGAAATGAGGTATCTACAAAGCCCCCACTTTGACTGAGGCTTGGATAAGGCGAAAGTCAAAGTATAGCCATCAGGTCAATCGAAGATTACAACCTGACGACTATGGCGACGCGAGGCGGCTCAAGCGGTCTAAACCAAGAACCTGTCGTCGGGAACATTTATGAGTCCGTCGACTATCGGGGAGGGTCGTTTAAAATCCATTAGACTACGTAAGGAAGCTTAACAACCATAAGAAGAAACCATACCTGAGACAACCCTGGGTGAAACGGGACTGAAGGCGTTTCTGCAAAACTCTTTGGTCTGAAGATAACTTGGTGTCTGAAGACATTATGGTTTACATGGGTTCTGAAGAAACTTCTTAACACTTCTAAAGGCTATATTTAAAGGAATGGTCTGAAGGACATCTCTCTGAAGAACTGAACATGAGGACGTTACTGAAAAGAATTTCTGGAATTTACTGAAAAAGGGGTTATCTGAAGGTTGTACGAAAGGATTACATATGAAGGTTATCCTGAAATTTTTCTGAAGGAGGAATATATGAAGGTTATCCTGAAGGAAGAAAGGATTATCTGAGGGTTGTCTGAAGGCCCTGAAGGATTAAGGCATGTTTATGAAAGATTTGAAGGATTAAAGCATGTTTCTGAAAGATCTGAAGGATTAAGGCATGTTTCTGAAGGATATGAAGATACAGAACTCTTCCGAAAATATTTCTTTCGAACTCCGTGGGAAACCATATGAGAGTCAGCAGGACGTTGGAAGAAACCGCTGGGGAATCTGCTTACGTTGGTCTCAAGCGAACTCTGTTTCTGAGAAATACGTCGGCTATAAGCAGCAACAAACTCTCGCTATGGAACACATTGATGACTCCACTTGGGAAGAATCATATGTTGAGTCGACAACCGCGTGCCCTTGGCACCACTGAGAAGAAAATAATAGATCGACAATGACGCGTCCTTGGCATCGCTGAGGATAAGTGTTTGACCGACAACGACACGTCCTTGGCACTGCTGAGGAGAAAATAATAGATCGACAACGACGTGTCCTTGGCATTGCCGAGGAAAAGTGTTTGATCGACAACAACGCGTACTTGGTACCGCTGAGGAGAAAATCCGCTCGGGTCGTCGCAAGCGAAATTCTGATAAAGAGGAGAAGCCCATGAACTATATTTAGTGATCATGAATTCTTATAATTTTCTTGATTGTCATAGAAGAAACCTTGAGCAATACTGCGAATACTTGTTTGGGCTAAAAATAGCACAATAAGAGAAGGCCCACTTCGTGAATAAAAGATCTAGTAAGAAGAAGGGGGTTCCACGGTTGGAATAGAGCACGGGGAAGAGGATGGGCCGGCATGCACGCAGAAAGAGACGGAGGCCCGTTAGAGGAGACGTCCGGATTAAGGAAAGAAGAGCCAGGGAGAAGTTAAGGAGATCAGGGAGAATTGAGGAAGACGGCCAAACATGGAAAGGGTTTTTATGGAAGTTATATTCCCTTTCCATAATCAAGGTAGGACATATCTAGGGTTCTCACCCTATAAATAGCCAAGGAAGCAATCGAGGAAGACATTCAACAACGCATCCACGCATACTCACATATACATCTGCCCAAGATCTTGCAGGCCCGATACCTCGTGCTAGCGAGATTAGCATTACGTCTCAATTGTAATCATCCTCCTATTCGAGCATAGTGCAATATTTGGAAGGGTACCGTCCCTCCCGCGGTTGTTCCCACATTAGGTTTTTCGCGTCACCAATTCTCACGTGTCAATTTATATTTCATACTTAATTTCTTTATTTACGCATCAACATACAAACAATTAATCAAATATCCAACGAGTAAGACCGCATTGGCCCTAATCAACTAATTCGGTAAAAAATACCTAAACAGTTTGGCGCCCACCGTGGGGCATTGTGGTCGTCAATCGTTGATACTCTAAATACACAATGGATAAGCAAGCATCGGACGCCGTGTCAGGGAGCAGACATCCAGCCACCGCCGCCCTCTACTCAAAATTCAACATCAACAGTGGCAACACAAGCTCCCGGACACACTTCAAGAATCATACCAACAGTAAAAACCTCCCTACCTCCTAGGACTCCTGCTGTCGCATCCCAAGCCAGATCAGATAAGGGAGCAGCAAGTTCAGGCCTCACCCCGCCGCCTAGTCCCACACAAATCTTGCTAACCGGCGTAGAGAATCTCCAGAAAGCCATGGAAAACATGAGAGAAGACCAGAAGAAAGTCAAGTCAAGCAAGGAAGAGGGAGAGAGAGCTCTGGGCGCAGATAGACATCCTGAAACAGCAGTCTGCCACCCCGGTGAGCAGGGCAGACGAAGGAAGGTCTCCACTAGTAGATCTGACACAAGGCGCATCGGGTAGCAGGAATCCACTTCGACAGATACCAGCCGAACTGATAACAAGATTGGATCTGTCTACAATACCATCAGATGGAAGGATAACCCCACAAGGGCTGGGATACCTCACGTGGGATAACTGGCCTGCAGCCAGCTGTGTAGAAGTACGAGCAGGTGGCATTCCTGTCAGCAGGCCCGCAGCGATCGATCAGACACCTCGAATGGGATCCGAGTCGAAACAACAAGTGAACTGGCAGCAGGGGACAGTCGTTATATCAACTCCTCTAGCAGCTGGAACACGTCAGAACCTTCAAGAGCTCGGATCAGGAGGCAGTATATTGAATCAGCATGCAGCTGACAGACGAACACCAGATTCAGCAAAGATAACAAATCAGAAAAGATTGGAGCTAAAAGAAATATCGACCAGGGTCCTGTGGTCGCCACCCCACTTGAGAAAGCAGCACTGGACAACTATTCCGACTCACCATTCGTGGATACCATATCCATCACAGCCATGCCAAAGGGATTCACAAATCCAAGTATGCCTCTCTTCGACGGCACAGCAGATCCCTTTGATCATATAAGCCAGTATAAGCAGAAGATGATGATGGTAACAACTGTAGGGCAAGTCAAGGAGGCTTGTATGTGAAAAGGATTTGGATCCACCCTAACAGGACCGGCACTTCGATGGTTTGTAAGCCTGCCCAACATGTCGATATCCACGTTTGCTGAATTAGTGAACGCATTTACTCAGCAATTTTCAAGCAGTAGAAAGCCGCAGAAGCATGCAGGAGATCTATACAGAATCGTCCAGGCGGCAAGAGAGACCATTGGAGAATACAATACTAGATTCAACAATGAGAAGGTAGCAATACGAGAGTGCGACATTTCGACAGCAGTAGAAGCCTTCAGAAGAGGCCTCCACCATGACTCCGACCTATACAAGCAGCTAACTATGCATCCATGCCATAGTTTCGAGGCAGTGCAAGAGAAGGCAGCTGCCGCAATCATATTGGAGGAAGATATTCTAGCCAGAGCTAGCTTACTTAATACGCCAAGCGTTTCTAGCACTTCAGCCGTGGATAAATCAGGAAGAAAGGAAACCACCAGCAAGAAAGACGGGAGGTACAAGCCATATGGAAGGGGAGTCAACAGAATCGAGGAAAATCAGCAACTCCCTACCCTGGCAGAATATGGATTCACTACAGGTATCGGAGGAATCCTGAAGGCACTTAGGGAGATGGGAGATGGAGTCAGGGGCCCAACCTACCAGTAGGGGAGCAAGCATGGAGAAAGGATAGTAAAAAGAAGTGTGAGTTCCACCGTGATATTGGTCACAACACTGAGGATTGCTACACATTACGGAGAGAGATCAAGCGCCTATATGAGCAAGGAAAGCTGAGCCACTTATTACCACGTGGGGGCAAGCAACAGGATAAGGTAGGCTCCACTAAGCCTGCAACCCCACCCACATGCACCAAAATCATAAACGTGATAACAGGCGGCTCAGACCTAAGCGGGCTGACATACTCAGCAGCTAAGTGACGTGCTACCGAGACCAAAGGAGATAGGCCAGCAAATTCTTGCAGAATTTCTCACAGCGACTTACCAGCTGTCAGCTTTGATAAAGAAGATACATACGACGAACGAGAACATCATGACGCACTTATTATCACCTTATCAATGGCCAATTGTACGGTTAGAAAGGTCCTGGTAGATACAGGCAGCTCGGTCAACCTGATCATATTGAAGACCATAGAGAACATGGGATTCAGCGAGAAGGATCTGCAGAAGAAAACTATCCCGCTAGTAGGCTTCAGTGGGGAAACAACTAACTCGCTGGGAGAAATAGTCATCCCAACCTATGTTGGAGGAGTCAACAAGCAAGTCAGGTATCTGGTTATAGACGGCCCCTCCACCTACAATGCCATCCTTGGAAGGTCGTGGCTACACCAGATGAAAGCAGTCCCCTCAACATATCACCAGTGCATAAAGTTCCCCACACCGTGTGGAGTAGAGACAATAAGAGGAGATCAGGAGGAAGCTAGAGGCTGCTATAAGAAGGCACTTAAGTGTATTGCCAGCCCTCCCACATAGCAATTACAAAAGCAGCCTGTCCAGGACGAATACATCGAGCCCTCAGCAGAAGAGCTGGATCAAATCAACCTGGACAAGCTGCACCCAGAAAGAACTATGCTCATTGGAGCAGGATGCACAGGAAGCTTGAGACAGCAACTAATCAAGTTCCTACAGGATAACATGGATTGTTTCGCATGGTCACACGATGACATGATAGGAATAGATCCGTCCATCATAACGCATAAGCTCAGTGTGGAACCAAAGTGTAAGCCCATCCAGCAGAGAAGAAGAAAGTTTGCAGCAGAAAGAAACAAGATGATCAACCAAGAGGTAGATTGTCTACTGGCAGCAAAGAAAATAAGAGAAGTAAAAACCAGAATGGCTGTCTAACGTAGTGGTGGCGCCTAAGAAGAATGGGAAGTGAAGAGTATGTGTGGACTTCACCAACCTCAACAAGGCATGCCCTAAAGATTCCTTCCCGCTGCCTCATATCGATGCAATGGTAGACGCGATAGCTGGACATGAGATGTTGACATTCCTGGGCGCATGGAGTGGATACAATCAGATTAAGATAGATCCTGCAGATCAAGAGAATACGGCATTCATGTCTGAAAGAGGAATATATTGCTACAACGTCATGCCATTCAGCCTAAAGAACGCAAACTCCACATATCAAAGGCTGGTTAACCGCATGTTCAAAGAGCAGATAGGAAGAACTATGGAGGTATATATTGATGACATGGTGGTGAAATCAGAAAAAGCCAAAGATCACATGCGACATCTGGCAGAAACATTCAGCACCCTGAGAGAATACAAAATGAAGCTAAATCCATCTAAATGCACCTTCGGAGTATCTACTGGCAAATTCTTAGGCTATATTGTAACTCAAAGAGCGATAGAGGCCAGCATCGAGCAGATCAAAGCTGTCTTACAACTAGAGTCACCTGAGAAGCATAAAGATGTTCAAAGACTAGCTGGAAAGGTAGCAGCCTTAAGCAGGTTCATCTCAAGATCTTCAGATAAGTGCAGGCTATTTTACGACATACTAAGAAAAAGTCAGAAGTTTGAATGGACTGCGGATCACGAGCAAGCCTTCAGAGAGCTGAAACATTACCTTAGCAGCCCGCCACTACTGTCGAAGCCAGAACAAGGAGAACCACTATTCCTATACCTGGCCGTCACAGAGGTGGAAGTGAGCACTTGCAGTCGGTCGGAGAGCAGAAAAGGAGCGAGAAGCCGATGTGTACTACGTAAGCAAGTCTCTGCTGCCGGGAGAGACCAGGTACACATCTCTTGAAAAGTTAGTATTAGCACTGGTAGTAGCATCTCGCAAATTGCGCCCCTATTTCGAGTCTCACACTATACATGTCGTGACCAACTACCCGCTGAAATCTATCATGAGGAAGCCTGAACTGTCAGGCATAATGTCAAAGTGGTCTGTACACCTCAGTGGGTATGATATCCAGTATGACCCCAGAACAGCAATCAATTCGCAAGCACTGGCCGACTTCGTGTCAGACTTCAGCCAAGCCATCCAAAATCTGGCGGATGAGGAAATCCTCACTCTAGAAGGGAGCAAGGAAGCAGAGGTCTGGCAGATGCACATTGACGGAGCCTCCAATCAGAGAGGGGCAGGTGTAGGGCTGATTCTGCGGTCACCACAGGGAGACCTGATAGCACAAGCGGTGAGGTGTGAATTCAAGGCAACCAACAATGAAACAGAGTACGAGGCCTTGATACTAGGAATGAAGCTAGCTCTGGAGTTAGGAGTCAGGCACCTGCATATATCTAGTGACTCTCTGCTGATAGTCAATCACGTGAATGACGAGTTCATAGCCAGAGATTCAAAGATGATTTCAAATAGCGAAGGAATTAAAACAGAAATTCGCAACTTGCAAACTTAAGCAGATCCCCAAAGATCAGAATGTGGAAGCAGATGCCTTAGCAACTCTGGGGCAATATTTAAGCCGACAGAACTTTCCAGCATTCCAATAGCACACATGTTGGAGCCTTCTATTCAGAAGGCAGATGAAGTAGATAAAGGAGAGCTGGAAGATTCACAAAACGGAGAAGGAGTCCAGGCAGCTACCGAGGTAGGTAAGGACTCTCAGTCGGACGGTCAGCCGCCTGACCAAACGGCCGAGCAGGCAGGTGATTGGGATTGGCGCACTGTAATACTACGGATTTTATAAGATAAGTACTCGGCCGAGTAGAGCCTACTCGTCCGAGTAGTTCCAAGAGTGTAGTTTGTTTGGGTTCTGCCGAGGAATACTCGGCCGAGTATGGTGAATACTCGACCAAGTAGAGGATACTCGGCCGAGTATAAATTTTACTCGACCGAGTATCCGGTCTGACGGGTTATATTTTCCATGATTGATTTAGAAAGGATTAGAGTTATTTATAAACGCAAAACAGTTTCCTATTACATTTCATAAAACCTAATCACTCAAACGACGCTCTAATCCTCTCCAAATCTCCCCTTGTGTGTGTGTGTGTGATCATAGCAAGTGCATTCATCCTTTGTTTCTTTCGCCGGTAAGTCTTTATCCCTATGTTGTTGATGATTAATTATAGGGTTTGTCTTTATTCATGAATTGGGGGAAATGGGGTTTTGCAGTTAGTGATTGGAACTATATGATTGTTGTTGTAGGTGACGATGTGGTAATTGTTATGCATTTGTATGGTTGATTGCAGCGTAAGCGAATTGCGAAAAGGTAGGGTTTCCCTACTCAGTTCTTGTGTAATTGATTTGAGATATTTGTTGTATTGTGTATGATTGTTGTCTGCTGATCATCGGAGTGTTGGTGTTGTGGTGACGGTGGTGATGCGGTTGTGTTGTGACGGAAGTGGTGTTGTGACAGCTGTGATGCTGTGGTATGTGTGATTGTGGTGGAGTCACTTGCGGGAGTGGCTTCACACCGTAGTTCGCCCTCCGTGGAACCCGTCACAGGAGGGGATGTGCACATTAAGGGACAGGGATTGTTAGTCGCTCGTTGATGAGCTGGACTAGGTGGGGATGGGCTGCGGTCACCCACTGGCGGTGAGGATTACCTGTTACAAAGTGGTATCAGAGCCGACGATTCCGGCACCTAAAACAAATGAACCCAATGAATTTAGGGAGTCTAAATAAAATGAACCCGGGGAGAGTTGTTTGGAGCTACCGCAAAGATTTGGGAGACGTCCCGAAGTCGCATTAAGGCCCTTACGATCTCAAGCCGGTCACATGGGGGGGGGGGAACCTGTTGTATGCTTGAGTTCTGTGAGTTTGATATCTATAGTTTGAACCTTATGCATGGTTGGATGAAATGATGAAAGAAGTGGAATGTCATAGTTGTTGAAATATGCATCGAGGATTGTTCATGTTAAACTTTGAGAAGGAATATGTTGAACATGAAGTATGGTAGTGGTACATGTGCATATGAACATGATGATTTTAATGCTTGATTGTTGGTAGAAGCATGTGATTAAGGTCATGCGTCTATATATGTAAATGTCGTGTTTAATTTTAATGTGAGTATGATAAATGTTCAACTATGTACTGGTTTTTAGAGGTATTGAATTGTTATTGTTGCCTTATGTATGTTCAAGTTGTTTTGACTTAGAAAACTTGATTTGTATAAAGAACGATTACGGAAGGGTTGTCTTAAAACTGACATAAGTCGCGTTCTAAAAATGATATTGCTGTAATTCCAAGTTGAGGTGATAGCTTGTCCTCTTACAATTCTAATGATAGGTCACACGCCCAAAATGACCAAGTAACGAGTGAGATATGACTGTTTTACGAAAACTGGACGGTGCTGAGAACTTCGCCGATACTCGACCGAGTAGTCCCTACTCGGCCGAGTATCTTTTATACTCGACCGAGTATTCCATATTCGGCCAAGTAATCTCTCTGTGATAATACTATTTAGCGTCTGGAGTCGTGAACTCGGCCGAGTAGTCTCATACTCGACCGATTAAGGTCTACTCGGCCGAGTATTCCAATACTCGACCGAGTAATCCTTCTGCGACAATTGAGTTTGCTTCTGGAGTCGAAAACTCGACCGAGTAATATAGTTACTCGACCGAGTACCTTGTACTCGACCTAGTATGTTATGTACTCGACCGAGTAGCTCATTGGACGGCCACTTTGAGCCGGTGGCTATGTTTTTACATTGTTTTAAGTCGTAGGGTATATACACATGTATGTTTTGAGTCTTAACGCATTCTTTTATATGTGAGACGGTCTTGATACGTAAGTTATCGGAAGTTATGACATGGAGAATGACGGCTTATGAGGGACATGTGTTGGGTAAGGAAGACATGTGTTAATGTGGTTGTGAAGGATAGTGGAAAAAGAAAAGGGAAGAATGATTAGCTAATCGAGGTAAAGAGCATGTTTTGTGAGATATGATGAGTGATATAGTCCTGTGTTGAGTAGTATAAAAGTAATTGTATATGGGCAAGGGTGATGTAAGTGTAAAGAAGCATGAGAATGAAAGATTGAGATAAGGGATACGAATAGTGGCATATTTGGATGTGTAAGGGTTTATGAGGAAGACAACTAGGATAGAGTTGCTTAAGGATATATGTAATGGAAGGTTGTTGTAGGAAGATAAGAAAGAGAGGTATATAGTGAACTTAAAGGAAGTTATGTCACGATGTGGATTTGTAGATAGTTGATGTGACCATAATTAGCGCATATTTAGCCCCCGAATTAGCCTTGTTCCCATGCTTTTTAGTGCCTATTTGGGTCATTTCTTATCTTTAGTTCTTTGTTTTGCATATTCTTTGAGATTTTGATCCCTTGGTAGGAAAGGAGTAAGAATCTTGCATTTTCATGGCAAAACAAGGCTAAATTGATTGTATTCAATGACCAAGCATCAAGAAGAGACAAGACTAGAAGGCCTTTGTACATATCATAGTAGAAGAACAATGTTGAGAAAGGATCCTTGCGTCCCCAAGGAAATCCCCAAGGAATTTATGAAGAAAAGGGAAGAAAAGAAGAAGAATTGACGCTGACCAACAATCCGAACGGATTGCAGACAATCCGCCCGTCCAGCCAGCACAATCCGAGCGTCCCTCTCCTGAATCCGCTCGGATTGCACCACCCAAATCCGGCCGTCCCGACTCTAATCCGCACGGATTCCCGCAGACAAAGACGGATTTCATTCTTCAAGCTACGAAAAGAGAAGCCCTTCTCTCAGAAAATACCGGGTCCTCCTTGCTCAACTTAAAAAGTGTAATTACTAGTTTAGCCCTTAGTTAACCCTAATGCATCCTCCCTAATTTTCACTATAAATACCCCATTAGTCTAATTAGAGGAGCATGTTCTTCTTATCAATAATTAGTGTAGTTAATATCAATCAAATCTCTCTTCAATATTGTAATCAAGTATTAATCAAGTTTTAATCCAAGTTTTAGTTCATTAATCTCTCTCTTGTTCTTCCTTTATTTTGGGTAATTGAAGATTATTTGGGTTATTATTGGGAGATTGACAACCTCTCAATCTAGGATTCAAGTACTTCTATTATTCTTGCTTTATTATTGGAATCATTAGTAGGTATAATCTCTTAATCCCTTTTTAATTATTGTTAATTACTTTCATTTATTCATCATGTTTCATATTGTTGGTATGATTGACAACCTTGCTAGCATGATCAACATGATAATGAGTGAGTAGTCTCTTAGCTAGGGTTTAATGGGTGATTAGGGGAAACCAACATGGGGAATGATTCATGCTTAAATCAATATGCTTTCATATCTTATTTGCTTGCTTGTTTTGATCTTAATACATGCACATGTTATATTTGATGAAATGCTAAGCCTATGAATCCTTGCATTTACTATCATCTTCTATCCTTTCAACAAGACTTGTAAGACATAACCCAACTCGAGTCTTGTTAGACCATGCATGTGTTGAGTAGGAAAGATTAAGTCGACTTGTAGGTGTTGTACAATCTAATCGATTCGGCTTCGGGACCCAAACTTTCCTAGGATTGTAAGATATAACCCAACTCAATCCATCACAACAATAATTGCTTGCTTATAATTTGAGAACATGTTTGTATGATCATATCCCATGATTCCCCTATGATCCCATGACACCCTAGTGCTTTTAATCAATTGCTTACACCCCTTATTTTATTCATCTTGCTAGTTTATTTTCATTGTTATTTTAGTTTAGTGACCTTCTACACCAACCCAATTTGTGACACCCCTAGACACTACTAGTTACAATAGAATTCTCATTTCAATACCCGTCCCTTGGGATCCGACCTTTACTTGCCTCTTTACTAATTGTAGAGTTGTTTGTGGAGTATAAATTGTGTTTTGTATCGACCATTGACCAACGACCACATATACTTAATTGTGAACACGAAATGGCCTCGATCAAAAATGGCGCCGTTGCCGGGGACGGTGTTTAATTGATTTAAGATTTCTTTTATTGTTTTTAGTTGTGTCTTTTTCACCTTGGGGAAGTAAAACTCCTCAAGGTTTGCTCTAATCGTTTTCAAGTTGTTTGATATTTTGCGAGAATGGATTTCATAGATTGTTTTGTAGAGGACCACTTGAGTATCCCTTACTTCAAGGATCCCATGCAAGCATTAGAGGCCTTAGAAGCAAGTAAGGCTAAGAGCATGTATTGGGAGTTGGAGGTGGATCTCTTTGAGGCCGCTCTAGCTAACAAGGAATTTACTCATGCACAATCCGAGTTGGTGCATAATATTCTAGTAGAAGCATGTCAACCCATAGAGGATGAGCAATCCATCCTAGAGGATATTCTACAAACTCAAGAGCAAGAGGAACCCATCATGGAATTCGAATATGATGAGGTTGATGAAAGTGAAGATGAGTATGCCATGAGAATGGAATGTTTAATGGAGATGGAGCAAATTCTCAATGAAACTCCTGATACTGTCGTTTCGTACCAAAAATAAATACCTAAGTTACTACTAACAGAAGTCAGCGGTAAGTAGGGTCGATCTCCACAGGGAGGCTAAGTTGCTATCTATCTGTTTAATTCGGTCTGTCAGGGTGTCACAGAAATGGGGGTTTGATTGATTTGACTAACTAAACTAAAGACTAAAACAAGGGAAAATAAAAAAGAGAAATTAACAGAAGAAAAGGGAGTATGCTAGGAGTCGGTCTACCGTGGCAGCTATCAAATCTTATACTATTGGGAATACTGAGGCGATTAAACTATTGATAAGAAGAGCTATGGTCGTCACCTTTCGGTCCTTAAACCGCCCTAGAGCGTAAACAGCTTAACATTCGCCCTCACTGCAATACCCTATTGTAATTAAGCAAGCCTTCCCTTCCAATCTTTCGATCTAGGTCAGGGTTAACTAGATTTATGGTCTCCTGCATGCATTCATTCGACCGGATAACAGTTAAATTGCCTAATACAATTCCTATCGCAAGTCTAACCTATTCAAGTCAGTTAAAGCATGCTACCACGGCTTCCCTAATCCTAACATACTAGGGGGAATTAGCTACTCATGATAAAATAAACAAGAACAAGAATTAAAAGAGAATTAAACATTAAATTAAGAAAGAAAAGGGAAGAAATGTTACTGAAATAATGATCCGGAATAAAAAGCAAAGTAAATGTATGTATCGTTCCAAGAGAAAAGAGAGAGTCAGAGTGTCTCCGGATAAAAAGAGATGCATAAACTGACGACCTCACTCCTATTTATAAGAAATTAGGAGTTTAATTAAACCTAATGACGGAAAATAACTAAAAAGCCCAGCCCGTCAGCAAAATCCACTCGATCGAGTAACTAAATCACTCGATCGAGCAAAAGCATAAAAGGAACTGGTCAATCGAAAGGATAAATAGTCGATCGAGTACTTATTCATCCTAAACCACTCGATCGAGAAGAAGTGGCTCTCGATCGAGCAAATGGGCTCTCGATCGAATAGAAATAGTTCTCGATCGAGCACTTCTCAGCGCGTAATTCCTGCTTCGCGCACTGAACTTCAAACGGCTGCCATTTCTTCGTTACTTGGGCAAATAGGGCGTGGTTGGTGGCGTTGGAAAGCTAAGAGGATAAGCTTTCACCTCCAACTGGAATAACCTTAATAACTGTTGTAGAACTCGAGATATGGCTCTTACAAGCAGGAACTAGCAAATTGAAGCAGTCTCTTGGCTCGCCTAACTTCCTTACTCCAATGCGCATCTCAAAATAGTACTTTCCAAGCTCCGACTCAACTCATCTCCTAAATGCATGCTAAATGGACGGTAAAAGGCTTGATTTCACTACTTTATGGTTCATTCCTGCAAATGAGACAAAACAAACCAAAGTAGCATATTCGGGGCATTTCGTGGCATAAAACCACGATAAAAGCATAAAGATACGCGCATAAATTAGGCTAAAAAGACTATATAAAATGCACGTATCAAATCTCCCCAATCCAAACCTTTACTCGTCCCCGAGTAAACTAAAATGCAACTAAAGGAACGGAAAAAGATAACTCAGAGCCAGCTACAAATGCCCACTTAAGCCAATTTAATGCAGACAAACTAACACCTATAGCTAAACAGCCAAATGCAAACGAGTTGTAAGATGTTTATAATAAAGCTGAACCGTCGACCTTGCAAGACCTTAAACAATGGACTCTCACGGGTCACTCTTCTCTCATGAAGCAAAGGGTGAACATATATATGTAAGAGAGAAGGAAAAATAGTCGCTCACCTAGACTACGACCCACATAAACATGCATGCAACTAATATGATAGACAATTCTAACTACCGTACATACATTCCAACCAAACAAGGTCCTGTCACAGCCGAGGGCTTACAAAGATATGGTAAAGTGAGGCAATGGGTAAGAAAAGGCAAAACATTTTATGGAAATGTGGAGGTATAGGTGATCAAGCTAGTACCTAAACAAAACCATGTATCAACATCCGTTTCCAACTCAATTATTGATTAAGCACAATGCCCTTCATTTGGCATAAAATCTCACCAAACCAACTAGAAACACTCCTCAAATGATATAAGATAGAACATAAGAGCAGAAACCGTCAACAACCAAACAACATCTTTTCAAATTTTCCCTTTCTTTTTCTATTTTTTTCGGTTTCTTCTTTTCTTTCTCAACTTTTTTTTTTCAACTTTCCTTTTTCTTTCTTTTTCACGTCTTTTTTCATATCCTCCTTTCCTTCATAGATTACCAACTCCGAATCAATAGATGCAAGCCAAACTTGATACAATAGATAATATACCGTAAAAACAATCTAAACTAGCTTGACAAGGCAGGCTAAATTTGGAATGTAGCTAAAGGTCAACTGGCAAATTTGGCTAATGTGGAGTTTATGGGTAAAAACGAAAGAAAAGGGAAATGTAAGCACCTCCCTGCATGTGACACCAACCACTAACCCGAATGTATGACGGCAAAAAGCAATTGAATTTCATATACGTGCAAATTGATGATACATGATATGCAAGGAGTATACTACTCACAATCCTACATGAAACTGGTCATAAATGACACCAGTTTATAAGGCTCTAATTCCTTAGAAATTATAAGTAGGTTGCCAAAATTTCAGGTCAAGTCTATATGTTCAGCTGAATTAAACCTTAACTCGTAGATATGCAATAAGACAAAGCTAATAAGATAATTAATTCAATGCAAGGCTTAAGCAAAAAGACAAATATAGAGCAATTTCATCATGGAAATCGACCGTTCCGACTCAACCTATATGCGAAAATAAACATGAAATTTTTTTTTTTTTTTTTTTTGAATTTTTAACAATTTTATGATTTTTATTGAATTTTAAATTTTTATGAAATAAATAACAATGCAAACAGAAAATAAACGTGATAACTGAAATGCAGTAAAAAACAATATGCAGACACAGATATGGATGCATAACCTCCCCAAACCAAACCGTACAATGCCCCCATTGTACCAAAACATGGAAAGGAAATGCAAACTAAAGGAGAAAGAGAGTAAAAGCGGAAAACTCACAAAATGCGCGAATAAGGGGACCTCCCCAAACCGACCAGCAACATGGGAGGTCACTAATAGCTCCGAAACATCGTCACAAGAAGCTATCCAAGCAATGGACGTCCAAAACGGCTCGATCGAGAGGAATAGTGGTCGATCGAGTAAATTTTTTTTTTTTTTTTTTTTTTTTTTTTTTTTTACTCGATCGAGTGGAAAGTTACTCGATCGAGTAGAATTCCTGCAAAGACGCAATAAAAACACGCATACTGATAGAGTCTATGGTATAAAACCATTTATTACAACTGAAAGTAAATAAAAATGCAAAATAAAATTGCCGGGTTGCCTCCCGGTTAGCGCTAGCTTCAGTCAGGTCCCAGCTCGCCTTTCTTTTTCTTCGAGCCACTCAAATTAGTCACAATCAAAACAGCTCAAAGCGCGCAGCAACCTGTCAAATAGCTGCGCATGTGCTACACAACAGCATAAGTAGCACCAAAGTGGAATCAAGAAATAGGAAATGAAATTAAACAACCGTTTGAGTCTAACAAATTTCCTATGTGAGCTCCTAAATTTATCCACAAAATAAAGGAGCGCGGGAGCAATTGTCAATATGTAAGGGTCCCGATTCAGATTAGCAAACTTGAAATGATAAGGACGGTGAAAATTCGTTAAATTATGCGTCCACATATGAGAGGGTGTAGCATTAAAAGAAGGAGCACAAATTAAATGAGGCAATATACTGTTAAAACAAACAATAATGAAATTATCGCTTACTACCTCGGGTTGGTCGCTCTCAACGACGGAATCACCGACAAAGGAATGCATTACCTCATCCGTGCTAGGAGCAATTACCGTCTCAGCCGCTTCTTCATCAACCTCTTCGATGGAATCCATCCCGTAAATCGCAGACTTCAAGTGTATCCGACTTATTTGTGAATAGGGGAGGTTCACTATAACCTTCATCATCGTCAAACTCGTCATCCAAAATGAACCCAAGTGACGAATAAAAGCTCCCAATGGCCAAATCAGTCGATCGAGCAAAATAGTTACTCGATCGACCACTTTCCTCCCGCATCTCACTCGATCGAGTAACAAAATCACTCGATCGAGCACTTTCCTCATGCATGTCACTCGATCGAGAAGAGATGTTACTCGATCGAGGACTTTCTTCTGTCTGTGTGTAGGTATCCCCGCATGCATTCGGAAATACGATAGAAAGTCGTCATCCGAAATATAGAAATCATTTTCAGCATTGGGCAACGCGGGTTCTTCATGGGAAAAACCGCTCTTGGTCAAGCACACCTCTTCGGTTTTGCCGAGCAACCAACCCAGTGATAACCGAGCAATTTGCATCGCGGCTCGGTGACTTGAGCATCCATATATCTATCATATTCTAGAATTAAGGACTTGACTCCGCGATTTCTTTTTTTCTCGTATATCTCGAGGATCTTGATGCGGTGGCCATTGATGGGGTGGATGTGGCGGCACAACTACAGCTGCATTGTGCTCAGCAGCACCACATCCCCAAGATTTCTTCCTTTCCCAACTAGCAGGCTTCTCAGCTTGGGCTTCAAACTGAGCAATTAGTGGGGAGACAGATGTCATCTTGGCAAGAGGGATCGAAGGTACTCAAGCCTTCCCTTCGATAATCTCCTCGCAGAGCTCTGTCTAATAAACCTGTAGGCCTATCAAAACAACACTAAAGAAAAAGATAAGAACAGCCTCAAGGTACTTAGTCTTCCCTTGAGGCGAAAGGACAAACAAAATAAAACAGATAAAAAGCGTCGCCTCCCCGGCAACGGCGCCAAAATTTGATACTGTCGTTTCGTATCAAAAATAAATACCTAAGTTACTACTAACAGAAGTCAGCGGTAAGTAGGGTCGATCTCCACAGGGAGGCTAAGTTGCTATCTATCTGTTTAATTCGGTCTGTCAGGGTGTCACAGAAATGGGGGTTTGATTGATTTGACTAACTAAACTAAAGACTAAAACAAGGGAAAATAAAAAAGAGAAATTAACAGAAGAAAAGGGAGTATGCTAGGAGTCGGTCTACCGTGGCAGCTATCAAATCTTATACTATTGGCAATACTGAGGCGATTAAACTATTGATAAGAAGAGCTATGGTCGTCACCTTTCGGTCCTTAAACCGCCCTAGAGCGTAAACAGCTTAACTTTCGCCCTCACTGCAATACCCTATTGTAATTAAGCAAGCCTTCCCTTCCAATCTTTCGATCTAGGTCGGGGTTAACTAGATTTATGGTCTCCTGCATGCATTCATTCGACCGGATAACAGTTAAATTGCCTAATACAATTCCTATCGCAAGTCTAACCTATTCAAGTCAGTTAAAGCATGCTACCACGGCTTCCCTAATCCTAACATACTAGGGGGAATTAGCTACTCATGATAAAATAAACAAGAACAAGAATTAAAAGAGAATTAAACATTAAATTAAGAAAGAAAAGGGAAGAAATGTTCTTGAAATAATGATCCAGGAATAAAAAGCAAAGTAACAAAGTGTATCGTTCCAAGAGAAAAGAGAGAGTCGAGTGTCTCCGGATAAAAAGAGATGCATAAACGACGACCTCACTCCTATTTATAAGAAATTAGGAGTTTAATTAAACCTAATGACGGAAAATAACTAAAAAGCCCAGCCCGTCAGCAAAATCCACTCGATCGAGTAACTAAATCACTCGATCGAGCAAAAGCATAAAAGGAACTGGTCGATCGAAAGGATAAATAGTCGATCGAGTACTTATTCATCCTAAACCACTCGATCGAGAAGAAGTGGCTCTCGATCGAGCAAATGGGCTCTCGATCGAATAGAAATAGTTCTCGATCGAGCACTTCTCAGCGCGTAATTCCTGCTTCGCGCACTGAACTTCAAACGGCTGCCATTTCTTCGTTACTTGGGCAAATAGGGCGTGGTTGGTGGCGTTGGAAAGCTAAGAGGATAAGCTTTCACCTCCAACTAGAATCACCTTAATAGCTGTTGTAGAACTCGAGATATGGCTCTTACAATCAGGAACTAGCAAATTGAAGCACTCTCTTGGCTTGCCTAACTTCCTTACTCCAATGCGCATCTCAAAATAGTACTTTCCAAGCTCCGACTCAACTCATCTCCTAAATGCATGCTAAATGGACGGTAAAAGGCTTGATTTCACTACTTTATGGTTCATTCCTGCAAATGAGACAAAACAAACCAAAGTAGCATATTCGGGGCATTTCGTGGCATAAAACCACGATAAAAGCATAAAGATACGCGCATAAATTAGGCTAAAAAGACTATATAAAATGCACGTATCAACTCCAAAGGAAGAAAGTAAGGTACAAACTCCTACTTTGAAACCCCTTCCCCCAAATTTGAAATATGCTTATCTTGATGAATCAAAGACCAAACCCGTGATTGTTAATGATAGACTTGATGATAACCAATTGGGAAAGTTGCTTGATGTGTTAAAACAACATGAGAAGGCTATAGGTTACAGTCTAGATGACCTTAAGGGGATAAGTCCCGACTTTTGCATGCATAGGATTCATCTAGAGGACGACCATAGACCTACCATTCAACCCCAAAGAAGATTGAACCCCCACATGCAAGAAGTTGTCAAAGGAGAGGTCATGAAATTACTTGATGCGGGAATCATATATCCCATATCGGATTCTTTGTGGGTTAGCCCCGTCCAAGTGGTACCTAAGAAAGGAGGTACCACGGTAGTGACAAATGAAAAGAATGAATTAATACCCACAAGGATGATCACCGGTTGGCGTATGTGCATTGACTACCGGAAATTAAACTCCGCAACAAGGAAAGATCACTTCCCCTTACCATTCATTGACCAAATGCTTGAGAGGTTAGCCTCTAACAAATTCTTTTGTTACCTTGACGGGTATTCGGGATTCTTCCAAATCCCTATACACCCGGATGACCAACATAAAACCACCTTCACATGCCCTTATGGCACTTTTGCATATAGAAGGATGCCTTTTGGATTATGTAATGCCCCGCTACTTTCCAAAGATGCATGATGAGTGTCTTCTCCGATTACCTAGAGACCATAATGGAAGTTTTTATGGATGATTTTAGTGTTTATGGAAAGGACTTTGACTCATGCTTGCATAATCTTTCTCTTGTATTCCAAAAATGTGAAGATGTTAGTCTTGTTCTAAATTGGGAAAAGTGTCATTTCATGGTCAATGAAGGAATTGTTTTGGGTCACTTGATTTCGGAAAAGGGCATCGAGGTCGATAAAGCTAAAGTTGAGGTGATAGAGAAACTCCCACCTCCCGTGAATGTTAGAGGGGTGAGAAGTTTTCTCGGTCACGCGGGTTTTTATCGTCGTTTCATAAAAGATTTTTCGAAAATAGCAAAACCCCTCACTCAACTTTTGCTTAAAGATGCCCAATTCCAATTCTTGACGAGTGTGTTGAAGCTTTCAATAGAATCAAAGAAGCATTAATCTCGGCACCAATCATTCAACCCCCGAATTGGGAGTTACCCTTCGAGATTATGTGTGATGCTAGCAACTACGCCATTGGAGCGGTTCTTGGCCAACGGGTAGGGAGAGCTCTTCATGCCATCTATTATATAAGCAAGACCCTCGATCCCTCTCAAGTGAATTATGATACAACCGAAAAGGAGCTTCTTGCCATTGTTTATGCTTTGGATAAATTCCGTTCCTACTTACTTGGATCCAAGGTGATTGTATTCTCGGATCACCGTGCTCTCCGACATCTCTTGATAAAGAAGGAGGCAAAACCAAGATTGTTGAGATGGATTTTGCTTCTTCAAGAATTTGATTTGGAAATAAGAGACAAGAAAGGAGCCGAGAATGTAGTAGCGGATCACTTGTCAAGAATCCGGTTTCATGATGAAAATGGAGAAACCCCGATCAATGACTCATTCCCCGACGATATTTTGATGGCTATTCAAACTCAACTTGAAAGGCACATCACCCCATGGTTTGCCGATTATGCTAACTATATTGTTGGAAAAGTGCTCCCTCCTAACTTGAACCACAACCAAAGGAAGAGATTCCTATTCGAAGTGAAGAGGTACTTTTGGGATGACCCAAACCTCTACAAGGAGTGTAGTGATGGGCTCTACCGGAGATGCATCCCTCAATGGGAAATCCAAGGAATCTTGGAAGGATGTCATTCATCACCCTACGGTGGGCACCATGGAGCAAGAAGAACCGTTGCAAAAATTCTCCAATCGGGCTTCTATTGGCCCACAATGTTTCAAGATACAAGAGAATTCATCATTCATTGTGATGCTTGTCAAAGAACGGGCAATATATCTTGGAGAAACGAAATGCCACAAAGGGGCATTCTAGAGGTGGAGATTTTCGATGTTTGGGGAATCGACTACCAAGGACCCTTTGTGACATCCAATGGGAACAAGTACATCCTTGTGGCCGTCGATTATGTTTCAAAGTGGGTGGAGGCAATTGCCACCCCAAATGATGATGCGAAAACGGTCACCAAGCTTTTCAAGAAGATAATTTTCCCACGATTTGGAGTTCCTAGAGCTATCATTAGTGATGGAGGAACACATTTCCATGAGAAGAAGCTTGCATCCCTTTTGACCAAATATGGTGTTCAACATCGAACCGGCTTGGGATATCATCCTCAAACAAGCGGTCAAGTGGAAATTTCAAATAGAGAGATCAAGCAAATTCTTGAAAAAGTTGTGAACAAGACTCGAAAAGATTGGAGCACAAAGCTTGATGATGCTCTTTGGGCTTATAGGACGGCCTATAAGACTCCCATTGGTGCCTCTCCCTACAAGCTTGTATATGGAAAAGCATGTCATTTGCCAATCGAATTGGAGTACAAAGCTTATTGGGCAATCCGAGCACTCAATCTTGATCTCAAATTGAGCGGTCAAAAGAGGATGATCCAAATCCAAGAGTTGGAGGAATCCCGACTACAATCTTATGAGAATGCAAAGATTTACAAAGAAAGAACAAAATTGCTTCATGATAAGAGAATTCGACAAAAGGCCTTGCACAAGGGAGACAAAGTCCTTCTATTCAACTCCCGCTACCGACTCTTTCCGGGAAAATTGAACTCTAGATGGATGGGCCCCTATGTGATAACCGAAGTTGGAAAATATGGAGATTTCGAACTCAAGGCGGAAGATGGAAGCAAGTTCAAGGTAAATGGTCAAAGGTTGAAGCCATACTATGAAGGAGCATTTGTTGGAGAGGTCGAGGCTACCTACCTCGGGCCTCCTCCCCCTTGAAAGGACCATCTAAGGGAGAGTTTGGTGGAGTCCTCCCTAAACCACCATTTGTAAATATACTAACCCTCTAACTTGTATTTATTATTTAATTGCTTTTATTTTAATAAATGTCATAAACTCTTTTTATGAGCGTAAGTGAGGGAGGGTTACTAACAAGTTTTTGAATGAAGGAAGGAGCAAATTCCTAAGTGTGGGGATGCATTGAAAGAAAGAAGAAAAAGTCAAAGTTCGCAGCCAGAATCCGAGCGGATTCCCGGGAATCCGGCCGTCTTGGACGAATCCGGACGTCTAGGAGAGAAACCGCACGTCCAGCTGTGTCGAAAAATTGAAGGTTTCTGGGCTGTTTGAAAATCCGAGCGTCCTATGGAAGAAGACGCCCGTCTGGTTGAATCTGGCCGGATTTGTGGAAAGACGCTCGTCTCTCCGCCTGTGCATTTCAAGAAAAATCTCTGTCAAAGAATCTGCCCGTCTTCTCAACAAGACACCCGTCCATCCCTTGAAGAATCCGAGCGTCTCTCGCTCGGGACGCCTGTCTTGTGGCCACAAAAATTTTGGAATTTCACTCTGTGGCAGAATCCGGGCGTATTGCCCAGAATCCGCCCGTCTCGCGAAGGAGGAATCCGAGTGTCTTCCCTCCGAATCCGCTCGTCTCCTCCCACTATTTCTCGACCCGACTTTTTCCAATTAAAACACACCCCACCACCCATATAATGCCACATCACTACTCCTTCCACTTACCCTATAAAACCCACCTCCTTATGACTCCCATACATATCCAATTCACTCTCTTCACCCACAAAATCAAAAACCCCCAATTTTCTAGGGTTTTCAACACTCAATCAACAAGGAACATCCTTACTCTTCCACAAATCAAAAGAATTCAACAAAAGACTCAAGAATGGCTCCTAGAAGATCCTCCTTTAGAAGTGCAAGAAGACCAAGAATGGTGGGGAGTTCCTCTACCTCTCATCTCAACACCATTAGAAGGGAACATGAAGAGATTGTAGACTTCTCAAGGCTCAATGATTTCTCCAATGTGGAATTCCTCAATGATGCACAAAGGATAGTTTTTCACCGGCTCCTAAGTAAGAATATCCTTCCTACTAAATTTTTGTGTCATTCTACCTTGAGAAAGCTAGGAATTTTTCACCAAGTGGAGGCTTTATTTGAGGTTTTTGGTCTTTCAACCCTCTTTCGCATGTATGAACCCACCTATCGGTCCCTTGTACTCGAATTCTTGAGTTTCTTAAAGATCACAACTTTGAACAAAGTGATTTGTATAGAGTTTCGGTTGGAGAATGTCTCTAGGATGATGACCCTTGTGGAATTTGCGAATGTATTCGGACTTGATGTTTCGCCTACCCGAACATCACGGCCCAAAAGATATAGTGTTGCACCTTTGTGGAGGGCCATGACGGGCCGGGATTTCATTCTTACCAAGGAGTGTCTTGCTTTTCATATCCAAAACCCAATCTTGAGGCTCACATACCGATTTCTTTCGGGTACTCTCTTCGCCCGCCGAGATCCGGCCATTGTGAACCAATTGGACCTCATGTTCATGGAATCATACCTTAACATCCAAGGGAAAGAAGGGTACCACCTCAATGCACCTCTAGTTTTACTAGAGAAATGGGCAAAGTTCAAGAATGGGGATGATGATGGGAAGAAGCATATAGTGAATGGGGGACTCATAACTCGACTTGCAAAGCACTTCAACCCTCGATTCAATGAGAACAATGAGTACACTCCACTCACGGGAGGAACGAGAATTAATGAAGACCTCCTTGTTGTCCAACACCATTGGATAACCCTTGAGGGGGAGGATAAACGGATAAATTGGTTGACGAAAGGAAGTGATCCTATCTATCTTCCGATGGCCGACCTACCTCGCATCTCCCCAAGAAGAGGAAGCTTATCCCCAATGCCCTCCTACCTCATTCAAAGTCAAGAAAGGCAAGCACCACCACCACAAAATCCACCACCGCAACAAAAAGAACAACAAACCCAAGGTGAAAAGATAAAAGTGCCTCCCTACCCCTTTCCCTACCAACCTTATAACCACCCAAATCCCTTCATCCTCCCCCGTGACGACTTTGTCACGGGAATCTTGCAAGACTTGCACTACTGTCAATATGAAACCAAGGTGGACAATTATTATGCTCTTTACCCCCAATACCACGAGATGGTTCAAAAGGGACGGATTAGTGAAGAAGGAGCTTTCCCTTCATGGGCTCAAATGGAGTTGCTCTTTCCTAACTCGGAGAAGGCTAATGAAGGGGCACATGGTAGGCAAGGGGAGGAGAGTGATAACTCTTGTGGAGGTGACACGGTGAAGCTTGAAAGTGAAGAAGATGAATTCATGGATCCACGCTTAAGTGATGCTTCTAAGGATATTTGGGATACCGATATTGAAGGAGATGATGCCGATATCTAGGAGACTACTTCATAGCTAGGTGGAGCGGGCAAGAGGCACCCACCTTAGTTCAAGTGAAGTTTTCTCATCTCTCCTCTTTATCTTTATCTTTCATGAAAAGAACTTTGTATCTTGTTTCTTTGTATTTTATTTCATTTTGATCATTGTTGGTTTAGTCCTAGCAACATCAAAGGACTCACACCTCGGTTCCATTGAGGTGTTCTTACTTTTTGTTCCCATTTTTGAAAATCCAAAATGACAAACTAGTTTCATGCATAGCATAGTGTGTGCATGAACTATACCCATGCTTTGACATTAGCAATAGTGTCTTATTTGGTTTGGGGAAGTTAATGCATACACAACGGGAGGTAATCTAAATTATCCTCTCCGTCATAACAAAAACCATGCATCATGTAGTGTAGCATAGTATAGAATTGCATTTAGTATAGAAATCATGCATCATCTTTGCATAATTTCCATCATTTTGGCCATTGAGGACAATGCCCATATTAGTGTGGGGATGGGAATTCTAACACTTAACTCTTATTCAAAAACCCATAAAAATTGAAAAATTTCAAAAATCATAAAAATTGAAAAAATTGAAAAATCCAAAAACAAGTTCATTTCCTTTGTATATATTGTCTTGTATATATTGTGTTTGTTTTATCCTTGTTCACTTTGATTGACTACGCCATATCCGAGACATGAGGATAATGAAGACCGCATGGTATGATCTTTCCAATCTCCTTTTTCCTCTTTATGTTAATGACTATGTGGCTTTATTTTGATTGATGCGGTAAAAACAATGTGAACTTAGGATTGCATTTAGTTTATATGGCATATTAGTTGGTAGAATCATTTGCATTAGGATGTTTATATGCTAGTTGCATCATGGCATGTAGTTGCATGTTAGAAAAATTTTGTGAAACCGTCTATTTGGGAAGCTTGACAAGTGTATATAGGCCCTAGTAGATGCTTTTTATTCTTAAGACTTTGCTTGTTAGAATACTTGTAAAACACCCTAGGATGTGTCATGCTAGTATCCTTTGACCCATGGTTTAAGGCCTAGTCAAGAGTACCTTGTGGTGTGATAACTCCTTGGCTACCGTTTATTCCAAGGTGACCCTTGAAACCATGCAACCATCATTCATCCATATTCTACCATATTTTGTCATCAAAGGGAATGGGCACAAAAAGAAATCAATTTGAGTTCAATGAAATGAAAAGTGAAAAGAAAGTTTGCAAAAATGCATCAAATGAAAAGAGGAGCAAAAATAGACTCCAAAAGCTTCAAATACAAGGCACCCTCGTTACTAATTGGGGCGACTTTGAAAATGTTCAAAAAGAAATGCAAAAAGTTGTCAAGTATTGAAATGCCAAAAATCAAAAAGAAATGGCAAAGAAAGTGTTCTCAAATGTCAAATGCCAATGAAATTGGGGGGAAAACAAAAATGAAAGCAAACTCCCAAAGTGAAACTCAAATATCTATCGATCCCTTTATCCATCATATCCATTTTTGTGCATGGTAGAGAGGGGACGACCCTTCTTCTTGTCTAGGCAAGAGGGGGAATTCCGCGATCCTCCAGTGTTTCTAACACCATAGGGAGTCTACTCTTGACAAAAGCATTTAACGATTGAGGACAAAGGTATCCTAGCTTGTCACAACTTGGAGGTGATTTATTGGTATCCTTCTAGGCTTAGTAGTTTGAATAAATTGCATCTATGAAGGATTGTGTACCCTTGAATTGCTTCCCTTGTAGATAATTTCCGCCACTTAGATGAGGAAAGTGGCTATTATTTTTGTAGATGCATCCATTATGTGATTTTATGTGCTTAATGTTTGGATGTGTCGCCATTTTGGCAAGACCCACCTTGCCTTGCAAGAAGGCATCCTACCTCATGGTTGTCTTGTTGTGAGTTGAAGGGGCGGAGTGAGACCCGCTAATTGTCTCATATCGGCTATTATTATTAGGATAGGTTAGTTTTGGTCCTAGTCTTTGTCACCTCTTTACTCGGGACGAGCAAAGGTTCGGTTTGGGAATATTTGATGTGACCATAATTAGCGCATATTTAGCCCCCGAATTAGCCTTGTTCCCATGCTTTTTAGTGCCTATTTGGGTCATTTCTTATCTTTAGTTCTTTGTTTTGCATATTCTTTGAGATTTTGATCCCTTGGTAGGAAAGGAGTAAGAATCTTGCATTTTCATGGCAAAACAAGGCTAAATTGATTGTATTCAATGACCAAGCATCAAGAAGAGACAAGACTAGAAGGCCTTTGTACATATCATAGTAGAAGAACAATGTTGAGAAAGGATCCTTGCGTCCCCAAGGAAATCCCCAAGGAATTTATGAAGAAAAGGGAAGAAAAGAAGAAGAATTGACGCTGACCAACAATCCGAACGGATTGCAGACAATCCGCCCATCCGGCCAAAGACAATCCGAGCGTCCCTCCTTGGAATCCGCTCGGATTCCCCCTCAACAATCCGAGCGTCCCTCTCCTGAATCCGCTCGGATTGCACCACCCAAATCCGGCCGTCCCGACTCTAATCCGCACGGATTCCCTCGACAAAGACGGATTTCATTCTTCAAGCTACGAAAAGAGAAGCCCTTCTCTCGGAAAATACCGGGTCCTCCTTGCTCAACTTAAAAGTGTAATTACTAGTTTAGCCCTTAGTTAACCCTAATGCATCCTCCCTAATTTTCACTATAAATACCCCATTAGTCTAATTAGAGGAGCATGTTCTTCTTATCAATAATTAGTGTAGTTAATATCAATCAAATCTCTCTTCAATATTGTAATCAAGTATTAATCAAGTTTTAATCCAAGTTTTAGTTCTTTAATCTCTCTCTTGTTCTTCCTTTATTTTGGGTAATTGAAGATTATTTGGGTTATTATTGGGAGATTGACAACCTCTCAATCTAGGATTCAAGTACTTCTATTATTCTTGCTTTATTATTGGAATCATTAGTAGGTATAATCTCTTAATCCCTTTTTAATTATTGTTAATTACTTTCATTTATTCATCATGTTTCATATTGTTGGTATGATTGACAACCTTGCTAGCATGATCAACATGATAATGAGTGAGTAGTCTCTTAGCTAGGGTTTAATGGGTGATTAGGGGAAACCAACATGGGGAATGATTCATGCTTAAATCAATATGCTTTCATATCTTATTTGCTTGCTTGTTTTGATCTTAATACATGCACATGTTATATTTGATGAAATGCTAAGCCTATGAATCCTTGCATTTACTATCATCTTCTATCCTTTCAACAAGACTTGTAAGACATAACCCAACTCGAGTCTTGTTAGACCATGCATGTGTTGAGTAGGAAAGATTAAGTCGACTTGTAGGTGTTGTACAATCTAATCGATTCGGCTCCGGGACCCAAACTTTCCTAGGATTGTAAGATATAACCCAACTCAATCCATCACAACAATAATTGCTTGCTTATAATTTGAGAACATGTTTGTATGATCATATCCCATGATTCCCCTATGATCCCATGACACCCTAGTGCTTTTAATCAATTGCTTACACCCCTTATTTTATTCATCTTGCTAGTTTATTTTCATTGTTATTTTAGTTTAGTGACCTTCTACACCAACCCAATTTGTGACACCCCTAGACACTACTAGTTACAATAGAATTCTCATTTCAATACCCGTCCCTTGGGATCCGACCTTTACTTGCCTCTTTACTAATTGTAGAGTTGTTTGTGGAGTATAAATTGTGTTTTGTATCGACCATTGACCAACGACCACATATACTTAATTGTGAACACGAAATGGCCTCGATCAATAGTGGCTAAGTTTGGGAAGTTGGAATATCAAGGGGTGAGCCTAGTATGTAATTCTTTGGACAGTTAACGGTATGAAGTGAATTTTGGTTTCTAGAGATACGACTAATTGAAGAGTAACTTTTAGTGCGTGGACTTGATGGTGACAAGGGTGAGTGTGAAGCAAGATGAGAGATGATAAATGATAAGAAGAATGATAAGATATTGATATGAATTAATGGAATTAGAGTTGTGGAGCTATGGAAAATAAACAAATTACTACAGAGATAGGTAGAAAGAGAAAGGAGAAGAATTATTAACTGGTATTATTGAGTAAAAAGGTAGAAAGAGGGATGGAAGTAAGTTGAGAGAACGTTGACCGAAGCTAATGAGCATGAAGGTAGGAAAATTATGAAATGTACGATATCCCCACTAGAGGGTGTGAGTTAATGGTTATATAGGAGAGCAGGACGACGTGTTAGCCGTGAGTTTTGAGGTATTAAGGGAATAAGAAGCTTGTGGAGTGTTGCAAGATCTGAGATTTTGGTGGAGAGTTAGGTAGCGATATGATAAAGGATAGAATTGGGAATAATGTTGAGGTATGTTTTGTTAATGGATTGGATGTTCGTTATTTGGAATGATAACCAAAGAGAGGAAACAGATTGTTATATTAAGAAGTGATAGTAAGAGAGTAGTCACATGAAGGATATTGGTGTCATAGTAGTGTCACTAGTGGCTGAGGATGATGTTACTTTAGGGAAGTTAGTTGTTCTAATGAGGTTGATTTTGTGGAGGTGGTTAGTATGTTTGGTTGTGAGGAAGTATAAGATGTGGATATACGAGGTGTTCATTTGGAAGTTGGGTGCGATGTTATGGCTACATTTGCCGGAGGGGTGATAATTGTGTGTAAGAGAAGATATGTTAGGAAGGGCACCTGAGTTAAGTCCGGATAAGAGATATTCATTGTCAAGTGGTAACTTACGTGATCAGGATTGACTAGTTGGATGTGATTATGGGTCTAAGATGTATATAAATGTTTGTGTGAGGTTGTGACCTCACGAGAAGTGGTATGGTGTGATAGTTATAATGTTGTTATCTGAATGTTTTGTAATATATGTTGGATACGGTAACTTGATGGAATGATGATCAAAAGTCATAGTTTGGGTGGTCTGACAAGACTGGTTATACTTGCATGTGTATTCATGATATATGTTTATTCCATGGAAAAGTATGGATGGTATGCATGAGAATCTTGTCTATTTATTCCGTATGATATATGGTGTTGTGATCTGGTAAAGCAGCCTTGAGTAAGTTTTTCTTATCCGAGATGTTATATTGAGTCAGTGTTTATGGGATTGTGTATGTTGTGATGCCTATCGGTGTGGTTGTGGTGCCTCGGGTGGTGATCCGGGCACGGTACTTAGTGTTGTGATGCGGGTATTTTCGCACTGCGGTGCAGCTGTTGTTGGCGGTGTTGCGATACCGTCACCGGTTGTGGTGGAGTAGGTGAGATGATTATGATACGGGTTTTCGAAAGTGCATACCAGTTAAACATAGATTGTTGTTTTGTTTCTTCTTTGTTCCTTGTGAGTTTTGGTTGAACATGTAGACTGTTGTTTTGCTTGTTGATGTTTCTTACCAGTTTCAGTTTGGGAATGAGGGTGGAGTATGATATGAAAGAGAGTTGTATATGTTTTCATTGTTGTCATGGTATAGTGTTATTCTGTTGATGGGACACAGTTGTGAGAAGTTGTTACAGTAATTTTGATCTTGTTTTAAGATGAGGCATCGGTAGTCATAGTCATGGCAAGTGATTCGTGGAATATGTATTGTAATGATCTGAAAGCGGCATGTGGTTCATAATCTTTTGTTGAGATAGCGAGTGCAGGATATTGGGAATTGGTGTCATGTTAAGTTATGTATGAGTTTTGCGGTAATGAAAGAAAAGAACTTGAGGATCTAGTGTGAGTGTACGTAACAAGTGTGGAGTGTGAGTTATGCTTTTGGTGATATGAGTTTTATATAGTTTATATAGAGAGGTGTGTCATGTTGCGGTAATGTGGACGAGTTGAAGTTTTGGGTTAAGTTAAAGATTTTGAGGTATAGGTTAGGGGGTGTGACGAGTGAATTGAAGGATGAGAGTTGTTTAAGTAAGAGAGCCTAAGATATATGCATGGCGACTGTTCAGATTATAAGTGGTTATCTTTGACATGCGGTAGTGATGGGGATAATGAAAAAAATATAGCTAGGATTTAGTATTAGTGAGTTACGAGGACGTAACATTTATCTTAAGAGGAGTAGGATGCGATAAAATAGATTTTGATGGTTGTGCATATGGTAGTATAATTGGAAGTAGAGTGTTGGTGTAGCATAAAGGCCGGATATTTGTTTTGATTTTATTAAAGGTCATGACCATGCTTGTAGTAGTTCGATGTTTAGGAATGAGAGAATATTTCAATAGTGTTGACAGTTGAATGATGATGATTATGAGTCCGATAGTTTTGACAGTTGGAAGATGATGTTTATGTATTTGAGTAAACTTCGAGGACGAAGTGCGTTTTAAGGATGGTAGAATGTAACATTCCATTTTGATGGTTGATCTTCTTTTGTGTATTGAGTGCTATTGAGTGTTATGGAAGTGAGACAAGGTTGGCAACATTATATTGTGGTTATTTGGTAATGTTATGGAGTTAGTATTGGGAGCCTATGCTATAGTTGAGACGATATCGTGAGCCATGTTGTGGAAGGAAGAGTGGTTTGTGGAGTTAGTGTTAAGTGTCCATCTTTTATAGGTTGGGTTGGAACTTCGGGGACAAAGTTCTTTTTAAGGGGGAAAGACTGTAATACTACGGATTTTATAAGCTAAGTACTCGGCCGAGTAGAGCCTACTCGGCCGAGTAGTTCCAAGAGTGTAGTTTGTTTGCGTTCTACCGAGGAATACTCGGCCGAGTATGGTGAATACTCGACCGAGTAGAGGATACTCGGCCGAGTATACATTTTACTCGACCGAGTGTCCGGTCTGACGGGTTATATTTTCCGCGATTGATTTAGAAAGTATTAGAGTTATTTATAAACGCAAAACAGTTTCCTATTACATTTCATAAAACCTAATCACTCAAACGACGCTCTAATCCTCTCCAAATCTCCCCTTGTGTGTGTGTGTGTGTGATCATAGCAAGTGCATTCATCCTTTGTTTCTTTCGCCGGTAAGTCTTTATCCCTATGTTGTTGATGATTAATTATAGGGTTTGTCTTTATTCATGAATCGGGGGAAATGGGGTTTTGCAGTTAGTGATTGGAACTATATGATTGTTGTTGTAGGTGACGATGTGGTAATTGTTATGCATTTGTATGGTTGATTGCAGCTTAAGCGGATTGCGAAAAGGTAGGGTTTCCCTACTCAGTTCTTGTGTAATTGATTTGAGAGATTTTTTGTATTGTGTATGATTGTTGTCTGCTGATCATCGGAGTGTTGGTGTTGTGGTGACGGTGGTGATGCGGTTGTGTTGTGACGGAAGTGGTGTTGTGACAGCTGTGATGCTGTGGTATGTGTGATTGTAGTGGAGTCACTTGCGGGAGTGGCTTCACACCCTAGTTCGCCCTCCGTGGAACCCGTCACAGGAGGGGATGTGCACATTAAGGGACAGGGATTGTTAGTCGCTCGTTGATGAGCTGGACTAGGTGGGGATGGGCTGCGGTCACCCACTGGCGGCGAGGATTACCTGTTGCGATGGGTAATATGGCAGGGCTACACACTTCGGTGTGTAGTCGATTAATGTGTGGAATCGGGAGACCGGGGATGGAGGATGATCAGCCGGTTACATTAATTATTTGTCTTATTTGAATTATGCGAATCGACCCCGTGTTGTTGTTTTGTAAAACTGCGGTGATCCATTCGGGGATGGTGAGAGATATGATGTAATGCAGATGTTTAGTTATGGGACAGACATGGGGAGACATCACTTCGAGTCTAGTTTCCGCCGTTACGAGTTTAGCCGTCAATGATTTCAGTTGTATTAAAGTTCTTACACTTTTAGTTTGAGTTAGTTTGAGATAATGTATTCGCTAACTCTTTATACTTTAATAAATGTTGTTTGGAAATTGTAACTTTGATATACTAACCTCGGGAAACCGAGATGGTAACAGCCTTTCATGCTAGGGTAGTCCTTGATAAGGTACCTTAGTATGAGGGGGTGTTACATGCACACCTTACCTAGACTGGCTGCGTCATAGCAAGCTACGAGATGACAAGAAGGAAGTAAGGGCTTTCAGAGTGAAGGCCTCCAGGTTCGTACTTATTGACAATACATTACTCAGGAAGTCACTGACAGGCCCCTACCTACGGTGCCTGGATAAGGAGGAGGCGCAGCCTGTGTTACATGCTCTCCACAGTGGCGAATGTGAAAACCATGCAGAGGGCAGGAGTCTGGCAAATAGAGCCCTCAGGCAGGGATACTACTGGCCTACAATGCAGGCAGATGCAGCAGAGTACACACGCAAATGTGACGCCTGCCAGCGCTCATCACCAATGATCCATCAGCCAGCAGAACCCTTGCACCTTATCATTTATCCCTGGCCATTCATGGCATGGGGCATGGACATAGTAGGACCTCTGCCAAGAGCCATGGGAAACAGAACATGGATGCTAGCAATGACAGATTACTTCTCCAAGTGGATAGAGGCAGAAGCATTCACACAAATAAAAGACAACCAGGTCATTTCATTTATAAAGCGAAACATCATTTGCAGGTTTGGTATCTCATCAAAAATCATATGTGACAATGGCTCACAATTCATCTCCAACGATACCGAGGGATACTGTGCTAGGTGGAACATCACCCTGAAAAAGTCAGCACCCAAGACTCCAAAGTCCAATGGGCAAGCTGAGTCCAACAATAAAATCATCATGGACAATCTGAGAAGGAGGTTACAGGAGTTAGGAGGAAAGTGGGCAGATGAATTGCCACTAGTATTATGGTCAGACAGAACGACGCCAAAGATAACAACAGGTCAAACACCCTTCAGCCTGGTGTTTGGCGAAGAAGTAGTCATTCCATCAGAAGTCCTAGTTCCTACTCACAGGTATGGAAGTATGACGGGAGAATTAAACAGTGCAGAGATGGTCAGAAGCCTGGACACAGTAGACGAGCTGCGAGCAAGCGCAAAAATACGTCTGGCTACCTACAAGCAGTCAGTGGCCAGGAGTTACAACAAAAATGTGAAAGTCAGGCTCATGGAGGTAGGAGACCTGGTCCTCCGAGAGGTGTTTCAAAACACCAAGAATCGTAAAGCAGGAAAATTCGCCCACAATGGGAAGGACCATATCAGGTAGAAGGAGTTGTTGGCCATGGTGCATACAGACTAATGACTATGGACGGTCAAATCATACAACGCCCATGGAACATACTTCACCTGAAGAGATATTACTTTTGATAATAAGTAGATCATAGCCTTCAGGATAATGTACTATGAAAAGCCAAATCATTTTTGAAGTTAATATAAAAACCCGGTAGTAGGCATACTACCAATTTCATTCTTATTTCTGGTGTCTCTAGCTATTTTAAGACTTTAAACTACTATTAGATGGTGTGGTCTGGCAGCGTCCTGGGACCACAATTGCTCTGGTACCCCATGATATGGAACAGGTACTTCACATCATTTAATAGATTTTCTTATTTTCAGGCTTCTCTAGGTACATCACTCTGAATCCTAGTGTCTATGGTACGTTGAAAGGATATCTAGCAGAACTGTCAACTGCCAACGCGGGGTGAGAAGTCACATGGCACTCTAACATGCTTAACCTATTTTCTCCACAAGGAGCACCCTCACCAGGCGGACTGTGGAACATACGAAAGGGAGCCTGGTTGACAGCTAAACACGCTTACCCAGCTACCCCTTATACCACCCCCTGGACGTAGCTCGCACTATTTGCAATTAATCAGGGCCCCAGTATGCATGCACGAACATGGAACGTAGGGATATTTGCGCTAACAGAGTCCTGCAGCGTCCCATTGGTCCTAGAATGACGATAAACTTGCCTTCATTACGCCCCTGTTGGCTTTAAACGTGATGAACAGACCTTGCATCATGAACAAGGTTAAGTAATCCAAAACTGCGGCATACGCCTAAATCAGCCATCAGGCTTACACGGCAGCTAGCTTAGTTTTGATCAGCCTCTTCAGGATGACAAGACTGGTCTAAATCAGCCTCTCAGGTTGACACGGCCACTCCTCCTTACATTGCGGCATATGCCTAAATTAACCATCAGGCTGACACGGCAGCTAGCTGAGTCAGAAAGTCGACCTTTTCAGGATGACAGGACTCGCCTAAATCAGCAAAGTAGGCTGGCACATCAGCTTCCTAAACTAAGGAAATCTAAGAAACAAGCACAAGATATAAATCAAACCTTGCCAAAACTACGGCAAGGATATTCCAAAATATGGCCAAAATACAGCCCCTGAGTTTAAACCACCACTTTGGCGGAACAGCCAGAAAAAAGTTTAAAATTACAAGTCTGCCACCTCTGGGCCAGACTGCCAAAACGTTCATTTATAAAAAAAAACAACAAACAACTTAATTATCGGTCACATTGATGACCTCCACTTCTGGCACCTCCTCTACCTGCTGACCCTCTGTTTCAGGTACCGCACCAGCTTGCACACCCTCAGCTGCCATAGCTTCCTGAGCTCCGTCAACACCTTTCTGGGACATTCCAGCATCTCCACCAGCAGCCTGCTCAGCCAGTGCAGGAAAATTCACCTCCCCAACTTCAGGCATCAGTGCACTCAGATCAGGTTGGGTGGGATAGAGCATCTCCAGCTGTTTCTCCTCCTCCTCTATAGCTTGCTGGGTGGGAGCCTCCTCAAGAGCAAAGACGCATCCCGCCGATTTTTCCCCCGAGGTAGCATAGGCAACAACATTGGTGGCCGGGGAGATCACTCGCCGATCTTCTCATCGAGCGCTTGAGGGAGTCAGAGAAAGTGCTGCACACCTGTTGAGTGCGGGCCAGCTGATCAGCCCCTTCCTTCAGCTTCTTCTTGGTGACATCAAGCTCAGCCTTCAACTCCACCACACGCTCCTTCAGATCAGACCGCTGCTGCGCCAAGTTGGCAATTGTCCCCTTCAGCTTCTGGTTTTTGACGTTGGTGGCGCGACTGGTGGTCTGCACTATGTTGATCATCTTTCTATTATAGAGTGCAGACTGGAGGGTCTGGGGCAGGAAAAATCAGAAGTCAGCAAGGAAGTTAGAGGGTGCAATCTAAATAAAAAGGAAAACAAACAAAGAGGTAGAAAATGAAGAGCATTCACCATAAAGGCGTTGTGCACGTCATTCTCAGCCATCTCCTCTGGGGAGAACTCTGAGAACGTCTCCTTTAGAGTAGGGAAGAGCAGCTGGTCGATCTCCGGCCAGTATGGTACCTTGTCCATATTCCCGAAACCTTCTGGGAAGTGAGCAATAGTGCCTCCGCTAGCTGAGGCACGAGGGCTGGCAGGAGGAGTAAGAGGATGACGGGACAAAGGGTCAACTTCCAAGGGCTCAGGCCCAGTAGAACTGGAGTACGTAGAGGAGTCTGAAAGGAGGCAACAGGAGCACTCCTCTTGGAGGCAGATGCCACATCAGGGCTAGCAGAAGACCTCTTTCTTTTGGCACTTTGGAGGATGATTTCTAAAGGATCAGCCTTGGAACCTGCAAGCAGACATCATCTCAGGTGTCTGGATGATTTCTAAAGTGTCAGGAGAAGCAGCTTTCAAATTGAAACGGCTGTGGAAAACTTACCAGAAGACATACTGTGAGCTGACTAAGGAGGGTTGGAGGAAGAAGTGGGTGAAAAACCAGGGAGCAGGTCAGGAAAATTTCTCTCGGATTCGGAGATACAGAACAGCTTGCTGCAGGCAGGGATCTTGGCACTAATGCGAGTCAGGTCATAGGGACCTGCACGAAGACGATGAAGTAAGCTAGTAAGCAGCGAGATAAACAAATCAGGTGACAGGGAGAATACGTACTCAAAGTTATGACCCATTTCTCGAAGATGTAATCAGCAGGTGGCTGAATGGAGTCCTTCCTCACGAAGAAGAAGTCCTCAAACCATTTCTCATCTCGGGATTTGGACACATGCCTGAAGGGAGCCTCTCCACGCCCCTGGAGAGAGAACTGGCCCCTACCCAGGGACCTGATGCTGTACATATGGGGCTAGATCACCCAGAGAGAGAGAGAGAGTTGCCAGTGTTTTGACCAGCGACCAGAGAGTAAAAAAGAACCCTCCAGACAGTCGCAAAAATTTATGCCATGGCGAGATTATTGGTAAAGATAAAGTCTTGGACAAGTTTAGGAAAGGGAAAACGGAGGCCGTATTTAAAAGGGTACAGGTAAAAGCAAACCCATCCTGGACGAAGGGCGTCAGCTTTCTGTCCTGGTCCAGGGATGGCGATATCCACCCCGTCACCAAGACCAAGCATGCCCTTGATCGTGGGAATGTCAGCAGCAGTCAAGGCAGAGTCACAGTCGTGGGGGTAAGTGAAGAGTCCCCGGGAAGGGAAGACTGGGTCAGGATTGTGGTCAGCGGGTGCGGGGGTTGATGAAGATTGTCGGGTTTTACCCATGATGAAGAAAGAGAAAATGGAAATTAAAGGAGGAAAAGGGGAAGAATACCTGGTGAAAAAGACGGAGGGGAGTGGAACAGTGAAATCGGGGAGGTGAGAAAAGAAGAAGATTGAGGGTTTAGAGAGAGGAGGAGTTGTTTTTGAAATGATTTGGAGTTAATGAAAGTGAAAGGTGGAGGTTGGGGTTATAAAGAAGAGAGAGGGAGTAGGGTGCGAGAAAAGAGGAATGGGGCGGCTGACGTGATGGATTGCAAGAAAAGAAGTGTAAATGACGGCCTAGGGTTTTAGCATTCGATTACGTAAATTCCTTGCTCGACACCTCGAAGCGTACTTCACAAGAAATTTGGGGCAAACTGTTTGGGCTAAAAATAGCACAATAAGAGAAGGCCCACTTGGTGAATAAAAGATCTAGTAAGAAGAAGGGGGGTCCACGGTTGGAATAGAGCACGGGGAAGAGGATGGGCCGGCATGCACGCAGAAATAGACTGAGGCCCATTAGAGGAGACGTCCGGAGTAAGGAAAGAAGAGCCAGGGAGAAGTTAGGGAGATCAGGGAGAATTGAGGAAGACGACCAAACATGGAAAGATTTTTTATGGAAGTTATATTCCCTTTCCATAATTAAGGTAGGACATATCTAGGGTTCTCACCCTATAAATAGCCAAGGAAGCAATCAAGGAAGACATTCAACAACGCATCCACGCATACTCACATATACATCTGCCCAAGATCTTGCAGGCCCTATACCTCGTGCCAGCGAGATTAACTTTACATCTCAATTGTAATCATCCTCCTATTCGAGCATAGTGCAATATTTGGAAGGGTACCGTTCCTCCCGCGGTTGTTCCCACATTGTGTTTTCCGCGTCACCAAATCTCACGTGTCAATTTATATTTCGTACTTAATTTCTTTATTTACGCATCAACATACAAACAATTAATCAAATATCCAACGACTAAGACCGCATTGACCCGAATCAAATAATTTGGTAAAAAATACCTAAACAATACTGCGGGGGAATATCTTGACTGTCGGTGGGGAAAACGATGATTTGAGCGAAGCCCTCAGTTGGAGCGAGCACTGCTCCTGATACTCACTTGCATGGTTAGTAGCCACACAAGAACGCAGGCAAATAGCACACAACACATGAGGAAACATAATTAGCACATGGGCCTCAAATGAGGAAGGAAACATACAAGTTTTGAATGTTCTTTCTTTATAAAATTGTTGCTTGTAATGCGTTATGCATATTCAATGGGCTCTTGTCACACAACTTGATGTGATATAGACTCATTAGGACGCGAGACGACTGACTGAGCAACGCTGACTTAGATTTGACACGACACAAGAATGAACTTGACAGACTTTGCTTAAGTATGCGCAACCCGTAGCCAAGTGTGGGTGACAACGTGTATTAGTGCCAAAGGTAAAAGAATTGCATTGGGTACATATAAAGGCAAGGCATAAGCCATGGATCAGCTGTCTACTTAGACATATTTTGACATCGTTTGCTGTAAAAGAGACCCCTCTCGAGGCACGATAACTTGGAGAATCAATCTAAGATCTTTGACATTGTCCGGACCGAGAACTAGCTTGACTTAAATGAGAGGGGAATAAAGGAAGGGTGGTATCTCGGAAGATAAGCCTCCAGGATGAGAAGATGACCGTGGAATTTGGTAAAAAGGGAGACTAAGCGACAAAAAGAAGCCCCTAGTAAAGAGGTATAAATGGATGATTATGTTGAGGATGGTAATTTAGGTTGGGAAGTTGAAATTGCGGTTGAAGGTTGATGGTTGAGGTTGAAAATTTATGGTTGGTGTGGTTGCGTCCTTGAGGACTGCCTACGTATTCACGTGGAGTGAAATCAAACCAGATTGTAGTTCTGAGCTGGCTTTGAGAATTGAGGTCGAAAGTTAAAAGTGGGGACGGCTGTGTCCTTGAGTACTGCCTACGTATTCACGTAGAGTGAAATCAAACTAGATTGTAGTTCTGAGTGTATGCCTAAGCTATTGGGTCAGGCCTTAAAGTGCATGGGTTACAAGGGTGTATTCCTCTGGTGACTCGAAGAATTGATTTGAGATAACTCCTTCTGATCATAGACCAAAGAGGCATAATTAAGTTTGTTAAAATTTCCTTGTCGTACGAGCACACCTAAAAGTGGAACCTAGGATGATATGGATTGGATATTTGGAATGTGGAGCATGGAAATAAACGGCTTTGATGAGAAAATCTCTGGAGCTATGATTTTGTGGAGTTGAGGCTCGATGGGATTATGGCTTGTAATATGGCTTGGAAATGGAGTCTCTTGTCTCGATGTAGCCTAAGCACATAAAGGTAGGTTAATTGATGTGGGTTCAAGTTTCCATGTCTTGGCCCTAAAGGATGGGTATCTTTGACGAGCTTAAGAGAATTCTCAAAATTCCTAACTGTCTCCTTGTAACGTTATCGAGAAGGACTTAGGGTGTGTGATGGGCTAAGTGAGAGTGCTAGCTGACCATCTTCATCGACGTCTTGATTCTATATAGACTTGATTTTATAGAGACTTCAGTATTATTATGTTCAGTATTTGGTTTCAGGCTCGTTCCTGATTCAGACTCAGATTCTTGGTCTAGAATATATCTCGGCTTTTGCCAAGATTCTAGATTCGGATTTTTGAAGATAACTTTGTCTTGCTTGATATTGACATTGACTTGTGTGATTTAGCCTTCTTTTTGACTCTTTTATGTTGGATTACGGGCATAACTACGGCCTTGGATATTGACACCAGTTTCTCTTGATTGAGCCTTTGTCTTTGATCATGGCTCGTAACGTCCTGGATTTGCTGGCTACCATGGATTTGGGTCAGACTAGCACCTTTGGTGTGAAACGGATTGGTCTTTAGTAAACAGGTTTTTTATTGTGGGAAATGGGCTTGCCCTCCGTCATGGATCGTTAACAAGGGAGATGGTTTGGATTCGTCCTAGAATCTCTTGAGATAGGCTCGTACTAAACTAGGGTATAGTGAGGTTTTTATTGCCAGACATGGAATAGGTAAGAAAATGGACACGGAGTTTCGGGTCCTCAACTTGGAATGGAACATCATTTAAGTGTTCTCACGTCGACTTGCCATGCGTTGTTTGTTTTAAAATGTTTCAAATCAATTCTTGTTGTCACAGAAAAAGGGTAAAGGAAGAGATATGATAGAATATGTGGATTGAAAATTGTACTTTTATTAAAATGAATAGTAAATGTATAGACTTAAGAAGACATGTGACTCATGGGACAGCCCCCAGGTTGTCACTAGGAATGGACACGAAGAAAGACACTAGAACAATTATGGAAAAGAAAACCTAGGACTCGGACTCGGACTCAGACTTTGATTCGATCTCATATCTAGACTCCTACTCATTGGCCTATGCTTGAACATTTATTCTTCTGGCAACTGGCTTCGGCATCTGACTTTGAGCATTCATCTATTTGAGCATCTCGTCCTCATCATTGGGAACACTGGAAGGATAACAGTTAAGAAGAGTTTCCTGATAAGTGGTATATCCATGAGGATTGCCTAAGTTGCCTTATGGATTAAAGGTTGAGAGGGACAATTTCCCACTTTCAATCATATCCTGGATCGCATGCTTGAGCTGATAGCACATCTCAGTATTGTGTCTTTTGCCCTTGTGATACTGGCAATGGGCATTCTCATCCCAGAACCTAGACTTCTTTTCTGGATCTAATGTAGGACCGACATGCTTCAACATTCGTCTCTCCATGAGTCTCTGAAGGGCATCAGTATATGTAATACAAATGTCGGTAAATTTCCTAGGAGGTGTATCCTTCTTGTCGAAAGCCTTTGTGAATGACCTTGGAGAGTTGTTAGATTTCTTTGACGAAGGCTCCATGAGGTTGCCTTTGTTGATTTTGATTCCTGGATGAGAAGAACTAGGAATAGATTGCTCACTTTTTGCTTTCTCCTTAGGACTGTCAGGTTGAGGGTTTGTCTGGACACTTTTCATCTTGAGAGGTTGGGCCTGAAGCTTCTTACCCATTTCAGCAAACTGGTTCTCTATGTTGGAAATCCGAGAGTTTAGGTTATCAATGACTCCCTCTATCTTGGAAAATTTATTGTTGAAAGTAATAGAAAGCATGAGCATTCCACTTTGGATATCGTCTTCTTCGCGGACATTGATCTCTTCGCTATCATGAGGAGCGAGGAGGTGAGAATAGTCTAGGGATGATTCTTCGTCATGTTTAATGATATTAGACCCAAGAGGGTCGATCTTCTTGGATTGCTTGGCGGAAGGTGGCACAAGAAGCTTGCCATCCTCGATAATATCTTTAATAATATGCTTTAGGCAAAAGCATTCCTCCGTATCATGTCCCCTACCGTGATGGTACTGACAATATGAATTGCCCTTCCACCTAGGCAATATCTTTTCAAGTTCTGGGGTTGGATCAATTGGATGAAGTTTTCCCTGGGAAACCAGTCTCTGTGGAGCTACTTGATATGTGTTTCCGAGGTCAATGAATTCCCTATGAGCTCGTTGTAGACATGGCCCACCTGCGTATGCCCAGCCGATATGCGGACAATGGTAGCGGTCTTTTTGAAAGCCACACTCGGTGGCGTAAAGATGCTTTCGACCGGATCGTTTTAGATCGGTCGGTTTTATCTCGGTAAGGGTCTCGAAACGATTAGAGATTTTCGGAGTCGCCACCAAGCATTTGTGGGATGCTTGGAACCCGTTCGAAATCTACTTTATACCTCGGTCAAATCGAAGCACAAAACAGCATTTGACATAGGTATTAAAGATAAGGAAATCGTCCCTCTTTAGCATCCTATCTCTAGAATGACTCTTGTGCGCCCTAGATAAGGTCGTCCAAAATCTAAAGTTTCTAAGTAAGAGGTGAAGGTACGTATTGGGAAGCCCTTTAATCAGACACCCAATCCCGCCCGCGGTAGCGGCCTCTACTGATTTATCTTGGTTGGTTGAATGCAAAAGTTGATAAAATGGTTTAAATGCATGAATGCGCATCCAATAATTTAAACCTAACATGTGAGAGCTTTATAAGTCGGTTGATTTAATCCAAGTATCAAGTATAAGATGTCGAGTTGGATTAATGATTGATTTGCATGCAAGACGGAAATTAAACATCCATTTACCAAATTAGGTTTATGGTGCATAACGTGATCCATTTGTCTTAGTAAGGCATTTTGCAAATGTGATTTTGAATAAGCAAATAGTCATCTGACCCGTCCTATATCCGGGCTAACCGGAGTCGGGATCGTCCTGGACTAATGCTGGAGGGGGAACAGGCACTGTGTCAGACGGCTACATGAGGCGCGAGCCAGCCGGCGGTACAAGGGGCCTCCCTCAGTTTTGAAAATGAGAATTGAAAGGCATGTTTTAGGCGCGGGTCAACCTACGGTTATATGTCGTATTATGGCCATCTGAAAAACTTTGTAAAACGTGTTGAAAAATGGGTATTTGAACCCGATTTGATTTGAAAGGGTCGTTTAGACCGCATTTGTTGATTTGAAGAACTAGACTCGAATAATCCTCATTATTTTGATAATATTCGGTGTCGGGTTCGGCTTGACAAGCTTGACATGAATAGTTTTGAAAACAATTATGAACTAATTGTTTTAAGTTCATTTGAATGTAATTAGTCGATACTCGTCATCGTACCCGGGTTAAAATCCGGCATGGTATGTAGAACCAAGGATTACTTTGTGTTGGTGACTAATATGTTTGTTTTGAAAATGTAAAGAAATGATGAAAGGCTTTAAAATACCTCCTAAAATGTAAAGAAATGAAATAAAAGGGTTTAAATACCTTTTAAATGTCATTAACTAAATATTATCACCGAAACACGGATTTAACCGGGATGGTATGAGGAACCAAGGGTGAGAAATGTTTTATGGTTAAAACAAATGAAATAAAATAAAAGGTTCAGAAATATTTGAAATAATAAAAACCGGTTGTAAATATGGAAATGAATTAAAAGGAAATTACGAGAACAAACACGATTGATTTATGACCTGGAAACCCCATTTAGGTGCGGGCAAGCCGGCGAACCAAGGGGCTTCTGTCTCAGGCCAAAAATCAGTTTTGGCTCGTTTATTCCATGTTTTGGTTCATGTTATGCATGTTTTAGCATGTTATAGTCACGAAACAAATAAAAACATGATAAAAATAGGGTTTTTACACCCTCATACTGTGGGAAATATCGGTATATCTCATCAAGAAAATTCGGATTATAACGAAATTACAAATATGAAATTACGGGTCATAAACGAAATTGCATAAACAAAAGAATAGAGATTAAAATTAACCTTCGGTCCTAGCAATTTGGCCTAAGAACAAATATCGAGATCGATATTCCCCTAATCGTTGCACCCAAGATGCTCAGAGAAATGCCTCTTTCTTGCTAGAAAAGAACCCCAATTTCTCTAATTATTTTTTTAGGGTTTTGATGAGAGTTTTTGTAGAAAAACAAGTGAGAAAAATAATCCCCATATATCTCCTTTTAACCGTCCAAAGGAGAAGAATAGGGAAGATATTTTTTCTTCTTTTTTTTTCTTTGAACCGTGTGACCAAACAACCAAATAATGAGAAAATCTTCTTATTTTAGGTTGTTATAAAAAAATGTATAAAATGTGTATTATTTATCAATTGTCATTTACGTCGTCATGTATTAATAAGTCCACACAAAACAATTTGTACTCGATTTATTAATACCGGTCTGTCAACATTTATTATGACAATTTCGTATAATATATACATTAACTATAAATATAACATATTTATAATTTGCTAATTAAATATAACCGTTTATGTTTAATTACGAATTAACATCTTAATTCATTTAAGCTAACATTATATACATTAATTAAATATAACAGTTTATATTCAATTTACGAATTAACAATTAATTCGTCTCAGCTGATATTATTTAATTGTATTAAATAATCGACTCATCATCATATTGACTAACCTTTTAGTCAAATACATAGAATAACCTTTTAGTCATATAAGGAATCAATGTGATTATATTTCCATATAATCACATCTCTCAAACACATCCTTTAGGTGTGACTTTTAGGGACCAGTTGATCACCGCCATCGTTATGATAATAACGTCAAAATTTTAGCAAGCCAACCATTATTAGTAAACGTTAATCAACTGATAAAATACTAAGTATACCTTGTGAACCTATAAGAGATTTATACACGTTATCACACTAAATGTGGAGGACACTAGCTCCAACAATCTCCCACTTGTCCTCACAAGTGTATGTGCGATAACCGATTCTCATATCCTTAATTTCTCCCACTCAATGTAAAACAATTTCCAAAATACATATTCACAAAGGTCGTATTTTACAAGTGATCATTATCAAGAGTGGTTTTACCGACTAGAGAGTAACTTAACTGATAAACGAATCATCATTCGAGCATGGCCATGCATTTCAGTTACAACTCCTCGAGTGGCCCTGAGAAATGACTAAACCTTATAAAGATTGGATATTTTCTACAACTCGAAACCTGCAGATTTAAGCAAAATATAAAATGACCCAGTAAAAATCTGCTTAGCCTCCTATTACGGTCGACCATGAGAAAGAAGCCAAAGTCACCCAAAAACTGTCTTAATCTCAAGAGATAGTCGATAGTCAAAAGAATCGACTCTAGGAACACAATGGAAGTCCAATCCATGACCTGGCACCGAATGTTTTTAAACATTTAGGACACCATTACGTTGTCACAATGTCCTACGAGGTATCGTTATAACTCGCATCTGTGATCGATCAACCAACTTTTTGACTTATGGCTCGTTGAACCCACCATCAATCAACTTCACAATATAATAGCCAGAGTTATCAGCTCATGTAGGCGATTACGGACCAAAACAAATATAATGTAATTCAGTTCACTTTGTGGCGTTCAATGTTGTCGTAGAATCCACATGAAAAACAAAATATGAAATAATATGATGAAGTTATAAATAACATATGAAAAAGAAAATGTATCGAATCCATAAGCAACTAGTACAACTCAGGAACACGTTTAATTCCCATGGAAATAATGTGCCCTTCATGCTTATCATATTTCAATGGTTTAGTGAGAGGATCCGCGATGTTGTCATCCGAAGCGATCTTGTCAATCACTATCTCCTCTTGCTCCACGTAATCACGGATCAGGTGAGCCTTCCGATGTACATGTTTAGACTTGTTGCTAGACTTAGGCTCCTTGGCCTGGAAGATGGCTCCTCTATTGTCACAATAGATGGTGACTGGGTCATTCGAACTAGGAACTATGGTTAGTCCTTGTAAGAATTGACGCATCCATATAGCTTCATTTGCTGCTTCTGAAGCGGCATAGTACTCGGATTCAGTAGTAGAATCTGATACAACTTCCTGTTTGGAACTTTTCTAGCTGACCGCATCACCATTAAGAGTAAAAACGAATCCAGACTGAGATTTCGAATCATCTCGATCCGTTTGGAAGCTAGCATATGCGTAACCGATTGCACATAGCTTAGTATATCCTCCATAAGTCAATGCCTAATCCTTAGTTCTCCGTAGGTACTTAAGGATGTTTTTAACAGCCATCCAGTGTGTTTCACTTGGATTGCCTTGGTACCGACTCGTCATACTCAATGCATATGCCACGTCTGGACGTGTGCATATCATGGCATACATGATTGATCCTATGGCTGATGCATAAGGAACGCGACTCATGCGTTCAACCCCTTCAGGTGTCTTGGGTGACTGAGACTTGCTCAAATGCATCCCAGAAGTCATTGGAAGGTTCCCCTTCTTGGAAATGGTCATGCCGAACCTTTCAAGAATCTTATCTAAATAAGACTCCTGACTCAGTGATAACATATGTCGTAATCTATCTCGATAGATACGGATTCCCAATATGCGTTGTGCCTCACCCAGATGTTTCATCTGGAAATGGTTCTTCAACCATCCTTTTACCGAAGATAAGAGAGGAATGTCATTCCCAATCAAGAGTATGTCATCGACATACAATATCTAGAAAACAATCTTACTCCCACTCGACTTGACATATAAGCACGGTTCCTCGACCGATCGAGTGAAACCATACTCTTTTATCACCTGGTCGAAACGATGATTCCAACTCCGAGAAGCTTGCTTAAGTCCATAAATGGAACATTTAAGCTTGCACACTTTCTTAGGATTTTCAGGATCTATGAAACCTTCGGGTTGTACCATGTACAATTCCTACTCCAAATAACCGTTTAAGAAGGCGGTTTTCACATCCATCTGCCAAATTTCATAGTCATGAAAAGCGACAATCGCTAAGATTATCCGAATGGAACGCAGCATAACTACGGGTGCAAAGATTTCATCATAATGCAATCCGTGCACTTGAGTGAAACCTTTTGCCACTAGTCGTGCCTTATAGGTATCTGGTTTCCCTTCTACAGAATGCTTTATTTTGTAAAACCATTTGCACTGAAGAGGTCATACCTTGTTAGGTAAATCAACAAGATCCCATACATCATTCTCATACATGGAGTCCATCTCGGATCGCATGGCTTCAAGCCATAGCTTAGAGTCGGAACAGGTCATGGCACCGTTATAGGTAGCAGGTTCATTACTCTTTAGGAGCAAAACGTCATTTTCCTCGACCATACCAATGTATCTGTCTGGAGGATTAGAGACTCTACCCGACCTCCTAGGTTCCTGAGGAATATTAACCGTATCATTAGTTGAAGGAACATCTTCCTCCATCTGTTCCTCGGTTGTTGGTTCTTGAATCTCCGACAGCTCGAAGGTTCTATCACTTGACTTGTTCTCGAGAAATTCTTTCTCTAAGAACTTTGCACTAGCCACAATAAAAACTCGATGTTTGGTAGGCGAATAGAAGTAATGACCAAACATTCCTTTTGGATAACCAATAAAGTATGTCTTGACCGATCGAGGGTCGAGCTTATCCTCGTGTCTCCACTTGACATAAGCCTCGCAGCCCCAACCCGAATAAAGGACAAGTTAGGGACCGTTCCCTTCCATATTTCATACGAAGTTTTGTCGACAGCTTTAGACGGACTTCGGTTAAGTATAAGAGCAGCTGACAAAAGAGCAAAACCCCATAATGAATCAGGTACTACCGTGTGACTCATCATGGATCAAACCATATCAAGAAGTGTTCGATTTCTCCGTTCGGACACACCATTTAATTGAGGTGTTCCAGGTGGAGTTAACTGTAAAACAATTCCACAGTCTTTAAGGTGTTGATCAAACTCATTTGAAAGATATTCGCCACCACGATCTGAACGGAGTGATTTAACCTTTCTTCCCAGTTGGTTCTCTACCTTATTCTGGTATTCCTTGAATTTTTCAAAAGACTCACTTTTATGCTTCATTAAGTAGACATATCCGTATCTACTCAAATCATCCGTGAAAGCGATAAAATATCTATAGTCGTCTCTTGCGGTGATTGACATAGGTCCACATACATCAGTATGTATGAGTCCTAATAGGTCATTAGCGCGCATTCCAACACCTTTGAAGGAAATTCGAGTCATTTTGCCGATAAGACATGATTCATATGTGCCAAATGATGAGAAATCAAATGTGGAGATAGTCCCAGTCTCAATGAGTTTCTTTACACGTTTTTCATTTATGTGTCCCATTCGACAATGCCATAGATAAGTTTGATCTTTGTCACCAATCTTTAATTTCTTATTATTCACATGTAATATATCTGTGGTTTGATCTAAGATATAAATTCCATTCATGGAAACTGCTTTGCCATAAACCATTTCATTAAAAGCGAAAATACAGCTATTGTCCTTTATTGAAAATGAAAAACCGTCTTTATCAAGTACGGAAAAAGAAATAATATTCTTAGATAAACTGGGTACATAGTAAGAGTTATATAAATATAACTCCAAACCACTCGGGAGCTGGATTACGTATGTTCCCTTTGAGACTGCAGCAACTCTTGCTCCATTCCCGACTCGCAGGTCCACATCACCCTTTGCGAGGGGTGTGATGTTTTTTAGGCCCTGCAAATGATTACACAGATGAGAACCACAACCAGTATCAAGTACCCAAGTTCCGAAACTTGCATGATTAATCTCAATCATATGAATATAAGATGACATACCAACAGGAGTGACACGGCCTGATTTTATGTCCTCACGGTACACGGCACAGTTCCTCCTCCAATGCCCAGTCTTGTGATAATGGTGGCACTCAACATTACCGTCCTTTCTCTTGGTCTTGCCTTGTGAGCCACTAGTCTCACCAGGCCCACTCTTACCGTTTTCTGACTTCTTAAACTTTGGCTTTCCTACAGTTAGGTCGCCGTGAGCTTTGCCCTTAACCTTATTCTTGTTGAAAATCATGAGAACATCTTGCTTCATGCTCCCACTCAATTTCATATCCTTCTCGGTCTGTATGAGAAGTGAGTGTAGCTCATGAGGACTTTTCTTCATGTCATTCATGTCGTAATTTCCCCTGAAGAGGGCAAAACCATCATGAAGTGAATGAAGCATACGGTCAATGACTATGCTCTCACTGATTTTGCAATCAAGTGCCTCCAGTTTCTCGACATTCTCAATCATGTTAAGAATGTGTGGGCTAACCGGTTGGCCCTTCTGGAGTTTCGCATCAAAGAAGCGACAGGTATGCTCATAAGTAACGATTCTCGGTGCTTTTGAGAACTCATTAGTGAGCGTGGTGAATATCTTGTTTGCACCTTGGGCAATGAAGCGTCTTTTCAAATTGGTTTCTATTGCAAAAATGAGTACGTTCTTTATCGCACTCGCTTCCATGACAAAGTCACTATAAGCAAGTGACTCGTTAGCTCTTGCATTGGGGCCTGGGTTTGGCGGTATTGGCTCAGTTAAGTACTTGAGCTTACCGTCAGCAATGGCAGCATTCCGTAATGATGCCTCCCAGTCCGCAAAGTTGGACCCGTCATTCTTCAGTCGGGTGGACTGATTCATGTGGTCCATGAAAGTTTTGAGCCAGGACTCGTGTGCCATTGTGGCACTTGGCATAGGGATATCATTATTTCCAGCCATATGTTGTAAGCAGTATTATCAATATAAAACGAATTCTACACTGCGAAAAGAAGAAGAAAAAAAATAATAAGCATACTCATCGTTATGATTTAAGTCTAATGCAAAAACTGTTATAATGCGAAGACTCAAGCATTTATACAATTGACCTCCCTTAAGAATTATATAAATGATCCCAAGACTCAATTATCTGTAAATTGATAAGCCAACCTCTTGGCTAATTCTACTTTTAGAATTCTTGGTTGATAAATTTCTGTAAATTTTATCTAAAGTCCATCATAATCATGATAAACTCTTCGGATTATAATGTTGAGGTAAAATAAGTCAACACAAACTACTTACCCAACGTAGAAGGGGTCACATGGAGAGTAAGGTCCTATATGCCTACCGACGAAGAAGGGATTCTTAGTTGTTTGGCCTATAAAGACTAGTCTCAATTTTAGTTATAGAGGAAGATCCCATCAACTTTATTTTAATTCATTTTAAGTGAACTAATATCTAGCATGCGAGAATGAATAAACTAAGATGATGGCTTAAAATAGTGTGACATCTTTATGTCCATGATAACTAACATCCAAACTATATGAGTTAATTTTCATGCATATAGGTGGTTTGGTTTAGGCGGAATATGATGCACTAACTATCATGCGATGAAAAGCTTCAAGAATGGAAAAACGTAAAACAAAAATAAAGTCCTAGTGTGGCCTATCTACAAAAATGAACATAAATACAACTTTGGAATCCTTCCTAGGACCCGAGAAGCTTGTCATGATGTTCCATCTTGGTCCATGTAGCGGGAGTGAGCAATCCAATCTCCATCTTTAGTCTTCTCAAAATTACAAATAAAAATTACAAAATGAGCCAATTTACATTCTAATTTCAAAACATAATACTTAAAGAAAACCAAAGGGGATACGAGATCTCAAAATTACATCAAGATTATGTTTCCATCATTACGAAAACATAATCAACTAAAGCCACACTAGGTAATACAAATTACAACCGATTGCAAAAATACGTAAATAAACCATTCAACAATTCATACAACTTAAATAAAATGCATCAACTATAAATTAATCATTCAAGACATAATTCCTTAATTATGTAGAGTAATTTATCCAAACCACCTATTTTAAAATGATCAAAATTATGTGACAATTCCTCAATTATTCACAATAATTCCAATTTTAATACACATTAACTTGTAATATGAATTAATCTAACATTATTTAATGTATAATCTAAAATTTGTGAACTTTTTCACAACAAACAATCATACATTATAAATTTAATGTATAATAATAATTGGCCAAAACAAACAAAAATGAATTTTTTTTTCTCTCGGCATTTCTTAAAAAAAAAAAGAAAAATAGTTTTTTTTTTCAATGCTCTCGGCATCCTCTCGGCATTTTGCCCTAAAAGTAACGAAAAAGATTTTTTTTTTCTTCTCGGCATTCTGCCCTAAAAAGTCGAAAAAAACAGTTTTTTTTTTCTCGAAAATAACCCTTTTAATGTAACAAATTTGTTTAATGTTGCTACTATAACAAGATTGACATAATCATCAACTTTTAATTTAAACATAGATCCAAACTAGATGATTCAATTTAACCTCTTAAAATGAATATCTAAATTATGATTAAATCGATTATCCGATTATTTGATTCATCACAATTGATTTAAACATTATTAAATTAATGAATCATGATTCTTAAACAAGAATTTAACATCATGTATGCCAAAACTATATAGCAAAAACAAATGAACACCATAAATCAAAACAATTTACATTTACATTTCAATTTAATTCTTATTAAATCAAAACATCTACAAATTTATCATATTATCATCTTAACGTATTAAAACAACAATATCAACAAATCAAAATGGAAACAAAACAACAAAAAAAACAAAAATCCTCTCGGCCAAAAAAAATTCATTCGGCCAAAATTTTTTTTCAATTTTTTTTTTTTTGTTTAAATCCATTTATGAAAATCATATAAAATAATTTCGTGGCCTATGCTCTGATACTACTTGTGGGAAATATCGGTATATCTCATCAAGAAAATTCGGATTATAACAAAATTACAAATATGAAATTACGAGTCATAAATGAAATTGCATAAACAAAAGAATAGAGATTAAAATTAACCTTCGGTCCTAGCAATTTGGCCTAACAACAAATATCGAGATCGATATTCTCCTAATCGTTGCACCCAAGATGCTCCGAGAAATGCCTCTTTCTTGCTAGAAAAGAACCCTAATTTCTCAAATTAATTTTTTTTAGGGTTTTGATGATAGTTTTTTGTAGAAAAACAAGTGAGAAAAATAATCCCCTTATATCTCCTTTTAACCGTCCAAAGGAGAAGAATAGGGAAGATATTTTTTCTTTTTTTTTTTCTTTGAACCGTGTGACCAAACAACCAAATAAGGAGAAAATCTTCTTATTTTAGGTTGTTATAAAAAATGTATATTTTTTATCAATTGTCATTTATGTCGTCATGTATTAATAAGTCTTCACACAACAGTTTGTAGTCAATTTATTAATACCGGTCTGTCAACATTTATTATGACAATTTCGTATAATATATACATTAACTATAAATATAACATATTTATAATTTGCTAATTAAATATAACCGTTTATGTTTAATTACGAATTAACATCTTAATTCATTTAAGCTAACATTATATACATTAATTAAATATAACAGTTTATATTCAATTTACGAATTAACAATTAATTCGTCTCAGCTGATATTATTTAATTGTATTAAATAATCGACTCATCACCATATTGACTAACCTTTTAGTCAAATACATGGACAAACCTTTTAGTCATATAAGGCATCAATTTGATTATATTATCATATAATCACATCTCTCAAACACATCCTTTGGGTGTGACTTTTAGGGACCAGTTGATAACCGCCATCATTATGATAATAACGTCAAACTTCTAGCAAGTCAACCGTTATTAGTAAACGTTAATCAACTGATAAAATACTAAGTATACCCTGTGAACCTATATGAGATTTATACACGTTATCACACTAACTGTGGAGGACACTAGCTCCAACACATACTTACATGTTTGGTTATGGCGAGTGACCGACGTAAGTGTAACAACTCATTTGGTTGGAAAAAACTCGGTTTAAAACCGTTTTGGTAAGTAAAAAGAGTGTTTTAAGATTAGTGACGGTGTAGTGGTCGAAGTGGTCGGTCAAGTGATTTAATGCATGATGACGGTACCAAACAATTTGTAAGGCTTGTATTTACGATCGGTAGGTCGTAAATACGCGTCGAATTGTGACTTAAGAAGTCGAGTCGAGAATTTTAAGGGAGAAAAGAGGGGGCGGACGCTCGCGTAAATTCTTAAATGGGGGCATTTGAGGGGTATTTATAGGAAAATGAGTGGTTGTGTGAGTTTTGAGTGACGTGGCCACCTGGGCTGCTCAAAGAGCCGCGAGCCACGTCGCGGTTCTTCGAGTTGTCCTGTCCCTTTCACACAAGTGCAATCATGATTTGTTCTATCCTAGGATTTGTAGTCACATGTTTGCTACTTGACCTTTCATGAATCCGGGAAATCTTAGTATAGAAGGCTTTGAATGTTTTATTTTTGGTGGTTGACTCAGTTTGACTCGTTGTTGGAGTCGGGATTTGAATTTTTGAGTCGGTTTTTGGTCCGGTGTCGGTTTTGACTTTAGTTAGTGTCATTGTGACCCCGTCGTCGTGCATTAAACACTCCAGGTACTTTTGAAAAGTTTTGAAATGTTTTATTTTCGAAATCGTTTTAAGTTTTCCGACGTAAAGTTGTACACAAACTGTCGATCAAACGCCGCGATTCCAAAGCATGTTATAGTCCGATAATCATCGGGTGTTTGTTGGAGTCTCAGCAGATACTGGGTATCTACAGAGTCCCCACTTTGACTGAGGCTTGGACAGGGCGTAAGTCAAAGTAGAGCCCCCAGGTTAATCGAAGATTACAACCTGGAGACCGAAGCGATGTCGAGGCGGCTCGAAAGGATTTGGGCCAAGGACCTGCCGTCAGGAAGGGCGACGCCAAGGCGACTCGAGGGTACGAGCCAAGGACCTGTCATCGGGAACAATTTAGAGTCTGTCGACTATCCGTGCGGGTCGTTTAATGTCCGCTAGACTACGTACAAAGGCTCGCCAGCCACAAGAAGGAGTCATACCTGAGGCATCTTCGGATACGTCCTTTCATGTTTGCCGATAAAGGCTCGCCAACTGTGGTGTGTACATGAGGAGGGCTCGCCAGCCGTGATGAGTAGTAAGGCTCGTCAGCCATGGTGCGTACCTGAGGAGGGCTCGCCAGCCGCGATGCGTAATAAGGCTCGCCAGCCATGGTGCGTACCTGAGAAGGACTCGCCAGCCGCGATGGCTAGTAAGGCTCGCCAGCCATGGTGCGTAGTAAGGCTCGCCAGCCGCGATGCGTAGTAAGGCTCGTCAGCCATGGCAGGTAGTAAGGCTCGCCAGCCATGGGGCGGTCGGTTAATGGACCGTGAGAATAGCCGCGTCGAATGGGCTTGTTTTGAAAGTAGCGAACTCATGATGCCGCCGTGGAAATAGTGAATTCGAATCTTCACTATCACTGTTTTTGAAATGAGCGGGTTCCGCGAGGAAGCCCCCTGTTGGTATTTGAAGGAATAGTGAATTTGGAATTTTCACCATTCGTTGTTCTTCTTTTTGTTGAATTTGAAGGAAAAAGCAAATTTTAAATTTTGCTATCACGTTTGGAGTGACGGTTTATGTGCCGCCGTTGATATAGTGATGGAAAGAGTGAATTTGGAATCTTCACTATTAATTGAAGTGACGGTTTATGTGCCGTCGTTGACATGTGATGGAAATAGTGAATTTGGAATCTTCACTATTAATTGAAGTGACGGTTTATGTGTCGTCGTTGACATGTGAAGGAAATAGGGAATTTGGAATCTTCACTATTAATTGAAGTGACGGTTTATGTGCCGTCGTTGACATGTGAAGGAAATAGCGAATTTGGAATCTTCACTATTAATTGAAGTGACGGTTTATATGCCGTCGTTTGAATTTTGAGGAAATAGTGAATTTGGAATCTTCACTATTAATTGAAATGACGGTTTATGTGCCGTCGTTTGACATGCGAAGGAAATAGCGAATTTGGAATCTTCACTATTAATTGAAGTGACGGTTTATGTGCCGTCGTTTGAATTTTGAGGAAATAGTGAATATGGAATCTTCACTATTAATTGAAGTGACGTTTTATGTGCCGTCGTTTGAATTTTTGAGGAAATAGTGAATTTTGATTTCACTATTATTTTGAAATTTGACGGTTTTAATTACCGTCGTTGAAATTTGAAGAAATAGCGGATTTGAATTTTCGCTATTATTTTTGAGATTTGACGAAATAGTGAATTTTGAATTTTCACTATTATTTTTGAAATTTGAAGAAATAGTGAATTTTGGAATTTCACTATTTGTTTTTGTATTTGAAAAATGACGGTCCTTAATGTCGTCAACAAAACTCGAAGTTTTATATGGGGAAATTGGGCTAAAGCCCAAATTTCGGTGAAAAAGCAAGGGGAGGTTTGATTGAGGCGCGAGCCACCTTGCGAACCAAAGGGGCTTCCCTATTTTTGTGTAAAAGATGCGAGGCTTGGCTGCATCCCATTCCTCATTCATCTTCAACCTTCGAAATCCCATAAAAATTGCCATTGTCGGACCTTCGCTCACTTCCATTCGTGCTATCAACCATAATGTCATCTCAAGGTATGTATTTCCTCTTGAATCCATTTGAATTTGTTGGTCTTTAGCTTAATTGAATTAGGGTGAAATTTTACCCTAGAAAATCGATTTGGGCGTTTTTGATTGAGCCCATTTCGAGTGAAATTGATGATTTCATTAGGTTAGAAACTTGCTTAGGAGCATAAGGGTGCTTTTAGTTTGCATTTAAGTCCCCGTTCCCGCTCTCTATGCTCGAAAAACGTGAGTGAGGTGGAGAAACCGTCTCATCTCACAATGCCAAGTTTATTTGCTTGGGTAGTGGGCCCCACTAGGTTGCATTGTAGTCGGGAAAGATCATATTTGCCATTGTGGACCTTTGTTGGGTATTGTGGGCAAGATTGGAATTTTTGCCTTTTGTGACGGTCTTATGTCTTACAAAATAAGCGCCTGTTTGGGCTTAAATTGAGTCAGTTTGCCTTGAAATGGACCTTAATGGTAGTTTAGGTCACCTTGAGGCGTGATAAAATCACGTTAGCCTCTTTGCGGTCGTTTTTGAATTTTTGACCGGTTTGCGCTCAAATTGGCGTATGAATTGCCTTTTTATGCCGTAGAAAAATTCCTCATTGCTTTGGGAATGTATTTTGAGTTGTTGGCGGACCTTGTATGGGTCTTGAAATGCCGTTTCTGTTTGTTGTTTTGACTCGTCTTTTTCTTGAAAAGAGGGGCGAGTCGTTTTTGTGCGTTTTTTTGTGAATTGTTTCTGTTTTGTTTGGTTGGGTTTGGGCGGGATTGCCCTTGTTTTTCTTTGCAGGTTGTTGTTTTTTTTTGGATTAGTCCATTTTACGCCGTCATAATGCCGAAATTTCGGCTGACGTTCTTTTGTTTATTCTTTTGATCGCAGGGTACTATTTGGGACCTATGGGGTCCGTTGTTGAGGTTTTGGAAAAGGAGGATGATCCCGGAGGAGCTGCAGTGACCGAGGAGGCTGACGTATCTGAGGCGGTGGTGGAGGATGCTTCCGTAGAGGAGGAGAGGCGGCTGATGTGGCCGGCTTGTCCTTTTCAATGTGGCTCATAGACAGGATGGCTGATGATTGGGGGTCAGCACCGGGGTGGTGCGTCGCATCATGGTCCTTGGCCTCCTTATCATCCGAAGTCTGCCAGACACTGTCTTTATTTTTGTCGTGGAGCAGGAATGAGGTATTACCATGATGGTAATCACCTCTGCTTCCGTTGTTGCTCCTCTGTTTCTTGTGTTGCTCCCTTTCTTTTCTGTTTGAGAGAATAGAGAGTGCTTAGTTCGGTAGGTGGCGAATAGCCCCCAGTTCGTTGTCTTAGGCCAGTGTCTGTATGATAGATGGTTGTTTTAGGCCAGTGTCTGTATGATAGATGTCTATACTGGATCCTGTTTGTATGGTCAATTGTCTGTATCAAACGTGTGTCGATGTATTTTGCGTGAGGCGGTTTGTATATATGTGTTTTTGGATTGTAGCTCATTTTGTGATTTTTGGCTTTTTTGTGTTGTGTTTCGGAGGAGCGCTGTCGACCGTCGATTCTTCTTTTGCTTTGCACCAGTTCCTGCATCGTTAGTGTAGAAAACAGGCAACAGATAGCACATATGCATAAACGTAAACACGTAAAAGCATTCGATTTAACCAAAAAAGTTTGGAATTTTAAATGATATTTGAAAATTCCACGACAAATCGTCACGTTTAGATATCAAAAGGAATTAATTACGAAAATTGAGCAATTAACTCGTGTCTTGAATTAAATTGCATCGGAAATTATTGAAATTGATTTGTGACTCGAAAAATTTCAAACTCAAACCGTCACAGATAAATTTTAGAAAAGATTTTTACGAGTGTATTTGATTTTTGAGGTCAAGACTCGAATTTGTGAGCGCTTGAAATTTGAGGAAAATTGTCGTCGTGTTATCAATTTTCGATTTTATTTTGATGGAAATTTGCGAAAAAGCGAAAAATTTTCGGATTTTCGACTGACATGGAAACGATCCGTTGCGGATCGGGGCGACTAGCCCTTCCCCCCCTTAAAAAAAGAAAGAAAAAGCCGTATGTTTAAAGCTGCGTCATGGAAACCGTGTCAGATTTCGTGAAACGCGAAAATAAGGAAATGTGAGTGTGAGGAAACACAAAATGTCCTGGATCATCCCGAAGGGGCGCGAGCGTCCTGGCGGGAAGTTTGAGGTGTCAGGAGAGAACACAAGTTGAAAGAGACAAGTCAACAGCGGGAATCCTGGGGAAGGCCCAAAGAGGCGCGAGCTGCCTGGCGATGGAAGCCATCTCTCTCCTTTTTCTGAAAAATGCACTGATCATTTTTGTATAAATAGTAATGTTTGTGCTTCATTGTTTCATCATCCGAAACACAAAATCATCTCGACAAAACTTCTTCTTCTTCTTCCACAAAATTATTTTATGGATGCCTTTGAGAATACATTGCGACAATAGTGCCGGGATTTGTCGCCTCCCGAAAGAATCAACCCGTTTGCATGGGAGTTGGTCAATTGTTGGTGCTTCGTCAAGTCAAGGTACAATCCTCATTTCTCGAAGCATGCTCTCGGTTTTGGGATTTGAAACACCATGTTTTCGTTTTCCCAAAAGGTGAAATTTGTCCACTTGCCGAAGAAGTTGGAGCCATTGGTGGATGGTCGGGTTGTGTTCCGGTGCTTCCTCCGACTCGGTTGTGCTACAAGGAGAAATTCCGTTCCATGTTGGGTTTGTCGACAAGTCAAGTCAACTTCCTTCTTGCTCCACATGGTGTGGATATGTTGGCCCTTATCAACATCGTTTCAAACCGATTAGATGCCAATGTCTCGGAGGTGGCTAGGAAAAGGGCTCTTGCCTTTTGCCTTGTCCATGTGTACCTCTTTATTGATGTTTTGAAGAAGGAGGAGCCAAAATGTTATGATAGCATGGCCCTTATACATGTAGTTGAGCAAATGGAGCATGGTAGAGATCCATCATGGTTGGTGCTTGGAGAGATCATCCAAGCTTTGGACAAGGAAGGCTCTTGTGGAGAAGTTCCTTCATTTGGGTCCCCAAGGATCCTCCAAGTGTGGCTATTGGAGAGGCTAAGGTATGTAGAGCCTCCGGTTAATCCTTCTTTTTACTCCTTCCGTCACCTTACCATGAGGAAGAAGTTGTACCCGGATAGTTTTGCTTCTACCGAGGCTTATTAGGCCGCAAGATTGGCGGAGGAGGGTAGTCCTCACATCAGTTGGGTGGTTCCATGGTGGCATTTGGGGTCCTTTACGGGGTTGCCCGCTTCGGATGCTAGTCCTCGTTCTTTGATGGTGGTGGGTTTGAAGGTTGTTTCCTTCATTTATGCCAAAAGGCTCATGAGGCATATGGGGCGTCAACAAAAAGTGCCCGCCCAAGATACTCTTGTCCAAGGGAATGTTTTCCGGAACTTCGAGCTTGCGGAGTTCTTCGAAAGATGGTGGGCCACTCGGCCGCTTTGGGAGGTACCAAACCCCGTTGCCACGACATGGGTGATTCCCACCTATGTCAAGTGGTCACGTGCTCCGTCCTTGGAAGAGAGGTCCAAATTCCGTAAGGACGAGGTTGTCGACTTGAAGTATCTAGAGGTTGGCTAGGCGAACCGTGCCTTCTTTGAGGAGTATGTTGATGGAGCTACCCCAGATGTGATGTGACCACCGAAAAGGAGGAGTTCCGGCCCCAAGAATACGGTGAGCCGTGCATTGGCTCTTTTTGGGTCGAACATGCGGTCTTGTGCTAGACCGGAGGCCGTCGCCTTTTTAGATCCGTTGAGGATCCGTTACGAGGAGGAAGTCCGTGCTAGGTGGGCCAACAAGAAGAACAAGGGTAAGATGTACCCCGAGGGAAAAGGTAAGGGTAGAATGGAAGAGTGAAGACCTCCATTACCCGTTTTATTATTATGTTGTATTATTGCTGTGAGTTTTTATTATGTTCTACTAGCTAGTTATTGTGTGTTTTGTGCTAGTTTTATTATGTGAGCTGTTTTAGTCGACACCTTAGCTTTGACAAGTTGTAGACTCGTCGAGCTTTATTTGTTGTTGAAATTGTAATCCGTCCCATTATTAATTAAATAAGAGGATTGCTCGTGTCAAAAATTGTGAACGCTTGTTTCTTCCATCCATTTTTTAAGGGCAATTCGGCATGAATCGTCCTAAACATTTGCACTTGGGAAATGGAATTTTTGTGGGAAGGGAGAAAGGCTTATTCTTGTATTTTTGTGGGAAAGGGAACGCTTTTCCCTTTTTTTTAATGGGGATGTTTTTTGTATGTGGGGGTTTTTGTCGTATGTGGATGGTTTTTTTTATTGTGGGGATGGTTTTGTTTTTGATTTTGGGGATGGTTGTATCCTTCTTGTGTAAGAAAGGACTGCCCACGTATTCACCTGAAGAGGTGAAATCAAACCATGATCGTAGTTCGAAATGTTTTGTAAATTTGATTGGGTTTTGTGGCTGTATCCCTCATGTATAAGAGGGACTGCCTACGTATCCACCTGAAGGGGTGAAATCAAACCATGCTCGTAGTTCAGGGGTTTTTTGTTTTAGTGAAAATGGATGTTGCCTTTGACAGATCAAAGGACATTCGAATCGGGCAAGGTGCCGCAACTTAGACTCGATAAAACATGCAATTTCAAATCAGAACGCGTTGAGGAACTTGACTTGAAAAGGGTTGAGGTGGTTGCTAGTTGGAAACTAGGCTGAGGTTGTTAGTTGCTATGGTTCAAGGGTAGTATTTCTTGAGTTGGTCTAGGTTGGTCGGGTTTGTCAAATCCTCCCCATCTCGGTCACTCAGTCTCACTGCGCCCTCCGAAAGTACTTTCTTGACCAGGTATGGCCCGGCCTAGTTGGGTTTGAATTTTCCCCTCGGATCGATGGGTAGCGGTGCTCGGGCTGACTTGAGGACCAAGTCGCCCTCCTTGATGTTCCTGGGTTTGACCTTCTTGTTGAACGCCCGTTGTATACGTCTTTGGTATAGCTGGACGTTGTGCAAGGCGTTGAGTCGTCGTTCATCTAGAAGAGTGAGTTATTCATACCTTCGACGGGCCCATTCCGCCTCAGGGACTTGACTCTCCAGTAGGATGCGTAGAGAAGGGACCTCTAACTCTACCGGTTGAACCGCCTCCATACCGTATGCTAGGTAGGAGAGTGTGGCGCCTGTCGGTGTTCGAATGGACGTTCGGTATCCCCAGAGTGCGAATGGGAGTTTGCTCGGCCAATCGCGGTAGTTGTCTTGCATCTTCTTGATAATGGTGACAAGAGTCTTGTTCGGTGCCTTCACCGCTCCGTTAGTTTGGGGATGGTAGGGGGATGATCGGTGACGTTTGATCTTGTATTTGTCCAGCAAGGCCTGAGTTTCCGCCCGGAAGTGAGAGCCTTGATCGCTGATGATTTTATGGGGTACCCCATACCGGCAGATGATGTTGTTTTGGATGAACTTGGCCACTTGTTTGGCGGTCAAGACTGCATATGACTCCACTTCTACCCATTTGGTGAAGTAGTCGATGGCGACAAGGACGAAACAATGTCCCTTGGTGCCTACCGGGTTGACTTTCCCGATGATGTCGATCCCCAAGTTGAGAAAGGCCAGGGTGAGGTCATGGTGTATAAAAAGGATGGTGGTATGTGTTGTATGTTGGCGAAGATTTGGCAATTGTGGCAATGTTTGACGTAGTTACGGCAATCGGCTTTCATGGTGGTCCAGTAGTAACCTAGCCGTGTGATTTTCCGGGTAAGCATCATTGCGCTCATGTGAGGGCCACATTCTCCGTCGTGAACCTCTCCCATGACTTTCTTGGCTTTGTGATGGTAAATGAAAATGAGGAGAATTCCTTGGGGTGTTATTTTGTATAGTTGATTTGGTTTATCACGAATTGTGATGCAAGTAAACGGATGGCTCTTTGTCCTCTTTGATCAGAGTTGGGAGGGAATTCGTTTTTGGTTTTGTAGTTGAAGATGGCTTGGTACCAAGGTTCATCATGGCTTTCCTCGTCGTCGTTGATGGCACAAATGTGGGCTGGCGTGCTCCTTCTCTCGACATATAGGGGCATTGATGTTATGTCGTCAGGTATGTTGACGAGCGTGGCAAGTTTTGCCAGGGCATCAGCAAATTGATTTTCCTCTCGCGGCAAGTGGAAGTAGTCGATTTGGTCGAAGAACTCGGCCTCTTGATTGATCTTTGCTCGGTAGGGAGCTAAGCTGTCAGATCGAATTTTCCATGATCCGGACACCTGATTGATGATGAGCGAGGAATCGCCACGGACCCTCAGTCTCTTGATGCTGAGTGTGATGGCTGCTTGTAGGCCGATGAGGCATGCTTCATATTCAGCGGCATTGTTGGTGACGGCAAAGTCTAGTTTGCCTGAGATCGGAACATGTTCTCCCTCCAGTGATATTAGAAGGATTCCTACCCCGAGTCCTCTCAGATTGGATGCACCGTCGAAGTATAGGTCCCATGCGTCGGAATCGGCACAAAGGATGTCTTCATCAGGAAGTGACCATGTGTCAGTCGTTAGATCCTCGTTGACGGGATTCTCTGCTAGGAAATCGGCAACTGCTCTTCCCTTGGTAACCTTGACGGGCACAAACTTGAGATCAAACTCGGACAGCATGAGTGTCTACCTAGACAACCTTCCGTTTAGTACGGGTTTTTCGAAGATGTATTTGACCGGGTCCATCTTGGAGTAGATGTGGACCGTGTAGCTGAGCATGTAATGCCGCAGCTTCTTTGTTGACCATATTAGGGCAAGGCATGTCTTTTCCAGTTGGGTGTACCTTGTCTCGTACTGAATGAACTTTTTGCTGATGTAGTTGATGGCTCGTTCTTCGCCGTCGACCGTTTGTGCTAGCATAGCTCCCATGGCTGTGTTTGTAACAGTCAGGTATAGGGATAAAGGAATCCCCGATTTAGGTGGCATGAGGACAGGAGGTTTGGATAGGATTTCCTTTATCCTGTCGAAGGCTTTTTGGCAGTCGTCGTCCCAATCGGTGTGATCGGAGGCGCGAAGTTTCTTGAATATTAGTTCACAAATCATGGTTAGCTTGGCAATGAAGTGGCTGATGTATTGAACCTAACCGAGAAATCCTCGAATCTCCTTCTCGTTCCTAGGCTGAGGCATTTGTTGAAGGGCTTTGATTTTGGTTGGATCAATCTCAATGCCTCTTTTGCTGACTACATGTCCCAAGAGTTTTCCGGAGGTGACCCCGAATGCACACTTCTGAGGATTTAGTCTCATGTTATATTTCCGCAGACGAGCGAAGAATTTCCGGAGGGCGTTGATGTGGCCGTTCCGTTCCCTTGATTTGACGATCATGTCATCGACATATACCTCTACCTCCTTGTGCATCATATCATGTAGGAGAGTGGTAGCGGTTCTTTGATAGGTTGCTCCGGCGTTGATGAGGCCGAAGGGCATGACCGTATAGCGATATGTACCCCATTGTATCGTGAATGCAGTCTTGTGCATGTCTTCCTCAGCCATTTTAAGCTGGTTGTACCCAGCATACCCGTCTATGAATGATAGGAGAGCATGTTCAACAGTGTTGTCTACCAGAATGTCAACATGTGGCAAAGGGAAGTCCTCTTTTGGACTCGCCCTGTTCAGATCCCTGAAGTCGACGCAAACCCGAATCCTTCCGTCTTTCTTTGGTACGGGCACAATGTTGGCCACCCAGTCGGAGTATTCAAACACTTTGATGAACCCAACCTTGAACTGTTTGTCCACTTCTTCCTTGATTTTCAGGGCCCATTCAGGACGCATTCGGCGTAGCTTCTTCTTCACAGGTTTAGCTCCGGGCTTAATGGGTATCCGGTGCTCTGCAATTTCCCTGTCAATCCCAGGCATATCTCTGTAGGACCAGGCGAACACGTCCTTGTATTCGTGGAGGAGGTCAATGAACTGTTGTCTTTCCGAGGGGTCCAGGGTTGTCCCTACCCTAAGTTCTTAAGGTGTGTCGTTGGTTCCTACGTTAATAGGTTCGGTCTCCTCAATGATGGGGGTTCTGGTTTCCCGTTTGTCAAGTTCTTTGGCTAGGTGAGGTGGGTAGTCACTCAAGTCAAATTCCTCATAGTCATTCAGAATTGCATTGCAGTTAAATTGAGACGAGTCATAAGCAAATTTAGCGTTCATTAAGTTGACACGAGCGAAAAGCTCGGAGAGGACAAACATCTCATAGTCATTCAGAGGCGACACAGTAGAGGAGGTGGCCCCTGGAACAGGCTCCAGGTTGTCACCTTTCGCGGGCGTGGGGATGACCCTTGTAGACTCAGCCTCTGAATCAGCCACGACCTTATGATAAAACAGTGGGAAGGGGACCTTGACCGGGACATCAGGAGTGTTAGGAGCTATGACAGACTCTGACTCCGACTCAGACTCAGATTCTTCCTTACTTCCCTCCTTGAACATAGGGCCTTCTCTAGTTGTGATCTTGAGAATTCGACCTTGGCGATCGTTCCACTTGACGGTTTTCCTCTAGCCTTGTGTAGCCTTTTTCCGGGTTAGTGTCGGAGATCAAGGCGGTTGGGTCAAATTGATTGTCCTTCAGGGAGATGTTGATGATGTCCTCATAGTCGAGGTGCTTGATGTTATATTCTCCAAAGAGGAGAGTGACAGCTTGTCCGTCGAGGTATGACGACGGCTTAGACTCGGTTGAAGCAGCTTCGGTGTTGTCGGCGATGAAGTAGCAGTCCTAGAAGACTTCCATACCCGGGTACCTGGCCTTGGCTACAGCGTCATAGATCGGCTCCGGAAAGCCATGGTAGAGCTCTGATTCTCCCTCGGGGACAAAGTATCCATTGAGGGTCAGATGATAGGGACGGAGGATAACCCCGTGCTGTTTGCATTTTCGAACTAGGAGGTTCATCTCCCGGATATATTCATCGGTAGGCTCATATCCCAGTCCGAAGGGAATGTTGGGGACCTTAGCCTGTTTGAAGGGAGGTAAGGTGCTCTTAAGTGGATTGAGGGGCAAGCCCGGGAAATAACCCTGGCGCATCATGATACGGTTGACTGTGAGATTAGCAAATGGGTCACAATCAAAGGGTGTTGATTCATCAGTTATGGCGTTCACGGCTTGGAATCCGCACATTTCATTGTCATCCTCCTCAATGGCCTGGTAGGCTATTCCCTTTCTCATGGCAACTTTGATCGGGGAAGCAGGAATTGTGATTGTTTTCCCGTTGAAGGGGACCCTGATTTTCTGGTGGAGAGTCGAGGTAACTGCTTTGACGGCGTGAATCCAGGGACATCCCAGGAGCATAATAAAAGAGGCGTCGATGTCGACCACCTGAAAATTGGTTTGTCTTTCCAGTGGTCCGGTTGCGACAATCAGAGTGATAAGCCCTACGACCTTGCGACGAGTGTCGTTGTATGCGCGTACTCTTTGATTTGTTGGGACCAAATCAGCTTCCTTAATACCCAGTTTGTGAGCAGCCTTGAGGGGAATGACATTCACCGCGGACCCGTCATCTACAAGGACCATGGGCACATTCTTCCTGAGACATTATACGGTAATTTACAGGGCAAGGTTATGGTTGGCTCCGAAGGGAGGGATATCTTCGTCGGAGAAGACGACTGGGTTGTTCAAGTCAGGGGCGTCCCTTGTCATATGTGCCACTATTTCTTCAGGGGAAGAGGTGGAGGGCACGGTTAATTTTCCCAAGGCTTGCAGTAGAGCCTGTCGATACTCAAAGGATGTCGCGATCAGTTGCCAAATTGAGATTTCGGCTTTTGCCTTCTGAAACTGTTTGAGGATTGAATTCTCAGGAGCTCTTGGTTGAGTGTCCGCTTCCGGGACGACTTGGTCGTTTGTTGTCGGAGCGACCGTTGGATTGTTCGGGTTCTGATAGGGGCGTCCGAACTGGGTAAGGTGACCGATCTCTTTCGCCCGTTTCTCTTTCTCTGGGACAAGGTAGACATCTTCAACATCATCTCGCCAGATGCCATTGATTTCAGGATCTCGAAGGCACCTTGGAGGGGTATTCCTCGGCGGGAGTTTTTGTGAGGGATATTTCTGTGAGGGTAATTTTTGGGAGGGTAGTTTTTGTGGGGGTGATTATTGTGAGGATAATTATTGTGAGGTGCATGCCAGAATGGTCGTGGGAGCAATCCGTCCTGGTGAGGGTAGTTTTGGGCGCTCGGAGGACTCTCCCTCGGGCGTGGTGGCGGAGGATTGAAGATAAGTCGACGGTAGGCATCGTTAAGTTGGGTGATCCTTTCGGAGAGACTGGCTATGGATTCCTCAACCAGTTGGAACATCGTGAGCATAGTGGCGGCATTGAACACAAATACCCCGTCTGATGGATCTTTTTCCAAGGCGTTCACCTCGTCATCAACTGGCAGGATGAGGTGTGAGCAGTCCAGAGTTGGCTCATCCTTAGAGATGGCGTGGATTCCCTGAGGATTTGTTTTGTTGTTTGGCTTAGTCAGCGGGGGTAAAGGCAAATCCCCTTTCTCAATCATGTCTTGGATGATGTGTTTGAGTTTGAAGCAGGTTTCAGTATCATGCCCCTTCTCTTGATGGTACTGACAATCGGCATTGGGGTTCCAGAAGCGGGATTTCATAGCATCGGTCGGATCCGGGGTGGGTCCGATTGGTTGTAACTTTCCCTGGTTCATGAGCCTCTTCAAAGCACTTGCATAAGTTGACCCTATATTAGTGAACACTCTCTGGGGGCGTTCAGCTCTCTTAGCAGATGGTTCAACGAGGTTGGCTTCATCAATTTTGTTCGTTTGGCTGTAGGGACGAGATCCGGTTGAGGTGGATCCCTGGTAGCCTCTGCTGTTGATCTTGGCCAAGACGTCCTTCCGGAGGTCATCTTCAATGCGTGTCCCCAGAATTTGCAGATCCTGGAAGGTCTTAATATTTTGGTACCTTATTAAGTTGGCGTACACTGGACGGAGATTGTTGACGAACGTTTCCACCAAAGTTGACTCACTCGGCTTACTGACCAATTGAGTACTCACCCTCCTCCAACGGGTCAAGAACTCGGTGAACCCCTTCTTGTCGTTCTGGGTTAGAACCTCGAGAGTATGGGTATTGGCTTGGATTTCAACATTGTCAGCATATTGTTTGGCGAATTCAACTGCGACCTCATCCCAAATAGTAAGGTTCTTCGGATCAAGGGAGTAGTACCATTGGCGAGGGATCGGTTCCAAAGAGGACGGAAAGATCCGAGTGAAAAGTTCCTGTTTGACCCCCTTAATGGCCATGTAGTCTTTGAAGGGACATATATGATTGAGCGGGTCCTCCACTCCTTTCAACTTAGGTACATCAGTTAGGGTAAAGTTGTCGGGTAATTGATCCCCAACAAATTCGAACCTTCGGTTGTTCTCAAGATGGATATTGTTACCCCGGGCTAGGAGCTGTTCTTCCAAGAGCTTTAGCCTCTTCTCAGTTTCAGTCAGAGGTAGAGGATTATGTTCTCCAGTTTCTTTGTCTTCCAGGGCGTCGATACGGGTCTCGACGCGATCCAGGGTGACCTTAAGAGCGGTGAGCAGGCTTGTTAGCTGATCAGTCGTGACATCTCTATTGTTATCATTGTTGTTATTGTTGACAGACGAAGTTGAAGACGAGGCCATGGCTCTGAGGCAGAAAAATGGCTCACATTACAACTCAATCCGACATGGCTCGAAGACTGAACGCAGAAAACACGAAGGACGAGACAAAGATCAGACTCAACAGGACAAGGATGACCGTGTGTGGTTCCTCGATGCTGACTCGATTTATGACGTGATGATGCTGACCGAACTTTTGACACGCGTCCAATGTAACGGCGTGACGCCATTGGATGAGTCTCGTGGTGAGACGACTCATAAGTAAAGACCAATAAGTATGTTTGCTTCGACTCGATAGACACGAGGCAGAATTGGAATGGTGGAATGAAGTTTTCGAAAATAGGAATTTTCAAAAGATTCATTTGTCGCTTTGTGGACAACTTCCGAAGATAGAGATCTCTGCAAGTCGGTCAGTTGAAATGGTCGTCTTAAGTTTATTTGCAAAAGACGGTTTGAGTTTGAGTCGGCTCGGAAAACAATGTATTGTCTCCCAAGACGGTTTTTGAAATTCAAGATTGTATGTTTTGAAAATCGAGTTTTAAATGTTTGAAGAAGTCTCGGGGATGGTGCATGGTCCTCGGGATCTCGAAAGTGTCTCGAGAAAAGGATGTGTGCTTTTCTCGGGTTTTGAACGAGCCATTGTCGGCGCGAAATGGGTTAAAATCCGTGTCTAGACGCGGCGATTATAACGGCGTGAAAAGGTGGTTTGAAATGGTTGTAGAAAACCTGGTTTGAAAATCGTCATTACGACGGCCTAGAAAGGCGTACAATGGTCGGCGAAAGACCGAGGTTCAAAATAGCCATTATAACGACGCAAAAAGGTGATTTTGAAAGTTTGAACATGACACGGATGAACTTATGATCAAGTAGCACATAAGCACTCACAGTTTCATTATATTATGCATTATTCTGACACGGCTTTTGGCTTAGAAAGGTGGGTTACACACCAAGCAATCAAACCCTGATTTGCGAGAGCGATACTAATCCAAACAAAATGTGTAAGGAGGGTGCCCTAGCCTCGTGCTTGAAAGTGATGAAAGCTCTTTGACGAAACAGAAATGTGTAATGTCAACGGTATGCTTGACTCAATCGGGATTCGAAACGCGGGGATGAGAAAACTCATGCCGACGAGACGAGCCAATTGGCCGAAAAGGGTTAGGTTGTGGGCCCGGACAAGGAACCCGACCGTGACCGAAGTATCAATTAATGCATTCCAACCAAGACCTCGTTCGAGTCTCACCATCTAGGGATCACAAAGACGTAAGTGTCCTAGTTATCCCCAGTGGAGTCGCCAATCTGTGGACAAGGCCCACCTGCGTATGCCCAGCCGATATGTGGACAATGGCAACGGTCTTTTTGAAAGCCACCTCGGTGGCGTAAAGATGCTTTCGACCGGATCGTTTTAGATCGGTCGGTTTCATCTTGGTAAGGGTCTCGAAATGATTAGAGATGTTCGTAGTCGCCACCAAGCATTTGTGGGATGCTTGGAACCCGTTCGAAATCCACTTCATACCTCGGTTAAATCGAAGCACAAAGCAACGTTTGACATAGGTACTAAAAGATAAGGAAATTGTCCCTCTTTAGCATCCTATCTCTAGAATGACTCTCGTATACCCTGGATAAGGTTGTCCACTATCCAAAGTTTCTGAGTAAGAGGTGAAGGTACGTATTGGGAAGCCCTTTAATCTGACACCCAATCCCGCCCACGGTAGCGGCCTCTACTGATCGGTCTTGGTTGGTTGAATGCAAAAGTTGATAAAACGGTTTAAATGCATGAATGCGCATCCAATAATTTAAACCTAACATGTGAGAGCTTTCTAGGTCGGTTGATTTAATCCAAGTATCAAGTATAAGATGTCGAGTTGGATTAATGATTGATTTGCATGCAAGACGGAAATTAAACATCTATTTACCAAATTAGGTTTATGGTGCATAACATGATCCATTTGTCTTAGTAAGGCATTTTGCAAATGTGATTTTGTATAAGCAAATAGTCATCTGACCCGTCCTATATCTGGGCTAACCGGAGTCGGGATATCCTGGACTAATGCTGGAAAGGGAACAGGCACTGTGCTAGACGGCTACATGAGGCGTGAGCCAGCCGGCGGTACAAGGGGCCTCTGCTGGTTTTGAAAATGAGAATTGAAAGGCCTGTTTTAGGCGCGGGTGATACGATCCCGCTAAGTGTTCACAAATTAAGATGTGGTCGTTGGTCACGGTCGAATCAAAACACAATTTATAGCTCCACAAACAACTCTACAATTAGTAAAGAGGCAAGTAAAGGTCGGATCCCAAGGGACAGGAGTTGAAATGAGATTTCTATTGTAACTAGTGGTGTCTAAGGGGTGTCACAAATTGGGTTGATATAGAAGGTTACTAAACTAAAATAGCAATGAAAATAAACTAGCAAGATGAATTAAAAAGGGGTGTAAACAATTGATTAAAGGCACTAGGGTATCATGGGATCATAGGGGAATCATGGGATATGATCATACAAACATGTTCTCAAATTATAAGCAAGCAATTATTGTTGTGATGGATTGAGTTGGGTTATATCTTACAATCCTAGGAAAGTGTGGGTCCCGGAGCCGAATCGATTAGATTGTACAACACCTACAATTCGACTTAATCTTCCCTACTCAACAACATGCATGGTCTAATGAGACTCGAGTTGGGTTATGTCTTACAAGTCTCATTGAAAAGATAGGAGATGATAGTAAATGCAAGGATTCATAGGCTTAGCATTTCATCAAATATAACATGTGCATGAGTTGAGATCAAAACAAGCAAGCAAATAAAACATGAAAGCATATTAATTTAAGCATGAATCATTCCCCATGTTAGTTTCCCCTAATCACCCATTAACCCTAGCTAAGAGACTACTCACTCATTATCATGTTGATCATGCTAGCAAGGTTGTCAATCATACCAACAATATGAAACATGATGAATAAATGAAAGTAATTAACAATAATTAAAAAGGGATTAAGAGATTACACCTACTAATGATTCCAATAATAAAGCAAAGAATAATAGAAGTACTTGAATGCTTGATTGAGAGGTTGTCAATCTCCCAACAATAACCCAAAATAATCTTCAATTACCCAAAATAAAGGATGAACAAAAGAGAGATTAAAGAACTAGAACTTGGATTAAAACTTGATTAATACATGATTACAATATTAAAGAGAGATTTGATTGATATTAACTACACTAATTATTGATAAGAAGAACATGCTCCTCTAATTAGACTAATGGGGTATTTATAGTGGAAATTAGGGAGGATGCATTAGGGTTAACTAAGGGCTAAACTAGTAATTACACTTTTTAAGTTGAGCAAGGAGGACCCGGTATTTTTGGAGAGAAGGGCTTCTCTTTTCGTAGCTTGAAGAAGACAATCCGTGCTGGAGCAGAATCCGGGCGGATAAGGGTCGGGACGGGCGGATTTCGGCTTTGGAATCCGAGTGATTTCAGAGGAATCCGGGCGGATTGTGGAGGGGAATCCGAGCGGATTGTGCAAAGACGCTCGGATTGTGCTGGAGCTGGACGGACGGATTGGTGACAATCCGCTCGGATTATCAGTCAGCAACAATTCTTCTTCTTTTCTTCCCTTTTCTTCATAAATTCCCTGGGGATTTCCTTGGGGACTCAAGGATCTTTTCTCAACATTGCTCTTCTACTATAATATGTACAAAGGCCTTCTAATCTTGTCTCTCCTTGATGCTTGGTCATTGAATTCGATCAATTTAGTCTCGTTTTGCCATGAAAATGCAAGATTCTTACTCCTTTCCTACCAAGGGATCAAAATCTCAAAGAATATGCAAAACAAAGAACTAAAGATAAGAAATGACCCAAATAAGCACTAAAAAGCATGGAAACAAGGCTAATTCGGGGGCTAAATATGCGCCAATTATGGTCACATCAAATATCTCCAAACCGAACCTTTGCTCGTCCCGAGTAAAGAGGTGACAAAGACTAGGACCAATACTAACCTATCCTAATAATATAGCCGATATGAGACAATTAGCGGGTCTCACTCCGCCCCTTCAACTCACAACAAGACAACCATGAGGTAGGATGCCTTCTTGCAAGGCACGGTGGATCTTGCCAAAATGGCGACACATCCAATCATTAAGCACATAAAATCATATAATGGATGCATCTACAAAAAGAATAGCCACTCCCTCATCAAGTGGCGGAAATTATCTACAAGGGAAGCAATTCAAGGGTACACAATCCTTCATAGATGCAATTTGTTCAAACTACTAAGCCTAGAAGGATACCAATAAATCACCTCCAAGTTGTGTCAAGCTAGGGTACCTTTGTCCTCAATCGTTAAATGCTTTGGTCAAGAGTAGACTCCCTATGGTGTTAGAAACACTGGAGGATCGCGGAATTCCCCCTCTTGCCTAGACAAGAAGAAGGGCCGTCCCCTCTCTACCATGCACAAAAATGGATATGATGGATAAAGGGATCAATAGATATTTGAGTTTCATTTTGGGAGTTTGCTTTGGTTTTTGTTTTCCCCCCAATTTCTTGTGGCATATAACATTTGAGAACACTTTCTTGCCATTTCTTTTGATTTTTGGCATTTCAATACTTGACAACTTTCAACTTTTGCATTTTCTTTTGAACATTTTCAAAGTCACCCCAATTAGTAACGAGGGTGCCTTGTATTTGAAGCTTAGGAGTTCTATTTTTGCTCCTCTTTTTCATTTGATGCATTTTTGCAAACTTTCTTTCACTTTTCATTTCATTGAACTCAAATTTGAACAATTTCTTTTTGTGCCCATTCCCTTTGATGACAAAATGTGGTAGAACATGGATGAATGATGGTTGCATGGTTTCAAGGGTCACCTTGGAATAAACGGTAGCCAAGGAGTTATCACACCACAAGGTACTCTTGACTAGGCCTTAATCCATGGGTCAAAGGATACTAGCATGACACATCCTAGGGTGTTTTACAAGTATTCTAACAAGCAAAGTCTTAAGAAGAAAAAGCATCTACTAGGGCCTATATACACTTGTCAAGCTTCCCAAGTAGACGGTTTCGCAAAAATTTTTCTAACATGCAAACTATATGCCATGATGCAACTAACATATATACATCCTAATGCATATGATTCTACCAACTAATATGCCATATAAACTAAATGCAAGTCCTAAGTTCACATTGTTATACCGCATCAATCAAAATAGAGCCACATAGTCATTAACATAAAGAGGAAAAAAGAGATTGGAAAGATCATACCATGCGGTCTTCAATATCCTCATGTCTCGGATGTAGCATAGTCGATCAATGTGAACAAGGATAGAACAAACACAATATATACAAAATAATATATACAAAGGAAATGAACTTGTTTTTGGGTTTTTCAGTTTTTCCAATTTTTATGATTTTTGAAATTTTTCAATTTTTTTTTTTTTTTTTTTTTTGAATAAGAGTTAGATGTTAGAATTCCCATCCCCACACTAATATGGGCATTGTCCTCAATGGCCAAAATGATGGAAATTATGCAAAGATGATGCATGATTTCTATACTAAATGCAATCTATACTAAGCTACACTACATGATGCATGGTTTTTGTTATGACGGAGAGGATAATTTAGATTACCTCCCGTTGCGTATGCATTAACTTCCCCAAACCGAGTGAGACACTATTGCTAATGTCCAAGGATGGGTATAGTTCATGCACACACTATGCTATGCATGAAATTAATTTGTCATTTTGGATTTTGAAAATGGGAACTATAGAATGAGAACACCTCAATGGTACCGAGGTGTGAGTCCTTTGATGTTGCTAGGACTACTCCAACAATGATCAAAATGAAATAAAATACAAAGAGAGAAATAGACAAACCATGAGAGTGTAGGAGTCTCCAAGGCTTGCTAATCTTCCATCATGCTATCACCATCATCACTTCCCTCATGAGAAGTGGTCACATTGCCGCTTTCCTTGTCATTTGCTTCTTCACTTTCTTCCTCATCTTCATCTTCATCATCTTCACCATCCTTTTCTCCTTCACTTGATTCTTCCTCAATATTATCATCAACTTCTTCATCATTTCCAACAACCTCATTGTCACCCGAAACGCCCCTAGATGCACCCGGAAATAAGACTTCTCTATCCGCCCAACTAGGCAAAGGACAAGATGGCAAGTAGTCCTTCCCTAGCTAAGTGTAGGAGGGGAGGATATTGAGCCAAATAAGCATTTTTCCGAACTTCATAGGCTTGCTTGTGCATTGCTTGCATGAGAAGAGTCACATAGTCTTTCCCAACTTCAACTCCTTCCGGCTTGAACTCTTCATACTCAAAGGGGTAAGGTGGTATGACAATGGAAGAGGAGGGAGTTTCAAGATCACCCTTTTGTTGTTGAATGATATACTCGGCTTCTTTGGAAAGGGGAAGTAGATAATTGGTCCGGTGGACGCTTAGACGACAAATCTTTGAGGGCAAGGTGAACGATCTAGCTTCACTAGTGAGCCATCCATACTTAGTGTCAAGGGGGTTTTGGGCAACCCACTTGAACTCGTGAATCATAGTATGCATATCAACAAGATGGCCACCCTCCTTTGCTTTGTACTTGTTATCCTTATTGAAGTTAGGATCAAAGTGCTTGGCTAGGAGTGTAACTAGGCCGCCATTGACAATAACGGTCGTGCCCTTCTTCCCACTATCGATGTTGAGCCATCTATCTACCAAGAGCCTCAAAGAATTGTAAGGCTTGGTGTGAATTCTTCCGATATTCAAAGCCGATTCAAAGAGAATAAAATCAAGTCTTGTGAAATGATTGGTGTCTTTCCTAGCAATTATGGTATTTCCCACAACCTTGTGCCATACTCTTATGCCCGGATGGTGGACCAAAAGAGCACGACTCGCATGAAAATCCTCAAATTTCTTCCCGGAGATTGCCTCCCAAAGAGGTTCGGGGTCATACTTTCCATAATGCTTAAGATAACGCGATTCATCACTAAGACCCAAAATTTCACCCAATTCCTTAAAGGTAATGCATCTACTAACATTAGCTAGACGAAACTCGAGATTTTCTCTATTCTCAACTTTGGTGACTTTCAAAGAACTTAAAAATTCCAAGGTAAGGGAGGGGTATGTCAATTCTCTTGTTTCAAACAATTTCTTTAACCCCATGTCATTGAAAAAGGCTATTATTTGTTCAAGAACACCCAATTTTTGTAAGGTATCTTCACATATGAATTTGGTGGATTGTAATGACTTCATAGCAAACTTGACAAAGGTATTTCTATGGGTATCGGAAATAAAAGTTACCTCCGGATAATGCAAAAGTTGATCAATTACCGGAGTAGAAGGTGTTGTTGCTCCCATAGAAGGTTGTTGTTGTTGTTGCACTTCCAAGTTTGGTGTTGCTACCACCATAGCCAATGCTTTCTTTGTTTGAAGAGCCTTTTGCCTTTGTGAGAGTGCCTTAGCCTTTGGTGCCTTTGTTGCCTTTGTTGCTCCCTTAGTCCTTGCCATTGATGAACTTAACCAAGAAAAGAATGAAAAATCTTCAATTTGTAGTATGCCCAAATCGATTTGAAGGTGAAAGGCTTTGCCTTTATGAAAACAAAAATCGACTCAAAGGTTGAAGATTTTGTGCTTGGTTTTGATTTTTGTTGAAGAAGGAGTGATTAATTTGTTGTTGGAAGGATGGTTTGATTTGATTTTGGTGAATGTTGTTGAGGGTTTTTGTTTTTGTGATGGAGAGGATGAGGGTTTTGATGTTGTGGGTAGTGTTTATGAATGAATGAATGAATGAATGAATGAAGGTGGGAGGGGTTTTAAAGAGGCCGAAAATTTCGAATCTGCAGGGGCAATCCGTGCGGATTCTGCCCAATCCGTGCGGATTCTGCTCTTTCTGAACTTTGCAAAACTCGCCTAAAGACGGGTGGATTTGTGACAATCCGCTCGGATTTGCTGAACACGGACGGGCGGATTTGCTCAAAGACGGACGGATTTTGCCCGAGAAATTTGCTTGTTTTCCTCAGCTGCAAAGACGGACGTCTTTCTTTCAGGACGGACGGATTCTTCAAGACGGGCGGATTCTGTGGAATCCGCTCGGATTTTAGCACAGTCAAGAAATTTTCAAAATTCAGCTCAGTTTAGGGCGGGCGTCTTTTCTGCAATACGCTCGGATTCTGCAAGACGGGCGGATTCTTGGGAATCCGCTCGGATTCTTCCTCTGTGTACACGGATTCAGTTCCACCCGTGCACAGCGCATTTCCCTTATCATTCTTTCATTCTTTCTTCAAGTCTTGTGTTCTTCATTGTGGGGGCACTACTAAGGCATGGATAGCCTAGGCAATTGCCATCCTCACACTAAGGTAAAGCACTACACATCAATTGAAATTGTTAGTCCCTACCTCACTTCTCTCTTACATGACAATTATTTTGATCAAAGTAAATAAAAATCCAAACATGACAAAAATGCAATACAAGAATTGAAATGTAAGTTAGGGAGTTAGAAATATTTACAGGTGGTGGTTTTGGGAGGACTCCACCAAACTCTCATTCTTGATGAGATGTCAAGGGGGCATGTCCAAGGTGTTGTTGATGTTGCTCAACACCTTGAAGAAGTAATCAAAAGCTTGTTCATTATCATGGTAGAGGTTCTCAATAGACCTTGGCCCTTGTTGTTGGTCTTGATTGATGGCATTACCAATGTAGGGATTAAAAATCCCTTCAAACTCGTTGTCCCAAAGACCACAAACTTCATTGAGTTGATCATTGAAAATCTCTTGCTTAGATGGAGACAACTCTCCCAATTTCTTCTCTTGGCCAATGAGGCCATCCTCTTCTCCCTTGGTTGATTTTGATGAGCTTTGAAAGCTCTCCTTGTCACAATTCACTTGCTCTTTGAATGGAGCATCTTCAATTTTCTTCTTCCATTGGGGTTCCGATTTCTTCCTTTCATCCTTTCGGCTATAATGATCAATCATGAAACATGGTTCATGCAAACGAGGAGCTCTCATAGTCTTGTCAAGATTAAAAGTTATGCTTTCATCTCCCACTTCTAGAGTGAGCTCACCATGTTTTACATCAATTACCGCACCGGCGGTGTGTAGGAAAGGTCTTCCTAGGATGATTGGAATGTTGGAATCTTCCTCCATATCAACAATGACAAAGTCCACCGGGATGAAAAACTTCCCAATTCGCACGGGGACATCTTCCCATATCCCTAACGGTGTCTTCGTCGATCTATCGGCCATTTGGGTTGTGATGTTGGTGCATTTAAGCTCTCCCATCCCCAACCTTTTACTCACCGAGTATGGCATGACACTCACACTAGCCCCTAGATCACATAAGGCTTTGTTGATCGTCGTGTCGCCAATGGTACACGGTATTGAGAAGCTTCCCGGATCCTTTAACTTTGGAGGTGAACTCCCTTGAAGTATTGTACTACTCACCTTAGTGAAGGCGATAGTCTCAAGCTTCCGGATCGACTTCTTCTTTGTGAGGATATCTTTCATGTACTTCGCATAGGCCGGAACGTGATTGATTAATTCCGTGAAAGGAATTGGGACTTCCAAATTCTTCACAATTTCCATGAATTTTCCAAGTTGATCATCAAATTTGGGCTTGCCTTGACGACTTGGAAAAGGAAGTCTAATCACAATGGGCTCCTTCTCCTTGGCCTTGTCTTCATTTTTCTTTGAACTTTCTTCTTTTGATGATTCTCCATCTTTGGAGTTTTGCACAATTTCTTCCTTTTCACTAGCTTCCACAACTGCATCCTCAAATTGCTTCTTCGGTGCTTCATACCTAGTACCACTTCTCAAGTGAATGGCACTAACCGTTTCATGTCTAGGGGGATTACTTTGAGGTGGTAATTGCCCCTTTTGTCTTTGTGAGCTCGAAGATGCTAGTTGAGTCAATTGTGTTTCCAACATCTTGGTGTGAGCTAGAATGTTGTTGATGGTGGTTTCTTTTGCTTAGCTATCTTTTTGCATTTGAGTGAAAAATTATTGTTGATTCTTTTGCATTTGGAGGACCGCTTTTTGGACATCAAAACCTTGGTCATTTTGGTGATTGTATGGATTTTGATTTTGGTAACCTTGGTTTTGATTGTAAAAGGGTCTTTGATTTTGGTTTCTCATGGGTGGTGGAGTGTATGTTGTTTGAGGGTTTTGAACATTTTGGCTTTTGTATGAGAGATTTGGATGGAATTTGGTGTTTTCATTGTAAAAGTTGGAATAAGGGGTACCACTCTTGTATGCTTGAAAAGCATTCACTTGTTCATTTGTTCCCCTACATTCACCTTGGTCATGTCCCAAAGTTCCACAATTCTCACATATCCCACTTGGGATTGATGAGGATGCCGTCATGGCATTAACATGATGCTTCGATGATTTTGAGTTTTCCTCAAGTCTAGCCATAGCTTGTTCAAACTTCAAATTGATTGTGTCAATGTGAGCACTAAGTTGAGCACCCAATTGAGTAATGGAGTCCACTTCATACTTTCCTCCTCTAGTAGCCTTGCGAGGTCTACTATATTGTGAGTTATGGACCGCCATTTCCTCAATCTTGTTCCATGTTTGATTGTCATCAACTTCGGTGAACATTCCATTTGATCCCATATTGAGAATGTTCCTAGAATCTTCATATAAACCATTCCAAAATTGTTGCACCAAAAACCATTCGCTAAGTCCATGGTGAGGACATGAGCGACAAATTCCCTTGAACCGCTCCCAAGCTTCATACAAAGACTCTTCATCCCTTTTCTTAAAACCCGTAATTTGAGCTCTTAGCATGTTAGTCTTTTCCGGTGGGTAGAATTTTTTGTAGAAAGCTACAGCCAACTTCTTCCAAGAATCTATTCCAAGGGTGGCCTTATCAAGGCCCTTCAACCATTGCTTTGCGGTGCCGATTAAGGAAAAAGGAAATAAGACCCATCTAATTTGGTCTTGAGTCACGCCCGTTTGAGAGATAGCATCACAATAGTCGCAAAAGGTTTCCATATGGGAATGAGGGTCCTCACTAGGCATCCCCCCGAATTGGCTCCTCTCAACTAATTGGATGAAGGCGGACTTGGCAATAAAATTTCCGGTGAGATGTTGCGGTGTAGGAGTACCATTTGGTAGATTCTCCTAGGTGGGTACGGAGTGTGACGAGAATTTTGGCATTGTAGGTGGATTTTGTGGGGTATTGTGTAATGGGTTTTCTTCTCCTTCTATTGCGAAAGGATTGACAAACTCACTAGTGGGTTGAACAACTTCACCAACACCTCTCAAATTCCTCCTAACAAGTCTCCTATTGTTCGTCAAGGTTCTTTCGATTTCACGGTCAAAATGTAACAAATCACCTTGTAACCTTCTAGACATGCAAAATATCAAACAACTCAAAAACAATTAGAACAAACCTTGAGGAGTTTTACTTCCTCAAGGCGAAGAAAGACACAACTAATGACAATAAAAAGAAAACTAAATCAAACAAACATCGTCCCCGGCAACGGCGCCATTTTTGATGCGATCCCGCTAAGTGTTCACAAATTAAGATGTGGTCGTTGGTCACGGTCGAATCAAAACACAATTTATAGCTCCACAAACAACTCTACAATTAGTAAAGAGGCAAGTAAAGGTCGGATCCCAAGGGACGGGAGTTGAAATGAGATTTCTATTGTAACTAGTGGTGTCTAAGGGGTGTCACAAATTGGGTTGATGTAGAAGGTTACTAAACTAAAATAGCAATGAAAATAAACTAGCAAGATGAATTAAAAAGGGGTGTAAACAATTGATTAAAGGCACTAGGGTATCATGGGATCATAGGGGAATCATGGGATATGATCATACAAACATGTTCTCAAATTATAAGCAAGCAATTATTGTTGTGATAGATTGAGTTGGGTTATATCTTACAATCCTAGGAAAGTTTGGGTCCTAGAGCCGAATCGATTAGATTGTACAACACCTACAAGTCGACTTAATCTTCCCTACTCAACAACATGCATGGTCTAATGAGACTCGAGTTGGGTTATGTCTTACAAGTCTCATTGAAAAGATAGGAGATGATAGTAAATGCAAGGATTCATAGGCTTAGCATTTCATCAAATATAACATGTGCATGAGTTGAGATCAAAACAAGCAAGCAAATAAAACATGAAAGCATATTAATTTAAGCATGAATCATTCCCCATGTTGGTTTCCCCTAATCACCCATTAACCCTAGCTAAGAGACTACTCACTCATTATCATGTTGATCATGCTAGCAAGGTTGTCAATCATACCAACAATATGAAACATGATGAATAAATGAAAGTAATTAACAATAATTAAAAAGGGATTAAGAGATTATACCTACTAATGATTCCAATAATAAAGCAAAGAATAATAGAAGTACTTGAATGCTTGATTGAGAGGTTGTCAATCTCCCAACAATAACCCAAAATAATTTTCAATTACCCAAAATAAAGGATGAACAAAAGAGAGATTAAAGAACTAGAACTTGGATTAAAACTTGATTAATACTTGATTACAATATTAAAGAGAGATTTGATTGATATTAACTACACTAATTATTGATAAGAAGAACATGCTCCTCTCTAATTAGACTAATGGGGTATTTATAGTGGAAATTAGGGAGGATGCATTAGGGTTAACTAAGGGCTAAACTAGTAATTACACTTTTTAAGTTGAGCAAGGAGGACCCGGTAATTTTGGAGAGAAGGGCTTCTCTTTTCGTAGCTTGAAGAAGACAATCCGTGCTGGAGCAGAATCCGGGCGGATAAGGGTCGGGACGGGCGGATTCTGGCTTTGGAATCCGAGCGGATTTAGAGGAATCCGGGCGGATTGTGGAGGGGGAATCCGAGCGGATTCAGGCAAAGACGCTCGGATTGTGCTGGAGCTGGACGGACGGATTGGTGACAATCCGCTCGGATTGTCAGTCAGCAACAATTCTTCTTCTTTTCTTCCCTTTTCTTCATAAATTCCTTGGGGATTTCCTTGGGGACTCAAGGATCTTTTCTCAACATTGCTCTTCTACTATAATATGTACAAAGCCCTTCTAATCTTGTCTCTCCTTAATGCTTGGTCATTGAATTCGATCACTTTAGTCTCGTTTTGCCATGAAAATGCAAGATTCTTACTCCTTTCCTACCAAGGGATCAAAATCTCAAAGAATATGCAAAACAAAGAACTAAAGATAAGAAATGACCCAAATAAGCACTAAAAAGCATGGAAACAAGACTAATTCGGGGGCTAAATATGCGCCAATTATGGTCACATCAGCGGGTCAACCTACGGTTATATGCCGTATTCTGGCCATTTGAAAAACGTTGTAAAACGTGTTGAAAAATGGGTATTTGAACCCGATTTGATTTGAAAGGGTCGTTTAGACCGCATTTGTTGGTTTGAAGAACTAGACTCGAATAATCATCATTATTTTGATAATATTCGGTGTCGGGTTCGGCTTAACAAGCTTGACATGAATAGTTTTGAAAACAATTATGAACTAATTGTTTTAAGTTCATTTTGTAGATACCCGTATCCATCGATATTGGAATTTATAGAGAACCCGACAAACACCCGATGATGATAGGACACATGTATTCTTTAGTTGTCATTGTCATTATTTGGGTTCGTTTTACGATGTAGAACGGGCGTCGTCGATGAAGTATTTTATTAATTTAAAGGATATTTAAATTAATGTTTTTTTTAGTGAGTTCATTTTATTATTTTAAATGATATTTAAATTATGGTTTTTTTGAGGTGAATTCAATTTATTTTATTTTATTTTGAATTTATTTTTCCAAGTTTATTTTATTGAAAATAAAATAAATAATTGATTTGAAAAATCATTTTATGAATATATTTGATTAGAAAAATCATTTATTTTAATGTGTTAATTGATTTGAAAAATCGATTTTAAAAGCGAAGAAAACTCGTTTTAAAAGCATGTTTTTGAGCTCGATTTTAGCTCGGTTTTTGGGCCCGTTTTCTTTACGAGTTGGCACGAATATCGAGTACACTAACCAACCTAAGCCTCTACCCATCCAACCCAGTTCGAACCCCCATAACCACGGCCCAAATTCCATCCCAAACACCCCCCAAACAGCCCGCATATACACGAGCAGCCCCCCTATTTCGCAGCTCAATCCCGAGCCCAAAACCCGCTCCAAACATCACCAAAACCCGTGCCCATTAACCCTAACCCATACCCTAATATCCTACCCATATTACCTTACCTTAATCACCAAGAAAACTCCCCATACGAACCCTAGAAAACCCCCCAAAAGCTGCTGGACAGCAGCTATGTTCAGCAGGCCCGTCTGCTCTCTCCTCCCTTTTACCCTACTTTAACTCCTTATAAATACCCACCCTTCACCATACATTCATTCCTCTAAGTTCTCCATACATCCTACCATCACTCACAAGCTTTAAACCTCAGAAACAAACCCTAATTGCCTCTCAAAAACCCTCCACAAAACCGACATACAAACTGAAACTGTTTGTGTGTCCTCCTCGAAAAACAATTCGTTCCTCCCTCAAACCTCCATCAAAACTCGATTTTCTTGTTCCTAATTAACCACATAACATTCATCTACACATTAGACAAAGATTTACGAGCCAAATTGCCCTTGAGAGTACACGAAATCCCTCGAAAAACAGAGTGTTATACACTCTGTTTTCGCGGTTTGTTCTTGTCTGTCCAGTTCTGTTTGTGCTCGTTTTTCGTGCCCAATAACCCAAAACGAGCAGGGGTTGCTTTAAGATCTCTGTTCTCCTATCTTTCTAGTTTTCAAAACATCTTTTAAATCGAATTTTCGTCGTGAAACGAGGGAGAAATCATCGTTTGAAAGTTGCTGTCCAGATTTGTCAAAAAACGCGTGTTTGCTTTGTTTCTTCGTCGACGACGGCCTCTCGAGATAAAATCTACCATCGATTACGACCCAAGACGGTGTCAACGATACATGTAGGTTGAGGGTGCATCAAATCCTACTCTTTCTCCTTTTTTATTTCGTTTTTTATGCTTGTTTTTTATAGTTTGTTTTTGTTTGTTTATCGTTTTGTTTATCGATTGTTCTAATTAACTATGAAACTAGTTTAGTCCGAGTATGAGTTAAAGTACCACCATGAACACCCGCGTTGACTTGAGATGGGAAAATAAACCGCTACTTCAGTCGGTCGTACACCCCCGTCTCATTTACATATCCTCGTGTTCAAGGTAGGGCATAAATAAAACGAATTTCTAACTTCGCTCTTCGCTTTTGACCCCTTTGTTGTTTCGGCCAATTCGACACACCCTAGGATCCGTTGTATGTTAGTTTAACCTCTGATTGTTAACATATGACGTATTTAGACGACGTTCGATCATTTTAATAACCTAATTAGACATGTTAGGTGGCATCGACATAGCTTTTAAAATCGATTAACAATTCTATAACATAATTGAATACATCTTTCTCTTCACTTGATTTCTCGCTAGCATAGGAGTGCGTGATTAGCACCTTCCTATTAACACTCGACGAGTAAGCATTAATTTTATGATATCGTGACCTAATTGGACCCTTTAGGCCGTGTAGAATACACACTCGCGCGTTTCTTCTCAATCGATCAACCTGTTTTATAACTTGTTTTCTAACTCGTTTTCTAATCCGTTTCGCAATCATTCGATCTAACCAATGAACCTAACCTAGGAACTAGGATGGCCTTGTCTTGGCCGTGAGGGTGGTCGTGGTTTGGGCTGTGAGCTTGGCCGTCTTCTTTGTCTTTCTTGCTTCGTTTTTTATACCTTTTGTTCTTCGTTGTTTCGTTGCTTGTAATTTGTAATTTGTTTATCGAGTTGTAATTTTCGAGCTTGTTTTACTTTTATTGAGTCAAAACCTCTTCAAAAAACCTTAGTCTTGTTTGGTTAGACGGTTGTTCCCCAATGCTTGTAGGAGCGTAGTAAACCGCATGTTGTTTAAAGCAACATGGCCCGGTTTATGCTAATGCATGCTTTGGTGCGTAGCCTTATGCCTAATTCGATAAGATTAAGTGAAAGCATACATTACGAGGAGTGACCCAAGGCCGTGAGTCATGTAAGCCGTGGGCCACCCCTCTTGTGCACGGTTTTCTAGGCCAAATGGCCGTGTATTGCGTCGTGTGTATAGCATTGTATTTAGATCGAGTTGTATCTTTAATTTATTGTTGTGTCGGCATGAAATGCCTGGTTTGTAATAAGTAGATCCCAACGGCTCCCCCATTCCCCCTAAGCCTTGTTTGCTTTCGTTTATATGTTGCTTAGATCAATCAACCCACATGCTAAATTACAACTTTGACAAAGTTAGTTTAGTTGCATCTAAATCGACATAGAACCTTCACATGTTAGGGTTAAAACGATGTTTGCATTTCATATATCGTAGTAGCTATGACCTTGTTTGAAATCCGACACTTGACTTAGTAGAGGCCGTTATTGACGGGCGGGGTTAGGTGTTCTTATGGGCTTCCTAACACGTACCCTCACCCCTTACTCAAGATCTATGGTTTGTGGATCCGTCTAAATACCATTGGATTACGAGAGTCATTCAAATCGAGTGATATAGGGTACAAGTCTTTATCTTTAATCACTCGTAGTCGATTGGCTTTATGCTTTTCGATGAAAGGTGTAAAGTTGACTTGAACGGTTCCAAGTTCCCAAAAAACTTGGTGGCGACTCTAATATGTCTTAATTCGATTCGAAAGAACCTCGAGTCGATTATGCCTAGTGTGGATCCCGCGGACGCATTTCCCGAGGGCCTTGTCCACGATTTGGCGACTCACTGGGGAAAAGAGGACTAGTTACACTTTGTTTCTAGGGTCTTTTCCTCCGAGGTGAAACTTGAAAAGAAAGTGTTGGAAAGTAAAACATTACTCATAGTGCTACGATTCATGCATAAACCCTTAAGGACTTGCCCGGGCCGTCCCAGCGTTTCTTCGTGATGCGTGGGGGGCGACGTCCCACTATGCTAGGAAGCTGCACATTGCTCGCTTCCACTTCACCTCGCGTGGTTCTTGATGGTGGGGACGATCTTCTAGGTACTCTACCTTAAGACACCTTGCTCTATAAGACCGCAAAAGGATGGAGGGCATAGACCTTCTTGTAGAAGACTTGCCGAGACTTAGAGATGTCTAGGAGCATACATCCTTGTAACATGAGAATGACAATGTGCAAATTGTTTTCCCGAGTCTTTTCAAAATTTTCCATGTCCATTTCAAAACCGAACTTTTGAACAACTTACTTTCAAATTTAGCATGGTTTTAAAAACGCGGAATGCTGCTCAAATAGGACTAGAAATTTCGGCCAAAATGAGCTTTTATAGCCGGCATGCTGCCCATTTCAAATCTCATTTTCGAATCAATCTTTCGTTTTTTCAAAACCAATCCAAAATGCCTCTCGAACCTCAACCAAGCATGAAATGCGTCAAGTCGTGTCCAGGTCATGGCCGTGTTAGGCCGGGTGTGTTTCGTTCTAAGAGTCTAGAACACGACCTTGTTGGGTCACCCAAGCTCACCTCTTGGGCCTTGAGTCATGTTGGTCGACCTTTTGGTCTAGGATAGTCCACAAAAACGCCCAAGCTAGGCCATTTAGGGCGTTTCACCCGAACCTATGGGCTATCTTAGTCCAATCACGGGTTTGGCCACACCGAGTCCGGTTTATAACCGATTTATGACAGTTTGAGTCATGTCGTTTTGTCGAGTCTAAAATGAACCAAGGTCTAGATCCAACCGTTAGTCGAACCTCTGAATAGTCAATCTCAAGTCGAGTCTTTGTTTGAGTCAAGTTGGGGTCGTGTCCTTAAGTGTGCAGGGGCTCTTACTTTAAATATTGACTCAGTACGGGGTTTTCTTGTAGAAAGGCCACCAAAAACCCGACGTCAAGCAATGGAAGATGCTGTTAACAAACTCACCGAGGCCGTGAACTTCATGATGACCCGAATGGATGCAATCGAATCTAAGCTGGGTGAAGATTCCTCTTCATCTACCCCACCTCTGACTGATCTGGAGAAACGGTTCAAATTCATTGAAGACCGTCTGAAACTCTCCCAGGGGAAGAACATCCACTACGAAAATGCTAGGGCCTATGCCCCGATTCAGATAAGTTGCCCACGAACATGGTACTCACGACATCCCAAAGTTCAAGGGCACCGAAGATCCATCCACCATGTTAAGGCCTATAAAGGGTACTTAGCACTGAAGGGAGTACCTGCTGACATGCTCTCTGAAATTTTTGCCCAATCTCTGGGTGAACACCCGAAGGCGTGGTTCTATAATCTTGACCTTAAGAACTTCCCCACTTTCGAAGATATTACGGTGGAGTTCTGCAAGCACTATGCTGATAATGTCGAGATTCAAACTAACATAAGGACTTTGGAGGTAATGACACAGAAGGAAAAAGAGGGCTTTACTGAATTCCTCGCAAGATGGCGCGCTGAAAGCGTGAAATTAGCCAAGAAGCCTGACGAAGTTGAAATGGTAGATAAGTTCGTAAAGAATCTACGAACTATTTACCGCAATGCTCTGAAATACCAGAATTTTGGCTCTTTCAAAGAATTGATAAGAATCGGGATAAAGGTAGAAGATGATGTCATAAGGGCAGAGGCTGAAAAGCCGAAAGGGTACCAAGAGGCCTCATCGTCTAAGGCCAAGGCCCCAGCAACGACCCATATTGATGAAGCCATCAATCTCTTAGAAGGGCAATCGAAGAAGTCGCAGCGCCAAACACCAAGGGCATTCACCGATATCGGATGCACTTATACATACGCTCTCCAAAGGCTCATAGCCCAAGGAAAGCTGAAGCCTATTGGTCCAACTCCGGACCCTCCCGCTGATCAACAAGGTAAATGGTATAAACCAAATGCCTACTGTGCCTTTCATCAAGGGAAAGGCCATGATACCGAAAGGTGCTATCGACTGAAGCATGAAATCCAAGACATGATTGAGAATGGAACACTCCCGATCCCAACTGTTAAACCCAATAACATCACCAATCCATTTGGCGATCACTCCAACTTTGTTTCTGTCGAAGACAATGTCGATTATTCCCATCTTATACGCCCCATGTCACTTGGAAGGGGTGTTCATCGGGAAGATATTTGTGGATTGCTTTGAATTCTTGCCAAACCCGAAGAATGAAATTCAAGTCGGGAGTCTTGCTCTAGAATGTACTCCTCTCGTTAACGAAGTTAATAAAAGACAATTCGATTCACCAACTTCCATCACTAGCGTAGATCCTCAGAGGACTGCCTCAGGATGGAGGCCGACCATCAAAGGGATCAAAGACAAGAGCCGAGCATCTAAGCTGACAGCTGAACAAGAGAAAGCTCAAGACCAGATTTGAAAATTATGAGTCGGGATCTATTTTCTTATTTTAGTCGAGTCGAGTCTAAGACTTTCCTTTCCTGAAGTTGAGTCGTTTGTTCCGCGATGACCTAGGATGTGTCCTAGGAATCGTTCCTTCGAGTCTGTTAAACTTTTGCCATTCCAATAAAAGGTTGCAGTTTTGTTTCCCAATTTGTCTTGTTTTCAATCCTCAATCATTCCGAAACATGATAAAATGCACAACACACTCAAAGGCATCCCTGGGGTAGAAATATGTCCCGTTTCAAAATGTAAGGTACACTAGGATCCTGTGTTTGATTCCTTTACCTATTCCATGTCTGGCGGTAGAAAACCTCCATCAGAACCAGTGCTTATGACAAGCTTTTAGATGATTCTATGACAAGCTTTTAGATGATGGAAGGCAAGCCTTTTCCCCAACAAAATCATCCCATCTCGAAGAGAGAAGATATCAACCCTTTCTAACAAGGAATTGTTAGTTCCTACCCAAAATAGTTGGTGAAGCCCAGTTTTCAAGGTGTATCCATTTATGACTAAGAGAATGAATAGAAGATCATTTTCAAAGAGAGAAAAAAGATGAAAAAAGAATGAAAAATGAGAAAAAGAGAAAAATTGGAAAAGTGAAAAAAAATGAAAAAAAAAAAGAAAAATGAAAAAAAAAAGATGAAAGAAAAAGAAAAAAGGAAAAAAGATGTTGAAGCTATTGCGGAACGCTTTTGGTTGAATGTCGAAGTTACGGAAGCCAGAAGTCAAGTCAAGTACCCATAGTTGAGGTTCAATGGGCGAAGCCCAAAAGCTTAAGTAGTAACCTCTTTACCCTCTAAGTCCTTCCTGAGACAGTTACAAAGGGATAGTCGGGAATTTTGAGAATTATTCCGCTTGTGTTGTTACACCCAGCCTTTAGGGTCCAGACATGGAAATTTGTACCCACATCATTTTTAAACCCATTTGCACTCGTGGTTCATCAAACCCGAGACACCCATTCCAACCACATTAGCAGCCATAGCCCTTGGCCTTAGCACCACAAAACAAACCTTCAGAATGATGGTTAACCATTCCAACTTGTTTTTACCAAGCTCCACATCCCAAAGAACCACAACCTTTTGTACCAACCCTAGACACGGGATTTAACGGTACTTTACAGGCTAGAATGGGATACGACATGATACCTTAGGTGAAACCTTTGAGTGTATACACACAATCAAAATGCCATGTTTATGCACCTTAGATCGAACTACGTCGGATTTGATTTCGCTCCACGCGAATACGTAGGCAGTCCCTCAGAATAAGGGATTCAATCCACCCATCATCAACCAAGTTGTCATCTTGTCGGTTTCTTACGGGTCTTAACCAAGTCCAAATGAAGCCACCTTTGTTTGAGTCGGTCTTAGCACTCGATGTAGGCTAGGATAAGGATATAGGTTCAGATGAGTAATGTCAAGTCTTGAAATGAGCTTTATCTAATGGTTTAGGCAAAGATGCTGAGTCACATAGATGTGGGTTTGTGTTGGGAACAGAAAATATGAAAAACCCGCTGAAAAGAAAGAAGGTGTGGAAGAAAAATAGTAAAAGCCCGCTGAAAAGAAAGAAGGCGGTGGCAAGAAATGATGAATACTCGCTGAAAAGAAAGGAGGCGAGGAGAAGAGTGGCAGAATGTTCCCAACAAGAGTGATGTGTGATGTCCAACTGTTCTCATAAGATCAGTCTGTGTTTAGTGTCGGGCGAAGCCAACGTTGTTGCTCCGTGAGTTTAATCCACCTTGTCAATGCCAAGTGATCTTGATTCCCATGTGCCCTTGGGAGCACGCCCATGCCATACGATATCCTCGTTCCACGTCCGACAACCTTGTGATTCCCATTTGCCATCTTTTGGCACCAGAATGGCCAATTTACTCTTCTACCCCCAACAAGTCAATAATTGAATTAAAACCCGTGCACACTTAGGGTTTTATTTTCCTTTTTTGATTTACGGTAGCGGGCTACGCCCACGTGGTTTACGAGTCATACAGAGTGTCTGAGTCGTATTTCATGCTCACCCATCAAGGTTCGATTTCAAAATGCCAGATATTTCAAAATTTCAAAACTTCAAAAACTTTTTGCGCATTATGGATAGATGATCCAAGTCAAGGTTGAAATCTCAAAGTTCAAAATCAAATTTTGGTCGACGACCCAACATCCAAGTGATTCATTTCAAATTCAAAATTTGGGTCGATAGCCCAATTATTCAAAATTTTCAACATGTTCAAATTTCGGGTCGATGACCCAGTCTTTCAAACTCAAATTTCGGGTCGATGGCCCAATTATTCAAAATTTTCATATTCAATTTTCGGGTCGATGACCCAGTATTTCAAATTATCCAATTTTAAGATCGATGATCCAAATGTGCTTATGTGATGATTATTGCTAGTACATTTTCTATGTTTCAAATATAGCAGGATATGCTTCAACTGGGGGCTCTAAAGTCTTCGACTTTAGAGCCATTGCAAACTGGGTCGGTTTCAGAGACCATTATCAAGATGTAAAGGATGATATCCACCAAGAATTCAATTCAATACAAGAGTATGAAATGGAAGAATTCCGTAGCTGAAAGCAAATGATGAAAGCGGCGGCAACCTCTTTGGAAAGTCCGTCCCATCCGGACAAGCGCCAGCAGATGATAAATTTTGGGCAAATGTCAACAGACGATGAATTTTGGACAAACGCCAGCAGATGATAAACTTTGGGCAAGTGTCAGCAGTTGCCGAACTACGACGCGGGTTTGATTCCGTCAGAAACGGATACGTAGGCGCCTAAGGATAAGGCTCAATCCACCATATATGCAATTTTATGGGTCGACGACCAATGATGACAATTTGACGCAACAGAAGCAAGAATTAATCCCCAACGAAGTTTCAGGTATGGTCTCTTCTTATGGCTGGCGAGCTTATATACGCAAGTCTAATGGACTATAAACGACCCGAAGAATCCTCAGGTCGAGAGGGACCTGGGGTATACTTTGACTTTCGCCTTGTCCAAGCCTCAGTCAAAGTGGGGGCTCTGTAGATACCCGTATCCGTCGATATTGGAATTTATAGAGAACCCGACAAACACCCGATGATGATAGGACACATGTATTCTTTAGTTGTCATTGTCATTATTTGGGTTCGTTTTACGATGTAGAACGGGCGTCGTCGATGAAGTATTTTATTAATTTAAAGGATATTTAAATTAATGTTTTTTTTAGTGAGTTCATTTTATTATTTTAAATGATATTTAAATTATGGTTTTTTTGAGGTGAATTCAATTTATTTTATTTTATTTTGAATTTATTTTTCCAAGTTTATTTTATTGAAAATAAAATAAATAATTGATTTGAAAAATCATTTTATGAATATATTTGATTAGAAAAATCATTTATTTTAATGTGTTAATTGATTTGAAAAATCGATTTTAAAAGCGAAGAAAACTCGTTTTAAAAGCATGTTTTTGAGCTCGATTTTAGCTCGGTTTTTGGGCCCGTTTTCTTTACGAGTTGGCACGAATATCGAGTACACTAACCAACCTAAGCCTCTACCCATCCAACCCAGTTCGAACCCCCATAACCACGGCCCAAATTCCATCCCAAACACCCCCCAAACAGCCCGCATATACACGAGCAGCCCCCCTGTTTCGCAGCTCAATCCCGAGCCCAAAACCCGCTTCAAACATCACCAAAACCCGTGCCCATTAACCCTAACCCATACCCTAATATCCTACCCATATTACCTTACCTTAATCATCAAGAAAACCCCCCATACGAACCCTAGAAAACCCCCCAAAAGCTGCTGGACAGCAGCTATGTTCAGCAGGCCCGTCTGCTCTCTCCTCCCTTTTACCCTACTTTAACTCCTTATAAATACCCACCCTTCACCATACATTCATTCCTCTAAGTTCTCCATACATCCTACCATCACTCACTAGTTTTAAACCTCAGAAACAAACCCTAATTGCCTCTCAAAAACCCTCCACAAAACCGACATACAAACTGAAACTGTTTGTGTGTCCTCCTCGAAAAACAATTCGTTCCTCCCTCAAACCTCCATCAAAACTCGATTTTCTTGTTCCTAATTAACCACATAACATTCATCTACACATTAGACAAAGATTTACGAGCCAAATTGCCCTTGAGAGTACACGAAATCCCTCGAAAAACAGAGTGTTATACACTCTGTTTTCGCGGTTTGTTCTTGTCTGTCCAGTTCTGTTTGTGCTCGTTTTTCGTGCCCAATAACCCAAATTGAGCAGGGGTTGCTTTAAGATCTCTGTTCTCCTCTCTTTCTAGTTTTCAAAAAATCGAATTTTCGTCGTGAAACGAGGGAGAAATCATCGTTTGAAAGTTGCTGTCCAGATTTGTCAAAAAACGCGTGTTTGCTTTGTTTCTTAGTCGACGACGGCCTCTCAAGATAAAATCTACCATCGATTACGACCCAAGACGGTGTCAACGATACATGTAGGTTGCGGATGCATCAAATCCTCCTCTTTCTCCTTTTTTATTTCGTTTTTTATGCTTGTTTTTTATAGTTTGTTTTTGTTTGTTTATCGTTTTGTTTATCGATTGTTCTAATTAACTATGAAACTAGTTTAGTCCGAGTATGAGTTAAAGTACCACCATGAACACCCGCGTTGACTTGAGATGGGAAAATAAACCGCTACTTCAATCGGTCGTACACCCCCGTCTCATTTACATATCCTCGTGTTCAAGGTAGAGCATAAATAAAACGAATTTCTAACTTCGCTCTTCGCTTTTGACCCCTTTGTTGTTTCGGCCAATTCGACACACCCTAGGATCCGTTGTATGTTAGTTTAACCTCTGATTGTTAACATATGACGTATTTAGACGACGTTCGATCATTTTAATAACCTAATTAGACATGTTAGGTGGCATCGACATAGCTTTTAAAATCGATTAACAATTCTATAACCTAATTGAATACATCTTTCTCTTCACTTGATTTCTCGCTAGCATAGGAGTGCGTGATTAGCACCTTCCTATTAACACTCGACGAGTAAGCATTAATATTATGATATCGTGACCTAATTGGACCCTTTAGGCCGTGTAGAATACACACTCGCGCGTTTCTTCTCAATCGATCAACCTGTTTTATAACTTGTTTTCTAACTCGTTTTCTAATCCGTTTCGCAATCATTCGATCTAACCAATGAACCTAACCTAGGAACTAGGATGGCCTTGTCTTGGCCGTGAGGGTGGTCGTGGTTTGGGCCGTGAGCTTGGCCGTCTTCTTTGTCTTTCTTGCTTCGTTTTTTATACCTTTTGTTCTTCGTTGTTTCGTTGCTTGTAATTTGTAATTTGTTTATCGAGTTGTAATTTTCGAGCTTGTTTTACTTTTATTGAGTCAAAACCTCTTCAAAAAACCTTAGTCTTGTTTGGTTAGACGGTTGTTCCCCAATGCTTGTAGGAGCGTAGTAAACCGCATGTTGTTTAAAGCAACATGGCCCGGTTTATGCTAATGCATGCTTTGGTGCGTAGCCTTATGCCTAATTCGATAAGATTAAGTGAAAGCATACATTACGAGGAGTGACCCAAGGCCGTGAGTCATGTAAGCCGTGGGCCACCCCTCTTGTGCACGGTTTTCTAGGCCAAATGGCCGTGTATTGCGTCGTGTGTATAACATTGTATTTAGATCTAGTTGTATCTTTAATTTATTGTTGTGTCGGCATGAAATGCCTGGTTTGTAATAGGTAGATCCCAACGGCTCCCCCATTCCCCCTAAGCCTTGTTTGCTTTCGTTTATATGTTGCTTAGATCAATCAACCCACATGCTAAATTACAACTTTGACAAAGTTAGTTTAGTTGCATCTAAATCGACATAGAAACTTCACATGTTAGGGTTAAAACGATGTTTGCATTTCATATATCGTAGTAGCTATGACCTTGTTTGAAATCCGACACTTGACTTAGTAGAGGCCGTTATTGACGGGCGGGGTTAGGTGTCCTTATGGGCTTCCTAACACGTACCCTCACCCCTTACTCAAGATCTATGGTTTGTGGATCCGTCTAAATACCATTGGATTACGAGAGTCATTCAAATCGAGTGATATAGGGTATAAGTCTTTATCTTTAATCACTCGTAGTCGATTGGCTTTATGCTTTTCGATGAAAGGTGTAAAGTTGACTTGAACGGTTCCAAGTTCCCAAAAAACTTGGTGGCGACTCTAATATGTCTTAATTCGATTCGAAAGAACCTCGAGTCGATTATGCCTAGTGTGGATCCCGCGGACGCAGTTCCCGAGGGCCTGGTCCACACATTTGAATGTAATTAGTCGATACTAGTCATCGTACCCGGGTTAAAATCCGGCATGGTATGTAGAACCAAGGATGACTTTGTGTTGGTGACTAATATGTTTATTTTGAAAATGTAAAGAAATGATGAAAGGCTTTAAAATACCTCCCAAATTGTAAAGAAATGAAATAAAAGGGTTTAAATACCTTTTAAATGTCATTAACCAAATACTATCACCGAAACACGGATTTAACCGTCATGGTATGAGGAACCAAGGGTGAGAAATGTTTTATGGTTAAAACAAATGAAATAAAATAAAAGGTTCGGAAATATTTGAAATAATAAAAACCGGTTGTAAATATGGAAATGAATTAAAAGGAAATGACGAGAACAAACACGGTTGATTTCTGACCTGGACACCCCATTTAGGCACGGGCAAGCCGGCGAACCAAGGGGCTTCTGTCTCGGGCCAAAAATCAGTTTTGGCTCGTTTATTCCATGTTTTGGTTCATGTTATGCATGTTTTAGCATGTTATAGTCATGAAACAAATAAAAGCATGATAAAAAGAGGATTTTTACACCCTCATACTTACATGTTTGGTTATGGCGAGTGACCGACGTAAGTGTAACAACTCGTTTAGTCGGAAAAAACTCGGTTTAAAACCGTTTTGGTAAGTAAATAGAGTGTTTTAAGATTAGTGACGATGTAGTGGTCGAAGTGGTCGGTCAAGTTATTTAATGCACGATGACGGTACCAAACAATGTGTAAGGCTTTTATTTACGATCGGTAGGTCGTAAATACGCATCGGATTGTGACTTAAGAAGTCGAGTCGAGAATTTTAAGGGAGAGAAGAGGGGGCGGACGCTCGCGTAAATTCTCAAATGGGGGCATTTGAGGGGTATTTATAGGAAAATGAGTGGTTGTGTGAGTTTTGAGCGACGTGGCCACCTGGGCTGCTCAAAGAGGCGCGAACCACGTCGCGGTTCTTCGAGTTGTCTTGTCACTTTCACACAAGTGCAATCATGATTTGTTCTATCCTAGAATTTGTAGTCACATGTTTGGTACTTGACCTTTCATGAATCCGGTAAATCTTAGTATAGAAGGCTTTGAATGTTTAGTTTTTGGTGGTTGACTCGGTTTGACTCGTTGTTGGAGTCGGGATTTGAATTTTTGATTCGGTTTTTGGTCCGGTGTCGGTTTTGACTCTAGTTAGTGTCATTGCGACTCCGTCATCGTGCACTAAACACTCCAGGTACTTTTGAAAAGTTTTGAAATGTTTTATTTTCGAAATCGTTTTATGTTTTCCGACGTAAAGTTGTACACAAACTGTCGATCAAACGCCGCGATTCCAAACCATGTGATAGTCCGATAATCATCGGGTGTTTGTTGGAGTCTCAGCAGATACTGGGTATCTACACTCGTCCCGGTGATGTGACTCTTAATTGCGCACATTTAGTCCCGTAATTGAACCTATTTTGCATACTAGTATAGCATTTCATGGCCATTTTATTTGTCATTTGATTCCTATTTGCTTTCTTATTGCATTCTATATATCTTGTAGGAAGGAAGATAATGAGGCGGAATTCCCATCACTCGTTCACATTCGGAAGCTTGTTGACGATCTTGGATGGACTAGTATGAAGAGGAGGCAAGAATGATGACCAAGGAAGTAGAATAAAGAGTATATAGAAGGGTCGTAGGCTTAAAAGCAAGGAGAAGGAACTCTATCCCAAGATCCGAGCGTCCCGAACTCAAGCCATGCGTCTCATCCCAGGATCCAAGCAGCCCAAGCTCAGGACGAGCGTCTTAGCTTAGAACCCGAGCATCCCAATCCCAGTCTGAGTGGATCCCCTTACAGGACCAAACGTACTTCATGCCAGGAAGCACGGATCTCCTTAGGAGTTGATACTTAATCCGCGCATGTCCCTCTGGACTTGCAAAGTTCTATTCAACACTTAAGAATCGTTATTTACTAATCTACCCTTGCTTAACCTAATGATGTACCACTATATATACTCTATTTGTAATAATCAAGAGATTAAGTTTTCCGAGTGTGGATTCACTACTACAAATCCAGGCAACTACAACGCCCCTTTAACAACGTTTATGCACGAAAATCACAATAGACGTTGTAGAATGTATGGCGCGATTTTTACTAAACTTAATTACAATGGGTATGGTTATATAACCGTTGTTATAAGTTTTAACAACGGGTCAAATTTGCACAACCGTTGTTAATAATTTGGCGCAAAATTGGCGCAAAGTTAGTGAAAAGTAGTCACAACGGGTATTTTTAAACCCGTTGTTAAAAATTTTTTAACAACGGTTGTTGTTTTACAATCGTTGTTAAAACTTATTTAATAACGGTTGTTGTTTAACAACCGTTGTCAATACTTTCCATACTATAAACCACACAAACACAGATCAAAACAGCTACAGCCACAAAACACATACATAACCTAACACAAACACAAACACAGACAAACACAGACAAACACAAACACAACAAACACACTTTCTTATCGTCTCTTTCTCTCTTTCTCATCGTCGCTTTATCATCTCGCCGTCACTGTTGGTTTCATCGTCTCTTACTTTCTCTAATTATCAGGTAAATCTTGCCGTCACTGTTGGTTTCATCGTCTTTCATCGTCATTATTTTATTTTTTTAATTATTTCATTTGCATGTATGATGGGTTTTTATCGATCATTAGTATGTTATTATTCGCTTAATTAGCTCGTAAAACAAATTAAATAAAATAAAACAAAGAAGAAGCAAGATGATAGAGAGGAATGCATGATAAACTTAATTAATAATTCATTAATATATATATATATATATATATATATATATATATATATATATATATATATATATATACATAAATTAAAAAAAGAATTACATTTCTAAAAATGCAATTCTTATATTTTCATAGAGAGTCTTATTCTCTTCTATGATATCCCTCTTCTCTTCCTTAGCTATTTGGAGGTTTCGTTCAGCAGTTGCTATATCGTCATATAGCTGCAACAACTAATGCTCTGTCAAGCCATTTCTTTTGGTGTCCTTGAGTGCGGCTTGAGCATCCACAAGATAGCTCCTAAAACTGTCCTCGATGTGGAGCAACCGGCGGATGAAGCTGTTGTTGTTCTCGGTCATAGTAAGAGTTTTAAGGATGTAATCGTTCATTTTGCTGATGAACTTTGGAGTTGTTTGAAAGATTAATTAGGGTTTGGAGATTGTTTTAGCAGTTAGGGTTTGAAGATAGTGAGATAATGGAATGGTGGTTGAGATAATGTATGTATTTATACTAAGTAATGTGTCCTTTGAGTTGTTTTTTAATTAATATAATATATGCATGTTTAGGAAGTTGTGCCATAATCATCTATCTCCCTGCTTCAAATCTTATGTAAACCCTTCTCATTCCATATATTGTCCATTCATATGCAGGGATGGCAGTAATAATGCATGCATCGAAATTATAACGGGCCCCGTAATTATGCATGCATCTAGTAATATTTAATTTAATTTTTTTTATTTTGTAAAAATAAACAACAACGGTTATGTAGAAACAACCAGTTGTCTTTAGTTATAACAACGGTTCTTTGTAAAGTAACCGTTGTTATAACTTTCCCACCAAAATTGAGTCACACTTTTCACAACGGGTTTTTATACTTAAACCGTTGTTAATAGTTTTAACAACGGGTTGCTTAAGAAAACCAACCGTTGTTAAAACCTTTTATAACAGACGCTTTAACAACGTCCGCTATTTTATATAACAACGGTTTTTAACCGTTGTTATAGCCTGTATCTGTAGTAGTGATTAAGTCCTGCAAGCCCTCTTAGTGGAGGCAAACCTTCCTTAGATTAGATTAGGAATAGATTAGAATAGATTAATCTCAAACATTTCACATTAATCTTTCCTTAATTACTGTTCAAGTTTATTATTGGGTAATTGAAGATTATTGGGTTATTATTGGAGAATTGACAACTCTTAATCAATCAATCAAGTTTTCTTCTATTATTCTTTCCTGTCCAATTGCTCATCTTAAGTTTGGTATAATCTCTTTACTCTTTACTCTTTATTTCTTATTTCTTTACTCTTTTATCATGTTTATACTTGTTGTGATGATTGACACCATTGATGACATGTTTTCCATGATAATAAGTGAGTAGTTACTTAACTAGTATTAGTGGGGGATTAGGGGAGTTAATAATGGGATAAATTTATGCTTAATAAGTTCATATGAATAATACTTGCTTATTGTTCTTCAACTTATGCACATGTTATGTTTGATGAAATGCTAGACTATGAAACCTTGCATTTTTTACCCATCTCTTATCTTTTCAATGAGGCTTGTAAGATATAAACCAACTTAAGCCTTATTAGACCATGCATAGAGTTGAATAGGGAAAACCCAAGTTGACTTGTAGGTGTTGTAAAGTCTTAACCGACTCGGCTCCGAGACGTAAGTTTCCCTAGGATTTGGTTTATCATGCATGTAGTTTAATAGGAAGAATTAAGTCGACTTGTAGGTGTTGTAAAGTCACAAATAACTCGGCTTCGGGACCCAAATCTTCTTATGAATTATATGACATGAACTAACTTAATTCCAACAATAATAAATTGCTTGCATCCACATAACTGATTTATGCTATCTTACCATGATTCCCTTATGATCCCATGACATCCTAGTATCTTTAATAATTGTTTACATCTCTTAATTCATTGCTTGTTTTATTCCATTGCTTCCATTAGTTTAAGAATCATCAACCCATTTCAATTGTGACAACCCTTAGCACAACTAGGTTAGATTGAACAATTTGAGTACCCCCGTCCCGTGGATCGACCCCGACTTGCTTGATATGCTAGTAATTGGGTATAAATGTGTTTGATGACGTACAACGACACGCTCCATCAAAATGGCGCCGTTGTCGGGGACGGTGTCGTGTATTTGAATCGTTCTTTTGTCTAGTCTTAGTTGTGCTTCTTCTTGAGGAGCCTTGGTTCCTTGGGAATTCCGTTTTTTATGCTTAACCTTGAGGAACTTGATCCTCAAGGTTCGTTCTTACCATTGTCTTGTAAGTTTCCGTGTTTGTAGTTGCCTCTTTATTCTAGCAATAATGATGGCACATGGCTTCCAACAATAAGAAGTATATGGGCGAGTTGAAGTAAATGAGTATGACATACATGAATGGAGAAGGTTTTTTGACCAAGAAAACACACCCATATCCTATAACTTCTACAATGGAAACTCAAATTACCCCACAAACTTCCCATACACTACTACAATTATCCTCTAAGAGGACGCTCCATAGAGTACGGTTGGGGGCGGAACCGTCTTATATCAGTCAATAAATTTGGTGCCATTTGTGATTAAATACTTAGGATGCTTAATAAGAATACCCGTCCTCATTGTAAAAGTAACAAGACGGTTGGTCAATAAAACCGTCTTCTTATTAAAATAGAAGCGGTTATTTACTAGAAGGTCTTCTTATTTTTTTGATTTTGATGATCCAAATTCCCCACTACCTTCATTTTACTCCATATTCAAACCCAACAATACACGCACTCATACCCTAAACCATAAACCCCCATCATCACCGTCTGACGCTACCACCAGTGCCTCGCAAACGACCACCACCAGATCCTCCTTCATCATCGCCCTAACGCCAACACCCTACCGCCGATCACCGCCTGTTGTTCATCTCCTTACCGAGGTATGTGTCAATTGTCATATTTTTCATTTGTTATAAATCGTTTATTTAGTACAAATTGATTTAGTAAATACCATAATTGAACAATGAAATCAATTCTGCATATCATATTCTTCATTTAATTCCTGTTAATTCGTTTATTTAACTTATTTTGCTGCTCCGTTTTTCCGTACATATTGCTATCCCCAATCCCCTTAATCCGCTTGTGCTTATCTGTGTCATTCTTGATCTTGCTAAATTTATCAAGTTTTCTTACCGCACGCTCTTTCGTAAGAAGACAGTTTTATACGTTAGATTATCATGAGACCGACCCTTACAATGGAAAATTGTCCTAATGTGCCTTGGGTAGTGTTGGAAATTCAGTTGTATGATGAGATTCGAAACGTGAGGAATTCATGGTTATTTAATGGTTGTTCTGGCTACATGGATTTTCCGCTTTAATAATCATAATCAGCATCCTCCAATGTTTTTAAGCGGAAAAAAATAAAAAAAAATGCAATTGCAGTTATAAATTCATTGCATTGTCGAAAAACTGTCATCGATCATGTATTATGCAATATAGACGTAGTTTAGATGAGACCGTCTCACACAAGGCTAACTGAATGAATCGGGGATTAATCACATTCTCTAGTTGATCATTCTTTTATCGCCTTTTTGTGTATTCGGTTTTGTATAGAGGTAACCAATACGAAAACCTGTTGTTTCAGATTGATGAAAAAAGTTCAAAGGGATATCGTCAACCACAGGGCTCTAAGGCATCCAAATATTGTCCGGTTCAAAGAGGTACATCGTCGAAACGAAAGCAATTCAGTTGGAAATTCAGTTATGTATAGAGGTAACTAGTGGCTTCATCTTCATCTTTTACCCTCTTTAAACTTTCCTGTAATACTGTTATCTGAAATTTTCTCTCTTCCATTTCAATTGTTCAGTATCTCTTCTGATTTTTTATTTTCCCCTCAATTCTTTCTCAAATATAGCGCTCACCTATAAACCACAACATTCACTACTCAAAAATCCTACCCTATCTTCAGATTGTATGTAATAGGGGCCCTAGTATTCTTTTTGTGTATATTAGCACGTAGTGTAGAATAATTTCTAAAACTTGGTATTTCCAAAAGTTGACCAGAAGAATTGTATCCTTTAGAGTTTGACTTTGTCAATTATTATGATTTGATATGCTTAGTTTGGTCATCCTAATACGAGAATACCGCAATTGAAATATCTTCAGAGATGTTGCACTCATAGAGGATTCACTTATTGGTGTGGAAAGTTCATTCAATGGCCCTTCCTTAAGTACCAAATTAGATCCATCACTGCCATTTGAACCAGGCTAATCTTGATTTTTTTTCTTCCTTTGACAATTTGATAACTGGACAAGTGAGGTCATCATCTTCATTGTCTTCAGTTTCGTCATTTGATCATCTTCAAAAATCTAATTGTTCAAGATTGAGTAATCCTTGTTATGTGGAATACAAAAAGATGGAGAATTTCTTGCATGTAACTTGATTATTTGCTTTCAATGAGTATCTAGAACTCATTTTCAATTTCTTGGTTAAGCGATCTCAATTGATTAGTTTCATGTTCAGATGAACTAATTTTGTTTTCAATGGAGAGCATGATTAGATGCCAATAGAAAAGAAAATGAGGGGTTACTCGTTTAGCATGTAACCGGTCCACCTATTTTAATACTCCCTCCGATCCGCACCAAAGGTAATATAGGGAAAAATGGAGTATTTAAGAAAAATGTGGAAAAAGTAAGGGTAAAGAGGGAAAAAATAGGTGGGCCATGTAATATATCCGAATTCGAAAATAAGTTGGGGATTAAAAAAAAATGAAGGTCGGAAATAAAATACGGTGGGAATTCGGATATATACGGTGAAAGTTGGTGGTAAGTTTTAAAAATCAAAATACATGGTGGTAAGCTATTAAATAGGGAGAATACATGGTGGTAAGTTTTAATTTTTCGGGTGTCACCAACAAAAACAGCTAAACTCTATGGATCCAGTTTTCGGGTGTCACCGACAAAAACAGCTTGAATGGAAACTTATAAAGGTACCCCTTTAACAAATACTTCCTCCATTCAACTCTACTCTACCAATTTCATTTCCGTACACTATTCACGGGTGAGTATTCAATTTCAATTTGGATCTTGTTTGATTCGTCTTTACGAGTACATTAAAAATATCTAACTTTTATAATTTTTGCAAATACGTAGCTAACAATATTTAGCGCGTAAAACACGCGTTGACAAACGTGAAAAAGGAAAGTGGTAGAGTGGAGTTGAATGGAGGAAGTAGTACTTTTATCTCCTAAATTATATAGTCTATGTTTTATTGTTGTGGGCTTATTGTATATATGTTCTAGTTGACATGATTTCGATTTTAGTGTCCTACACAGCCCTTTGGGTCCGTTTTATGTGGATTTTATGTCTGCCGATATATGTTGGAGATCATTAGACGACGATATATTAATATCATTCCAAATGTACGTCCTTTCATTTGTTTATTTTGTTTCAATATTTACTTCATTTTATATAAATTAAACATGTTGGTATGTAAATAATTGTAATTGTGTGTTTTGGTTACTTTGTATGTAGTTCATGATTAAAGCTCCAAAGACATACTCCTCGGTTGAGCAAATTGATGAGGTGCGGGATATTTGGGCTAAATATGCATTGGAGTTCAAGGCGCAAGTATTTGATGGCAACGTCTAAAGTAATTAGGCTGATCGGATAGTTTAAGTGATGGTTTGTGGACGGAGAAACTCGTGTTAGTGCTTGTGTTCAAAAATCAATTGTCGGTAGCTTGTATTTTGGAGGTTCACACTTATTTGGTTTTGTTTGGTTGGATTTTAGAGTATAAGTGTAAAATTTGCTGGATTTTTTTGAAATGTAGCCGGATATAATATTTAAGCTATACGACTATTTTCGTATAGGGTATGGATGAAACAATTTCCTTTTTAAAAATATGGTTGTGTGAAAGCGTATTGATGCGTCTCAATACTGTGCACGCTATATTTGTAAATTAGCGAGAAATTGATTTCAAAAATTGGCGCGAAATTAATTTTAATAATTGGCGCAAAAATTCGGAAATTGGCGTGAAATTGATTTTAAAAAATAGCGCGAAATTATTTCAAAAATTGGCATAAAAATGTGTAGAAGACGGTTCCATGACAAAGCGTTATGAAGCAGGCGAAAAAATTGTGCGCGCCATTTATCCAAAACAAGACGGTTATGACGCGCATCCGTCCTCTTAGTAAATAAAAAGAAGACGGTTCGCATAGACAACTGTCCTGCTTTTAAAAACAAACGAAGACGGTTTGACTTTATTTTAACCGTCCTCTTAGGCAACGAGGACGGGTGAATTAAGGACGGTTTGTTTAAGTAAAAAGGACGGTTTTGAACCGTCCTCGTAGCCCATAATTGTAGTAGTGATACCAAAGCCGCCAAAGCCCCCACATCCAATATCCACAACAATTACCTTCCCAATACCCACTCCACAATGAATTCCAAATGCCACAATACAACCACTCTCACACCCACCCAAAAAAAGAAGATGAGCATGAATTTGACATTCAAAATATGGTTCTCCAAATGATGGGAGGCCAACAAAATTTCTTCAAACAAGTGCTAGAGGAGAGCCAAAATAGGGACAATGTTCTTCAAAGCATTGTTACCCATGGTGAGGAGTTGGCAATTCAAATTGCCCATATGAAGGAAGCCCAAGTAACTACTCCTCACCATTCCTTAGACATTGATTATGAATGCGAGTTTGAAGGAGTTACCTTTGGTAAGAAGTGGGAAGAGCCAATCTCTTTGAGCTCTTGTGAGTATGAAAGTGTGGTATTTGATGAGGAAGATATGAGGTTGGGTAAGCCAAATAGTCTTAACTTTTGTGAGTATGAGGGTGTGACTTTTGATGTGAACATTGAGATGGTGGAGGAAGAGTTATTGAGGAGCAGAGAAGCCCCTATTTATGATTCATATGGAGAAAGCAATGATGACGCATCTATGGAAGAATATGATGAGGAAAAGATAGGCTTAAATGATAAGGGGAGTTGTGAGATCAACTTGCTTGAGGAACCCATCCTTGAGAAGTTTGAAGATTGCTTCAATGAAGAAGAAGAATGCCTTCATAAGAATCTTTTCAAACCCACTATGGAGCTCATAATAGTTGGAGACGACATTATGGACCTTCTCACGAAAGTTAAATCGTCATACAAAAATCACTTAGTGGAGAAGCTCAAGCGCAAAGCTACAAATGAGTTTACTTATGGAAACTTGGCACCCACAATCTCAACTCCCAAGACACCCCATCATCAATGCCATGAAAGTACACCTTCTATTCTTGGAAGACCACCTAGTCCAAGTTTTTTCATCATCAACTTTAGAAGAAATAGGAGCAACCGGAAAACCTCCTATGACAAGAATCTCAAGTTTGCTAATTTTAAGAGCCGAGAAGGCCATCATGACAAAGCAAAGAAGAAAGGGAAGGAGTTCAAAAGGAGACCCCTCATGGATTGGCCCTACTCTCTTTTGCAATGGTTCAAAACTTACTCATGCTTACTTGAGGACCATTCACAAGCTTTTGACCAAATTTTAAGAGCCTTGAGCTCTATGGACAATAGATTTAAACATTTCAAACTAGTTTGGTGGAGTCCTATCTCAAATCACCATTGGTAACATATTCCTTTCTATAATTTTGCATTGTATAATATTTAGCATACTTATAGATTACTTGCATTTTTTCTCTACATGAGAGTTGTGAGGGAGGGTCCCTTATCCATTCTTTGAGCAAATTTTCAGAAATTGATAAGAAGGAAGCACAAAAGGGTGCAAGGGAAAGGATTAGCATGAAAATATTGAAAGGTTGACAAGGAGCAGCTAGGATGCACGTCCCGACATTGGCCCGCTCGTCCCGAGCTGTGCTTCAGGCAAACCAAATTGTTGTCATAAGATCTGCGTGACTTGGAGTTAGGACGCACGTCCCACTACTGATCCGCTCGAGCTAACAACAGGACGCTCGTCTTGAACGGTACTTTGAGCAAAAAAATTTCCTGGATGAAAATCTGGGCAGATTTTTCAGAGGACGCGCGTCCCACTTATGATCCGCTCGTGTTGACCCCAAGATGTTCATCCTAACCTGTATTCAAAAGAAGAAAACCAGTTGTAAGGGAATCCGCGCGTCCCCTTGGTAGGACGCCCGTGCAGCATCTTCAGGACGCTCGAGCTGATGTCAGGACGCACGGATTGTAACGGGTAAACGCTAGGTCACAGTTTGGTACGCTCGAGCCCAACCCTAACCCGCTCGTCCCAATACCCTTCTTTGTTATAAACGCCTCCCCCACCGTCCCTTTTTCCTTATCTTATCAAATCAAAACCACATCTCATAATCCCCCTTACAAACTCTATCAGAAAAACCCAATCCCCATCACAAAAATTGAACAAATCCCTACCAAACACATCAAGCAAGGATGAATCTAAGGAGCAAAAGTAAGAAAGCAACCGAGACCGTGCCTAAGCGTCGCAAGGGTGCTACTTCATCCGCCTCATGGGAGGCAAGGGGCCGAGAGAATGTAGTGATACACGGTGTTCCACAACTTGAGTAATTCCCGGAGATACTTTTCACCCAAGATGGACACCGCCAACGATTTGAGCAATTGCTAGGTAAGGACAATGAACCTACTCAATTCATTGATCTTGATGCATTAGAAATACTTGGCATATGGCATCAAACGGAGGTATTCTTCAATGGCTTGGGTCTTGAGAAGATGTTCTATGCCCATGAGGACACTTAATTGAGTCTCACGCTAGAGTTTTTGTGTAGTCTCCGTGTTGTCACTAATCGGCGAAAAGAGGTCGGCATGGAGTTCCGTCTTTGCAATAGAGACCATAGGTTGGCTCTAGACCATTTTGCAGGTATCTTTGGTCTTGAAGTATCGAGGGACAACACTGATAAGCCCTCCAACTTTACTGTTAACTACCTATGGAGGGCCATTTCTGGGAGAGAACTCCATTCCTACAAGCAATGTTATACTTTTGCTATCTAACATCTGGTGATTAGGATTACTGAACGGTTCATAGCCGGAACTATTAATGGGAGGCTAGAGCAAGATTGGTGCACTCTTGTCGACTTGACCTTTCTAGAGTGTTACTTGAATGTGCAAGGGACAAGTCCTTACAATTTCGACACACCCCTTGATATACTTACACGGTTTAATGACTTTGCACAAAGGAACACTAATATCAAAACCTTTGTGATGGGAGGCCTAATCACAAATTTGGCCAATGAACTTTGCCCCGGGTTCAACTTTAATGGAAGCTATGAAAAGCACAAAAGGAGCACTTTGATAGATGAGGATGATTTCTGCAATCACCACTATTGGTGTACATACAATCAAACCGGAAGTGTAGAGTGGTACACCAAGGGATGCACGCCACTTATTCTCTTGGGGTGGAACATACCACCTACCGAACCCCTCTTGAGCCGGTACTTACCTAGGCTAGAATACCTCCTACCCATTGAGATCCATGACAACCCACCACCAAGAAAAGAAGCCCCTCATCGACCTCGCGAATTCCGGAATGGAGTGATGCACCACCATCCTATGTACCCATTCCACCCTACCCAATACAACATGTACCATTCACTCCTTAAGATCCGAGAGCTCCATCCATGACTGATTTAATGAAGCTCATGCAAAATGTTGATCTTCGCGTGCATGATGGGAGGGTTGACAACTACTTGGCCTAATACCCCTCCTACTACAACATGGCTCAACAAGGGTATATCAACCCTAGAGGCCCCCATCCATCTTGGGCTCAACCACATCTCTTGTTACCTAACTATGGCAACCAAGAAGGGAACTTCAGTGACAAAAGTGGGGGATTATTTAGCCAAGGAGGAGGCTATGACCTAGGAGGATCTAGCGGATGTGGAAACTGCAATGATGATGATGATGAGTAAGATGGCTAGAGGTAGTCAAACCACACCACCTCCATTTGTATGATACTTTTTTTTCCCTATCTCTCATGTATAGTTGCATTGTAATATATCTCACATGATTCATGTATTTAGTTGCATATAGACTTAAGTTCATGCATAATCACTAATGACCAAACCTATTCCTTTCTATACTAGAAATAGTGCTTAAATCGGTTTGGGGAGGTTTGATCAGAGGTGACCATAGCTTAATAGAGAACATGCATCATATAGTGTAGTTTAGATTGCATTCATTTGTTATATATATCATATAGAATTGCATTTGGTTAGAGCACGCATCATATCATTGCATTTGTACTTCATTTCCATAAAATCAAAAATCCAAAAATAGGTATTTCTTTTTCATTCCTACTCCTACATGTACATTGAGGAAATTGTCCAAAATAAAGTGGGGGATGGGAATTTATATTCCAAAAATGCAAAAAAATTGAAAAATCTCGAAAAATCTCACAAATATGTTCTTTAATTTCATAAAAAACAAAATCCATAAAAACTTGAAAATTTCAAAAACCAAAAACATGTTCTTTAATTTAGTAGTGTAGAATTGTATATACATGTGTTTTTTTCTCTTCTCATATAAATACAACACTACATTTGAGGCAATGTCAAGGGAATGTGAAGACCGCTTGGTATGATCGCTCTAATCTCTATTTCCCTTCCATTTATTTTCATTATTCATATGAGGAGGATGGGCTTACATGTTAAGGAGGATGTGGTGTATTTTGTAGTTGTGGTTTGTGTATCGATGTGTTGTTAGGAGTTGCATCAAGATTATATGGCATCTTAGTTGATAGAAGCATATGCATTAGAGTTGTATATATCTTAGTTGCATCATGACATATAGTTGCATGGTTAGAAAATTTTGTGAAAATGCCTATTTGGAAAGCTTGACAAGTGTATATAAGGCTCTTGTAGATAATTTTCTCCTTGAGACTTTGTTTGGTAGAATACCCTAAAGACACCCTAGGATGTATCATACTAGTATCTTTTGAGCCATGGACTAAGGCCTAGTCAAGAGTACCTTGTGGTGTGATAACTCCTTGGCTACCGTTTATTCCAAGGTGACCTTTGATGTCATGCAACCATTCTTTCACTCCTATCATCAATGTTTTGTTAACAAAAAGGGAATGGGCACAAAAATCATCAAATTGAGTCCAAGTACAAAATCAAATTCAAAAAGTTTGCAAAATGCCTCAAATGAAAAGAGGAGCAAAAATAGACTCCGATGCTTCAATAAAAGCACCCTCGTTACAAATTGGGGTGACTTTGAAAAATGTTCATAAATGCAATATTCAAAAGAATTGCCAAAGTATCAAAATGCCAAACATAAAAAATGGCAAGAAAATTACTCTCAAATGTCAAAAACCACAAAAAAAAATTGGGGGGGGAAAAAACAAATCAAAAAGCAAACTACAAATGTGAAACTCATATACTTTGAATCTCTTTTATCCATTGATCTCATTTGTTGCATGGTGAAGAGGGGACGACCATTCTTCTTGTCTAGGCAAGAGGGGGAATTCCGCGATCCTACAGTGTTTCTAACACCATAGGGAGCCTACTCTTGACAAAAGCTTTTAGCGATTGAGGACAAAGGTACCCTAGTTTGACACAACTTGGAGGTGACTTGTTTGTATTCTCTTGGACTTAGTAGCTAGAAGAAACAATATCTATGATGGAGTGTGTACCCTTGAATTGCTTCCCCCTTAGATGATTTCCGCCACTTAGATTAGGAAAGTGGCTATTCTGTTGTAGATGCATCCATTACTTGTTTTGTGTGGTTAATGATTGGATGTATCGCCATTTTGGCAAGCCCCACCTTGCCTTGCAAGAAGGCATCTTACCTCATAGATGTCTCGTTGTGAGTTGAAAGGGTGGAGTGAAACCCGCTAATTGTCTCACATCGATTATATTATTAGGATAGTTTAAATAAAGGTCTAGTTCTAGTCACCTCTTTACTCGGGACGAGTAAAGTTTCGGTTTGGGGATGTTTGATGTGGTTCTTAATTGCGCACATTTAGTCCCCTAATTGAACGTATTTTGCATACTAGTATAGCATTTCATGGCCATTTTTCTTTGTCATTTGCTTCCTATTTGCTTTCCTATTGCATTCTATATGTCTTGTAGGAAGGAAGATAATGAGGCGGAATTCCCGTCTCTCGTACACATTCGGAAGCTTGTTGACGATCTTGGATGGACTAGTATGAAGAGAAGGCAATAATGATGACCAAGTAAGTAGAATAAAGAGTATATAGAAGGATCTTAGGCTTAAAAGAAAGGAGAAGGAACTCTATCCCAAGATCCGAGCATCCCGAACTCAAGCCGCGCGTCTCAGCCTAGGATCCGAGCGGCCCAAGCTCAGGACGACCGTCTCAACCTAGAATCCGAGCGTCCTAATCCCAGTTCGAGTGGATCCCCTTATAGGACCAAACTTACTTCATGCCAGCACGCGCGGATCTCCTTAGAAGTTGATACTCAATCACCGCATGTCCCTCGGGACTTGCAAAGCTCTATTCAACACTTAAGCATTGTTATTTACTAATCTACCCTTGTTTAACCTAATGATGTACCACTATATATACTCCATTTGTAATAATCAAGAGATTAAGTTCTCCGTGTTGATTAAGTCCTCTAAGCCCTCTTAGTGGAGGCAAACCTTCCTTAGATTAGATTAGGAATAGATTATAATAGATTAATCTCATTCATTCCACATTAATCTTTCCTTAATTATTGTTCAAGTTTATTATTGGGTAATTGAAGATTTTTGGGTTATTATTGGAGAATTGATAACTCTTCATCAATCCATCAAGTTTTCTTCTATTATTCTTTCCTTTCCAATTGTTCATCTTAAGTTTGGTATAATCTATTTACTCTTTACTATTTACTCTTTATTGCTTATTTCTTCACTCTTTTATCATGTTTATGCTTGTTGTGATGATTGACACCATTGATGACATGTTTTCCATGATAATAAGTGAGTAGTTACTTAACTAGGATTAGTGGGGGATTAGGGGAGTTAATCATGGGATAAATTTATGCTTAATGGGTTCATATGAATGCTTGTTTATTGTTCTTCAACTTATGCACATGTTATGTTTGATGAAATGCTAGACTATGAAACCTTGCATTTTTTTTACCTATCTCTTATCTTTTAAATGAGGCTTGTATGATATAAACCAACTCAAGCCTTATTAGACCATGCATAGAGTTGAATAGGGAAAACCCAAGTCGACATGTAGGTGTTGTAAAGTCTTAACCGACTCAGCTCCGAGACGTAAGTTTCCCTAGGATTTGGTTTATCATACATGTAGTTTAATATGAAGAATTAAGTCGACTTGTAGGTATTGTAAAGTCACAAATGACTCGGCTCTGAGACCCAAATCTTCTTATGAATTATATGACATGAACTAACTTAATTCCAACAATAATAAATTGCTTGCATCCACATAACTCATTTATGCTATCTTTCCATGATTCCCTTATGATCACATGACATCCTAGTATCTTTATTAATTATTTACATCTCTTAATTCATTTCTTGTTTTATTCCATTGCTTCTATTAGTTTAAGAATCATTAACCCATTTCAATTGTGACAATCCTTAGCACAACTACGGTTAGATTTAACAATTTGAGTACCCCCGTCCCGTGGATCGACACCGACTTGCTTACTATGCTAGTAGTTGGGTGTAAATGTGTTTGATGGCGTACAACGACACGCTCCATCACCCGGCCTTCTAGGTGGAGTTTCCAAGAGGTTGACTCTCTTGTCTTCATTGGCCTTCTTAGATGGGTGAGTTGTGTTGAAGCTATGACCTGGCCTTGCGGTATGAGAAGACGGTAAAGGTTTCATCATGTCTATCTTGTTTTCCATATTGATGACACAAGCGCTCAAGTCTTCGACGGTGGCCTGAAGCTAAATGACTGCAGTACTTAGTTCTTCGACGACGACGGACAAACGTTCTTGAACATTTTCATTGGAAATCGCAGAATTCCTACCGAGAACAAAATGATGCGCGTTACAACTTGATTTGGCATGGGATAATGCATACTAAGGCGACAAACAAAGGATATACGAAGGAAAATATATGAGGACGAGACGAGTTGACTTTGACGGAGTGACATTTATATGGTCGATATGATTGACGAGATTGATGACACTTGCTGATTCTAGACTCGAATATAAGTGTAGATACCCGGGGTGTGCTTATAGGTGTTAAGAAGACGACTGCATTTTAAGACGTTAGACTCAAATGTGAGGCCCATTGAGACTCCTGTGTTGAGTCTTGGGACGTGTCATTAGGGAGGTTTTGAAAACACGGCTTTAAAAGAAAATGGATTTGAAAGGTGAGCCCTATTAAGCCTTTTATGACTCAGGCACGTGTGACTCGAGATGTCGGAAATGTTTAGATCCTAACTGAATTGGGGTAGGGGGTACAAAATGACGGCGTGATGCCTTAGGACTTAACTTCAATTTGAAAAGACCCATAATATAATGGAAGACGGGTTTATGACTCGACAGAGTTCCGACTAGGACATAGTCGGTTTGAATTTTGACTCTAACTTAGCCCAATTGAATTTACATATTTACATTTGCATGGTTTGAAAATATTTTGGTTTAAAATGTTTTTTGGTTTTTTTTTTCGGAATTTTTACGTTTTTTTTTTTGCTTTTGTTTTGAGAATTTACAAAGGATTTTATTTATGGAAAATTTAAAATTGACTTGAACTTTGAAAATGGAATTTTACAGAAGGTGGAAAGGTAATGGATTTTACATCTACAGAAAATTGAACATTACTTAATTTACAAAATGGATTTTTGAAGAGGTTTTTTTTTTGTTGGATAATTGAAATTTGAAGATTGGAAAATTCGGCATTATCTGGTTTACAAATGTGATATTGCAAGGTTTGAAAATGAATCTTATTTACACAATAATTTTGACATTATTTACTTTATGAATAAGGAATTCAGACATATACAAAGTACACATACAAACAGGCATTATAACAGTATGCTAAGTGCATTTATAGGGGTTTGGCTTAGAAAGGTGGGTTGCCATACCAAGCAATCAAACCCTGGTCTGTGGAGAGGTCCGTAACAAACATGAGTAAGGTCGGTTCCTAGTCCATTTCCTCGAGTAGTGAAAGCTCTCGATACAAATATGAGTATGTACCGCAGTACTTGACGTCAATCGCTATCCATCTTTAGGCCCATATAGGAATTTGGACCGTCCGGACGGGACGATTGGTTGAATGGGTTGGGTTAAGCCTAGGAAGGCTGGCTAAAATGACCTAAGAAGGTCGAGTAATGATAATCGACAACTGTGTCGTATAAACTATTCCCTAACCTTGTTCAAGTTTCACCCTGGGTAACATGTAAGTGTATCATCCCCAGCGGAGTCGCCAAACTGTGGACATGGGCCACCCGCGCCGCGCGCACCCGCGGGTTGATTTCGAGGCGGCGTCACTTCCCCCACGGAACTTTGGTTTGCCAAAGCACGTAATGGGCCGTTACCGATTTGTGAGGCATGGAAACCGGTGAAAGGTTGAATAAGCTTGCATTTGTGGAGTCGCCACCAATTTATTCTGGAAAAATTGAAAATCGTTCGAATATCTCGTGCCATATCAAGACACAAAGTAATGACATGAACACTAAGAAATTCGTTACCCTTAGCATTTCATGTCTAGAATGACTCTCGAGATGCCAATGGACACGGATGTCCAGAGGTAACTGGAGTAAGGGGTGAGGGTACGTATTAGGAAGCTCTTTAATTCGAACACCTAATCCCGCCCGCCTCGATAGCGACCTCTACAAATGATTAGGGAAATTGTTCATATTTGATATGGCGTCGATGTAATGCATGTAATGCAACAAACATAGATTAATCCTAGCATGTGAAATTAGACTATGTCGGTTAACACGTGTTTTAGCAAACAATTTGGTCGAAGTATATGTTAGATTCAATACATGTGAATGCCATATAATAATAATAATAATAATAATAATAATAATAATAATAATAATAATAATAATAATAATAATAATAATAATAATAATAATAATAATAATAATAATAATAATAATAATAATAATAATAATAATAATAATAATAATAATAATAATAATAATAATAATAATAATAATAATAATAGTAATAAAAATAATAAAAATAATAATAATAAAAATAATAATAATAATAATAAAAATAATAAAAATAATAATAATAAAAAAAAAAAAAAAAAAAAAATAATAATAATAATAATAATAATAATAATAATAATAATAATAATAATAATAATAATAATAATAAACGAATTACAAGGTTTATTTGATATACGTCAAAAGCACGCTAAGGATAGGATTTCAAAGAAGAAAATAAAAGGAAAATGAAAATATGAATTAAAATACGAAAATATGTCAGATTAGGGGTGATAATACGAATAATAGTTGATTTGAACCGTAATTAGGAGCTACGTCAAAGCGAGAAAGAGTTCAGAGACAAAAACCAACCCAGAACAGTCGCATCATCTACTGCATCCTCTGGAAGAGGCGCAACACTTCATGCGTTTGTTCTAGAGGTGGGTTCTGGTTGTGAAGTCAGAACCGCAACATTGTTATCGTTCGTTGGTAGATTTAGGATGAATTATCGATATAAGACTCGAATTGAAGTGCTTTAACCGATTATATGCATCTAGGCAAGTCATAAAACAAATTAAAACGAGAAATTACAGCGGTTTACATGATTATGACTGTACGATGAACTCGTGTCGAAAATACAAAAAAAGGCGAAACTGGAGGTTAAATTAAGACGAAACTGGACAAATAAGATCCGGAAGAAAACTTATGTATCAAATTAGGATTCCAGAACCTCGACATGAACAAGTCAAAACCCGAAGAATCGATTTGAATTAAAACGGCGAAAAACTCGCAAGTATTGAATTACTTGGGATATAGGACGAATTAAGCATTGTAATTAAAAGGAAATTGTTAAAATATGATTTATGTACTGAAATAATAAAAGAACGAAAGAAAAGAAAAGAATAAATTTACAGGAAGTCGAGGAAGAAGAAGAAGAGCAAGAGCAGCAAACAGCCTCTGGAAGAGGCGCAGCTGCTGCTGCATTTCTTCTCGACGTCAGACCTCCGCTGTTTTGTAAAAACGGTTTTAAAAGATGGATTTTAAATCGGTTTTCGGACGTGCTCTTGATATAGATCTACATTAATTGATACAAAATAAAAGGTACAATAATAAAATAGGATTTACACCCTCAGACTTATATGTTTGACGAAACGGGATTGACTAAAGTTATCATTTAGTGATAGCTCGACTTGAATATGCGTGAAAAGTGCCCTCGTTAGAGGATTTAGTAAATTGATTAGGTTGATTAAAGGTGGAGTTGGTCAAATTGGTCGGTCTATGTAACGTGACTGGAACTCAGAATGATCTGAGCTTACGTGGTTGATTGATCAAGCACGTAGGCGTTAAAAGCAATAGCATAGTCTAGAATGCAAAGAGAGAGAAAGAAGGCGCGAACACTCGCGTGCCAAATATGGAGACCGGAGGCCTCTATTGATACTAAACATATGGAAGAGTTTAGGAATGACACGGATTCAGAAACAAATCACGGAAATATTCCGAAAAGTGCGAAAAGAGGGCTGGAGAAGAGTCGTATTGTAATTGAAGGAACAAGTAGAGTTATCTTAGGAAGTCAACGTGAAAGGAATGTCTATATGATTGATTTGAATGATATTCCTACTAATTCATTCACGTGCATGAAAGCTAATTGATGCGTGCATTTTATATAGACTTTTTGTATCATATTTGCACGCATCTCTATGCATATTTAGTGTTGTTTAGCTACAAATGTCCCCCGAATTGTCTACTTTGGTTTCTCTTGTCTTATTTGCAGGAATGAACCAAAGATAAGCTGAATCAAGCTTAAAACATGTCCCTATGCATGCATTTTGGAGATGAGTTGAGTCGGAGCTTGGAAACTACTGATTGTGATGCGCAAAGAAGTAAGATAGCTAGGCGAGCAAAGGAAGAACTTCACATTACAAGTGCCTAATTTTAAGAGCCATATCTCGAGTTCTAAAACTGATTTTCAGCTGATTCGAATTGAAGATGAAAGCTTGCCCTCTTAGCTTTCTAACGCCACCGGAAACGCTCTGTTTTCCCAAGTAACGAAGAAATGGCAGCCGTTTGAAGTTCAGTGCATGAAACAGGAATTGTGCGCTGGAAAGTAATCGATCGAGTACTATCTTGTTCGAGTAGTTATTGTCTTCGATCGAATGCCATCTTTTTGATAGTGTTCGATCAAGTATCTAAAGTCCTCGATGGAGAGGTTTTAGCTTGGATTTGTTCGATCGAGTGATATGAAAGTCCTCGATCGAGTATTTAGTTGTTGGACGCGGGCTTTTTAGCTTAATTCCATATTTTAGGTTTAATAATTGTCTCTCCTATAAATAGGGGAGACGTGATTAAGTTTGGGTAATACACTTCATACATTACTTTTCCATTACTTACTGTTGAACGCTGCTTTTCTCTCTATTTTCCGAATCCTAATCTTTAATTATCTCTTTACTCTCTCTCTAATTTGCGATGTTTATTATTTCTTTATCTTTCGCTCTTGCTTTATTTACCACTATGCGTAGCTAATTCTCCTGCTAGGATTTAGGAGATTCAATGAGTTGATGTTAGTTGCTAATTAGGTTTGCAGATCTGTTGCTAAAATCTTGTCTTTGTTGTTAATCACTGCAATTAACTGTTCTTGTCTACTTGAGTCGACGCAATTAGATAATTAACCATGGTACACCCTGACCTGGATCGGAAGATTGGAATTGGTAAGACCCTCAGTGAATATTAGGATGCTTTAGTGAGGGCGGAAGCTAAGCTAATAGTGTTTTAGGGTGAATTGAGACCGGAAGGAGATATTCGTTGCCCCTTAGACCGATACAAGTGACCGATCTGTGACCTTAGCTGCAATTATCTGACATTCATTGGTACCCGACAATCCTAGTTCTCTCTCTTTATTGTTAATCCCTTTTATTCATTTCTCTGTTTTAGTTAGTCAGTTTAGATAACAAATCAACAAAACCCCCAGTTTAGTGACATTAGATAGACTGGAATAACAAGTAGATAGTGACCGCCTTCCTGTGGAGATCGACCCTACTTCTACTAGCTTATGTTAGTTGTTTTAGGTATTTATTTTGGTACTAAATGACGGTATCACTAATTTAGATGCTCCGTGCTTATGGCACAAAAGATTTGATCACATTAGTTCTCCTATTTTGAATAAACTCAAGTGATGGGACTTGGTTGAAGGGTTACCTATCAAGTTTGATCAAGAGAATATGTGTGACACGTGTGCCCGTTGCAAGCATGTGAGATCGCCCTTTAAGACCTAGAACTCATACATATGGATCTATGTGGCCCAATGAAGGTAAGAAGTAGAGGCAGATCCAGGTATGTCTTTGTTCTAGTTGAGGACTACTCGAGGTATGTATGACCTATATTTTTGCATTCTAAAGATGAGACTTTTGTTGACTTTGTGTGTCTTATTAAACTCATTCAAAATAAATATAAAACTAATTTTGTCTCTATTCGTACGGATCATGGCACCGAATTTGATAATCAAGCTTTCATAGAATATTGTAGAACTAATGTTGTAGGACACAATTTTTCTGCACCAAGTACCCCACAACAAAACGGTGTTGTTGAAAGTATGAATAGAACACTAGAGGATATGGCATGCACTATGTTATTGTGTAGTGGTTTACCTCAAAAATTTTGGGCTGAGGATATTATTACATCATGCTATATACACAACCGTACTATGATGAGACCTTTTTTAAAGAAAACTTATTATGAACTTCTTAGGGGTCGAAAACCCAATATTTCTCATTTACGTTGTTTTGGAAGTAAATGTTTCGTTTATAACAATGGGAAAAATAGGTTAAGTAAGTTTGACCCTAGAAGTGATGAGGCTATTTTCATTAGTTATTCTGATTATAGTAAAGCATATAAGTTTTTTAATAAAAGAACCTTGTGCATCGAGAATAGTGTTCATGTTATTTTTGATGAGGATAATGTGTTTGCTGAACAGGATGAGGAAGAAGATATGAACGAACCTGATTTCCGTCTTTCTAGAGATGATCCTCTAGAGCTGGATGAAGAAGATAAAGAAATTGAGGGCATGAATGATGAACGTGGAGATCCTTCAAATGAAAAGGGAAAGAGAGCTGAGACTATAGTTGATGATACTATAACCTCCTCTCAATATAAGAAGTCAGGAATTGAAGTTATAACTGATGAAGCTATAACTTCAAATCCAAACCAAGGTATAGAATCTTGGGTTATACCTGACTCTACTATAACCCCAAGATTGAACTCTGGGGGAACAATTCTTGGATCCCAATCATTTGAAAAACGTGACCCCAGTTCAAGTGATAATGATCTGCCTCCAGCTTCTAAGAAATGGAAATATAAAAATTTTCATCCCATGGAGAACATTCTTGGAAATATAAGGAAAGGTGTTCAAACACGTAGGGGTTTAAACAACTTTTGCTCCTTCTACTCCTTTGTCTCCACCATCGAGCCTACCAATATCAAAGAAACCCTTATTGAACCATATTGGATTGTCGCTATGCAAGAAGAGCTTCAACAGTTCGAACGGAATAAAGTTTGGCACTTAGTTCCGAGACCTAACGACCGATCTGTCATTGGTACAAGATGGGTGTTTAGGAACAAGCTAGATGACACAGGAGTTATTGTGTGAAACAAGGCTAGATTGGTTGTACAAGGTTACAATCAACAAGAAGGAATTGATTATGACGAGACCTTCGCTCCCGTTGCTCGTCTTGAAGCTATAAGATTATTAATAGCTTTTGCGGCTCACAAAGGAATGAAATTACTTCAAATGGACGTTAAGACTGTATTTCTTAACGGTTATTTGAAAGAAGAAGTCTTTGTAGAGCAACCCCCGGGATTTCTGGATAGCAAGTTTCAAAACCACGTTTATAAATTAGATAAAGCTTTATATGGTTTGAAACAAGCTCCCAGAGCTTGGTACGAATTGTCCAAATTTTTACTCGAAAGTGGATTTAAAATAGGATCTGTTGACAAAACTCTGTTCCTAAAATCCGAGGGTTCCGGTTTATTAGTTGTACAAATTTACGTTGATGATATTATTTTTGCATCAACTAATATTAGGTTATGTAAGTATTTTTCAGATTTGATGACCTCAGAATTCGAGATGAGCATGATGGGAGAACTCAAGTTCTTCCTAGGGCTTCAAATCCAACAAACAAGTGAAGGAATTATGATTCGCCAACAAAAATACATCAATGAGCTAATCCGGAAATTTGGTATGGAAAACTCTCATCCAAAGGTCACTCCAATAGTCACAGATAAGAAATTAACCTTAGACGAAGATGGTAAGTCTCTTGATGAAATGACTTATTGAGGTATGATTGGCTCACTTCTTTATTTAACTGCAAGTCGTCCAGATATTATGTTTAGTGGGTGCGTATGTGCTTGATTTCAATCGTGCCCTAAAGAATTGCATATGAAAGCAGTTAAGAGAATATTGAGGTATTTAATTAGTACATCCAAATAATATATGTGGTATCCTCTTGAGTATAATTTCGATCTGATAGGGTATTCAGATGTAGATTATGCAGATTGTACATTTGATAGAAAAAAGTACTTCAGGCATCGCAACGTTTGTTGGACCGTGTATTATAACGTGGGGGTCAAAGAAGCAAAATTCAGTTGCCTTATCTACTGCTGAAGCTTAATATATTGCTGTCGCTTTGGTATGTTCTCAACTTTTATGACTTAAGCAACAGTTATGTGATTATGGTATAGATGTAGGATGTATTCGTATTTTATGTGATAATACGAGTGCTATAACTATTTCCAAAAACCCAGCACAACACTCTCGTACTAAGCATATTGATATTCGACACCATTTTCTACGTGACCGTGTCGATAAGGGGAATATAAAACTTGAATTTTGTAGTACATAAACACAATGGGCTAACATTTTGACAAAAGATTTGGCTAGAAAACGTTTTGAGACTTTGCGGTTGGAAATTGGTTTAATCGGTGGTACCTAAACTATCATAAATATTTCCAAAGTGTAAGACTGGCTAGTTAAGACAAGATTGTATTACTATATCCGTATTTTCCGCTGCAAGTACATTCTTATATAGTATTTTATTATCTTATGAGAATATTCCGTTTGCTAGTCTGTTATATTTTGTGTTGTATATAAACCATAATTCTTGTTCATCACTTATACATTCTAAGGTTTAGAGCTTCATAAACCAATGACATTCATAATTGGCTTCATTTAGGATGTGAGTAGTACTCCTTACATGGAATGTAACATCAAATTGCATAAGCATGAAATTTATCTCTTATTACCTGTATACACTCGGGTTTGTGGTGGTGACACATGTGGAGAGGCAACCCTTCCTTTACGTTTTACCCACTAACCTCACAATAGCCACATTTGCCTCGTTTTGACCCATTTATTCAATTACATTCCATATAGCCTACCCTTGTCAAGCTAGTCTTGTTGGTAAGTTTGGAAGTCTTATTGTGGTCACTTTTGTTGATGTTGTGATGGATATTGGAAGGAAGGAAGAAAAAGATGTACTGGAAAAAAATATGAAAATATTTAATAAAAGGAGAAACATAATACTATAAAAGATGGAAAAGCAGAAATCTCTTTTTACTCCTATTCTTAACATTTCCATATTACTTGAGGAGAAGTACTTGTTGCTGTGAGTGAGTTTGTGCCATACTTGGCATGGTGCATCATCCTTCATATTGGGTTGGAAAGTGGAATATGGCTACTTTTGGTTGTGATTGATGCTAGCTTGGGGTTTACCTCCACATATCCAAACTATTTTGCCCTTTCTTACCCAATTACCTCACCTCACATTCATATGTAAGTCCTCGGCATGTGTTTTGGACCTCGCTTGGTTGGAGTGTATATGTACGGTCGCTAGAGATATCTATCATGTTAGATTGCATGCATGCTTCTGTAGGTCGTAGTTTGGTGAGTGACTAATTTCCTTCTCTCCTACAAAATCTGTACTCAACTTGGTTTGTATTACACACTTTATATTTAGGGCTTGCTAATGTTGAAGTCGTTCTTATGCTATAATATATGCTTTGATTAATATATATTTCTTGCCTCGGTTGATATCATTCTAGTCGTTTTATGTCTGTTCTCGTCTTTTCGATGATGTCAAGAGGGGGAAGAAATGACCATGATTTAGTATTTGCCTAAGCTTGCTCCTTGTCAAGACCTTTAGTCTCCTAAGGTCCTTAGTTGCTATAACTTTGAACATAAATGTTTTGCTCTTGCATTCTACGAACTAACTTTGATAGTATTTTGTTGAGCGGGAACTTAACATTAGTCACAAATCATAGGAGACTTGTCATCATCAAAAAGGGGGAATTTGTTGGAGCATATAGTCATATGCTTATGTTTTGATAATGATAAGTGTGCTTAATTATATATATATATATATATATATATATATATATATATATATATATATATATATATATATATATATATATATACATATATACATACTTGTTGCTCATAATCGGTTGTTTAGTTGAGTTTGATTAAACATGGTTACACTTTGGCAAGACGATTTGTGAAGTAAAGTTATATTTATTTTAGCTATAACGTCAAGATTCATTTGAGCTCATGACAAAGTACAAAGAACAAGATCCAAGTGAATTCAAGTAAACAAGCTCAAGTTCCCAAGTAAAGCTACTCGTTGATCAAGTTCATATTAAATAAGATTTCATGATCAAGTAGCAAAGTCAACGATCAAGTTTGAAGATTATGTTCTCAAGCATTGATCAAGTGAAGCTCAAGAGGAGCTCATAATCAAATTTAAGAGATCAATCCTACATTGAAGATCTCCAGGAAGATTAGATAACGTAGGTCCACGTCTTATAACGGTATTTAAAGAAATGATTTTGGTAAGTAAAGTTATAGCTGTTATGGTTATAACATTACCTACCAGACTCAATGTTATAGGTGATTTAGCTATAATATTGAGCTGCAGTATTAAAAACGCACGACTTGAGTTTTAAATTGTTTTGAAAATAGTTTTTCAAATCTTATCTTTATATTCTTTAAATGAAAAACCTATTTTATAGTAGAATGAAGGTTGTACTTAAATTGGGTTATGAATAGATAATTACCTTTTAGTTTGGTCGACTTATGTGACAACTTATGGGTTGTTGCTTGGTGGCTAACTAGGGTTTTCTACTTACTCATATCTAAATCCTAATTTGTTTAACCTAATATCTTACTAGAGTTTCACGTTTGATGATGTAGGTTTATGAGCCGTCTGCTACTCGTGTGATACTCCTTGTGCAAGTAAAGATTAGAGTAAATCTAAATAAGAATATTATTTAAGATATTTTATATCTTTATGGTTATTTAGATTTATTTCATATCTTCTACTAAGATATTGCTCGGTTAAATAATAAGATTGGATCTTCTACTTACAATATACTTCACACGTGATCTATATGCTATCTAGGGTTGTATGGTAAAGATCTTAAATAAATATTTGTTAGAGATATATTATCTCTTTATATTTATTTTATATCTTTTATCTAAGTTATTGTTAGATTAGAGTTGGAAAAGCATAAATCTTATTCTTTCCTTAATCTACACGAGATCTTCACCATATCTAGGGTTAAGGTAAAGATCTTAGATAAAATATTTATGAAAGATATTTTATCTCCTTATATTTATTCCATATCTTTTACTAAGATATTATTTGAATAAATAAATGGATTAAGATCTTTTTCTTGCTTGGATAAGAATCATGGTAAATAAAAATAATATTTGTTGGAGATTTCTTATTTCCTTATATTATTTTTATTTTATTTTTTCTTATCTTCCAAGATTTTATGAGTTGTAAATGATTAAATAAAATCTAACCTAGTTCCTTCCTTATACAATAATCCACACGACATGTAGGGTTTCTTAGATGAAAACCTAGATCTCCTCTATACTATAAATACTACACATAATAATTCATTTAAACCACTTTTCAATATTCGAACAAAACATCCTTTGCAAACGTATTTAAGGTTATTATTCTTTTTGCAAGTTAAAATTGATTTTGAAAAGTCGTGTGCTATCTTATATTACAATTATTTCTAAGTATCGTCATAAGATAATAACGCTTAAATATTATTTCTTACTCGTTCATATTGTGAACACTAGAAGAACAATCAAACACTTTTTTTATTAACGTAAGATAGACAAAACCGAGTTTTTTTTACGGTACTCAATTGAGTTACAACTAGAGTTAGTTGTACGAGTGGGTTGATAATTTTGTAATCCGTAGAAAGGTACTAAAATTATTAATCGAGATTAGTGGACGTAGGGTTCGACGCGTGAAGCTGAACCACTTCAAAAATCCGTGTGTCCTTTGCATCTTTCTTTATCTCGTTATTTACGTTTTGAATTGTTTGTTAGTTAGTCGAGTTTAATCCATAAACTTCGAGTAATTAATTAACTTACCATGCTCATACGGAACAATCGGAAAAGTGGGCACATTTATATATACTTAATTCACCCCCCCCCCCCCCCAAGTATATTTGATCGATAGACTCTACAGTTGGTTTTGTTACAAGTAGACGATGGTCCAGGGGGGGGGGGTTCGGTTGGAATTTGGAGTCTTAATGTCTGTTTCGGGTTTTGGTGTTCGTTGGGTCAGCCGTGTCGTTCGTGGTTGGTTTGTGAGGTCTGTTTTGTTCTTTGGTTGGAGTGAGGTCTCAGCCTTTTTTCTGTCTGTGATAGCGTTTTTGGTAGGATGGAGTCGGTTTTCTGGTAGTGGCGTTTGTTGGGTCGGATGCGGTGGATCCACCTATAACTAATGTTTATTTTCTTTTTATCGTGTTTTTTGTTATTTCTAATAATAAACTCCTGGTGGTTTGGGGTGTTCTGTCCCCTTATCCACGGGTTAATTAGGATAACTGGTACATTACATCGGGTCTGTGTTGAGACAAGCTTGCTGCGGTCTCCTGAGATGGTTTTGGTAAGGGGGATGTTCAAGTGGTTTCCTCCTTTATTACCCACCTATTTACTCGGTTTTCTTGGCTACGAGGTTCTGGTCAGCGGGGGTTGTGTACAAAAGTGTAGGAGTTTACACTCCTCTGGAGACAGATTTTTGTGGTCTGCGTTCCGCCTTTCTTTCTACGTCCTTGGGGCTTAAGTGCACTTTGCTCTCTCTCGCTGGGTCAAGGGGCTCGTTGGTTTCCAGATGAGGTGTATCACAACCAAAGAGATAAATCTCCAAGACGCTTTCTTGGTTCTTGTAGTAGGTATTTCTCTGCAGCTGTATCAATTAAGACGAGTAAAGATGAGTTTTTGGTAGCTCGTTGGTCTCCTGAGAAAGTATATCACAGCCAAGGAGATGAATCTCCGAGACTCTTTCTTGGGTCTTTTTGCAGGTATTTCTCCAAAGCTTCATCAATCAAGACAAGTAAATATGGGTGTTTTCCTTTGGCCATCATTGCTCGTCCATTAAATATTGTTGTGGATGTTGACTTTGAAGTCCGTGTTCAGACATCCATCGTACGCCATCAATAAGCTGATGCTTACCGATGCATTTACCTTGTTTTAGTTTATGCTTTTAGTAGTACTTGGTGTTTTATGTTGTAGTTTATAGGTATGGTTTAGTGAACCGTACCACTATAATGTAAGCCACTCTTTCCCAACTATCAAAAAAAAAAGATTAAGAGCAGTCAGGCATTGGAATGTCTATGTAGACGTAAATTCTTTGTAGATCAAATTATTTAAAAGACACTAAGTCATCATAATAAATTAGAAATTTGTAAATTATAAATAGATGAGTTGATTAATTAAAAATGGTCAAAATAAATTAGAATTTTTTAACGTATAAATACATATATTTTAACATGTTAAATTTTCTAAAATAACAAGTCTCTCCTGATCCGTTATAAATTTGCGACAGGTCAAGTACTACCCATGTGAATATATAAGACAAAACAGTTTTCTACTCCCTAGAGGCTTTGCTTTTGTCTTATCTTCCCACATGGATATTATTTGACTCGTCGCAAGTTTACGACCAATATTCCATACACAGATAAGAATTTGTTCATAGAAATCCAAAATCTCATATGTTAAAACTACTTAAAAGGGGACATTTGTTGACAGTAAATAAAATGTGGTCCAATTGATTACTCCCTCCTCCTATTCACTCATTTCTTCTCTCTTTCCGTTTTCATGATAGTTGGATTTTCTTCCCTCTTCCCTTTTTTGGAAGGTTTTGTGTGATCCAAATTCAATTATATGTGGGGTAGAGTGTTTTGTGTGATCCAAAATCATTTTTTTTATTTCTTGTGCAAAATGAAAGGGGAAGAAATGAGTGAATAAGAGGGAGTATAATTTTATGTCTATTTCTTGCACCTCATGTATATCACTCGATGATGATCATGTGGCATGTTTAGTTTATGTCGCGATTTTATGACATTTTATAAATCGTTTAATAAGGTAACTCGACACTCCTGTCAACCCCTGAGTCGTCATCTACGTGCCAATACCATTATTTTGACAATAATTAGAGTCAATTCGGAGTCTAAGGATAAAGCCGTCACCAAATTCGGAAACCGTCTCGTCCTGTGGACAGGGCCACCCGCGCCGCGCGCACCCGCTCGTTGTGTTTTCGAGGCGGCGGCACTTCTCCCATGGAACCTTGGTTTGCCAAATCACGTCATGGGCCGTTATCGATTTGTGAGGCAACGAAACCGGTGAAAGGTTGAATAAGCCTACATTTGTGGAGTCGCCAACAATTTATTGTGGAAAATTGGAAACCGTTCGAACACCTCGTGCCATGTCAAGACACAAAGTAATGACATGAATACTAAGAACTCGTTACCCTTAGCATTCTATGTCTAGAATGAGACTCGAGATGCCAATGGACACGGATGTCCAGAGATAACTGGAGTAAGGGGTGAGGGTACGTATCAGGAAGTTCTTTAATTCGAACACCTAATCCCGCCCGCCTCGATAGCGGCCTCTACTAATGATTAGGGAAGTCGTTCATATTTGATATGTCGTTGATGTAATGCATGCAATGCAACAAATATGGATTAATCCTAGCATGCGAAATTAGACTATGTCGGTTAACACGTGTTTTAGCAAACAATTTGGTCGAAGTAAATGTTAGATTCAAAACATGTGAATGCCATACAATTAAATCATACAAAATAATAATTACGATAAATGAATTACAATAATTAAAATTACAAAAATTACAAGCTTTATTTTATCTACGTCAAAAGCACGCTCAACGACGAGATTTCGAAGAAGAAAAGAAGAGGAAAATAAAATTAGAATTAAAATGTGAAAATATGTCAGATTAGAGGTTGAATAATAGTTGATTTAAACCTTAATTAGGAGCTACGTCAAAGCGAAAAAGTGTTCAGAGGCAGAAACCAATCCAGAACAGGCGCAACATCTTCTGCGTCCTCTGGAAGAGGCGCAGCACTTCATGCGTCTGTTCTAGAGCTGGGTTCTGGCTGTGAAGTCAGAATCGCAACACTTTTATTGTTCATTGGTATATTTAAGATGGATTATCGATATTAGACTCGAATTAAAGTGTTTTAACCAATCATATGTATCTGCGCAAGTCATAAAACGAATTAAAACGAGAAATTACAGCGATTTACATGATTATGATTATACGATGAACTCGTGTCGGAAATACAAAAAGGCAAATTTTGAGGTTAGATTAAGACGAAACTGGACAAATAAGATTCGGAAGAAAACTTATGTATCAAATTGGGATTCCAGAACCTCGACATGAACAAGTCGAAACACTGAAGAATCGATTTGAATTAAAACGGCGAAAACCCGCAAGTATTGAATTACTCGGGATTAAGGATGAATTAAGCATTGTAATTGAAAGGAAGTCGCTAAAATATGATTTATATACTGAAATAACAAAGAGAACGAAAGAAAATGAAAGAATAAGAAAAGGAGGAAATTTGCAGGAAGTCGAGGAAGAAGAAGAAGAGCAGGGCAGGCGGACCCCGGAAGAGCGCGAGAAGGCTGCGATCCTTCTGAAGGCCTTGTGCCTGCTGCGTTTCTTCTCGACGTCTAACCTCTGCTGTTTCGTAAAAACGACTTTAAAAGGTGGATTTTAAATCGGATTTTGAACGTTCTCTTGATATAGATTTATATTAATTGATACAAAAAAATGGTACAATAATAAAATGGGATTTACACCCTCAGACTTACATGTTTGACGAAACGGGATTGACTGAAGTTATCGTTTAGTGATTGCTCGACTCGAATATGCGTGGAAAGTGCCATCGTTAGAGGATTTAGTAGATTGATTAGATTGATTAAAGGTGGAGTTGGTCGGTCTATGCAACGTGACTGGGACTCAGAATGATCTGAGCTTACGTGGTCGATTGATCAAGCATGTAGGAGTCGAAAGGCAATAGCGTAGTCTAGAATGCAGAGAGAGAGAGAGAGAGAGAGAGAGAGAGAGAGAGAGAGAGAGAGAGAGAGAGAGAGAGAGAGAGAGAGAGAGAGAGAGAGAGAGAAAGGGCGGAACACTTACGTGCCAAATATGGAGGCCAAAGGCCTCTATTTATACTAAACATATGGAAGAGTTTTTGAATGACACGGATTTAGAAACAAATCTCGAAAATATTCTGGAAAATGCGAAAAGAGGACTGGATAAGAGGCACAGCAACTACTGCATTTCTTCGAAGAGGCGCAGCATTTGCTGCGTCTTTTCTCTAGTGGTTTCCTCCTCATCAAGAAAGATTTCCGCGTTTTATTATAGATTTTCGGTAGATTTACACTTCCGTATTCTATGAAACACTCCGGAATATTCTGGCTCGGCATTTAAACGGTCTTTAGAAAATGAAGCGGTTTTTGACCCGGACTCCAAATGAACTCTAATTACTGTCAAAACAACCTTATCGGTGCGTAGATGACGACCCAGGGGTTGACTTGAGTTTTTGAGCTATCACTTGATGACGAACTTACGGACAGTCGTAAATCGTTCTGCGTATCAAACATGCGGCCCAATCATCACTGGGTGGTTGGCGGGAGGTGTAGAAATGAGGTATCTACAGAGCCCCAACTTTGGCTAAAGCTTGGACAAGGCGAAAGTTATAGTATAACCATCAGGTCAATCGAAGATTACAAACTGACGACAATGGCGACGCGAGGTGGCTCAAGGGGTCTGAACCAAGGACCTGTCGTCGGGAACATTTTTGAGTCCATCGACTATCGGAGAGGGTCATTTAAAGTCCATTAGACTACGTAAGGAAGCTCGCCAGCCATAAGAAGAAACCATACTTGAGACACCCCTGGGTGAAGGATTCGAAGGTACAAATACTCTTCGGAGAATTTTATCTTAAACTCCGTGGGGAAGAATCATATGTTGAGTCGACCACAGCGCATCCTTGGCTTCGCCGAGGAGAAAACAATAGATTGACAACGATGCGTCCTTGGCATCGCTGAGGAAAATAAAGGTGTTTGATCAACAACGGCGCGCCCTTGGCACCGCTGAGGACAAAATCCGCTCGGGTCGTCGCAAGCGAAATTCTGATAAAGAGGAGAAGCCCATGAACTGTATTTAGTGATCATGAATTCTCGCTGGGGAACAAAATGTCATGGTTGTCTGTAGTCTATTGGAGAGAAAATGCCGATTCGGACGAAGAGAACGCCAAAAAGGAGCCATATGTTGAAGATAAGATGTCGGGGAAGAGGCGCATGAATCCCGGGTCCACAAATAACGAACTTATAACGAATTTTAACGAATCTCGGTTGGAAACTCGCTGAGGAAGAGGCGCAGCAAAAACTGCGACCCTTGGAAGAGGCGCAGCAAGTGCTGCGTCTTCTCCCGAGCTCACCTCTGTCTGGGTAAACTCGACTTATGCCGTGTTTGTTTTTATTTCAACAACACAAACCTATTTTGTTTTCTTTAAAAAAATCAACCAAATTCCAACCAAATTCCGTCAAAACTTGCTCAAAACATGCCATAAATCATGACTAATCGAGGTATGTGTCTTGTACTTGCCTTATTCTGCATTTGAGCTTTGATTTGGGTCGAAAAATTAGCGTTTATATACCCATTTTGGTTCGAAAATTTGGGGCTGTCGTCCCAAATGAATTTGTCTCATGAAATATATATTAAAAACGAGTGATTGATCATGTTAGGGACATAACCATGTATCTCTTTCGAATTTTCGTTAAGTATTACGGATTTGAGCGCGAAATGTGACGGTTTCTTGCTAAACCTCAAAACCCTTCGAAAATGGCCGTATGCTAGTCCATTTTTGATGAAGCTTGGCGTTTTGGAACCCTTGAGTAATAGGTAAACTTTCTGTTATGCCGGATTTTCAATTTATGACAGCTTCTCCGGGACACTTTTGTATGGCATAATTGCTATTGTAGCGAAATGCTGCCGAATTTTCGACTCAAACCCGTAACTAGGCTTGAATTTAGACTCGTCTTGACTTAGCCTACCACATGTGTGGCCGGGCTTGGAAAATCTGGCCAAAGATGGCTAGAAAGGCCGTTTTTAAATGCTTGAAAATGTGTTTAACATCGCTTTGTTTACTTCGATTTTTCAGAGGATATTCCTTCTACGTCGGGAAGAGGCCCCATGGACACTGACTTTGACCCTTCTACCACTTTCATAGTGCATGCGGGAGTGACCCAGGAGATGGAGGAGGATATAGAGGAGAAGGTCCCGCGGAGGGCCAATGTACGACGAGGCGGCCGTCAGCTCACAGGAGCACCTGAGTGGGCCGAGAAATGGGATGGTAGACATCTTATTTGGGAGGCGGAGAGCCACTTGTCGTATAGGACGGCGAGGAGCATGGTAAGCCTTCAGCTTGTCATTCCCTTATTTATTTATTTCTTACACATTTTATGCTAAAGAAAGCTTTCTTTTGAATTGATGCAGGAGGCTAGGAATATGAGGTCCTTCTCTGGTTATACGATGATGATAGATGCCTTTGGGAAGCTGTCGGAGGAGGAGAAGGCTATCATCGAGCTGGGAGCCTTTGGTGCCTTGGTACGAGGTGGAGGGAGATCAAGGAGAGGAAGATTTGGGCTAACCTCGGCTTGATTCGAGCCTTTCTTGATCGGTTATGGGACACGACCTCGACTTTCCATATGCCTTTTGGAGATATCGGGGTCACCTTGGAGGACTATGGCATGATCTCGAGTCTGTCGTGTGCAAAGGAGCCGTTGGTGTGGGCGTCGGCGGCCATGAGAGTAGACTCGGCCGAGGCGAGGAGTCTTTTTGGCTCTAGCCTGGCTGCTGGTGCGGCCCAGGTTCCTGGTTTGGTGATGAGTATCTACTTTAGAGACTATTTCGGTGGTAGAGTTCCGGCGAGAATGAAGATGGATGTACGCATGGTGCCTCCACCACCTTGTCCTGCTGAGCAGCGGACCCGTTTGTGGTTGTGGTGGTTCTTGTCTTCGATTTACTTTGGAGACAAGGGGGAGAGGCTATCGACGAAGCTTCTTCCGTTTCTTTCTGACTTAAGTAGCCTAGGTCGCTAGGACTTGGTTACTCCTAGTTTTGCGGTCCTCACGCGCTATATGTGGGCCATGGTCCGTCCGGAGCTGATGGAAAAGTGGACTTCTCCTGCCACTGTCGGTCCTGGACTCCTCATGGAGGTATGAACCTTTCTTGAATATATGAAAGATCATTTTTGTAGAAAACGATTTGTAATCATTATTATTTTGCCTGCAGGAATGGGTGTACTCTTACTTCCTTGGCTTTGCGCCCATGAGGGCGGAGGACGCACCGAGAGCGTACTCCGTCGTGAGGGACTGGGTAGTATGTCGTTACAAGAGCCAGCGGTCTTCTTACGATGTTTGTCGGAGGGCCGTGAATGCCTTGAAGTTTGATAGCGTAAGTATCTTTGATCTTCATTTTATTTTTCCTTTATTTAGGGATAATCATTGGAATAACCCCTCGTTTTCTTGCTTTAGTGGGTGTCCAGGCCCTGGGAGAGCTACTCTGGGGCTCCAGCCTTTGTGGCTAAGGTTCTCCGTCCCCGGAGTTCGAGTAGGTTGTTGTTGACGACACTGATAGGGCTTGTGTGGTACTTGGGTGAGCATTTGACTCGGCAGTGCTCTTGTGACACTTTTACAGTTCCTATCGACTCTCCACGGACGATGTAGGAGATAGAGGTGGCGGGCGTCGAGCCCCCAACTTTTCCAGAGACGTTGGAGTACATTGACTCGGCGGGCATGACAGTGATCTCGGAGATCCAGTCTTTCAGCGAGGCGGTGAGTGACGCTGGCTTGGATGAGTGGCAGCACTTTGTAAGGAGGGTAAGCCCCCAGCTTTGGTTGTCTTTAGTATTTTATGCTTTATTACATAGGAATGCATTTGCTTGAACCTTCTCCGTATTTGAATGAAGGTGGCACCGTCCAGGCATGTGGAGTTGTGGAGGATGGCCAACCGGCTACGAGCTACAGCCATTGAGGCCCTTACAGGTGGCTCGCGGCGGAAGGTATGATCCTCTTATACTCGTCTTTTTTTTAATACCTCCAATTTTGTGAAGTGAACTATCACTCCATTTTTCTGTGTAGAGAGAGCGTGACCTGGAGCGTGAGCTGGCGCAGTCCCGGGAGGAGACGTTCCTTTTGCTGAAACAGCTCGAGGCCAGAGATGCTGAGAGCGCTGCCCTTGAGGCAACAGTGGCTGAGCTGAGGGTCGTCAGGACTAGTTTGTGCTGACTTATGTTTGTACATTTGTACATTTTGGATGTCATTTTGGGCAGGAGCCCGTATTTTGATGTATATTTTTGCATTTTGGTTGTATATATGACGGCGTGCGTGCCTTTGCTGCTGGGTGTTTGTTGTATCTACAGGTTAGCTTTGAAAAACATGTTTGGCATGTGACGGTTTGTACCGTCATGCTGCTGAAATTCACGTAGGAAATAACAAGCAAAACATATAGCAAAAAGAATTAAGATGGTCTAAATTAGCGTGAAAAAAAATGCCCGAAAATGGTCAAAATGACGCGACCGGACGGTTGGGAGGGCTACCCCCTAAAAAAAGAATTTAAAAGAAACGTCTAAGTGTGTCATAAACATTTTTAAAAAGAGGGAGTGAAATGATTCCCCTAAAAAAAAGAAAATAAAAAACGAGTAAGTGTGCGTATTTGGCGAAAATGTCGATTTTGCCTCGAAAAGCGAACCCGTAAAAGATTAGGAAACATAAATTTGGTAATTAATCGAAATTACCAAATTAAGTCTCTATAGGAATAGGAAACATTAACTAAAATAGATTAGGAAAGATCCCTCGGCTGTCAAACGAGGAAAAGAGCCTGGGGAAGAGGCGCAACAAGAGCTGCGATCCTTCGAAGAGGCGCAGCTTTTGCTGCGTCTTCTCTCTAGCTTGTCGATTCTTGGCAGAATTTAGGAAACATCGAATAGTATAAATAGAGGCTTCGGTTGAGCTTCTATTCTCACAATTCTCCCTTCCTTGACTTCGTCTATTACATAAAACCTAATATATCTTCTCAAATTTTACCCAAAAAATATGGATGCCTTCGAAAATCGCATGAAGGAGTGGACGAATGAATTTATGAATATGGAGAAACACGACATGGGTGCTTTTAACTTAGGATCAATCATAAGTTTTAAGCTAGTAAAGGTAATTAGGCCCTTTTTGGATGCTTATCTTGAATATTAGGACCCGAATTTTCATGTATTTGCCTTTTCGGGATGCAAAATTTGTCCCTTTCGTGAAGAAATTACTACGGTTGGATGATGGGACGCAGAAAGTGTTCCGGCTATACCCCCTAGCTCTCAAGGCTATAAAAATAAATTTAGGGATTTGCTTGGATTGACCAAGGCTGAGGTAGACCGTCTTGTGACCTCAAAAGGTGTCCGTATGTTTGAATTTGTCGATCGATTTATAAATAGGGAGGACCCTACTAGCTCTTATGCGGCGAGGCGCAGAGCTTATGGATTTTGCCTTCTTCATTGTTATGTTCTGCGAGGGTATGTGGTCAAAGAGATGAGGGGTGACCCTCGATTTTTAGGCATAGTGGAGCAAATGGAACTGCACAGGAGCCCAACATGCTTAGTTCAGGGGGAGACCATTCTAGGATTGGACAATTGGGAGACCATTCTTTTTTCTTTTTTTTTTCTTTTTTTTTCCGTTCGTTTTTTTTTTCTCAGCCGGTTTTGGATACTAACTCTCGTCCCCTTTTTTGCAGATCAGGCTAATAGAAAGGCTGTGGTTGATCGAGCCCCCAGTTGACGTGACAGGATATCGCTCCCGATCAATTGTAATGAGAACGAGGCTATGCATGGTGGACTTCACTCGAGTATACAATTATTGGGAAATTAAATTGAAGCGTGAAGGTGGGCCCTTGATTAGGTGGATGGTGCTATGGTGGCATCTTGGATCGGTGACTGGAGTATCGTCTTTGGATCCGACACGGACAATTCGCGTTCACGACTTGGTATTCATGGTCTATACTTTTCCGGAGAGATTGATGAGGCAAGTGGGCCTAAGACAGAAAAGCCCGAAGCTAGACACCGTCCCTCAAACCGCCTAGGCGCATACTTCGGAGTCTTGTTGAGATTGGGCAATTCGCTAGGCCCAAAGGAATATGTGGTTCATACCCTTTCCGGTTGGTTCGTTATGGGTATCTGACTCATATCTACAGTGGAGAAAATCTAGCACTCCCGAGGAGCATGAAGAGCTAAGGAAGCATGAGCCCGTAGACTATAAGATCTGCGAAGTGGCGAAGGAGAACCGAAAGTACTTAACTAAGGAGGAAGAAGAGGCCGGATATCAGGTCGTCCGTCCGTCGAAAAAACCAAAGAATGCTCCTGTCGAGAAGATGGTGGTGGATCGAAATGGGAAAGCTAGACCGCGAGAACTACCGTTAGTGATTAGGTCGGAAATAACGCAAGAGCGTCCTGCTCGTGGTCGAGACAAGAAATGTGACAAAGGGGACAAAGGCAAGGGGAAAATGGAAGAGTAGCCTTAGTCATTTTTAATAGTTTTATTTATTATTTGAGTTGTAATAAATGGCGGGGGTTTTAGAATCCTAGCCTGGCATTTTAATTTTCAGCATTTTTTATTTATATGTATTTGACGTATTACTATTATTTAAGGAGTAATGAATAAATGATTTATAAGTTAAGAAACTTTTATAAATTTTCTTTATTTGTTCTTGTCGAATTTCAAATGCAACATACAAATGTCCTTCTATTTACATCGTGAAATGACGGGTTGTATCCTGTAAAGGATTGCCTACGTATTCATTAGAAAAAAATGAAATCAAACCCTGTACGTAGTTCGAAAAAATGTATAAGAATAAATGTTCGAAGCAAGAGCTTGTAATGAACTTAGAAAAAAAAGGCGTGTGCTTTTCTTACTCCTAAGGAAACGCAATTCAATTTATTTGATGATATGAGGGCGTCAAAATGTCAAAACGCAAGAGCAAAATGTCATAAGATTTTTAGCGGGCCAGAAGCTGTTTTTATTTCGTGTAGCAAGAGCGGCACGTGTGTCACGCGAGGCGCGTTTTATCCTATTCTAAGGGTAGTATCGTTTCAATTGGTCTAGGTTAGTCGGATTAGAAAACTCATTCCCATCTAGGTCTGTGATCTTAAACGAACCCCCTGAAAGTATGGACTTGACTAAAAATGGTCCTGCCCAATTAGGTTTAAATTTTCCCCGTGGATCCACAGGTAAGAGAGCTCTGACTGACTTGAGTACTAAATCCCCTTCCTTGATATTTATGGGTTTGACCCCTTTATTAAAGGCTCGTCTGATACGTGCCTGATATGTCTGCACATTATGTAATGCGCGTAGTGATGGGTGATGTCGTCGGGTCACATCCAATCAAACACATTTATAATACTCAACAAACAAATAGTTAGCGGTAAGTCGAGGTCGATCCATGGGACGGTGTGCTTTGGGTTCTAAGTCTATCTATCTCAATTTATGCTAGTGTCACAATTTGGTTGGGTTTGTAGTTGTGTTCTAGACTAATAAAAGCAATAAGGTGAAACAAGCAATAAAGGAAGGATGTAAACAATTGATTAAAAGTACTAGGACATCATGAGGTCATAGGGGATTCATGGTGCTGATCATACAAACATGTTTACAAAGTTGCAAGCAATTAATGTTGTGGAGGAACCGAGTTGGTTTATGTCTTACGGTTCATAGGAAGAGGTGGGTCCTGAAGCCGAATCGATTAGATTGTACAACACCTACAAGTCGACTTACTTTCCTCCTATTCAACTTCTATGCATGGTCTAACAAGACTCGAGTTGGTTTATATCTTACAAGTCAAGTTGAGTAGATAAGAGATGGTAAAAATGCAAGGATTCATAGGCTTAGCATTTCATCAAACATAACATGTGCATAAAGTTGACATCACAACAAGCAAGCAATTTAATCATGTGAACATATTAGATTAAGCATGAATCAATCCCATGTTGGTTCCCCTAATTACCCACTAATCCTAGCTAAAAGACTACTCACTCATTATCATGGGAAACATGTCATTAATGGTGTCAAACATCACAACAAGTATAAACATGATAATAGAATGAAGAAATGAACAATTAAGATTAAAGGGTAAAGGAATTATACCAAACTTGAGATGATCCAACTAATAAAGCTAAGAATAATAGAAGAAACTTGATTGATTGATGAAGGGTTGTCAATCCTTCAATAATAACCCAATAATTTTCAATTACCCAAAAGTGATGAACTTGAATAATAAACTTGAACAATGATTAAGGAAAGATTAATGTGTAATTTTGTGGAAAGATCGAGATTAATCTATTCTAATCTACTCCTAATTTAATCTAATAAAACTTGCTAAAAGGCTCCCCCTTTGATTATTTACAAGTGGGGTATATAAAGCAGGGATTCACTAGGTTAACTAAGGCTAAATTAGTAATTACACTTTTTAGTTTAGAGCAGGGAAACGCCGGTATTTTTCGAAGGAAGTGCATCTTTCTTTGAAGCTTGAAGAAACGGATTTGTGCTGGACTGGAATCCGTGCGTCTTAGGCACGGGACGGGCGGATTCGATGGTCTGGGCCCGGGCGTCTTTGAGAGAAGACGGGCGGATTTTAGAGGAGGGGCACGGGCGGTTTTGGGTGAAGACGCACGTCTTCTGTAGTTCTTGCACGGCCGGCTTCTAGAGAAGCTACACGGATTGGAGTGCAGTCTCGTTTTCTCTTCTATTCTTCCCTTTCCTTCGCTTCCATTTTATTCTTGTGGGATTGGTCTTTAGTTCTTGTTTCCTCTATAATCTTAGCTCATTAAATATCGTCAAATAGCTTCTAAACATGTACGAAAGACAGGAACTTCCGCCTTATTCTCTTCTTTCCTACAAAATACAAGAGATGCACTAGGAAAGCAAAATAGAAAGCATTTGACGAACAAAACGGCTATGGAATGTTATGATAGTATGCAAAATAGGCTCAATTAGGGGTCTAAATGTGCGCAAATAATGTTCACATCAAATATCCCCAAACCGAACCTTTACTCGTCCCGAGCAAAGAGGTGACTAAAACTAGACCTTTATTTAAACTAACCTACTAATATAACCGATATGAGACAGTTAGCGGGTCTCACTCCACCCCTTCAACTCACAACAAGACAACCATGAGGTAGGATGCCTTCTTGAAAGGCAAGGTGGGTCTTGCCAAAATGGCAACACATCCAAACATTAAGCACACAAAACCAAATAATGGATGCATCTACAAAAGGAATAGCCACTTCCTCATCAAGTGGCGGAGGCAACTAAAAGAGAACAAATTTAAGAGCATATAATCCGTCACAAATACTAGTTCAACAAATCACTAAGGCTAAGAGGATGGCACTAAATCACCTCCAAATGGTGTTAAACTAGACTACTTTTCGTCCTCAATTTCCAAATGCGTTCGTCAAGAGCGATCGGATGGTTATGGAATGATGATCCCCATGATGCTAGTAGCATATGACATGACAAGTCTCGAGTTCTCTACAAAAGTAAAGGTCATGGATCGTCCCAAGCTCGACAAAGTGGCTTGACAAAAAGGATTTTTGGGAATGAAATGCTCAAATCGTTATAAACAAGGGTGGATATGACTAGTATTCAAAAATTGACCTCATTCAACTTTCACATTTCAAAAATTAGAGATGGGGTTTGTCCCTTCCGGGCTAGTGTGCTTTGCTTTCGCCAATCACTTATTAGGCAACCGGTTAACCTCTAGACAATAGCTTTTCGGGGTGATAGTCACTCTGTCTCTGGGCGGTTGAATTCACAACAGTGTGGGGGCCCAATTTAATGGATCCCTCTCCAAAGCACATCGAAGTGGTACGCCTCCATCAAAATAACTAAAATTCTCAATATTTCAACATTTCATAACATTTGAGGTTTCCTTGGCAATAAATTACTTCCACATACAAAATCTTTGAAATGAGCACTTCAAACTTATTGGTAGAAAGTATTTTTGGGTTGCCTTACCACAAGGTCAATCAAGGTCACCTAGACAAATTAACCAAGTCCACATCGCATCACGGGGTTGGAATAAGTGACTCACATGCAAACCCTTGACTAGGCTTTGGGTCATGGGTCAAAAGACACTAGTATGACACAATCTAGGGTGTTTTACAACCATTCTAGTAGGCAAAGTCTTAAGTTGAAAAAGTATTTGTAATGGCTTAGTTGCTCTTGTCAAAGTTCTCAATTAGGCACTTTTCAAAATATTTTATCTAAATGCAACTATATGCCATGATGCAACTAATATATACATCCTAATGCAAGTGATTCTACCAACTAATATGACATATAATCTAAATGCAAGTCCTAAGTTCACATTGTTATACCGTATCAATCAAAATAAAGCCACATAGTCATTAACATAAAGAGGAAAAAGGAGATTGGAAAGATCATACCATGCGGTCTTCAATATCCTCATGTCTCGGATGTGGCGTAGTCGATCAATGTGAACAAGGATAGAACAAACACAATATATACAATAGTATATACATGACTACACTACAAAGGAAATGAACTTGTTTTTTGGTTTTTTCAATTTTTCAACTTTTTATGGTTTTTGTTTTTATGAAATTAAAAGACATATTTTTGTGATTTTTTTAAAATTTTTCAATTTTTATGTTTTTTTGGAATATGAATATAAATTCTCATCCCCCACTTTATTTTGGACATTGTCCTCAATGTACATGTAGGAGTAGGAATGAAAAGGAAATACATGTTTTTGAATTTTTGATTTTTTTTGAAATAAAGTACAAATGCAATGATATGATATAAATGAATGCATGCTCTAACTAAATGCGATTCTATATGATATATATAACAAATGAATGCAATCTAAACTATACTATATGATGCATGATTTCTAGTAAACTATGGTCACCTATGATCAAACCTCCCCAAACCGATTTAAACACTATTTCTAATGTAGAAATGAATAGGTTTGGCCATTAGTAACTATGCATGAAGTCTAATCTATATGCAACTATCTATATGAATCGTGTGAGATATATTACAATGCAACTATACTATATGAATTAACTAATGCAAATGAAGTATGATACAAATGCATGCGGAAACTACACTAAATACAATGTATATACAAAAGAGGGAGAGATGGGTATCATACAAATAGAGGTGGTGAGGTAGGCCTCTTTCACTCGTCATCCTCCTCATCTTGGTAGCCATATTGGTGAGAGCTCCCGGCTTGGTCATACCCTCTTGGTTGGCTCCAATACCCTCCTTGGTCAAATTCTCCTCCTTGACCCGAGGACCTTCCACCTTGGCCAGAATGCCCTCCGCTGTCGCGACCCCAAGCTTGGTTCCCTTGATTAGGGAACAAGTGTTCCGGTTGGGCCCATTTGGGCAAAGGGCCATTAGGGTGAACATACCCTTGTTGAGCCATGTTATAGTATTGGGGGTAAAGGGCCAAGTAGTTGTCGACCCTCCCTTCATGTACCCCGAGGTCCACTCTATTCACGAGTGCCATCAAATCATTAATACCCGGGGTGTTGGGGATTTCCGGCTCAAATTTAGTATGAGGGATAGGGTATGGTGGGATAGGCACATAGGAGGGTGGTCGAATAGGTCTTGCCGGTCCCCCACGAGGTATTTGGCGGTGTGGCTCTTCCCTTTGAGGGGGATTGTCTAGAATTTGGATATCAAGGAGGTAGCTTGGTGGAGGCGAGTATGGGCTCAATCTTGGGTCAATGCCCGGTATCTTCCAACCTTCTAGGATGATTGGAGTGCATCCTTTGGTGTACCACTCTACACTCCCGTTTTGAGTGTAATTACACCACCGGTGATGAGTGAAGATGGTGTGCTCATCAATCAAATTCCTCCCCTCAAGAGGAGTATAGATCCCCCGGGCGTTGAACCCGGGGCAAAGATAGTTGGCCAAAATAGTAATTAGACCTCCCATTACGAAGGTCTTGAGTTGAGTGGTTCCTTGAGCAAAATCATTGAACCTAGTAAGTATCTCAAGGGGCGTATTGAAATTATAGCGCCTCATCCCCCGAACATTCAAATAGGACTCAAGAAAAGTTTAGTCAATAAGAGTACACCTATCTTGTTCGTACCTCCCATTGATGGTACCGGCTACAAAGCGCTCGGTGATTTGAATCATCGGATGTTGGATGGAGAAAGTGTAGCATTGCTTTAAACCAGTAAAATTCCTCCCGGAAATAGCCCTCCAAAGTAGGTCCACATCAAAATTATCGGGCTGATCGGTATAGTTGGTGGGTACTTCAAGACCGAAAATGTAGGCAAATTCATCAAGCGAAAGCTGATGATCTAGGTTGCATAACCTAAACTCCATGCCCACGGTTGTACGGGTATTTGTCACAATGCGAAGGCTACTCAAAAATTCAAGGGTGAAACTAAGGTACGTCTCCTCATGGGCATGGAAAAGTTTTCCAATCCCAAGGCCATTAAAGAACATCTCGGTAGGGTACTGTTAGGCCTGGAAATATGCAGACCACCCTGATCAGCATTTCATCTAAACCTGACTGGCAGGCTGTCAGGGTGCCAGGCTCTCAGGGCACATGAAGATAGGCGCCAGGTCATGGAGAGGACAACGTTCCAAATATCAGGACAATATTTGACCATATCCGCGTATATTAATGGAAATAAATACGCAGCATTAAGTATGAAGATTATGCAGTAAATACGATAATTAAGAGGGAAATATTCAGCAATTATTACCAGCAATTATGGAGAATATTCAGCCTTCAATGCTTGATCATACAGCCGTTCAAGATAGGAAAGCTATATAAGAGACACTTTGAAGATATTGGAGACACATCATTCATACGCAAGATGATATATACACATTACTTAGAAAAATACAAGCATTGTTGTTATCATATCATTATACTCCCAAATCATATAGTGAAATCCTCTCCTGGCTTGGTGCCCGTGGTTTTTTCCCATTCAAGGGTTTTTCCACTTACAAAATTGTTTGTCTTGTTATTTTTGTTATTCTACTTATAGCTCAATATCGTGTCCTGACGACCTGATCAGTAATCTAATTAGAGCTAGTTAACCCTGCACAATATCACCCTGACCTGATTTCGCCCTGTGCAAAATCCACACAAAACAATTGGCGCCCACCGTGGGGCATCTAGCTCTTTAATCCTTTTTTCTTATCCTACAAAAATTTAAAAACCTACAAAAATGGCCCAACCCACCGTTGAAGAACAGATGAATGCAGCTCTCCAAAAAATCGCTGAGTTGGAAAGCCTGAAAGAAAAAGTGACCCAAACTGAAGCAGAAATCCTGCAACTGAAAGAATCTGAGTCAGCCTTGAAGCAAAAATTGGAAAAAACCCAAGGGGCAGGCTCTAGATTCCAGCCAGGAACCCCATTCTCATCAATCATCAAAAACATTGATTTTTCCAGTTTTGGGAGCCCAAATATCCCCAAAGCTATTAACGTAGATGGTGATGATGAGCCAAAAAACGATGATCAAGAGAAACCTGATGAATCTGCAGCGACCATCATGATGGCAGTAGTTCAAGAGATCAAGAAACTCAATGAAAAATTCGACAAGATACCAGGAGTACCGCCAAAGACATGGAAGAAGCGCCCGACGAGCGGATATCTTTGATTCACCCTTCATAGACGAAATAGCCAAAGTAGACCTACCAAAGAAATTTACAATTCCATCCATGAGGGTCTATGATGGAACCACGGATCCACAAAATCACGTGGCTCTTTACAAGCAGAAAATGTTGGTTGCGTCCATTCCCAGCGAATTCAGACAAGTTTGCACGTGCAAGTGATTTGGAACGACCTTGACTGGTCCTGCCTTGCAATGGTACATCAACCTGCCTACTGGCAGTATCCATTCCTTTGCCAACCTGATCAACAGTTTCAACCAACAGTTTGCAAGTAGCAGGGAGTTGGAGAAACGATCCAGTGACCTTTACCGAGTTACACAGAAGCCTGATGAAACCCTCAGGACATTCCTTGCAAGATTCAATAAAGAGAAAGTATCTATACCCAGGTGTGACGTAGGAACAGCAGTGGAGGCATTCAGACATGGGTTAGTACCAAATAATGACTTATACAGTGAACTCACTAAGTATCCCTGCCACACCTTCGAAGATGTTCAGGCCAAGACCCTTGCCTTCATCAGGCTGGAAGAAGATAAAAGCTACAAACTTGGATCACCCAGTGGACCAAGGGATCATGAAAGAAACAATAGGAAAAGCAACAGAGGGAACAATTATAGACCTACTCCATATTCCAGGCCAGATCAGTCAGAAGTCAACCTGACTCATGATTATCAAGGTAAGGTTATGGTTTATCCACCTATCTCCGAACATAACTTTAGTGTTGATACTGCATGATTAATCCAGAGGCTTGACAACATGGGAACAGCTGTTAGATGGCCCAGGAAGGTAGAAAATCCAAATCCCAGAAGAGACAATTCAAAATGGTGCGAATTTCACATGGATATTGGACACACCACGGATGATTGTTTCACCCTGAGGAAGGAAGTGGCCTACCTGCTGAAATCAGGATACTTAAAAGACCTGATCAAGTCAAAAGGCAGGAATGCAAACCAAGATAAAGAAAATCCGGAGCACAAGCAGGATCCAAATCTCCCTCCACCACCACCACTCTATGAAGTAAAATTTATATCTGGCGGTTCAGAGATTTGCGGCCTGACATGTTCAGCAGCAAAAAAGATAGCCAGGACACCGAGGATTGTGTCACCCTGCAAGCTGGATCTTGTTCCAACAATCACTTTCAATGATTGTGACCTGGTGGGCATCCCTGATGTTCATCACGATGGCCTGGTCATTTCTATGCAGATTGGAACAGCCACAGTAAGAAGGATCCTGGTCGATGGAGGCAGCTCAGTAAACCTGATCATGCTTGACGTACTGAAGGCCATGAAGATAAACGAGGATCAAATAACCAAAAAATTCAGCGTCCTAGTAGGATTCAGTGGTGAAACCAGGAGCACTCTAGGAGAGATCCACCTCCCAACCTACGTGGAAGGAGTCTCATCCTATGAAAAGTTTGGGGTCCTTGACTGCTTGTCATCCTAAAACGCCATCCTGGGCAGACCATGGATTTACAATGTCAAGGCCGTACCATCAACCTATCACGAGTGCATCAAGATACCAATAGACTGGGGCATAGCCACAATCAAAGGGGATCACAAGACAGCCCGGGAGTGCTACACAGCAGCCTTGAAACCTTCCAAGGCAGGTAAATCCCTGGCATAGCAATTACAGTACCCTGTCAGGAGCACTTACATAGCACCTCCCAGAATGGAAACAGATCAGGTAATTCTAGACCCTGAGCACCCTGACAGGTATGTTTTAATAGGATCTGACGCACCAGATAGTGTCAGGCCTGAACTGGTAAAATTCCTTAAAAATAAGTCATCTTGGTTTGCTTGGTCACATTTTGATATGACTGGAATTAGCGCTGATATTATTATCCATAAGCTCAATATTGACCCATCTTTTAAGCCTGTGCAGCAGAAAAGGCGCAAATTTGCAGCTGACAGAAACACCATAATAAATGAAGAAGTAGAAAAAATTTTGGATATGGGGATGATCAGGGAAGTAATGTACCCTGAGTGGTTGGCTAATGTAGTTGTTGTGCAGAAAAAGAATGGAAAGTGGAGAGTCTGTATAGACTACGCTGACCTAAACAAAGCCTGTCCTAAAGATCCATTCCCCCTGCCTCATATTGATGCCATGGTAGACGCAACAGCAGGCTACGAGATGCTGACATTCATGGATGCTTCCAGTGGATTCAATCAAATAAAGATGCACCCTGCTGACCAGGAGAGTACTACATTCATTACAGGCATCGAGGCATATCTTTGTTACTTTGTCATGCCTTTCGGCCTGAAGAATGCAGGGGCAAGGTACCAGCGCCTGGTCAACATGATGTTTAAAGACCAGATAGGTGACATCATGGAAGTATACATAGATGACATGGTGGTGAAGTCCAAGAATGCAGAAGATCATGTGAAGCACCTAGAAATAGCATTTGAGATATTAGAAAAGTATAACATGAAGCCGAACCCTGCAAAGTGGCACTTTGGGGTCTCTGCGGGCAAATTTCTTGGATATAGGGTCACAAAGAGAGGCATAGAAGCAAGTCCTAAACAGATAAAGGCTATCCTGGAACTACAGTCACCCAAGTCTGTTAAAGACATCCAGAGATTGACAGGCCGGGTAGCTGCCCTGAACCGCTTTATATCAAGATCTTCTAAAAGATGCAAAGCATTCTATAACCTCCTTAGGAAAAATAAACAATTCCAGTGGACGGATGAGCATGAGGCAGCTTTTCAGGATCTAAAATCCTATTTGTCATCTCCACCCTTACTGGCTAAACCAGAAAAAGGAGAACCTTTGTCAGTATACCTATCTATCACTGACACAGCAGCCAGCGCAGTCCTGGTGAAAGAACAGGACGGGCAACAACATCCAGTCTACTATGTAAGTAAAAGCCTGCTAGATGCTGAGTTGAGGTATGGATTACTTGAAAAATATGTTTTAGCTTTAATTATGTCATGTACTAAGTTGAGACCTTATTTTGAAAGTCACTCAATTATAGTCAGGACCAACTTACCTATAAAATCTGTCCTGCGTAAGCCTGAACTTTCAGGCAGGATGGCGAAATGGTCAGTACAGATTAGCACATACGACATCTCCTTTGAACCCAGGGCAGCGATCAAATCCCAGGCCCTAGCAGACTTTGTGGCTGATTTTAGCCCTAACCTAGAACAAGACCTAATAAAAGAGGTCAACCAACTAGAAAATAAAACCCTAGACCAAGAATAGACCCTATTCATAGATGGGGAATCCAATGCCAGGGGGACAAGGTTAGGACTAGTACTTAAATCACCACAGGGAGATGTGATAGCTCAGGCTGTAAGCTGTGAGTTCAAAGCTACCAACAATGAAGCAGAATATGAAGCCCTGATAGCAGGCTTAAAGGTATGTCTAGACCTCGGTGTCCAAAACCTAAAGGTAAAAACTGATTCACTCTTAATTGCCAATCAAATGAAGGGAATTTATACGGCTAAAGATGCAAAAATGATTTCATATTTAGAATATGCAAAAAACCTTACCGCCAAATTTGCTTTATTTGATATAGATCAAATATCAAGAGACTTGAATACCCAGGCTGATGCTCTAGCCAGCCTAGGTTCAAACTTTACCCCCGCTATTTTCGATAAAATACCAATTGTGCACTTATTAGAGCCAACCATCAGCAGATCTGAACAGGTCAATCCTGTCAATCAGGACAGTAACTCTTGGACTAAACCTTATTATGATTGGTTTCTCCGAAGAATACTACCTCAGGGTAGGCATGAGGCAAGGGCCTTTAAAATTAGAGCTTCAACTTATGCTATCATCAATAACACCTTGTTCAAGAGATCGCAGGCTGGACCCTACCTGAGATGCTTGGAGCATGACGAAGCCAAACTAGTACTTCAAGAAATACATGATGGACACTGTGGCAATCATAAAAGAGGAAAGAGCCTAGCAAGAAAAACTCTCAGGACAGGCTACTACTGGCCTACGCTGAGGGCTGATTGCTTGAAATACTCTTCAAAATGCGAAGCTTGCCAAATTCATGCACCAATCATACATCAGCCATCTGAACTCCTTCATTCAATTTCCGCGCCCTGGACATTTATAAAGTGGGGCATGGACATTGTGGGAAAATTGCCTGTAGCTCCAGGACAAAAAGTCTTCATGTTAGCCATGACTGATTACTTCTCCAAATGGATCGAGGCTGACTCTTAGAGGCAGGTAACCGAAAAAGAAGTAATATCCTTCATCAGGACAAACATTATTTGCAGATATGGAGTCCCATCCGAAATAGTATGTGACAATGGAACTCAGTTCGTGGGGAAAAGGACCCAAGCATTCTGCCAAGAATGGAATATCAACCTGGTAACATCGACCCCTGGATACCCAAAAGCTAATGGCCAGGAAGTGTCAAGCAACAAGGTAGTCATAAGTCGCCTAAAAAGAAGTCGAAAAGAAGACGAGGCAGATGGGTGAAGAACTTCCATTAGTACTATGGGCGAGACAGACAACTCCGAAATCGCGACAGGCCAAACACCTTACTCCCTGGTATATGGTCGCTGTTGTCATTCCCTAGAAATACGAGTACCAACATCCAGATCCAGCCTGAACAACGTCGAAACAAACACAGACCTGATGCAAGACAACTTAGTTGATACGTGCATTTTATATAGTCTTTTTAGGCCTTTTTATGCACGTATTTCTATGCTATTATCGTAGTTTATGCTATGAAATGCCCCGAATATGCTACTTTGGTTTGTTTTGTCTTATTTGCAGGAATGAACCAGAAAGTAGTGAAATCAAGCCTTTTACCATCCGTTTAGCATGCATTTGGAGGAAGAGTGAATTTGGAGCGGGAATGTAGCTATTTTGAGATGCGCAAAGAAGAAAGATAGCTAGGCGAGCAAAGGAAGAACTTCAAATTGCTAGTGCCTACTTTGGAGAGCCATATCTCGAGTTCTACAACTGATATTCAGGTGATTCCATATGGAGATGAAAGATTGTCCTCTTAGCTTTCCAATGCCTCTGGAATCATCCTGTTTGCCCAAGACGAAGAAATGGCAGCCGTTTGAAGTTCAGTGCGCAAAGAAGGAAATTGATGCTGGAAAGTACTCGATCGAGTACAATTTTGCTCGATCGAGTCCTTTTTCTACTCAATCGAGTAGTTGCTTTTTTTTATTTACTCGATCGAGTAGGTTTTCTACTCGATCGAGTGGTTTAAGCTTTAGTTTACTCGATCGAGTGGTTTTAAATCACTCGATCGAGTGGATTCTCTTACGGGATGGGCTTTTTAGTTCTATTTCCGTCATTAGGTTAAATAATTCCTATTTTCTTATAAATAGGAAGGTAGGACGTGTAATCGGTATCTCTTCTTCTCTTCCCTTTTTCTCGACACTGGTTACTGTTCACTGTCACTTTGTTCTTCTTTATTTCCGGATCATTAATTCAGTAATCTTTCCCTTATTCTCTTTTAATGCTTATTTCTTCTTTAATTCTTGTCATTGCTTATTTAATTATGCGTAGCTAATTCCCTTAGTATGTTAGGATTAGGGAAGCCGTGGTAGCAATATGTTAGGATTAGCATGATTAGATTAGTTTTGCGACGAGAATTGTATTAAGCAACATAATTGTCATTAGGTTGAATGTATGCATGCAAGAGACCGATTTATTTAGTTACCCCCGACCTGGATCGAAAGATTGGAAGGGAAGGCTTGCTTAATTACAATAGGCGATACCTAATTAGGGCGAAAGCTAAGTTAGGGGGACCCTAGGGCGATTAGAGACCGAAAGGGTATAATCGTAGGTTTAAGGACCGAAAGGTGACGACCTCGCTCTTCTTATCAATAATTTAATCGACTCAGTTGACCCGATAGTGTAGCTGCCACGGTAGACCGATTCCTAGCATATCCCTCTCTTTATTGTTAATTTCCTCTATTTTTACCTCTTTTTCCTTAATCTCTTAATAGTTCTAGTTAATACAATCAAAACCCCCATTTCTGTGACACCCTGACAGACCAAATTAAACAGATAGATAGCAACTTAGCCTCCATGTGGAGATCGACCCTACTTACCGCTGACTTCTATTAGTAGTAACTTAGGTATTTATTTTTGGTACAAAACGACCGTATCAAATTTTGGCGCCGTTGCCGGGGAGGCGACGCTTTTTATCTGTTTTATTTTGTTTGTCTTTTTGCCTCAAGGGAAGACTAAGTACCTTGAGGCTATTCTTATCTTTCTCTTTAGTGCTGTTTTGATAGGCCTACAGGTTTATTAGACAAAGCACGAGGGAGATTATCGAAGGGAAGGCTTGAGTACCTTCGATCCCTCTTGCCAAGATGACATATGTCTCCCGACTAATCGCTCAGTTTGAAGCCCAAGCTGAAAAACCTGCTAGTTGGGAAAGGAAGAAATCTTGGGTATGTGGTGCTGCTGAGCACGATGCAGCCCTTTGTCAGGCAGCTGCAGTTGTGCCGCCACATCCACCCTATCAATGGCCACCGCAACAAGACCCTCCTGTTATACAAGAAGAAAATATGGCGGAGCTGAAATCCTTGTTGGAGACACTTGCATTCCAAGCGCGAGAATATGATAGACAATTCTTTTCGCGAGTTGATAATCTCGAGTATGTAATTGCTCAGTTAGGAACTGAGATACAGATAGAAGAGATCGCGGAGCTGAAATATTTCATGGGGACGCTTGTACCCAAAGTGCAAGAGAGTGATAGATGTATGGAAGCTCAAATCCTTGAGCTGGAGTCACAAATAGCTCAGTTAGCAGCTGTATCGGATAATGGGCAACCAGAAGAGGTATAGCGTACTGAGAGCGGTTTTTCCCATGAAGAAACCGTGTCGCCCAATGCTGAGAATGATTTCTATGACTTGGATGACGAATTTCTATCACATTTCACTGACTTACGCGAAGATTTCAGCCCTGTACAGGAGGAATCACTCGATCGAGTGACTAATATTAGTCGATCGACTGAATTTCCAGGAGAAAGTCCTCGATCGAGTAATATTTCTACTCAATCGAGTGAAATGCAGGAGGAAAGTGGTCGATCGAGTAAAAATTCTACTCGATCGACTGAACTGGCCAGCGAGGGCATTGATACGTCATGTGGGTTTGATTCAGATGACGATTTTGACGATGATGACGGTTACGATGAGCCTCCCTTATTCAAAGCCAAGTCGGATACGCTTGAAGCTGCGATTTACGGGATGAATTCCACTGAGGAGGGTGGCGAGGAAGCAGCTGAGTCGGTAATTGCTCCTAGCACGGAAGAGGTAATAAATTCTTTTATCTATGATTCCGTCATTGAGAGCGACCAACCTGAGGTAGTAAACGATAATTTTATTATTGTTTGTTTTAATAGTATATTGCCTCGTTTGATTTATGCTTCTTCTTTTAATGTTATACCCTCTCGCATGTGGACGCGTAATTTAACGATTTTTCACCGTCCTTATCATTACAAGTTCGTTAATCTGAAACGGGGCCCTACTTTATTGACAATTGCTCCCGCGCTCCTATATTTTGTGGATAAATTTAGGAGCTCACATAGGAAATTTGTTAGACTTAAACAGTTCGTCATTTTATTTTTCTATTTCTTTATTCCACTATGGTGCTACTTATGCTTTTGTGTAGCACATGCGCAGATGTACGATCTAATGATGCGCGCTTTGAGCTGTTTTGATTATGACTAATTTAGAGAGAGAAGTTTGAGGAGGAGAGAGAAGAAAAAGGAGGTCGAGCTGGGACCTGACTGAAGCTAGCGCTACCCGGGAGGCAACCCGGAGATTTTATTTTGCATTTTTATTTTATTTCAGTTGTAATAAATGGTTTTTATACCATAGACTATCTCGGTATGCTTGTTTTGTTAGTTTGCGGGCTGTTTTTTATTGCGTTTTGCAGGAATTACTAAGGATCACTCGATCGAGTACTTTTTGTACTCGATCGAGAGCTTTTGCTACTAAAATCACTCGATCGAGTACTTATTTCACTCGATCGAGCACCTGGAAAATAATAATAATAATAATAATTTTACTCGATCGACCACTATTCTACTCGATCGACCACTATTCCTCTCGATCGAGCTGTTTTGGATGCCCATTGCTTGGATAGCTTCTTGTGACGATGTTTCAGAGCTATTAGTGACCTCCCACGTTGCTGGCTGGTTTGGGGAGGTCCCTTTTTCGCGTATCTTGTGAGTTTTCCGCATTTCCACTCTTTCTCTTTTAGTTTGCATTTCCTTTCCATGCTTTGGTACAATGAGGGCATTGTACGGTTTGGTTTGGGGAGGTTATGCATACATATCTGTGTCTGCATCTTGTTTTTATTGCATTTCTATTATCACGTTTAATTTCAGTATGCATTGTTGTTTATTTTCATAAAAATCAAAAATCTCATAAAAATTTAAAAATTTCAAAAATTCAAAAAATATTCACGTTTATTTTTGCATATAGGTTGAGTCAGAACGGTAGATTTCCGTGATGAAACTGCACTATAACTTGTCATTTTACTTGAGCCTTGCACTTTTATTGATAGTTATTAGCTTTGTCATACGCATAGTGTACGAGTTTATGTTCAAATATAGCTGTCTGTTTAGACTTGACCTGATAAATTAGCAAACTATTTGATAAATTCTGAGTTTTAGAGCCCATAACTGGTGACATTCATGACCAGTTCATTAGGAATTAAGAGTAGTACTCCTTGCATAGCATGTTCATCTTTTTTGCACTTTTATGACATTCAATTTCTTGTCAAATGCACATATTCGGGTTTGTGGTTGGTGTCACATGCAGGGAGGTGTTTGCAAATTTCCCTTTCCTTATATTTTTCACCAATTTAGCTCCACATTAGCCAAAACTTGCCTTTTTGACCCATTATCTACATTCCAAATTAAGCTTGCCTAGTCAAGCTAGTTTAGTATGTTCTTTTGTGGTATGATTTTTCGTCTGCAGTTTGGCTCATATCTCATTGTATGGAGTTGGTGTAAATAGAGGAAGGAGGAAAAGAAAAAAAAAAGAAAAAAGAAAAAAAAAAGAAAGCTGGTACGTGAAACAGAAGAAAAAAAAAGAAGTTTGAAAAAAAATGAGTTTATTTGTTTCAGTTAGTTCATTCAGACAGTATTAAAAAAGGGAAGTTTGTGACCGTCTGACTCCTCCACTCTTATTCTATATTTTTGAGGAGATTGTGTTTGAGTTTAGTGAGCTTTGTGCCAAATGAAGGGCACTTGTACTTAGTTTTTCAGTCGTTGAGATTCGGACGGTCTTATATGGTCCTGTTACGAACTAGCTTGACGCTTTTACCTCCACATTACCATAACTTGTTTTGCCTTTTCTCACCTGAACATCAGTATTCCCATATTTTTTGTAAGCCCTCGGCTGTGACGGACATTATTGGTTGGAGTGTGTGCATTAGTACTTGAATTGTCTTTTATTTTTGTTGCATGCATGCTATGTAGGCATGCTATGTAGGTCGCAGTTAGGTGAGTGACTGTCTTTTCTTCTCTCTTCTACATATAACATTCACCCTTTGCTTCATGAGAGAAGAGTGACCACGAGAGAGTCCAATTTTGTTGGTCTTGCAAGGTCGATAGGTTGGCTATATTTCTGAACAGCTTATAACTCGTTTGCTTATTGACTGCTTAGCTATAACTGTTAGTTTTTGTTGAATTAAACTGGTTCAATTAGACAAGTTAAGCTAGCTCTGAGTTATCATTCCCGTTCCATTAGTTGCATTTTAGTTTACTCGAGGACGAGTAAAGGTTTGGTTTGGGGAGATTTGATACGTGCATTTTATATAATCTTTTTAGGCCTTTTTATGCACGTATTTCTATGCTATTATCGTAGTTTATGCTATGAAATGCCCCAAATATGCTACTTTGGTTTGTTTTGTCTTATTTGCAGGAATGAACCAGAAAGTAGTGAAATCAAGCCTTTTACCATCCGTTTAGCATGCATTTGGAGGAAGAGTGAATTTGGAGCGGGAATGTAGCTATTTTGAGATGCGCAAAGAAGAAAGATAGCCATATCTCGAGTTCTACAAGTGATATTCAGGTGATTCCATATGGAGATGAAAGATTGTCCTCTTAGCTTTCCAATTCCTCTGGAATCATCCTGTTTGCCCAAGTAACGAAGAAATGGCAGCTGTTTGAAGTTCAGTGCGCAAAGCAGGAAATTGTTGCTGGAAAGTACTCGATCGAGTACAATTTTGCTCGATCGAGTCCTTTTTCTACTCAATCGAGTAGTTGCTTTTTTTGATTTACTCGGTCGAGTAGGTTTTCTACTCGATCGAGTGGTTTAAGCTTTAGTTTACTCGATCGAGTGGTTTTAAATCACTCGATCGAGTGGATTCTCTTACGGGATGGGCTTTTTAGTTCTATTTCCGTCATTAGGTTAAATAATTTCTATTTTCTTATAAATAGGAAGGTAGGACGTGTAATCGGTATCTCTTCTTCTCTTCCCTTTTTCTCGACACTGGTTACTGTTCACTGTCACTTTGTTCTTCTTTATTTCCGGATCATTAATTCAGTAATCTTTCCCTTATTCTCTTTTAATGCTTATTTCTTCTTTAATTCTTGTCATTGCTTATTTAATTATGCGTAGCTAATTCCCTTAGTATGTTAGAATTAGGGAAGCCGTGGTAGCAATATGTTAGGATTAGCATGATTAGATTAGTTTTGCGACGAGAATTGTATTAAGCAACATAATTGTCATTAGGTTGAATGTATGCATGCAGGATACCGATTTATTTAGTTACCCTCGACCTGGATCGAAAGATTGGAAGGGAAGGCTTGCTTAATTACAATAAGCGATACCTAATTTGGGCGAAAGCTAAGTTAGGGGGACCATAGGGCGATTAGAGACCGAAAGGGTATAATCGTAGGTTGAAGGACCGAAAGGTGACGACCTCGCTCTTCTTATCAATAATTTAATCGACTCAGTTGACCCAATAGTGTAGCTGCCACGGTAGACCGATTCCTAGCATATCCCTCTCTTTATTGTTAATTTCCTCTATTTTTACCTCTTTTTCCTCAATCCCTTAATATTTCTAGTCAATACAATCAAAACCCCCATTTCTGTGACACCCTGACAGACCGACTTAAACAGATAGATAGCAACTTAGCCTCCCTGTGGAGATCGACCCTACTTACCTCTGACTTCTGTTAGTAGTAACTTAGGTATTTATTTTTGGTACAAAACGACCGTATCATTAGTCCTGGCAGAAGAACTAAGAGACGCAGCCAAAATCAGGATGGTATCATATCAACAAGCAGTTGCCAGGACTTACAATAAAAACGTCAGGGTCAGGGTCTTCAAAGAAGGAGACCTTGTCCTACGCAAAGTATTTCCAAATAAAAAGGAGAAATCAGCAGGCAAGCTAGCTCCCACATGGGAAGGCCCGTACTTAATTGATTCAATTGTTGGACAAGGAGCATACAGGCTCCAAACACTAGAAGGGGAAATGATCCCAAGATCCTGGAATGTAACTCATTTAAAACTATTCCATATGTAAAGATCAGATCAGGCTACAATCAGGTACAAATTCAATCACTACTCAACCTGATGTGCTATGTGATGAACTACATGCTTTACATAACTTGTTTGTATTTTTTACCTGTTCAACTAACCCGCCTATTTACTTTTTGAATCCTGAACAATTATACATAATAAAATATTACACGCATAAATATTCAGGATTGAGGGCTACTCTACTATATATTCCTGAAACAAAAATTTTGCACTTAACTGTGCCTAACGAGTTGGTAACCACCACCGGATACAGTAAAAAGTCAGGACCAATCAGGCATGAAATAATTGCCTGACCTAACTAGGTTTACTACCAGAATAACAACCGGCTGGACGCAGCAAGATGGTGCAAGGGTGTTTTATCCCGACCACCCGTCTAAAATGCCCTCTCGACAGGACGAATACCAAGCCCTCCAGCCAGGCAGGGGACATAAGCCCTCCTGACAGGCCGGATTTCCCACCCCTTCAACCATTATAGCAAAAGCACTATACTTGGTTGAAATACTCATGACAGATTAAAAAAACAAAAATAATGTGCAGGTTATTTAAAACCAGAATAATGTGCAGATCATGCAAACGAAATATTCGACAGGTCCAACAGGATGAAACTCACAAATCAAGCAAAGACAAAAGAGAAATCGGCCAAAAGAAGTCCATCATGCCTATATTAATAAACCTTTACCCCCTGGGGCAAAAGCGCCAAAATATTCATAAAGGCCAGGGAGAGCCCCCCTGACCCAAAACAGAAAAATGAAAATAATGTTTCTCCAGGGGCATCCCCCCTGGATGGGCCAAAATACCAACTGAGAATTAAAAAACTTTACTACTTCTCCTCAGAAGCAGAAGCATCAACAACCTGCTCCCCACTCTTAGCCGGCTCAGCCTCAACATTTTGCTCCCCTGGGGAGTCGACCTCCTGTTCATTCTCCAAATTATGCAGGTCAGGATACTTGAAAAGCAAAAGCCATCTCGCTGCGTAGGTCCCATTTTACCATGGCCTCGACAGGCTCCGACATAGCAGCTGCCCTTCCTTTGATATAGAAATAGAGGGAAGCATCATCCAGCTTAAACTCCAAGTCATCCCTCTCTTGGGTGAGCTCCTCATATCTGTCCAGGGCTTCTTGCAATGTGGCCGCTTGCTCGAAGTCGCCTCGATCTTAGCAACATCCCTCTCACCGCACTGCACCCTTGTCAAGTTAGCGATTTTTGGCAGCCAAGTCAGCCCTTGCAAATTCCAGCTCAGACTTCAACCTATCATAATCTGATCTCATCAGATCAATCCTGGCTACCAAATAAGTAGCCTGATAGGCATTATGGAGACAGGACGCGGCACCCTGGTTAAAAACAAGAAAAGTATGAATAATTTGTACCAACAATAGAGGACTACCAAAACACATGGAAGTAATGCCAACATACCTCATCCACAGCGGCCAGGGCACCAGCCAAGAGGCTGACCGAATGATCCACTGAAGCAACTGCCTGAGTAGCAGTCTCAACAGGGTCAAGGGTGAGCATGACATCCGATTTAGAAGCTGCATAGTCCCTGATTTTCAGCCTAGCAGCCTCCATATTATCCAACCTGGCTCTCACCTCCCTGACCGGGGCAGAAACGTCAACATCTTCAATTCTCCTCTTCTGGGCTGCTGAACTTGTTTCAGCAGGGACAGCAGGTGCAGCAGTGGCCTTGGCAACATCAGGCTGCTCAGTCAAGTCAATAACAGGCTCAGTATCCCAGCTCCCTTGGGGACCTTCCTCCTTGATCTTCGCCAGCCTGGCTGAAAGGTCAGCCATGCCAAACCTGGCAAGACGAACAGATGACCTGGTAGCTGCAACACGAAATACTGTATCGCAATACAAACCAAACATTATCAGGAAGCCCAGGTAAAAAGAAAGGAAAGATTAAAATAGACTTACTGCCTGAGGTACTGACACCAGCAGCCCCTGACGCTTTAGCCGCCCTGGGAACACCGTCAGCCTTCAAACAGCGAGGAAGGTGACCAACCCCACAACAAAGAGGCCAGGATCTCTCCAAAGGAGGAATAGCAAGGAAAGTAGAAACATTGGGAGTAGGATACTTAATTTCAGTAATCCAGTCATCAACTGAACACATAAAAGGTATGACTTATTATTTTCATTTTATTTTTTCACTAACAGGAAAAAAATGCAGGTTAAAAAAGGAAATCAAAAGACTCACCAGCCACACAGGCCTCATGATTTAAATACGCCAGGTCAGGACCCACAGAATTGGTCCTGACAAACATATAGCCAGCAGCCCAGCCCTTATCATGGCCACTGTCTAAATTACTCAGAAGAGGAGTAGTTGACGGCCTGACCTTAAAACTTATACGGCCAGGACTGTTTGTTTTAACAGCATAATAGGTCTTTAAATCGTCAAGAGAAAAAGAAATATTGTGTTTTTTACAGAGGTTCTCAGTAGAACATATAACTTTCCACACCATCGTCATTAATTGATAAGAGAGAACACCAATCTCCTTAATAACCTCAACCATAAGAGGAGAAAAAGGAAGCTTACAGCCTGCCCTGAAGGCCCAGACATGGATGCAGAACCAACCAGGACAAGCCCAGTCGGCCCTGATAGGAGAATCCTCAGGGATCCAGACCTCAGCGTCAGCAGGGATGATTCCCTTATCCTTCAAAATTTTTTCGAACTCAGGCTTCAAACGGTTTTGGAGACTCGATCTTCATTTAAAGCCTTCGTGGGCTTAAATTGAAAAGCACCATGAGATATTGAGATCATCTCCAATGGAGGATCACTCGGCTTGTTTACTATGGGAGATGGAGCAGCAGAAGAAGCAGGCAAAGTTTCAGAAGAAACTTCCTCAGGATTCTGAGGAGGAGGAGTTGCAGGAACCGCTGCCCTAGTAAATTTTTTCTTTGCAGCCATTGTTTGAAGAATTATGGAATATTGATTAAAGATTTGGGAAATTGGGAATTAAGAAAACTGAAGATTGTTAAAGAAAGAAGACGAGAAGAAATTGTGTTAATGAAGTTCAACTTAATGAAGCAACCAAGTATTTATAGTGCGGAAGATTAGGGTTTCAGCCGCAAAATCATTAAGGAAGTTGCAGTAAATAAACCACGCGTCAGCAATTACAGTAAAAGAACCGTTACAGGAAACTGATCAGGGAAAATTTAACCGTTGGGTGATCTTATCAAAACTAAAGTTATCTCCTCATTTTTTTCGTCCTGGCACTACCAATAAGGAGATAAGGGGCAATTGTTAGGCCTGGAAATCTGCAGACCACCCTGATCAGCATTTCATCTAAACCTGACTGCCAGGCTCTCAGGGTGCCAGGCTCTCAGGGCACATGAAGATAGGCGCCAGGCCATGGAGAGGACAACGGTCCAAATATCAGGACAATATTTGACCATATCCGCGTATATTAATGGAAATAAATATGCAGCATTAAGTATGAAGATTATGCAGTAAATACGGTAATTAAGAGGGAAATATTCAGCAATTATTACCAACAATTATGGAGAATATTCAGCCTTCAATGCTTGATCATACAATCGTTCAAGATAGGAAAGCTATATAAGAGACACTTTGAAGATATTGGAGACACATCATTCATACGCAAGAAGATATATACACATTACTTAGAAAAATACAAGCATTATTGTTATCATATCATTATACTCCCAAATCATATAGTGAAATCCTCTCCTGGCTTGGTGCCCGTGGTTTTTTCCCATTCAAGGGTTTTTCCACGTACAAAATTGTTTGTCTTGTTATTTTTGTTATTCTACTTATAGCTCAATATCGTGTCCTGACGACCTGATCAGTAATCTAATTAGAGCTAGTTAACCCTGCACAATATCACCCTGACCTGATTTCGCCCAGTGCAAAATCCACACAAAATAGGTACCTTATCTTAAGGATTTCCAACACCCTAGTGTCTATGAATTGAGTGGGTTCATAGTTCTTACCTAGCAATTTCACAAAGTTCTTGCGGTGGTCATCGGATTCAAAAGCACCTCTTGGAACTACTCAAGTTGTTCGATTCCTCCTCTCATTAAGGGACGGAAGTTCCTTTGTGGCACTATCTCTTGTGGAGTAGAGGAGGATGATCCCTTGCACGCTTTCTTCTGGTAGATTCAACCAACTTCTTGTCTTGCCTTTGATGTTCATCATTTTGGAGTTGAGGAAATGGGGGTTTTGTTGGCTTTTGGAGTGAGGGGAGTGTTGTTGAGGAAGGAGATGAGTGTTTTAGGGTTTGATAAGTTGAGGAAATGAGGGAGAAAGGGGGTGATTTTATAGAAGAAGGGGGAATTCGGGCGGATAAGGGTGGGCCCTGTCGGGTTTATTCGAGAAAAATGGGACAATCCGGGCGAATATGCTGCGGGACGGGCGTCTCGTGTTTTTAGAAGACGGGCGTCTTCCTCCAAAGCCGGGCGGATTCTAATGCAGGGATTTTCCAAGTTGAGAGCAGGAAAAAGACGGGCGTCTTCAGATTTGGGACGAGCGTCTTGGTTGGGATGGACGGATTTTCAGAAATCCGCTCGGATTTTCAGAAATCCGCTCGGATTTCCTGGCAGCTCAAAAATTTGTTTTGGATGACATACGGGACGGGCGTCCCGTGAAGAATATGGGCATCTTTTTTCAGGACGGGCGTCTTGGGTTAAACCCGCCCGTCTTCTGAGACAGCGTCATCCAGTCTTCTGACGTGGGTCCTGGACGGGCGTCCAGGCCTCGGGACGGGCGTCTTCAGCTCCCTTTCTTCTTTTTCTTTTTTTTTTTTCCTTGCAATATCATACCCTTTCACCGATATGTTATTCCTCCTTATCTTTTTCTGAAATTTGCTCAATAAAAATGTAAGATGACTCTCTCTCTCACCACTCTCATGCAAGAAATCAAATGCAAATGCAATAATGTACAATATTATACAAAGCAAAAGGGTCTAGGAAATATCATACAAATGGTGGTTTGAGATAGGACTCCACCAAACTAGTTCAAATTGTAGGAATTCTTATCCATAAAGCTCAAGGCTCTTAGTAGAAGATCAAAAGCTTGTGAACAAGCTCCAAATAAGCATAAGTATGGTTTGCTTAACTTCAAGACGAAGCTTGGCCAAGGGACTTTGTCATTCATTCATGTTTTCTTTCCCTTCTTGGCACTTGGATATTCACGATGTTTCAAACCAATTAGCCCATGATTCCTTTAATCACTAGGTATGAAGTATGGTTCATTTTCATCCGTAGACTTCCACTTACCACCTTCTCCTTCAATTTTTGTGATGATGATAGCATTTGAATTTATCAATCCTTCACGAGTAGAAGGAGAATCCTTATGACCTTGATGATCGAGTTCCTTAGAAGTTGTCATTGTGGGTGCCAAATTTCCACAAGTAGCTTCACGAGCAATTTTCTCTTTGAGCTTTTTCACCAAGTAGCTCTTGTATGATACTTTGGCTTTTTGAAGAAGGTCTACCATATCCTCTTCAATGATCATTGGCTCCATGATGGGTGTCAACTGGTCATCATGAGGAATAGGGGAAGGACGTCCTTCTTCATGATAGGGTATCTCAAATGTCTCAAGGATAGGTTCCTTAAGCAAAGTGATATTAAGAGTCCATCCGTTAAGCTCATCATCATTGTCGCTATCTTCATATGAATCATAAATGGGGGCTTCGTTCAACTCTTTCCCCAACATCCCAATATTCACTTCAAAGCACACACCCTCATAATCACAAAGGTTAAGAGTACTTGGCTTACTTAACCTCATGTCTTCCTCATTGAACACAACACTTTCATAGTCACAAGAGCTCAAGGACATTGGCTCTTCCCATTCTTCGTTTTTCATGTCAAAAGTTACTACTTCAAATTTGCATTCATGCTCAATGTCGAAGGTGTGGTGAGGAGTGGTTTCTTGGGGTTCTCTCATTTGGGCAATTTGAATCTCTAATTCCTCACCTTGGGCAACAATGCCTTGAAGAACATTGTCCCTCTTTTGGCTCTCCTCTATCATTTGTTTGAAGAAGTTTTGTTGATCTCCCATCATTTGGAGAATCACATTTTGAATGGGTTCATTTTCTTGTTGTGAGTACGTGTGAAAGTGGTTGTATTGTGGCAATTGAAACTCATTATGAAGTGGGTATTGGGTGGGTGGTTGTTGTGGATATTGGATGTGAGTGTTTTGGTTGGAAAATTTGGGGTAGTTGTGACACCCCGCGATAAAGCGGAAAATATAACTAATAAAATGCGGAATTTTAGGGAATTTTTAAAACGTTTAAAATTTAAAGCGCGGGTTCACCAAAATCTAAAACATAAATAAAGAGTGCAGAAATAAAGACTTTAAAATTATACAAACGTGATAATCAAGGTGAGGGAAAATATATCCCTCGAATGACAATACAATAAAAGGTAGGTCTAAACAATCCTAATAAACCAACTACTAAGCCGAAGTGCTCGCTAGCTCACACATGTCTTCACCCCATGAATGCACCACTAATACCTGTTATTCATGTAAACATGAACGCCACAGTCAGTGGGGAGTAACTCAAGGTTCTCCCAGCCACAAAATGTCGAAACGAACATAACAAAGAACTAAAACAGGTAAGTCATGTAAGACTCTTACAAAAATATGGATATCAAGTTTATGTTTAAACATGGTAATTAAATGAGATGGAACAAGATAGATCAACATTAGCATGATAACGGTTAAACTACTCATATGAGACAATTAAATAATATGGAAGACAAGAATACGGTAACCTGTACCAAGGCACGCATTTCAAGGAAATACAACATAGATGTGAGGTTAGAATCCGAATCATGTGAAGCAGCTAAATTAGGGGTCATCCAATGCAATTTACAAGAATAGAAATGGTAGCCATTATTTGGAAAACCACTTAGCAGACATTATACGGGACGTGGCTACTAATGTCACATTCATACTTATGGCTTGCATCTCACCATAAGAACGGATGGGAGCATCAATCCCGACGATCATATCGCAACTAGAGGGCTTATAGCTCACCCCTAGTATCCGATAGGACCAAGACAAACAATAGACCAATACCAATACCTATAACCAAGCAAGACCTTTACTACTCATATATCAATATATAATTCCCCTGGTAGGACGACAATGGTACTCCCAAGACTCAGTCCTAGTCTAAATCTGGCCAGACTCTCGGGACAGCACAGTTCCCGATTCGACATGCGGCAGGACAGTCCGCATCCAAGACCCGAACCCTAAATAGGAAATCGAGAACCCACAATCGGCAGGATAGTCCGAAAGAGGCGGAAGATATGAGCTAAACCCACAATCGGCAGGACAGTCCGAAAGAGGCGTAAAGATAAGTCAAGCAATACGGTATAGCCTAAAGGCATTATCAAACGAATACGACTCAACCAAGCGATGCGAATCAACTTGGAAAGAGACTACTACACGACCCAACCAAGCGATGCGAATCAACTTGGAAAGGGACTACTACACGACTCAACCAAGCGATGCGAATCAACTTGGAAAGGGACTACTACACGACTCACCCAAGCGATACGAATCAACTTGGAAAGAGACTACTAATGAAATGAGCCGATGATAATCCAAATAAGACATTTCATGCCAAATTATATTCATAAACATGAATAGGTAACCCATTTCTTCAATATTTGTCACTTGAATAAAAATGTAAATAAATGGAAAAAAACCATTTATAACAAGCAAAACAAGCATTATTACAAATGACTCAATTTAATTAAACAAGTAGAATAATTCACTCGTATTTGAGATACGATAAATAAATGAGAATGAACGGATTAAAAATTCATATTATAGGTAAATAAGACATTTCATCAAATTTTGACTTGAATAAATAATAAATTCCACATTTATGATTAATTTGAGAAAAATATATGAATAAACGATATTTAACGAATTAAGTTATATAAAGCGTGAGACGGGTTTTAAATAGACCAAACACGAATTTATATCGACTCAAGAAGGTACACAACCCGAGGCTAGGCCACGGCTCAACCTCATAACTAGGGCAATAACTGGCCAGCCCTAGCCACTGTCCAAGGTCGCAGGCAGCCCCAGCTCAGGCCATAGGCCGCTCCTGCTCAGGCCATAGGCCGCTCCAAAACTCCACCTAAACAACTACCCATCTCAGCCATCGAAAACCCATGCTTGACTGTCCTAAAACAGCCCACTTCTACCATCTTTACACCGTCCCAAACAGTCCGCATTCTTGCCCAAAATGAACATGTCAGGCTAGCCAAGAAACCTGCCCAGAAAACCTGCAAAACTGACTCAAAACAGTCCCACAAGAAAGCATTACACCGACCCAAAATCGGCGCCAAAACAGTCCCAAAACAACTCGCATGACACTCATAAGACCGTCCCATAAATAACCCATATTCATCATGGAAAGTTGTCCGAATACGAACTAATTGCAGCCGTGAATGGGCTGTCCAACACAGTCCCAAAAATGCACAGAGAACCCGTCCCACATTAGTCACTCTCACGCCCCAAAAACAGTCCCGAAGGACACCATTTTATCCGTCCCGAAACTGTCCCCAAAGTACCTGCAAAGCGGACTTAAAAACAGTCCCAAATTAAGTCATGAGAGTAAGTTAAGGGGAACTCAACTTAGCTAGTAATCCATCTAGCATTCTAGCCTAAATGGCAACGATGTCCCCTGCACTCTGATTTCACAAAAACCCGGATAACCTTCAGTGGGCATTTTACTATGCCTCTACTCTCCACTCTCCACTTAAACAGCTAGCTACTCCAACAAGGGCAATAAAATCTACAACACTGACCAAAGTCTTAACAAATGAAGTAATACCAAGCTAATGGAATATAAGAGTTCAGAGATAGAAACTGTCATTCACGAGACAAGGAAAGAAAACCGCAGCAACATACGTTCAAGGCACGGCAATTTAAAGCAAGAATTTCAAGTATACACATGACGATATTTACATGAAGCAAATAAGAAAGAAAATAAGTCAAAGGGACTGATTCGTCCGTCCCGAAACAGAGAACAAACGCAGCAAAACAGAAAATAAGATAGGAATGAGCAGCCTAGCAAGGCACGTTTTCAGACGGGAAATCAAAGGGGCATATTCGAGACGGAAATTAACAAACAAATGAGAAAAACTCCAAGACTCAAACTTTATCAAACAAGAGTGTATAAAACGACATATAAGACGGAGTCGACATTTTGTCGAGTAACCTATCACCGTTACCTTTTTGCTCTCCTAAACGCCATAGGAGCCGCCCAAGGATGACACGAAACCCAAAAACAGAAGAAATTAGCCCAAAATCCGAATCCTTTGAAAGACGGCCGAATTGAAATAGGACGAAAGCTTGGCTCTTTCTTACATATAAAGAAGGAGGACGAGGAGAGGAAGCTATTGGTGTAAAATTTATCGAATTTGGTTGAGAATGGAGGCGGGATCTGATGTTGGAGGTGACGAAAAGGGAGGTGTGTTGCTCTGTGTGTTTCGTTGCCTTTTGTTGCTGTTGCTGGGTTCATTCCAAAATGAAGAAGGAAGAAATGAGGGGGTGGGGACGGGTCAACAACAAAATAATATTAGTAATAATAAATATATGTATATATATAACAATGTATAATAATAATAAATATAGTAATAATAATATATAATGAGTTATTTAAAGGTAGTGGGTAAGACTTTAAGAGTGAGTGTTGTCGGAATCGGGTTGGTCCGAATTGAAATAGTTTTATAAGAGAAATATGATGATCCTGCTAGACGGAAATGTGTCTATAACTTAAGACGGAAAACTATTATTATCGTCACAATTATTATTATCCGGCTGAAATATTTATTTTATATAAACAAGCTTGTAAGAGTGTAAATTTTATAAAATTTATGTTCAAAAGGAGGTTAATTAAATTACATAATTTAAAAATATAAAATAAAGTAATCGAACGGTTAAATGAATTTTAAATGTCAGAATGAGAAATTTACGGTTGTTACATAGTAGTTAGGATTTTCATTGTATGAGTTGTAAGGTAGGTTTGTGTTGACTTGCTCCTCAAACTCCCCATACCCATAGTCATACTCAAAATATCCAACATATACTCCATATGTCAAGTCTTGAGCCATCATAGCTAAGACAAGTAAACAACTACAAGAATGGAAACTACACAAAAATGGTAAGAACAATCCTTGAGGAACAAGTTCCTCAAGGTGAAAGCAAAATCAAAATAGACAAACAAGTAAGAACTTAATCACATAGCACTATCCCCGGCAACGGCGCCATTTTGATGGGTGATGTCGTCGGGTCACATCCAATCAAACACATTTATAATACTCAACAAATAACTAGTTAGCGGTAAGTCGAAGTCGATCCATGGGACGGTGTGCTTTGGGTTCTAAGTCTATCTATCTCAATTTATGCTAGTGTCACAATTTGGTTGGGTTTGTAGTTGTGTTCTAGACTAATAAAAGCAATAAGGTGAAACAAGCAATAAAAGGAAGAATGTAAACAATTGATTAAAAGTACTAGGACATCATGGGGTCATAGGGGATTCATGGTGCTGATCATACAAACATGTTTACAAAGTTGCAAGCAATTAATGTTGTGGAGGAACCTAGTTGGTTTATGTCTTACGGTTCATAGGAAGAGTTGGGTCCCGGAGCCGAATCGATTAGATTGTACAACACCTACAAGTCGACTTACTTTCCTCCTATTCAACTTCTATGCATGGTCTAACAAGACTCGAGTTGGTTTATATCTTACAAGTCAAGTTGAGTAGATAAGAGATGGTAAAAATGCAAGGATTCATAGGCTTAGCATTTCATCAAACATAACATGTGCATAAAGTTGACATCACAACAAGCAAGCAATTTAATCATGTGAACATATTATATTAAGCATGAATCAATCCCATGTTGGTTTCCCCTAATTACCCACTAATACTAGCTAAAAGACTACTCACTCATTATCATGGGAAACATGTCATTAATGGTGTCAAACATCACAACAAGTATAAACATGATAATAGAATGAAGAAATGAACAATTAAGATTAAAGGGTAAAGGAATTATACCAAACTTGAGATGATCCAAATAATAAAGCAAAGAATAATAGAAGAAACTTGATTGATTGATGAAGGGTTGTCAATCCTTCAATAATAACCCAATAATCTTCAATTACCCAAAAGTGATGAACTTGAATAATAAACTTGAACAATGATTAAGGAAAGATTAATGTGTAATTTTGTGAAAAGATCGAAATTAATCTAGTCTAATCTACTCCTAATCTAATCTAATAAAACATGCTAAAAGGCTCCCCCTTTGATTATTTACAGGTGGGGTATATATAGTAGGGATTCACTAGGTTAACTAAGGCTAAATTAGTAACTACACTTTTTAGTTTAGAGCAGGGAAACGCCGGTATTTTTCGAAGGAAGGACATCTTTCTTTGAAGCTTGAAGAAACGGATTTGTGCTAGACTGGAATCTGTGCGTCTTAGGCACGGGACGGGCGGATTCGATGGTCTGGGCCCGGGCGTCTTTGAGAGAAGACGGGCGGATTGTAGAGGAGGGGCACGGGCGGTTTTGGGTGAAGACGCACGTCTTCTGTAGTTCTTGCACGGCCGGCTTCTAGAGAAGCCGCACAGATTGGAGTGCAGTCTCGTTTTCTCTTCTATTCTTCCCTTTCCTTCGCTTCCATTTTATTCTTGTGGGATTGGTCTTTAGTTCTTGTTTCCTCTTTAATCTTAGCTCATCAAATATCGTCAAATAGCTTCTAAACATGTACGAAAGACAGGAACTTCCTCTTCTTTCCTACAAAATATAAGAGATACACTAGGACAGCAAAATAGAAAGCATTTGACGGACAAAACGGCTATAGAATGTTATAATAGTATGCAAAATAGGCTCAATTAGGGGACTAAATGTGCGCAAATAATGTTCACATTATGTAGCCTCCGTTCGTCCAAGAGGACGAGTTCATCATACCTATCCCTATTCCATTCAACTTCTGGAATTTGACTTTCGAGTAAAATGCGTAGGGATGGGATCTCTAGCTCTACTTGTTGTACAGCTTCCATGCCGTAAGTAAAATAAAAAGGAGTAGCCCCAGTGGGCGTCCTAACTGACGTGCGATATCCCCATAACGCAAAGGGTATTTTGCTCGGCCAATCGCGATAATTGTCGATCATTTTCTCGATGATCGTGACAACATTTTTGTTAGCTGCTCTACCGCGCCATTAGTTTGAGGTCTATATGGTGAGGAATGGTGATGCTTGATCTTATATTTGGCTAGCAACTGTTCAACTTCGGCCTGAAAATGTGACTCGTAGTCACTGATGATTTCATGTGGGCAACTGTATCGACAAATGATATTGGTTTGTATGAACTTTGCCATATGTTTGGCTGTAAGGCTAATGTAAGATGTTGCCTCGACCCATTTAATAAAATCGTCGATAGCTACTAAAATGTAACAATGACCTCCTGTCCCAGCTGGAGTGATTTTCCCGATGATGTCTATTCCCCAAGCAAAAAATGGCCAGGGAGATGTCATGGTATATAACATTAAGGGAGGAACATGTTGCACATTCCCGAAGATCTGGCAATTATGACAATGCGTTACGTATTTGATGCAATCTGACTCCAATGTCATCCAGTAATACCCTAGACGCGTAATTTTCTTTACCATCATAGGTCCACTCATGTGAGGACCGCATTCTCCATCGTCAACTTATTCCATTACTTTAGATGCCTGTGAATGATCAAGGCAACGCAAGATGACACCAAGTGGTGTTCTTTTGTATAACTCTCCTTGCATGAGGAGGTATTGAAAGACAAGTAGGTGTATGGCACGTTGTCCCCTCTTATCCATATCTGGTGGATATGTACCATTAAGCTTGAATTTAGAATGGCCTGGAACCACGGTTCCCTTGGTTTTTCCTCTTCATCTGTAAGAAAGTGTACATAGGCTGTCTCTGACCGTCGTTCGATGCACAAAGGCATTTCAACCATGTTCTCTAGCATATTAATCAAGGATGCGAGCTTTGCAAGAGTGTCCACAAACTGATTTTCTTCGCGAAGCAGGTGTAAATAAGTAACCTGATCGTACAATTGAGCAATCTGATCTATCCTAGCCTGATAGGGTGCTAGACTTTCACTTTGGATTTTCCAGGATCCAGTGATTTGGTTAATGATTAAAGATCAGTCCCCGTGAACTCGAAGGTTCTTGATGCCTAAACTCACTGCTGCTTGTAGACCAATGAGGCAAGCTTCATACTCTGCTGCATTGTTTTTCAACTCGAAGTCGAGTTTGACAGAAAGTGGTGTATGCTCGCCTTCAGGAGAAATGAGCAACACTCCTATTCCAAATCCTCTCAAATTGGATGGCCCATCAAAGTAAAGATCCCAAGAAACCGTACTGGTTTGTAAAATATCCTCATCTGGAAACGACCACATGTCTATTGCTTGCGTATCGTTGATAGGATTATCTGCGAAGAATTCAGCCACGACCCGTCTCTTTATGACTTTCAAAGGTACGTATTTTAGATCGAACTCTGAGAGCATTAAGGTCCATCTTGCCAAGCGTCCATTGAGGACGGGTTTCTCAAAGAAGTATTTGACGGGATCCATTTTAGAATGCACTTTGATCGAGTAGCTAAGCATGTATTGGTGTAGCTTCTTTGTTGCCTACACAAGAGCGAGGCATGTCTTCTCGACAGTTGTATACTAACTTCGTACTCCAAGAATTTCTTACTAAGGTAGTAGATAGCTCTTTCTTCTTTTCCAACAGTCTGTGCGAACATAGCCCCCACGGCGATTTCGGTAACTGTGAGATATAAACCAAAAGGTTGATCTTATTGGGGAGGCATTAATACTGGTGGCTTGGCTAATATCTCCTTTATCCTATCAAATGCCTTTTGACAGTCATTGTCCCACACGGTATGGTCCGATTTCTTGAGCTTTTTGAAGATAGGTTCGCAGAACATAGTGAGTTTCGATATGAATCGACTTATGTATTTCACTTTGCCCAGGAATCCTCTAACCTCTTTTTCTGTTTAAGGTTTTGGCATCTCGATTAAGGCCTTGATCTTGGATGGATCAATTTCTATCCCTCTCTGGCTGACAACGTATCCTAGAAGCTTGCCTGACATTACTCCGAATGCACATTTCTGAGGATTGAGCCTCATGTTGTATTTGCGCAATCTGAGGAATAATTTGCGAAGGTTAGTGACGTGCTCTTTTCTATCCTTAGATTTGACGATCATATCATCCACGTACACCTCCACCTCTTTACGCATCATGACATGTAGCAAAGTAGTCGCAGTGCGTTGGTACGTAGCCTCAGCATTGATTAGCTCGAATGGCATAACAGTATAGTAGTATGTGCCCCTACTGAGTGATGAAGGCTTTCTTGTGCATATCTTGTTCGGCCATTTTGATTGTTTATACCCTGCACGCCCGTCCATGAAGGATAACAACGCGTGATTTGCTGTATTATCTACCAATATATCGATGTGTGGTAGAGGGAAGTCGTCTTTAGGACTCGCTTTGTTAAAGTCTCTGAAATCAGTAAAAACCCGGATTCGCCCATCCTTTTTGGGTACGGGGACTATATTAGCCACCCAGACTGAATGCTCGGAAACTTTGATGAATCCGGCTTTGAATTGCTTATCGACTTCTTCTTTAATCTTAAGAGCCCACTGTGTCCTCATCCGACGAAGCTTTTGTTTTACAGATTTGAAACCTGGCTTAATTGGAATGCGATGTTCTGCAATATCCATGTCGATCCCTGGCATGTCCTTGTAAGACCAAGCGAAGACGTCTTTGAACTCGTGTAGGATGTCGATGAAACTGGCCCTTTCAGCTGGGTCTAAGGTCGTCCCTATCCTAAGTTCTTGGGGTTCTAATTACGTTCCTAAGTTGATTGGTTCGGTGTTTTCTATAACTGATGCCCCTTCCCTCTCTTCTAGTACTTCTTTAATTATATAGGGAGGTAATTCGATTGAGCCTGGGTCAACATCATCCTCATTATCATGGTAAACAGAATTGCATTCAGAATAACACAAGGAGTAAGCAGAATCAGATTTATTCATATTAATGTTTGAAAATAGCTGAAACAAAGAAGCCATCTGCGCAATAGTCAGTGGCGGTAAAGGGACAGTTGCTGGGACATTTCCCAAGCTACTGTTACTAGGCGATACTATGCTAGGAGAAACAAAAGGGTGGGGAGTGACGATAGGAGGAGACTCTCTAGCGACTTCTCTATACTTAGATTCCGACTCCGACTCTGATTCCGACTCTGACTCGAATTCATCGTCTTCGGGTTCTCCTTTGAACATATCTCCTTCTCGAGTAGTGACCTTGAAGAGTTTTCCTTGATTGTTGGTCCACTTGATCGACTTTCTCCATCCTTTTTGCTGATTTGAGCTGGTGTCAGTGATCAGTGTTGTAGGGTTGAAATCGTCGTCTTGAAGTATCATGGTAATGATCTCATCCAGCGCTGCCATGACGAATCGATCCTCTCCAAATAGAAGGCTAACAGCCTGTTCGTCGAGACAAGGTGTCTGACGAATTTTGACGGTAGGAACCGTTTCTGGAGGAATGAAGTAGCAATCGTGGAAGATCTCGATTCCAGCTAGTTGATTGTCTTTAAACCACCAAGGTTCGGGAAATCCACGAAAATATTCACAATCCCCTTCCCTGACGAAGTACCCATTTATTTTAGGGAGATAGGGTTACATTTGGACGCCCTTACTTTTGCGATTCTGAACTTGAGTAAGCATTTCAAAGGTTTCGGCATTCGTGGGCTTGTACCCAAAGCCTAGTGGTATTCTTTAGGAGTTACCTTCCTTAAAAGGTGTAAAGGTACTCTCTCTGATAGGGTTTAGTGGAATTCCTGGAAAGTATCCCTGGGATTTGAGTATGTGGTTGACCACTAAGCTGGAGTATGGGTTGAAGTACAAGGGAGCCAGCTCGCTCTCTATAAGGTTTATGATTTGAAATCCTCCAAGCTCGTGCAATGGATCTGTAACTAATTGGTTGCTTGATATTTTCTCTATTACGGCCTTGATAGGTGACGAAGTGATCGTCGCTACCTTGCCATCTAGAGGGATCTTGATCTTTTGGTGTAAGGTGTATGTCACTGCTTTGGAAGCGTGAATTAACCTAGAAGTATATTGAAAGATGCCTCGATGTCGCTTATCTGAAAATTAACCTTTCGTTCGATTGGCCCAGTGCCAAAATAAGGTTAATTAGCCCACTACTTTACATCGCGTTCCATCGTATGCCCGAACGCCTTGGTTAGTAGGTGTCCAGTCTGATTCTTTCATGCCTAACTTGTATGCTGTCGTTAGTGGTATGACATTGACTGCGGAGCCATCATCCACTAAAGTCATTGGTACATTATTCTTCAAGCATGTGACTGTGATGTATAGAGCGAGGTTATGAGTGATGCCAAAGGGAGGCAAGTCGTCATCTGAGATCATCAGAATTCCAAGAGGATTCTGAGTATTGCTAGGCTTGCTTGCAGGAGGTATAGGCAAGCGCTCATCTTCAATCATACCCTGAATGGCATGCTTCAATTTGAAGCAATTCTCTGTATCATGCCCTTTGCCTCTATGGTGCTCGCAGTAGGCATTCTCATCCCAGAACCTAGACTTCTTCTCTATGTCAAGTGTAGGTCCTATGGGTTAGAGTTTGCCTTGTTTCATCAATCTTCTTAGAGCATTGGAGTATGAGTCACCAACGTTGGTGAACTTCCTCTACGGGTTATTCTTCTTAGTAGACGATTCGACAAGGTTGACCTCATCGTTCTTGCTAGTGGAGCCATAAGAACGACTCATTGTGCCTTGATATCCACGACCTACCATTTTGGACAAGAGTCCTTTACGGATGTCATCTTCAATTCTTGTTCCTAGCACAGTTAAGTCTTTGAAAGACTTTATGTTTTGGTACCTTAGATGGTTCGCATAGATTGGCCTTAAATTGTCCACAAACTTTTCAACAAGGGTAGCTTCGTCTGGGTGTTCGACGAGTTGCGTGCTATTCTTTCTCCACCTAGTTAGAAAGTCGGTGAAACCTTCTTTGTCATTTTGGGTAAGAACCTCTAGAGTGCGCATATTGACTTGAATTTCAGCATTATCTGTGTATTGTTTGGTGAACTCAATTATAGCATCGTCCCAAGTAGCAATTTTCTTGTGATCTAAGGAGTAGAACCATTGCTTATGAATAGTATCAAGAGATGAAGGAAAGATCCTTAAGAACATCTCTGGCTTAATGCCTTTGATAGACATATAATCTTTGAATGGACGAATATGGTTCAAAGGGTTTTTATGCCCCTTAAACTTCGGAATGTCAGTCATGTTGAAATTAATTGGCAGTTAAGCGTTTGCTTATGACTCGAACTGAGTTTTGAAATGGGTTTGAGGTCCGAAGTTTGACTCGACATTTGGACGGAGTTTCGGCTTATTTTGCGCTGTTTTAGGCCATTTTTGAAAATGTTTATATTTTGAAATGGAGTTTATTTTACAAAATTTCGTCATGGTTTTGTTTACAAATGGTGATCACGTATATGATACAAACATACATATGGGCATTATAACGGTATGTTGAGTGCATTTAAAGGGTTTTAGCTTAAAAAAGTGGTTTGCCATACCAAGCAATCAAACCCTAGTCTGTGGAGAGGACCGTGCCAAACATGAGTAAGGTCGGTTCCTAGTCTATTTCCTCGAGTAGTGAAAGCTCTCGATACAAACATGAGTATGTACCGCATTATGGTTGACATTAATCGCTATCCATCTTTAGGCCCAGATAGAAATTTGGACCGTCTGTTGTGAAATTTTTTATTTATAACCTTGCAAGTGTACAAGTAGTCATGTAGTATTGCAAGGGTCGAACCCAAAGGACGGGATTATGATTCTTAAATTGATTGTTTGTTTCCTAGTTTTGTTCTAGCAAATGTTATGATTGAGAAACTAATTGATACGACTACAACTAAAAACAAGTAAATGAAAAATTGATTAAGATGCTAATTAAGGAAGCAAGGGTGGTCGGGTTCACTCATGTAAAGAAAGGGTCGAGTAAAGGCACAAATTAAGAAGTAGTCAAGGTAAATTCAAAGGCAAATCCCCACCCCTCGACATGAGACTAGCCTAAGGTTAAGAGTAATCGAACTCTCGCTGTAATTACCCAAGACCCACTAATCGTCATGAATTATCTAGTTACAAGTCAAGCTCTCACCCAACAAGTTATAAAATAGTGAAATTGACTCGAATTCTCATTGATACATTTTCACAAACACTTTTTATGCATGGCAATTAGAAGAGAAATTACCCATGAATTGCTTGTTTGTTCAAGCCAATAGTCTACCCATATTAACTACACAAGATTCCTCTCCACCCTAGCAATACACTACTTAAACATGATTATGAAAATGGAAGCAAAAGATGAACAATTCAACAAGTAAATAACAAGAGGAAGCATAATATAAAGACAAGTGGCTAAGCAAACAATAAACATGTAAACAATTGAGAGGAAGAGAAATAAAGAGAAGGATTATACCAACAATGATTAAAGGTGGAAACTTTGGTTGAAATAAGAAAGATGAATCTCTTCTTCCTTCAAATTGCAACCCACTAATGTAAATGTAAGCTAATGAGAATTGTGGTTATGGAATAAACTAAAGAGTAATTAATTTAAGGATGAACAAAGATTACAACTTTGATTAAAGGGAATTAAAGAGACAAAAATTAGGGATCTTGTTACAATAATGAGAGAGTAGGAGAGACTAATTATTCTAATTGAGAGAGTAAATTAAGCTAAGATAAACTATGGTAGAATAATAATGGGAGACTGTATAAATATCCTACTCCTCATAATAATAATAAATAATAATAATAATTAATAATAATAATGATACTAATAATCTAACTAAAGACACACGACCCAAAACTAATAAGGGGAAGGATAATTAAATCGTCCAAAAGGAAAGACAAGTAACATTGTGAAACTAAACCAACAGCAACAAGACTGAAAACGCATCACTTAGTCTCGGAGCCGGCTAACCGGCCGTCGGTGATGGCACTGGCTGGAAGTTCTCTGGAAACCCCAATGAATTTGATTCGTGCTGTGAGCCAGTGGGGGTGTCGACGGACGATGACCCGTCAAGGGATGCAATTTGCTTCAATTTTCGCACAAGGGAGGAAAGGGGATGCTGGTAGCTGGTTAGGAGGGAGCCGGTAGACCGTCTGGGAAGCATAATTATGCTTGTTGCGAGTTAGGAGCCGGGTAGGCGGCAGCCGATGGCTAGGTCGGATGGGGTTGCATTTGGTGATTGCTGGTGTTTGTCGTGATGTTGGACTGCTGCTGGTTGTTGTCGATGGAGCAGGTGCGTATGATGGTGATTGATTGGGTTGCTGCGGTGGTCCGAGCTCGGCAATCAGAAGTGATTGACATGGAGGGAAATTGATGGTGATCGTGGGAGAGAATCGAAATGGAGGTTGTTAGGGGTGGTTGTGCCTGGGCTCGTCGAAGCTGGTGTTTCAATGGAGGGGAGGTGGTCGTTAATGGTGGCTGGTTGTTGCAGCTGATCAAAGAGGAGCCACGGGTGTAGAGAGCTGCCGTTGGTCTGCTACGGTGGTGATGGGATGATGGTGTTTGATGAAAATGGTGGAATGGTGGTGGAGCTCGGTTGTGATGCTGTTATTCGGTTTGTCGTGGTGATGCGTGAGGTGTAATGGTGATGCCGCTGCTTCTTGGTTTATTGCTGCTCACGAAGGACGAGGACTGAAGATGATGTGAAATGGTGATAGTTGAAGATCACAGAGGCGAGTGATGTGTGGTGATTTGTGAGTGAATTGTGAGCCGTATTGATGGGTAGAGTCGGGTTGAGCTGCTCGTATTGATGGTTGAACTCTGGTTGCACATATTCGAGTTTACGCCATGGTCATTGCTGCTGCCTTGTCATGTTTCTGGACAGCTATGGTGGTTAATTAGGTTGGTGATCCTTGACGGTGATGACTAAGTAGAGGAGCTCGGTAGTGGTCATAGTTGCAAAGGTAGATGAAGGAGATGGTGAATGGTGAATTGAAAGTGGCGAACTAGCAGGGGTTTGGGAGTTGATGTGGGCCTTTTTTAGTCAATTTGTTGACTTTGGTTTATTATGTTGTTGATGCTCCTTTGTTTAACTTCTATTGGATCCGTCTCAATCTCGTCTCGCTTGATTTGATTTGCCTTTATTCACGAGTCGGATCCTATAAAATTCAAACAACCAAAGACAGTTTCCATTCTTCGAAATATGACAATTATTCGCAATAATTATACTAAAACAAATTATTTCTAATTAAATAGTAAAATGAGCTATTAATCAATTAAAGCACACAAAATCGAGTTAAATATAAGATAAAAGCATGGGTAAAATGACACTAAATTGCTACTTATCAATCATCCCCACACTTAACTCTTACTCGTCCTCGAGTAAGCTCATTTAAACAGACTAAGACCCTTAATATAAAAGACAATGAAGTATGTGCTTCCTTACAAGGCAAGTGGGGGCTTGTGGAAAAATTGGACACATCTAAACATTTAGGCATGAAATATCATATAAGATGCATCACAAAAAGTCAATGTTTTGCTTTCAAAAACCGAGCAAAGAGAATCATTATTGGAGGATGTCGTCTCCAGATCTTTCCACGGTATTGACTCCCCAATTATAGCTCAAGTACATTGACAACACGAGGTGCCTGGTCGAACTCTCGAGGAGGTTTAGTTTTCGGTACTTGTTGTTAGGAGCACCTAGACCAAAACACAATTTATAACTTCACAAACAACTCTACAATTAGTAAAGAGGCAAGTAAAGGTCGGATCCCAAGGGACGAGAATTGAGATGAGATTTTCAATTGCAACTAGCGGTGTTTAAGGGTGTCACAATTTGGGGTTTGAAGTAGAAGATCACTAAACTAAAACTCAATGAAAGTAAACAAGCAAGATGATTTAAAAGGGATGTAAACAATTGATAAAAGGCACTAGGGTGTCATGGGGTCATAGGGGATTCATGGGAATTGATCATACAAACATATTCTCAAATTATAAGCAAGCAATTATTGTTGTGATGGATCGAGTTGGTTTATATCTTACAATCCTAGGAAAGTTTGGGTCCCGGAGCCGAATCGATTAGATTGTCCAACACCTACAAGCCTACTTAATCTTCCCTACTCAACTATATGCATGGTCTAATGAGACTCGAGTTGGTTTATGTCTTACAAGTCTCATTGAAAAGATAGGTGATGGGTAAAAAATGAAAGGATTCATAGGCTCGCATTTCATCAAACATAACATGTGCACAAGTTGAGATCACAACAAGCAAGCAAATAAGCTATGAAAACATATTAATTTAAGCATGAATCATCCCCCATGTTGGTTTCCCCTAATTACCCATTAACCCTAGCTATGGAAACTACTCACTCATTATCATGTTGAAAATGCTAGCAAGGTTGTCAATCATAGCAACAAAGTGAAACATGATGAATAAATGAGATAATTAACAATAATTAAAAAGGGATTAAGAGAATTATACCTACTAATGATTCCAATAATAAAGCAAAAAATAATAGAAGTACTTGATGATTGATTGGAAGGTTGTCAATCTCCCAAAAATAACCCAAATAATCTTCAATTACCCAAAACAAAGGATGAACAAGAGAGAGATTAAGGAAATAAAACTTGTATTAAAACTTGTTTAAATGTTGATTACAAGATTAAAGAGAGATTTGATTGATATTAACTACACTAGAGATTGCTAAGAAGAACATGCTCATCTAATTAGCCTAATGGGGTATTTATAGTGGGGATTAGTTACATAGATTAGGGTTTACTAAGGGCTTAAATGACGATTAAGTCCTTGAGGAATCGCCGGTCTCTAGGGAGACTCCGGTCTCCTTTTCGCCGGTCTTAGAAAAATATGCGCATCCTTCCTTGAAGCTTGTAGAAGACGATATGGCTGTTAGAGAATCCGGGCGTCCAGGGCACGGGACGGGCGAATTCTGGTGATTCTGGACGGGCGTCCAGATGGGGAAGACGGGCGGATCGGGCGTGTTTTGGACGGGCGTCCACAGGGGGAAGACGCCCGGATTGCCCCTCTTGGACGGGCGTCTTGTGGACAATCCGCTCGGATTGTCTTACAGCTTCTTTCTTTCTTCTTTTCTTCCTTTTTCTTCATAAAATCCTTGAGGATTTCCTCGGGGATGCAAGGGTCTTTTCTCATCATTGCCCATATACTATAGTATGTACAAAGGCCTTCTAATCTTGTCTTCTCTTTGATGCTTGGTCATTGAATTCAATCAATTTAGCTTCATTTTGCCATGAAAATGCAAGGTTTGCACTCCTTTCCTACCAAGGACACAAAACCTCAAAGAATATGAAAAACAAAGGACTAAAGACAATAAATGACCCAAATATGCACTAAAAAGCATGGGAACAAGGCTAATTTGGGGACTAAATATGCTCTAATTATGGTCACATCAGTGCCTAAGAAATAAATTCTAGGCGGGAAAGGGGAAGTACTTCCCTATACTCCCAAGAATGACACGACACACGCAAGATTCGACCTAATATCAAACCCTTGATAAAAAGGAGACCAAAGCCCGACTCTCACATGTTTCACTAGTCACTTAAATGAAAGAACGTGGTGATTTTTGTGATAAAATGTAGCCAAAATCACTCTTCTAAACTCGACTTGTGAAGCATGCCCGCAATCTAATATGGTACCATATCCAATATCCGCAAGAGAAATGCCAAATGATGCACATGCAAGAGACAATCGGGTTGTAATGGGGCTAGGGTTCGTTGAAAAGGGGTTGGTGCAAGCACCGTTTCAATACATGTGAGGCTATCGGTTAAGTAGTCTTCACATCTAACCAATCCACTAAACTCTACCCATGCAAATGAATTCTTTCACAAAATATGGCAAGATTGCCATTTTCAAAAATTATTCACTCCTCCTCAAGACAAATTCAATTTGCAATATTACTAACCCTTTTATTTGACACAAAAATATACATTCTTTTCTTTTTGTTTTCCATTTCATTTTTCTCATTTTCTATTTGTTTTTCTTCTTCATTTTTTTTTCTTTTTCACTCACTCGTAACCCTCCTAATATTGCAAAAATTGGTCAACCATCAAGCTTCATTTCACTTTTGTGATATTTCGGACCGTTCACCTAAATAAAAATCAAATATCCTACCCAATTATAATCCTCAAAACAACTACAAAGACGCACTACTCAACAAGGGTGAGATGCTTATGGAATGTAGTTATTTTGTTGGCAATTGAAATGACAAGGCTTAGGCACAAATTGGGTAAACAAAAGGTAACGATGATCAAATGGGTGAAAAATAAGCTTATTTGGCTATGAGAGACTACTTTATTTGAACAAAATTGTCTCAACATGCACATCGACACTTCTACGATAAGGAATGAGCACCATACTTATGTGTTTTCACATAACATACCACGTAAGGAGAACTACTCTCATGACCTAAACGGGACCGGTTTGATGGACCGGCCATATGGAGGCTCTATCCTCACATTTTAGTAGCTGTGTCGAACCTAGGTCAAGTCTCGTGCCTAGTACGGTCTCACAAGGTGGTCGCAACATGGTTGTTAAGCTAGACTTTCGGGTTTTTGTAAGCAAAAACTCTAACAAGTGTCATCAAGAGGTACGAGCTATCAAGAGGGGAATGACACGGGCAAAACAATTATCATCATTGACAACATATACCCTCCACATTTAGACCCTCTAAGCAATTATTTACAAACAAGATGCAACGTGTATGAAATACAACTAAACATATGAACAAGCTACGTGAATGCAAGAGTGAACACATATATACATTTCTAGTCTAAATGCACACAATATCTAGTCCTAACAACACACCAACAACAGAAGCATATCCAAAACGGTTCCCAAAGAGAACACCCACATCACATATCCCGTCTTCCTCCATTGTTATATATACAAAAAGAAAAGGAAGGATAAAGGAGAAAGGATTGGAAGAATTTTACCAAACGTCTTCTCCGATGCTCGCGTGTGTTGTCAATCAAAAAGGTTAGGACAAATGCAATATATGTAATATAAACAAAGCAAATTTTTGGAATTTTTCAATTTTTAGTCATTTTTTTTGTAATTTTTCTCAAATTAACAAGTAAATGTATTTACAAATATTCACAAGGTGGATATTTCCCTCCCCACACTTAAGATGCACATCACCCTCGAAGGGACTAAAGTAGGGAGAGAATGGAAAATTAAATAACATATTTTTGTGTTTTTTAAATTTTTCAAAATTAAAAACATGTTTTTATATTTTCGAAAATTAAATGCGTATTTTTGGATTTTAAATTTTTGAAAATGAAATACATTTTTTTGTAATTTTTTCAAGTTTTTCAAATTTTTATGATTTTTATATAATGAAGCCCCTCCCCACACTTAAACCGTGACGTTGTCCTCAATGGAACAAATGTAGGGAGGGAACTAAAATGCAATTAAAGTATAAGAAAGTAAGGGAAGAAAATATATACAATTTAGTGGTTCTTAAGGGACTTCACGAAACCTCTCATCAAAATTTTGTTGCTTGAATTTCCAAGTAGCATGATCCATGTCACTCAAGGCACGGAGAAGACGGTCAAAGGCTCTAGCAAAACCCTTAAACAAGCATAGGTAGCTCCAAGCTATAGCCAACCGCATCGAACTTCTCTTCCAATGATTCCTCCCGTTCTTCCTCTTACTCCTCTCGGTAGTGTTTCTAGGATCCTTTTGGTGATTAGTATCCTTCATTTCAATATAGTAGCGAGAAGGAGAGAGGGATGGAATCTCACAAACTTCATAAGAAGAGGGAATGTCCACATGGTCCTCGAGACAAGGGAAATGGTGGAGAATAGGAGGTAGAAGAGTCAACTTCTCATCTTTGAGGTTCAAATTTCTACCATTCATAACACATTCATTTTGACTCTCCATGTGAGTCGAACCATTTTCGAAGAGAAGACCCTCAATTTCTTCCAAGATATTGTCAAAACTACCAAGATCGTAGTTCTTGTCATGGATTCTCAACTCTCCAAGAATGGCAATTTCGAATTCATCAACCTCTATTTCCCAAGTCTTAAATTCTTCCCCATACTTGTCATTGACAAGCACTTCTTCTTCAAAGATTTCGGAAGGAGGTGGTAGTGGGGGGTCTTCCTCATTATCATAGACATCCCAAATAGGAGCACCAACCTCTTCATAACTTCCCTCCCCGCACTTATCATTTTGCAAGGAGTCTTCATAAGTGTCCCATATGGGAGGGCCAAGTTCATCTTCATCATTTGGTTCAAGACCAATTAAAAATTGCCAATCAAACACTTTGCCAACCACAATTTCTTCCAAGATGAAATTTTCATCTTCCTCAATTTGTTCACTCACTTTCCCTTTTTTGGAGTTATTAAGTCCTCCTCCCATTGCGTCTTTCTTCCTCCTTGGTTCTTCCAATTCCTTTCTACCTCTCAAGGTAATCGCATGGACTTGTTGAAGAAGTGGTGGTCCATATTTAGGATTAGAGCCTTGAATTGGAAGGGAGTGTTGCTTTCTTTGAGGATTAGTGGCCCCTTAGTTGGCCATGTAATAGTCAAGTGTCCTTTGGTGTGCTTGGACATTTAAGAGATTAGTATTCAAGTTTTTGAATTGTTGATTCACTTGAGCTTCTCTTTTCTCGGCCCTTGCGTCCATTTCTCTTAGGAATTTCTCAATAGAGGAGTTGGAACTTGGTGGTTCAATGTATGGTTGTTGTTGGAATTGTTGTTGGCATTTTGGAGGTGGATAGCTTTGTTGTGGTTTGAAGTTTTGATGTGGAAATGATGAGCAAGTGTTATATGAATGCCCAATACCGCCACAATTCTCACAAGTGAGAGCATGTTGTTGATAGTTTCTTGGAGGAGAGCTTGGTTGAGAATAGGTCCTTGGTGGTTACCTAGGCACTTGAACATAGTAGACCTTGAGGTGATTTGGTCTTTCATCATGATAAGCATTTTCATGCTTCCTCTCCACCAAAAAGCTATAAAATTTCTTTGACAATTCATCCAACTTGACCTTGCTTTCCAATTCTAGCTTTGAAGGTCCTTCACTCTTGGACTTATTTTTTCTTCCATGGTCACCTTCTCTACCTCCATAGCTAATTTCCATGTCGGAGATGTTTTGGATCAACTCCGTGATTTGGGCATTTTTCATCTTATCAAAGTTGCCACCGGAGGCCGCCACAATCATATCCCTAAACCTTTGCTCAAGGCTTTTAAAGAAGATTTGGGTTGTTATCCATTTGGGGATTCCATGATGTGGGTAAGAGGTAAAGGTCTCTAAATCTTTCCCATGCTTCACGCAAAGTTTCAAGATTATGTTGCTTGAAGGTTTGGATTTCATGCCTTATTCTAGCGGTTTTTGAAGGAGGGTAGAATTTGTTGATAAAAGCCCTTGTTAAGCTTTCCCCATGTAGTGAAAGTACCAGGTTCATGTGAATTCAACCATTTTCTAGCATTGTCCTTTAAGGAAAGAGGAAAGAGCATAAGGAAAATTTGCTCTTCCGTGATGCCATCATACTTGATCATACCTGCTATTTCCTTGAATAAGACAAGATGTTCATGAGTGATGCGTGCATTTTATATAGGCATTTTGTACTTCATTTGCACGCATTCCTATGCATATTTTGTAGTGTTTAGCTACAAATGTCCCCCGAATTATCTACTTTGGTTTCTCTTGTCTTATTTCCAGGAATGAACCAAAGAGAAGAGGAATCAAGCTTAAAACATGTCCCTTTGCATTCATTTAGGAAATGAGTTGAGTCGGAGCTTGGAGACTACTACTTTGAGATGCGCATAGAAGTAAGGAAGCTAGGCGAGCAAAGGAAGAGCTTCAAATTACTAGTGCCTACTTTAGAGAATCATATCTCGTGTTCTACATCTTATTTTCAAGTTATTCCAATTGAAAATGAAATCATGTTCTCTTAGCTTTCCAACGCCACCGAAAACTCTCTATTTTCCCAAGTAACAAAGAAATGGCGGCCATTTGAAATTCAATGCGCGAAGCAGGAATTGTGCGCTGGAAAGTACTCGATCGAGTACTATCTTGTTCGATCGAGTAGTTATTGTCTTCGATCGAATGGCCTCTTTTTGATAGTGTTCGATCGAGTACCTAAAGTCCTCGATCGAGAGGTTTTAGCTTGGATTTGTTCGATCGACTGTTATGAAAGTGCTCGATCGAGTAGCTTGCAATGGACACGGGCTTTTTAGCTTAAGTTCGTGTTTTAGGTTTAATAATTGTCTTTCCTATAAATAGGAAATACGTCATTAGGTTAAATCTCTCCTCTATTTCTTTCTTCTTTTCTCTCTTTTAAAAAATGGGATACCGTTGAACGCTGTTTTTCTCTCATTTTATGGATCTAGACTTTTGTAATTCCTTCTTCCCTTTTATCCAAGTATTCTTTCTCTTCCTTTCATCTCTTTACTATGCTTTCTATTACTTTATCTTTCCCTTTTTCTTTACCCATTATTATGTTTAGCTAATTCTCCCGCTAGGATTTAGGGGATTCAATGAGTTGATGTTAGTTGCTAATTAGGTTTGCAGATCTGTTGCTAAAATCATGTCTTTGTTGTTAATCACTTCAATTAATTGTTCTTGTCTACTTGAGTCGGCGTAATTAGATAATTAATCTTGGTACCCCTTGACCTGGATCGGATGATTGGAATGGGTAAGACCTGCAGTGAATATTAGGATGCTTTAGTGATGACGGAAGCTAAGCTAATAGGGTTTTACGGTGAATTGAGACCGGAAGAAGATATTCGTTGCCCCTTAGACCGATACAAGTGACCGATCTGTGACCTTAACTGCAACTATCTGACATTCATTGGTGATCCGACAATCCTAGTTCTCTCTCTTTCACTACAAAATAAACACGGGAAACTGACGGAAATAATCCGTCAATAACGCGCTTTTCTCGTCAGAAACACGGGTTCCTGACTGGTTTTCCGTCAGGAATGGACGTCACTACGATTCGTCATTAAAATCGCATTCCTGACGGAATTTCCGTCACTAATCCGGATTATTGACGGAAAACTGACGGAAAATCCGTCAAACGTAGCCTTCCAGGTCTATCAGAAATGTTGACTTTTGTCGACTTTTCTGACTGAAAATCCGTCAGAAAAGTCAACAATTCTGACGGAATTTTCCTCATGAAAGTTGACTTTTTTTTTTACAAAAAAAAAAATCGTTTCTGTCATATATGGCTGAGTTCAGCGAAGTTCAAAATATACACACGTTTTTTTATCATGAAACAATCAAAGAGTAGTCAGATCACTACTGCTACTTGATAAATTTAAATCAAATACATTCCAAACTACTACTTGATAAAAAAACGGCATCGCTATGACGACGACAATAACACTACTTGCGTAAATTAGGCAAGCTTCAGCAAGCAATCTCCTCCTCTGTCATCGTGCATACCTGTTTGATACGATTAGCATTATTAGAGTTGCAACATGCATACTAAAGAGAAATCTATTCATATGAGTAGGTAATTTGATACTAACAGCTTATCTAATGATACTAACAGCAAGAGTGGGTATAAGTATACATAAGATTAGCGTACTAATATATGTGCGACACAAACACGACTTAAAATACACATCTCGAAACTTCCAGATTAACAATGTATCTTAATTAAAAAGTCATTTCAATCAAAGCAAGGGTTAATAACCAAATTTCACCCAAGTTATCTTAATTAATTAACTAGAGGTATCTTTACTTGAACCTCACAGGTAAGATGGATGAGATTAGACCTGGTTTAATATTTCTTTCACTAGAAGGATTTCTTATCCTCCTTTTCACATTCTTGCGTCTTACCAGTACAGTTTTCTTCCAAATTACTAAAAAGTGTGATAGAAAAACCAAGAGAAAGGCAATTATGATATTTACCTGGTAATCCACTCCCAAACTCAAAGTGAAATCAGTGGCCTCGCCCCTGCAAGAAAGGGAAAAAAACAATAAAAACTGAATTCTTGTAGAATGAAGGTTAACCAACAAAAAATTGACACCTGTCGCAAAATGATATCAACAAGTAGAGGTAATTTTAAAAATTGATTGATAGTAGCTAGATAAATGGTTCAACAATAGACAATTGCTCCAAGAGACCACTACTCAACGGTGTGGTTCTACGGATGTTCACTAGCAAGCTCATAGGCTATCAGTAGATATAATTGAAAGGTCAAATGTTCTATGGAAAATGTGAATCAGTTTTTCACTAAGCTACAATTAAGCTTTATCTTATTGACGGGTGATGTCGTCGGGTCCCCCAATCAAACACATTTATATTCTCAACAAACAACTAGTTAGTGGTAAGTCGAGGTCGATCCATGGGACGGTGTGCTTTGGGTTCTAAGTCTATCTATCTCAATTTATGCTAGTGTCACAATTGATTTGGATTTGTAGTTTTGTTCTAAACTAATGCAAGCAACAAAGTAAAAAAAGCAATAAAGGTGTAGACAAATAATAAAGGATACTAGGATGTCATGGGATCATAAGGGATTCATGGGAGTTGATCATACAAACATGTTCTCAATTATATGCAAGCAATTAATGTTGTAAAGGAACCGAGTTGGTGTATATCTTACGGTTCTTAGGAAGAGTTGGATCCCGGAGCCGAATCGATTAGATTGCACAACACCTACAAGTCCACTTACTTTCCTCCTAATCACTTCTATGCATGGTCTAACTAGACTCGAGTTGGTTTATATCTTACAAGTCAAGTTGAATATATAAGAGATGGTTGTAAATGCAAGGATTCATAGGTATAGCATTTCATCAAACATAACATGTGCATAGGTTGACATCACAACAAGCAAGCAAATTAATTATGGAAACATATTGGATTAAGCATGATTATTTCCCATGTTGGTTTTCCCTAATTACCCATTAATCCTAGCTAAGAGACTACTCACTCATTATCATAGAGAACATGTCATTAATGGTGTCAATCATTACAACAAGTGTAAACATGACAAGAGAATGAGGAAATAAACAATAAAGAGTAAAGGGTAAAAGCGTTATACCAAACTTGAGATGATCCAAATAATAAAGCAAGAATAAAAGAAGGGAACTTGATTGATTGATGAAGGGTTGTCAATCCTCCAATAATAACCCAATAATCTTCAATTACCCAATAATAAACTTGAATAATAAACTTGAACAATAATTAAGGAAAGATTAACGTGTGATTTGTGGAAAGATTAAAGAGTAATCTATTCTAATCTACTCCTAAGCTAATCTAAGGAAAGTTGATTTAATCTAAGAAAGCTTGGTTAAGAGAGCTTTACAAATGGGGTATATATAGTAGTACAGCATTAGGTTAAGCAAGGTTAAATTAGTAAATAACAATGCTAATTGTTGAGTAGGGAAATGCTCCTCTCAAAGAAATATGCTAGTCTCCTTTTTGCTAGACTTTCAGAAATATGCGCATCCCGAGTGGGCTGGAGGAGAGACGGTTGCACTGGAAAGGAATCCGAGCGGATTGGTCTCGGGACGCTCGGATCACAAGGCCTCAAGACGGGCGTCTTGGCATCGGGACGCTCGGATAATAGGAAGGGAAGACGAGCGTCTTTGAAGGGGAGACGAGCGTCTTGGGCCTGGATACGAGCGTCTTGAGTCTCGGGACGAGCGGATTGGCGGACAGCTTCTCTATTTGAGCTCGAATTGTAAAACGGACGTCATTTTCTCATCCAAACTCCTATTGGAGTGATTTAAAAGCCTAGATCACTTGATTTTTCGACGCCGTTTCATCTAGAATACTTTTAGAGCCAAAGGAGCAACCTTTGGTTTGGTTTTTGAGCAATTTCTTCTTGCAATGTCTTCCTTCTCGTCATCCTTGCTTTTAACCCTATGATCCTTCTATATACTCTCTATTCCTACATCCTTGGTCATTATTCTTGCCTTCTCTTCATATTAGTCCATCCAATATCGTCAAAAAGCTTCCAAATATGCACGGGAGATGGGAATTTCCGCTTCATTATCTGCTTTCCTACAAAACATATACAATGTAATAGGAAACCAAATAGGAAAGATTTGACGGATAAAATGGCCATGAAATGCTATATTAGTATACAAAATAGGTTCAATTAGGGGACTAAATATGCGGAATTATGAGTCACATCACTTATGTATAGTTATACCCATATCAGGCCAAACAAGGAAGACAATGATTCTACCTTGACTAAGCACCTAAAAAGAGGATCACCTAACCATCTAATAGCTATCTAAATTACACTACATTCAAATTGTTTACAGCTTTGAGGCCCTCAAGCAACTGGAATTAACCAGTTCTATCAAAACATATCAGTTATTATAATTATAGGTCACTTATTCTCTAGTAATTTCGCAAGTTTCACAACACTTTTGAACTATCCTACACAAACTTCCGAATGACAAACCTTTGGCTTTGCTAGTACTCCTTGATTTCTGCAAAATGAATGCTTTTAGAGAGTAAAATGATGATTTTTGGGGACAAGAAATGCACCTCGGAAAACAGTGTGTGCTGATAAAAGAATGAAGTCCTGCTATCAAAAGAATTGAACTGCAAAAAAAAAGGTGGCAAATATGAATGACACCATCATACTATTTCAATAGTTTTACTCGAAAATATCTAACATAAATAAGGCTTCAAAACTCAGGGGGTTATTTAGTTGGCTTAAATGAGACTTCCAAAAACGATACTCCCTCCATCCTAATAATAGTAAACACGTGAGATGATATTACTTGACAATTCCGGCTTCTCCTAATCGGGTACAACGGTACGAATCAGTAATGGGAAATTTGCAATTGCGTGGCATGTGTATCAAAAATTGAAGTTTATGCTCATATGTATTACTGTATCTCAAACTAATTATGATGTTTAAACCCAGATTACCAATAATCCCCAATACTGCAACCCTAATTTACTTAATTTTAACATCAAAGAACCAACTAATCAGCATTATACCAACATAACAAGTGTAATTTATGTATATAAGACTGATTGAACCCTAAAAAGACGGGTTTAATTTTAATTTCCCAAATTTGTGTTAAGATTAGTGAGGGATTCAATGCCTGTCAAAGAAGAATTGTACCTGGTGGCAGAGAAGGCGGCGACGCAGGTGGCAGGCGGCGGCGGAGGTGGCAGATGGCGGCGGGTGGCACCCCTGGTGGAGGGAGAGAAAAAAAGATAAAGAAAAGAAAAATAAAAGGATAAAGAAGAGAGGAAGGAGAGAGAAAAGAGGGCACCTAGTGGCAGAAGTAGCGACGGCGGAGGTGGAGGCGGTAGGAGGTGGTCGCCGGAGGGAAGGAGGGTGCTGAAGGGGTCGGGTTTGGGGGTAAGGGTTAGTGTTTGGGAAATTAAAATTAAGTTAGGGAATGGGAATTTGAGAGTGAGAGATTTGTCCTGTGTTTTATAATATGGTTAAAGAAAATTCTGACGGAATTTCCGTCACTATTACACATATTACTGACGGAATCTCCGTCAGGATTTTTCTCTCAATAATTGCCTATTTGGGCATCTATATGAAGGTTTTATCTGACGGAATTTCCGTCAGAATTACAAATTCCAGAAGGAAATTCCGTCAGTAACCGTAAATTATTGACGGATTTTCCGTCAGCAACCTTTGGCGCCATTGACTTGGTCAACGCGCCAAGTAGTCCTGACGGAATTTCCGTCAGGAAAGAATTACTGATGGAAATTCCGTTAGGAATCCGTCAGTTTCCCGCGTTCTCTGACGGCGCTGTTTTTCCGTCAGGTTTTTCGTCAGTAAACTGCGTTATTTTTGTAGTGTTTATTGTTAATCCCTTTTATTCTTTTCTCTGCTTTAGTTAGTCAGTTTAGATAACAAATCAACAAAACCCCGAGTTTAGTGACATTAGACAGACTAGAATAACAAGTAGATAGTGACTGCCTCCCTGTGGAGATCGACCCTACTTACCGCTGACTTCTGTTGGTAGTACTTAGGTATTTATTTTTGGTACTGAACGACGGTATCAAATTTTGGCGCCATTGTCGGGGAGGCAACTATTCTATTTACTTGTTTATTTTTGTCTGTCTTTAGCCTCAAGGGATTTATTCCTTGAGGCAGGTCTCATCTTTTTCTCTAGTGTTGTTTTGATAGGCCCTACAGGTCTTACCTAGACAGTTCTAGGTAAAAGATCATTAAAGGGAAGGCTTGAGTACCTTTGATCTTCCACCTATGTTCCATCTTATAGCGCAACAGGTGGTTTACTGTGAGAGATGTGGTACTGCTGGGCATAATGCCGTTATTTTCATGACAGAGAACGACGAAGTCTATGCGTTTAGGCAACATAGACAAGCTGGTCATTCCTTTGCATATGTGCCGCCACATCCGTTTCAACAACAAGGCTATCAAAAGCCTCCATTTGTCTGGCCACCGCAACAACAAGTTCCTCCTCCTAACAAAGTGAAAGAAGGGATTGCTGAATTAACGTCTTTAATGAAGGCTCTTGAACTTCGAGCGCAAGAAATTGATACATTTAAAGAGGCTCGTATAAAGGAACTTGAGTCTTAAATAGCTCAATACAAAGACTTCTGCACTGTACAACAACATGTGTTCGATCGAGCAGATTACACCCTTCGATCGAACACTTTGCACGAGGAACCACTCGATCGAGCAGATTTCTTTGTTCGATCAAGTAAAATTCAAGAGGACAGCTCTCGATCGAGTTCCATCTTTACTCGATCGAACATAATGGCCACGGAGAGTATTGCTATGTCATCTAGGTTCGTTTCGGATGACGATTTTGAAGAAGACAATGGTTATGGTGAATCCCCCATTTGGAAAGCCGAGCTGGATGCTTTAGAGGCTGCGATTTACGGGATAGAACCCACGAAGGAGGGGAACGAGAAGGTAGCTAAGTCAGTGATTGTTCCTAGCACGGAAGAGGTAATATACTCTTTTGTCAATGATTCCAACGTGAGTAAGTGATTGTTCCTAGCACGGAAGAGGTAATTTCACGTTTACTTTTGCAAATAGGTTGAGTCGGAACGGTGGATTTCAATGATGATGTTGCACTACATTTAGTCATTTTACTTAAGCCTTACATAAATTAATATCTTTAGCATTGTCTTATTGCATATCTACGAGTTTATGTTAAAATACAGCTGAACAAATAGACTTGACCTGAAATTTTGGCAAACTACTTGTAATTTCAAAGATTTAGAGCTTTATAAACTGGTGTCATTTGTGACCGGTTTCATGTAGGATTGTGAGTAATATACTCCTTGCATAACATGTTCATTAATTTGCACGTATATGAAATTCAATTACTTTTTGCCTAAATACATTCGGGTTAGTGGTTGGTGTCACATGCAGGGAGGCGCTTACATTCCCCTTTTCCTTTCATTTTTGCCCATTAAACTCCACATTTATCCAACTTTGCCTGTTGACCCTTAACTACATCCAAATTTAGCCTGCCTTGTCAAGCTAGTTTAGATTGTTTTGTGGTATATTGTTTATTGTGCCAAGTTTGGTTTGTATTGTATTATCAGGAGTTGGTAATTTATGGAAAAGCAGGATGAGAAAAAAAATTGAAAAAAAAAGAAAAAAAAAGAAAAAGGAAAAAAAAATATGAAGGGAAAGAAAAGAAAAAGAAAAACAGACCGTGTAAAAAGAAAAATTCGTTTGTGACGGTCTTACTCCTATACTTTACCTATATCTTTTGAGGAATTGTGTTGGTTGAGTGAGTTTTTGTGCCATATGAAGGGTACTTGAGTTTGATTTTATAATTGGTTAGGAATTTGATGTTGTTATATGGTTTTGTTTAAGTGCTAGCTTGACGCTTTACCTCCACATTTCCCATACTCGTTTTGCCTTCTCTTACCCATAGCCTCACTTTTCTATACTTTTGTAAGCCCTCGGCTGTGACGGGACCTTATTTGGTTGGAATGAATGTACGGTAGATAGAATTGTTTATCATATTAGTTGCAAGCATGTTTATGTGGGTCGTAGTTTAGGTGAGCGACTATTTTTCTTCTTCTCTTACAATTCATATGCTTTCTGGTCGCACTCCCTTAGGAGGTTTAGTTTTCGTTACTTGTCGTTAGGAGCACCTAGACCAAAACAAAATTTTTAACTCCACAAACAACTCTTCAATTAGTAAAGAGGCAAGTAAAGGTCGGATACCAAGGGATGGGAATTGAGATGAGATTTTCAATTGCAACTAGTGGTGTCTAAGGGTGTCACAATTTGGGGTTTGAAGTAGAAGATCACTAAACTAAATAGCAATAAAAGTAAACAAGCAAGATGATTAAAAGAGGATGTAAACAATTGATAAAAGGCACTAGGATGTCATGGGGTCATAGGGAATTCATGGGAATTGATCATACAAACATATTCTCAAATTATAAGCAAGCAATTATTGTTGTGAAGGATCTAGTTGGTTTATATCTTACAATCCTAGGAAAGTTTGGGCCCCGGAGCCAAATCGATTAGATTGTACAACACCTACAACTCGACTTAATCTTCCCTACTCAACTATATGCATGGTCTAATGAGACTTGAGTTGGTTTATGTCTTACAAGTCTCATTGAAATGATAGGTGATGGGTAAAAAATACAAGGATTCTAGGCTCGCATTTCATCAAACATAACATGTGCATAAGTTGAGATCACAACAAGCAAGCAAATAAACTATGAAAACATATTAATTTAAACATGAATCATCTCCCATGTTGGTTTCCCCTAATTACCCCTTAACCCTAGCTAAGGAAACTACTCACTCATTATCATGTTGAGCATGCTAGCAAGGTTGTCAATCATACCAACAAAGTGAAAAATGATGAATAAATGAAGATAATTAACAATAATTAGAAAGGGATTAAGAGAATTATACCTACTAATGATTCAAACAATAAAGCAAAGAATAATAGAAGTACTTGATGATTGATTGGAAGGTTGTCAATCTCCCAATAATAACCCAAATAATCTTCAATTACCCAAAATGAAAGATGAACAAAAGAGGGATTAAGGAAATGAGATTTGTATTAAAACTTGATTAAATGTTGATTACAAGATTAAAGAGAGATTTGATTGATATAAACTACACTAGAGATTGCTAAAAAGAACATGATCTTCTAATTAGCCTAATGGGGTATTTATAGTGGGGATTAGTTACATAAATTAGGGTTTACTAAGGGCTTAAATGACGATTAAGTCCTTGAGAAATCGCCGGTCTCAAGAGAGACTCCGGTCTCCTTTTCGCCGGTCTTAGAAAAATATGCGCATCCTTCATGAAACGCGTAGAAGTTAAAATGGCTGACACACAATCCGAGCGTCCGGGGCACGGGACGGGCGGATTGCCTTCTTGTTGGACGAGCGGATTGTGGTGGTGGATGGGCGGATTGTGCTGTTTCTGGACGGGCGTCCAGCTGGGGAAGACGCTCGGATTGCCCTTGCTGGACGGGCGGATTGTAGGCAATTCGCTCGGATTGTCTTACAGCTTCTTCCTTTCTTCTTTTCTTCCTTTCTCTTCATAAAATCCTTGAGGGTTTCCTCGGGGATGCAAGGATCTTTTCTCATCATTGCCCATCTACTATAGTATGTACAAAGGCCGTCTTGTCTTGTCTTCTCTTTGATGCTTGGTCATTGAATTCAATCAATTTAGCTCTATTTTGCCATGAAAATGCAAGGTTTGCGCTCCTTTCCTACCAAGGAAACAAAACCTTAAAGAATATGCAAAACAAAGGAATAATGACAATAAATGACATAAATATGCACTAAAAAGCATGGGAACAAGGCTAATTCGGGGACTAAATATGCTCTAATTATGGTCACATCAAATATCCCCAAACCGAACCTTTCCTCGTCCCGAGTAAAGAGGTGACAAAGACTAGGACCGTTATTTAAACTAACCTAATAGCATAGCCGATATGAGACAATTACCGGGTCTCACTCCGCCCCTTCAACTCACAACAAGACAACCATGAGGTAGGATGCCTTCTTGCAAGGCAAGGTGGGTCTTGCCAAAATGGCGACACATCCAAACATTAAAGCACACAAAATCAAGTAATGGATGCATCTACAAAAGAATAGCCATTTTCCTCATCTAAGTGGCGGAAATTATCTACAAGGGTACACACTCCTTCATAGATGCAATTTCTTCAAACTACTAAGCCTAAAAGGATACCAATAAATCACCTCCAAATTGTGTCAAGCTCGGGTACTTTTGTCCTCAATCGGTAAATGCTTTTGTCAAGAGTAGGCTCCCTATGGTGTTAGAAACACTGGAGGATCACGGAATTCCCCCTCTTGCCTAGATAAGAAGAAGGGTCGTCCCCTCTCTACCATGCACAAAAATGGATACGGTGGATAAAGGGATCGATAGTATTTGATTTTCATTTGGGAGTTTGCTTTTGTTTTTGTTTTTCCCCACAATTTCTTGTGGCATATAACAATTGAGAACACTTTCTTTTGCCATTTCTTTTATGTTTGGCATTTCAAAACTTGACAACTTTTTAACATTTTGCATTTCTTTTTGAACATTTTCAAAGTCACCCCATATGTAGTGAGGGTGCCTTATATTTGAAGCATTAGGAGTCTATTTTTGCTCCTCTTTTCATTTGATGCATTTTGCAAACTTTTTTTTTTTTTTTTCATTTCATTGAACTCAAATCAATTTCTTTTTCTGCCCATTCCCTTTGATGACAAAAATGTGGTAGAACATGGATGATGGATGCATGCATGGTTTCAAGGGTCACCTTGGAATAAACGGTAGCCAAGGAGTTATCACACCATAAGGTACTCTTGACTAGGTCTTAATCCATGGGTCAAAGGATACTAGCATGACACATCCTAGGGTGTTTTACAAGTATTCTAACAAGCAAAGTCTTAAGAAGAAAAAGAATCTACTAGGGCCTATATATACTTGTCAAGCTTCCCAAGTAGACGGTTTCGCAAAATTTTCTAACATGCAAACTACATGCTGTGATGCAACTAACACATATACATCCTAATGCAAATGATTCTACCAACTAATATGCCATATAAACTAAATGCAAGTCCTAAATTCATATTGTTATACCGCATCAATCAAAATAAAGCCACATAGTCATTAACATAATGAGGAAAAAGGAGATTGGAAAGATCATACCATGCGGTCTTCAATATCCTCATGTCTCGGATGTGGCGTAGTCGATCAATGTGAACAAAGATAGAACAAACAAAATATATACAATAATATATACAAGTCTGTTAGAAATCTATATCTCATTACTTAACATATTCATATATGTTTCAAATTAATTTAGTCATAAAATTAAATGTTGATCTTATGCTTGCAAACAATAATAATAAGAATAAGGAAGAAATCATCATCTTACATTGAAGATTTCGGATTATTGGGCACAAGTGAGTACTCCTACTCACTTGTTCTTGAGCTTCCTAAAATGGATGAACAATGATTCAAGTATAGAATCCCTCCCAAGGAATAATACCCAAGGTAACCACTTAATAAAATTAATATTATTAATACTAGAACAATATTAATTTAAATAAAATTGACCCAAAAATCTTTATTTTGTTCTCTTTATTTCGGTTAAGAGAAGGGAGAAAGAGGAAGAATTTTATCTCTCTAAAACTCTTATTTTAGATGGATGAATGAATGAATAATACACTTACATTTGATGTAGTGTATAAGGTAAAAATTAAAAGAAAAACCCATGGTTTTTTTCTTCTTAAAACCGGGTAGGAGGGGGAGTTTTTATGCCCAATGCATGAGCAAGGTGTTCTTCACAAGAGGCACAAGGTATGCATGGCTAGGTTTAGGAAAAATGATTATGTTTTCCACTTAATTTAATCAACATAATATTTATCCTAATACTCCATTATTTCGGTCCATTTGAGATAAAATGGATTCCATTTTATCTTTGTCAATTTGTCACATGTCACATGTCATGTAAAATTGTTATGTATTTTTAACATATTAAAAAATTAACACATTAATAAAAATACGTCATATACAAAATCGACTTAGTAATTCATAATTACTTGTACCAAAATAATTTACCAATCACAACATCTTGTATTTATAATAATTTATTCATTCAGTTCAATTGCTTCTGTAAACAATAATTTCATCTAAGCAATTAAACAATTCGATTACTTAGACCCTATCTTATTTAATCAAATTATAATGAGATACGTGAATATTACTTCCAAAATCGTTCGTCAATTTTAAGTAATTTAATTAACCCGTATCGTCATACGATCAATTAAATAATCAATTAAGAGTGTTACCCTTTAGGTATGACCTAAGGGGATAAACTGATCACCACCGTCGCACGACAGTAATGTCAAACTCTAGTCAGCTAATCATTACCGATATGTGTGGACCAATTGACAGTAAAATATTACTTCCCAATTGTATTCTTTAGAATGAGACTTAAACATGTGATCATCATGATCGACAGTTGTGATCGCATTATTGTCGGAGGACACATATTCCAACAATCTTCCACTTGTCCTCGACAAGTGTGCGTCACCAATTCTCTTGTCCTATTACTATCTCCCACTCAATGCAAGGCGTCTTTCAGGTCGTACTTGCAAAGGATCATATCGAGAGTGGTTTCCTCGATCTGGAGAATAACTGATTGACCGGATTTATCTATCATAGATATCTTCCGAGCGTGGCCACGCATTTCTAGTTCATTACTCCTCGAGTGGCCCTGAGATATTGTTATAACACTGACTAGGGGTGGACAATTCCTCTTGCACTTATTCCCTTCGACAAGCCACAGCCATCATAACCCAAAATATGCCCATTTGACCCCATTTACGAAGGTCGTAGTAACACAAATCAAAGTTAATCTGAAACTATGCCATCTTAGGCGAACAGTCTTTAGTCAAAAGAATCGACTCATTAGAATACTATAGTAGCTCTTGCCACGACCAGGCTATATAAATTTGCCAGAACTCTATAAGCGGTCATAAGGCCCGACAAAGGTGTTCCTAACAGTCTGCCTATGTGAACGACTAGTCGTCATTCTCATATGACTCCATGGAACTTGAACTTGCCATCAATCGCATCACACTCTAGTCACTTCGAGACGTCACCTCATACAAGTAACTATGGGCGAATACAATGCTAACCCGTGTTCACTTCAACGGGGTTCAATTGTCTCTAGAACCCGTTTGGATATAACAAAGTATGAGGTGAGTTAATAATAATAATAACTTAAACGACAAATGTCGACATCACATTTGGGTAGTCAATACCGTATTACAACCTTGTGATGCATATCATAAGTGTGTAAACACTAGTTGATTGCAATAGAAGTTTAACATACCATGTGTCCATGTGTTCAAACTTCTTTTATCGCATTTTCCTTTACATTCATGTTATCTCTCATAGCATGAACCTTACCAAGTACACATACAGGTTCCCAACCTCGGTTTGGGTTCTTTATCTTGAAAAGAACTTTCTGGTTGTTTATCACACAACCAATGAATTTGTGGTGAATGATATGACTTGCACTGGTCAAGTACTCCACCTACTCACAATGCACTAGGTATATGTTTTGTAGAGTCTTGCAACAATTGTCAAGATGATTAGCCTAGCACTTCTCACAAGTCCTAGCATATTAGAAAATATTAGTTTTGAGTAACTTCTTACTTCAACTAAGTATCTTTCCAAACTTCTTATTTCTCCTTTTAGCTTGAAAAACTTAGGATTTTCGTAAATCCTTACGCGTGTTCGTGTTGGAAATCTATATCTCATTATACAACATATTCTTATATGTTACAAATTAATTTAGTCATAAAATTAATTTAAATCTTATGCATGCACACTAAATAAGAAGAGATAAGAAAATCAATTTCTCACCAATTAAATTTAGGTCAAATGGGCACCAACAAGATCTCCTTCTTGTTAGTTCTTGAGCTACAATGAATATAAGGATGATTCTCCAAAATCCCAAAGTAGAGATTCTCCTCTTGATTGCACCCAAGATTATCCCTTATCCCCACTAAATAATATTAGCTAGATATTAGTTTAGTAGTTTACCTTAAAATTGATTACTAACACTCATATATTACATTAATAATTTTAGTAATCTCTATGAACAATTTCAATCAAAATCTCATGTTTTTGATGAAGGAAAAAGATGAACATGAGAGAGAGAAAGTAATGAATAAACTTTTGCATGTGTTTTGAATGGACAAGTATGTTCAAATGAGTAGTGAACAAAAATCCTCTCATAATGCTAGAGGTGTCACGGTTCAAGGAGAAAAAGAGCAACATCTTGTCCTTTTACTTTTCCTTTTGTTCTTATCAAAACCTTAGGCATGTAAGGCTAGGTGTAGACTAGGCATCATTAGCTTATTTTATCTCATAAAATAATTCACCCACTAACACCCATCACTCTCATTATTTCGGTCCATGTACCATAAAATGGACTACCATTTTATTTTGTCAATTTGTCATTTGTCACACAATATGTTACATGTAGTATGATACATGTTATTAATTAATTTAATGCATATTTATCACATAAATATCATTTTATGAATTAATTAAATTATATTCAATAAATTGACTAGTGATACTTGATCATATAAATAAAATGGGTCAAGTAATTATAATTCACAACATCTTGTAATTATAACTGACCATTCATTCTTATCTCTTTTGCAATTTTAGTAACAAAGCATTTTATTACTAAAATAAATCTTATTTAATCCCATTACAATAAGATAATTATTCTCTCTCACAAATCGAATTGTTCAATTTTAAGGAATTGATCAACTTGCATCGTCATACAATTAATCAACTTTATAGATAAGGGCATCATCCTTTAGGTCTGACCTTAAGGGATCAACTGACCACCATCGTCCCATGAGAATAACGTCAAACTCTAGCAAGCCAATCGTTACCGATTAATGTTGGTCAGTTGACTATATAATTGAATTATCCCTTACGTATTCTTAAAATGAGATTTAAACATGTGATCAATATGATCGACAATTATGATCGCATTATTGTCGGGGACACTTACTCCAACAATCTCTCACTTGACCTCGACAAGTGTGCGTTACCAATTCTCTTGTCCTATTACTATCTCCCACTCAATCCAAGGTGTCTTTCGGGTCGTGCTTGCAAGTGATCATATCGAGAGTGGTTTCCTCGATCTGGAGAATAACTGATTTGACCGGAATTTATCTACCATAGATACCTTCCGAGCGTGGCCACGCATTTCCAGTTCATTACTCCTCGAGTGGCCCTGAGATATTGTTTTAACCCTGACAAAGGGGTGGACAATTCCTATCGCACTTATTCCCTTCGACTAGCCACAACCATCATAACCCAAAATATGCCCATTTGACCCCATTGACGAAGGTCGTAGTACCATAAATCAAAGCTAATCTGAAACTGTGCCATCTTAGGCGAACAGTCTTTAGTCAAAAGAATCGACTCATTAGAATACTATATTAGCTCTCGCCACGACCAGGCTTTATAAATTTGCCAGAACTCTATAAGTGGTCACTGCCCGACAAAGTGTTCCTAACAGTCTGCCTATGTGATCGACTAGTCATCTCACATGACTCTATGGCACTTGAACTTGCCATCAATCGCATCACACTCTAGTCACTTCGAGACGTCACCTCATACAAGTGACTATGGGCGAATACTATGTTAATCCGGGTTCACTTTAACGGGGTTCAATATTGTCTCCACAACCCGTTTGGATGTAACAAAGTATAAAGGAGTTTTCAGATTTAAAAACTCGAACGATAAATGTGATTATCATATGAGTAGTCAATACTTGATTACTACTTCATATTCTATAATCCAGTTTGACCTTGAATGTAGTTGTTCATCTCAATTCAATTGAAATGACATGACTCATCATGTTAAGCCTATGAGAAGGCTTTTGTTAGTAGGTTTTATCAACTTCTTGTACCTTACTCAACCCTACTACATCCTCGTTTTCCTTTGTAATGTATACATTTGCATTACAAAACTTTTTGAGTATGTGTCGAGATCCAATCAAGACATAGGCCCTCTAGCATTAGAATAGCTCCCATTGTTTTCACATGTGTGCAGGATTCATCCTTCTTGCACATCTCATGATTGCAAGTATACTCAATTTCCGTTGTAAATATTTCTCATTGTTCTTTATTGCCTAGAACGATTCTAGAAAATCTATTTCTTAAATAACATAGCCACAATGGTATCTTAACCATCCTAATGTGTTTTGATTATGGTTTTGTCGGAAACCATGCGCAATCTCAATTGTCAATTGTCACTTGTGTAACCCCTTTACATAAAATTGCATCAAAAACACTTTGTATTATATCCTTAATGCTTCTGCAAGCACTTAAGGGTAATCAATACGGCTACTTGGTAATTATTTCTTGAATTCGATTTTGAAACAATTCATCATACTCAAAGTATATGAAGTGTTATACGTCATTTCCTATTTAATTAATTCGGCAGCGGAAGCAAATGGAATCAATCAAATATGTTCAATTTTATTGAACTAGTCATGAATCTTATCAACATAAGACTTCTTATTTGACGCTAATATCATGTAGATTTATCTTCATAAATCCGGATATTAAATATGTATTATAATACTCCAAAAGTCTTAAATCATTCTCAATGATCAATATGTCATCCACATATAAGACTAATTAAAATTTCCGTAACTCCCACTAAACTCCATGTATAAACGCAACTTCTCGACTTATCGAGAAAAGTTTTATAACTTGATCAAAACATTGATTCCAACTCATTGATGTCCTACTTAAGATTCTCTCTTAAGTTTCACATTATCTTAGGATTGCAAGAATCTACAAAACTCAAGACATGTATTGAATACATTCCTTCTAATTGAAGAAGTGGGTTTTAGATTCACTCGCTATGTATTTCATAATAATTAAACACAATCCCTAAGAAGATCCAAATAGACTTAAGCATTTCAACCAGTGCAAAACTCTTTGCCACCAATCTTGCTTTGAAATCTCTCTTTATTAGTGCAAAACCCTTTGTCACTAATCAAGACTTTTTATTTCAGATTTTCATGGCTCTAAGCCTTGTATTGAGTTGTGACTTTAAACACTCTCATGTAAGTCATATGTTCATTACTTTCTAGAAGTAATCAACTTGAATCAAACGATTTCTTTTGTAAGTTATAAGCTCTTTACTTTCTTAAAAGTAGCATGAATTCATCATCTTCAACAAGTGACGAATTTAACCTCCTAGGTTTTAAAGAAACAACATCTTACACAAAACGTCTCATGTAGTCAAGAAAGACCAGTTTCTTGCGACATAACATTCTCTGTGGCATTCTTTGTGGCTCTTGAATAATTTCTCCCACTTTGTCTTCTATAAATAAACTTGTATTTTAGAAAGACAGCTTCACGAGCCGCAAACCCGTCGTAATCGTGATAATTGAAAGGGAAAAATGAGCATTTGTTTCTTGTGAAAACTTACAAATATGGTACTCTACCATTTCATATCTCATATTATTCGTTTTAGATTTAATGGAAAAATAATTTAGACAAAATGATAAAATCCCCAAAAGGATCAAGTAACTTAAAGTAACTTGATCGAAGTCCAAACCATATCGAATAGCGTTTGATTTCTTATCCAACCACACATTATTCCATAATGCGTGCTAAGAGAGATTAACTTGTGATTCTAAATCACATTTCCTTTGGCTTATATCAAAGTCTTCACATTGTTAATCCCATCACGACTAAATCGTGATTCTTTGAACACTTTGAACTTCTTCAAAGATTTATCTATTTACCTTATTAAGTGAACATATTAGCGTCAACTTAAATCGTTGGTAAAAGAAAATGATCAACCTATTTTGGATCAATGATATACAACCTCGATCTCCTTTTCAACCAAAAGGCACGAGACATCTTGCTTTGAATACAAGATACGCATATACCATTAACAATCTAATGATTTCAAGAGTACTCGATAACTCTTTGCGTTTATCATTCGAGAATTTAAGGTTTAATCTTGGGTTACCAATTTGAGTCTTGCATCATCTACTTGATATATCATTCTAGTTTGGTTTAGAATATACGCACCTTGATAATGGGCTAGCCATACATCAAATCGTGGTGTATAGGGTCACAAAAGTGAAACCTCTTTTGTATCTTAACAAGTATATATTCTTATTTAGAGTTTATGTACTTAATAGTCATAATTAAGTGCAACTATAAACCCAAAACTAGATTGATTACACAATGACTCTATCTCTAGATATCATTGTTGCAAGTCGTCATATTCTAATCATCATGTGTATCAAGTATAATGATGAAAACCACCACCGGTTTCTAATATTGACGAAGTAGTACTAGCAAAACTTATGTTAATCGAATAAACATTTAAAGAAGAAGGTCTCATTAGATGTCTCACAACTAACTTGCTGATTCTTCAATAATTTGGGGTAGTTTCCTTTCTAGTGACCAACATTTAAGACAATGGAAACTTTATCGGTCGGGATTGATAGGTTTAGTGTCGTTATTCTCAATAACTTTACTTTTAACATTACCTTGTATCAATTCCATTATAATCTTTACTTCTTGAACCTCATCCTCATCTTAACGGTTTAAGAGAATGCTCCCACTCATTTCAATGAGTCATTGCTTTGGGAAGCAAAATTGAATTCAGGAAGACTACTTTTCATTTGTTCGTTTTTAGTCATAAAACTTTCATTGAAGTGGTTGCGTTATTTTGGTCAATTACGAATTCTGACAAATCTAATTACCAAAACAATTTAACGTTTCAAGGTACTTAATTTAATTAAGTATATGAAAAACAATCCATTGTAAGTAGATGTGTTAGTCAAGAATCAAAAACCTGTTTGATAATGAATAACTCTAATCTATACTCTATACAAGAGATCCTTAGCAGTGGATAATACGAGGTCTTTTAGAAGAAAATTCAAATTTGTCTTTAGTTACGATGTTTTAATGGAGATTTGAATCAAAAATCGAAATGATATAGTATATGAATTGTGGTAAAGAAATAGAACAATATGATAACGGAATAGTGGAAAACTTAACATTTATCGTTTTATTAATACTTGTAAATTACAAGTAAAGAATTTACATAGTGACCTCTACCCAACTATGATAAATGATTTCAAGATCCAAATTCATATTAACTTGGGCACGGTAGGGCCGATTCATCCCTTATCAATATAACTCGGTGGATTAACACTTTAATCGATTCTACTTTTAGAACTCTTGGTCGATAAAATTACATTAACATTTATCTTTAGCCCGGAATACATGCGACTACGGTCACGAATACTTCCGTTGAGCTCAATCCAAATTTCGAATAAATGTGTCCATGATCCAAATCCACATCAAGTTGGGCACGGTAGGGCCGATTCATCCCTCATCAACATGAATTTGGTGGATAGACATTTATCACCCACTTCACCAACGTAACAAGGTTTGTCTTACGGTAAAGCCGGCTCAACTCCCTTGCGAAACTGGTACTTCATGGTTTCTAATTTTTGGTAAGGCTAAGTCTCAATTGATTATTTTTAGCGAGAGGTCATGTCAATTTATTATCTATCACGTTTTAAGTGAACTAAAGCGGTGAACTACGATAATTATAATTGACACGGTCGATAAACTCGATTAAAATGACAATGCATGTTTTAGTTATGGCGATTTAGCGATGCATGCGACATATAAATAAAATGCAAAGCATAAATTAAATCCTAGTATGGCCTTCCTAAAATAGTAAATCTAATAAACTATTACAAATTCGGAAACCAACTCCATTGGTCCCTTGAACTTCGGTTTTGGCACGCATCTCGAGGTAACACCGTCTTTATGTATCGTCTTCCTTAAGTGACACCGTCTTCAAGGAACTCCGGAATAAATAAATTACATAACAAATTACATAATTTCCTATTATACATTTGTAATTAAAATAAAATAAATCTATTAAATTACAAAACGGTGATACGAGATCACAATAAATTACAACCGAATCGATATTCCCATACATTTCGGGTAATACCAATTAAAAACTAAGGCCATACTAAGTAAAAATTACATAATTCAAAATTACATAAAATAAAATTATGACAATCATAAATAAAATGCAGCATTATAATATGTATGAACATGCCCAATTTTATGCTAAATCGCCTTTAAGGAGCCAATATCGTATGTTAATCGATTTTTACGGATTTGCGTGATTCAACCTTTTAAAATAACAAAAATTACATAAATTCATATTTATGCACAAGTTAATTACCCTAACCAACTTAGGACTCAAAATTAGTCTCCACTAACTTATTACAATAATTAACTTATATTTCTTAATATTGTTCATAAAAGGACTTAAAATTACAAAATAAAGCCATAAACTTCAAATAAATCACAAAAATTTCAAATAAATTTGAAATTTGAAATTTAAACTCATGAACATTCTAGAAAAATACCATGACACTCATAATGTTCAAAAAACTTAGGTTAAAAATTTCGAAAATTATCGGGAAAAACAATGTTGCGGTTTATCGGATTTATCAAATATTGTCATAAAAAAATAAGAAAAATTATATTTATGAATTTATCAATTTTAGATATGAAATATATGATAAAATGCAACATGTGACGTTTTTCCTTAGTCATGAAGTATGTTTTAGCAATTATTCACTAATTAAGTCACTATTTATGCTATTTTTCATCAAAAATCCATAAATGATGCATGAAGACTTCATTATAGCCTATTATTTTACACACATCTTGTAAAATTGCATTTGACATCATACTAAATTTCTATGACCATATTCGAAATATTTCTCATATTACCCTATTTTTCATTTAAATTCGATATTTATCATGAAAAATCCATATTTCGAGTATAAGAACTCCAAAAATTATGAAACTTTACAGGTCATCTAAAATTAATATATGTGAAAACATATCCAAAAACCACTGGAAAATTCGATGTTTAGCTAATTTTCGTCCAAACATGACATTTTTATCATAAAAATCACATTTTAATGCCATTATTTTATAAACTGAACAATAGAAATCCATAAATTAACCAAAATATCCTAAATACATTTTAGGACCAGAAACTTTAACATGCATAATTTTATTTCATGATATATCATAATAACACAAATTTATGAGTTTTATATGTTAATCGTATAACTCGGAAAAACTATAACCGATTTGCATGCAAACAACCAAAGCTCTTGATACCGCTTGTTGGAAATCTATATCTCATTATACAACATATTCTTATATGTTACAAATTAATTTAGTCATAAAATTAATTTAAATCTTATGCATGCAAACTAAATAAGAAGAGATAAGAAAATCAATTTCTCACCAATTAAATTTCGGTCAAATGGGCACCAACAAGATCTCCTTCTTGTTAGTTCTTGAGCTACAATGAATATAAGGATGATCCTCCAAAATCCCAAAGTAGAGATTCTCCTCTTGATTGCACCCAAGATTATCCCTTATCCCCACTAAATAATAGTAGCTAGATATTAGTTTAGTAGTTTACCTTAAAATTGATTACTAACACTCATATATTACATTAGTAATTTTAGTAATCTCTATGAACAATTTCAATCAAAATCTCATGTTTTTGATGAAGGAAAAAGATGAACATGAGAGACAGAGTAATGAATAAACTTTTGCATGTGTTTTGAATGGACAAGTATGCTCAAATGAGTAGTGAACAAAAATCCTCTAATAATGCTAGAGTGTAGATACCCGTATCCGTCGATATTGGAATTTATAGAGAACCCGACAAACACCCGATGATGATAGGACACATGTATTCTTTAGTTGTCATTGTCATTATTTGGGCTCGTTTTACGATGTAGAATGAGCGTTGTCGACGAAATATTTTATTAATTTAAATGATATTTAAATTAATGTTTTTTAAAGTGAATTCATTTTATTGTTTGAATTTGAATTTATTTTCTTAAACTTATTTTATTGGAAATAAAATAGTTATTTGATTTGAAAAGTCATTCTTTAGTTAATTGATTTGAAAAATCAATTTAAATCGTTTTATAAATCGTATTTGAAGAACTCGTTTTTTCCGACGAAACAGCCCACGACCCCCCTGTTTTCGTTCAGCTCCTGACCCATAACCCAACCCAACTCGAACCAATTCCTGACCCATAACCCAACCCATCACTCACCCTCATAACCAGGCCCCAAAACGAAACAGCCCACGACCCCCCTGTTTTCGTTCAGCTCAAACCCGAGTCCAAAACCCGCTCCAAACACCACTTAAACCCGTGCCCATTAACCCTAAACCATACCCTAGTATCCTACCCATATTATCTTAGCTTAACCACCAAGCAAACCCCCCATACAAACCCTAAAAACCCCACGAAATAGCTGATGGACAGCAGCTATGCGAAATAGGCTCGACTGCTTGTTGCCCTACTTCTACCCTTCGAAACTCCTTATAAATACCCCCCCCTTACCATACATTCATTCTTCTAAGTTCTCCATACATACTACCGTCATTCACAAGCTTTAAACACCAGAAACAAACCCTAATTGCCTCTCAAAAACCCTCGACAAAACCGACTTAAAACTGAGAATCAGTTTGTGTGTCCTCTTTAAAACCGTTCGTTCAACCATCAAACCTCCATTAAAATTCGCGTTTCTTGTTCCAAATTAACCATACAACATCCACCTGCATCTTAGACAAAGATTTACGAGCCAAATTGCCCTTGAGAGTACACGAATCCCCTCGAAAAACAGAGTGTTATACACTCTGTTTTCGCGGCTTTTCCTGTCTGTCTAGTTCTGTTTGTGCTCGTTTTTCGTGCCCAATAATTCAAAACGAGCAGGGATTGTTTTAAGATCTTTGTTCTGCTCTCTTTCTAGTTTTCAAAACATCTTTTAAATATAATTTTCACCGTGAAACGAGTGAGAAATTGCAGTTTGAAAGTTGCTGTCCAGATTTGCAAAAAAACGTGTTGTTGCTTTGTTCCTTCGTCGACAAATCTACGATCGATTACGACCCAAGACGGTGTCAACGATACATGTAGGTTGAGGGTGCATCAAATCCTCCTCTTCTCCCTTTTTATTTCGTTCTTTTTTATGTTTGTTTTTTATTGTTTCGTTTTATTTTGTTTATTGTTTTTTATCGTTTGATATCGTTAACTATAAAACTAGTTTAGTCCGAGTATGAGTTAAAATACCACCACGAACACCCACGTTGACTTGAGATGGGAAAGAAATCCGCCACATCGGTCGGTCGTACACCCCGTCTCATTTACATATCCTCGTGTTCAAGGTAGGGCAAAAATAAAACGATTTCTAACTTCGTTCCTCGCTTTTAGTCCCTCGTTTGTTTCGACCAATTCGACCTACCCTAGGACCCTTCGCATGTTAGTTCCACCTCTGATTGTTAACATATGACTCATTTAGACGACATTAGATCAATTTAATAACCTAATTAGACATATTAGGTGGCATCGACATAGCTTTAAAAATCAACTAACAATTCTATAACTTAATTGAACGCATCTCTCTTTTCACTTGATTTCTCGCTAGCATAGGAGTGCGTGATTAGCACCTTCCTATTAACACTCGATGAGTAGCGTTAATATCGTAACTTCGTGACCTAATTCGACCCCTTTAGGCCGTGTAGAATACACATTCGCGTGACATCTTCTCAATCGATCAACGTCGTTTCTAACTTGTTTTCTAACTCGTTTCCTAGCTCGTTTCGCAATCATTTGATCTAACTAATGAACTTGACCTAGGAACTAGGATGGCCGTGGTTTGCCCATGAGGGTGGACGATTTCTTTGTCCTTCTTGCTTCGTTTTTTGTACCAATTGTTCTTTGTTGTTTCATTGCTTGTAATTTATAATTTGTTCATCGAGTTTTAACTTTCAAGTTTGTTTTAATTTTATCGAGTCAAAAGATTCTTCAAAAACCTTAGTTTTATTTGGTTAGATGGTTGTGCTCCAATTCGTGTAAGAGCGTAGTAAATCGCATGTTGTTTAAAGCGACATGGCCTGATTTATGCTAATGCATGCTTTGGTGTGTGGCCCTATGTCTAATTCGATAAGATTAAGCGAAAGCACACATTACGAGGAGTGACCCAAGGCCGTGAGTCATGTAAACCGTGGGCCACCCCTTTGTGCACGTTTTCCTAGGCCGAATGGCCATGTGTCGTGTATAGTGTCGTATATAGCGATTGTATTTAGATCGAGTTGTATATTTAATTTCTTGTTGTGTCGGCATGAAATGCCTGGGTTGTAATAAGGTAGATCCCAACGGCTCCCCCATTCCCATCAAGCCTTGTTTGTTTCATTTATGCGTTGTTAGATCAATCAACCCACATGCTAAATTACAACTTTGACAAAGTTAGTTTAGTTGCATCTAAATCGACATAGAAACTTTACATGTTAGGGTTTTGAAAACGATGTTTGCATATCATATATCGTAGTAGCTATGACCTTGTTTGAAATCCGATACTTGACTTAGTAGAGGCCGTTATCGACGGGCGGGGTTAGGTGTCCTTATGGGCTTCCTAACACGTACCCTCACCCCTTACTCAAGATCTATGGTTTGTGGATCCGTCTAAATACCATTGGATTACGAGAGTCATTCAAATCGAGTGATATAGGGTACAAGTCTTTATCTTTAATCACTCGTAGTCGATTGGCTTTATGCTTTTCGATGAAAGGTGTAAAGTTGACTTGAACGGTTCCAAGTTCCCATAAAACTTGGTGGCGACTCTAATTTGTCTTAATTCGATTGGAAAGAACCTCGAGTCAATTATGCCTAGTGTGGATCCCGAGGACGCAGTTCCCGAGGGCCTTGTCCACATAGAGGTGTCACGGTTCAAGGAGAAAAAGAGCAACATCTTGTCCTTTAACTTTTCCTTTTGTTCTTATCAAAACCTTAGGCATGTAAGGTTAGGTGTAGACTAGGCATCATTAGCTTATTTTATCTCATAAAAAAATTCACCCACTAACACCCATCACTCTCAATATTTCGGTCCATGTACCATAAAATGGGCTACCATTTTATTTTGTCAATTTGTCATTTGTCACACAATATGTTACATGTAGTATGATACATGTTATTAATTAATTTAATGCATATTTATCACATAAATATCATTTTATGAATTAATTAAATTATATTCAATAAATTGACTAGTGATACTTGATCATATAAATAAAATGGGTCAAGTAATTATAATTCACAACATCTTATAATTATAATTGACCATTCATTCTTATCTCTATTGTTTCTCAAACAATAAACAATTTTAGTAACAAATCATTTTATTACTAAAATAAATCTTATTTAATCCCATTACAATAAGATAATTATTCTCTCTCACAAATCGAATTGTTCAATTTTAAGGAATTAATCAACTTGCATCGTCATACAATTAATCAACTTTATAGATAAGGGCATCATCCTTTAGGTGTGACCTTAAGGGATCAACTGACCACCACTGTTCCACGACAGTAACGTCAAACTCTAGCAAGCCAATCGTTACCGATTAATGTTGGTCAGTTGACTATATAATTGAATCATCCCTTACGTATTCTTAAAATGAGATTTAAACATGTGATCAATATGATCGACAATTGTGATCGCATTATTGTCGGGGACACTTACTCCAACAGTTCGAACTTTAATATGTGCAACCTCTTGACACATAACAGAGTGTTCTAACAAACACTGAAATCGCTCATCGGATTCTCCTCGAGAATTCATGACGATTCTTCTATGGCTTGCCAATGAATCATCATGCTCTTATGCATACGATTCATTATTATCGGACATGTGCATGATTATTCTAATGGCGGAAACATTAGTTAACTAATAATCATGTGATCAACCATTCTTAGGTTCAATGAACGACCATGACTGCTAATGGAAATTCCATTTTCATTGACATGAATAACCTACATTTCTCGTTGATTCGATGTGTATATCTTAATACCTATCCAACATCTCAGAATGTGATTGGATTCATCATAGTCCATTTTCATCCAGAATTGAAAACTCAAATACTTCTTTGTGAAAGAAATATTAGCTCGTCATTCTCAATGAGTAATGAGTTATAAACTTTTACAAGATGATTTCTCCCACTAAATTCCATGTCTTCACATGATAATTTCCAACTCCCACTTAATTCCATATGTTTCGCAATTGACTACTCAATCGAAACATCTCAAGAATTGAAATATATTTTGCTTTGCCAAGTTATTAAGATAAAACCATATATGCTCCCAGCATATCATTTCAAAATAACTATTTTGAAAAGGTTTCAATCTTAACCTTATGGAAAGAGATTTTAATCTCTAACTCATTCATTTTAAAATGATGCGTAGCAATGTCATTATTTAAATGTGAATTATATCTAATATACGTCCTTCTCAAAATACCCTTTTCGGAAGGAGGTTTAACCATTTCATTTTCATAATGAGGTTACGTAATGATATTAGTGTCGTTAATACTTAACTTAGCTCTTGAGGATATCGGCATATCATTCTTTGCAACTTTTAGTCATAAATCTCATTTATTTTCGAGGATGCAACTTTGATTCATTTAGGCTCTTAAGTAAATATCAATATTGAAACTATTGGTCAAATGTTGTTCATAAACTAGTCAAAACTCTTGTTAAGACTTTACATTAGTCATTCTTATTCCAAAACTTTCTTTTGGTCTCCTCGTGTAGTTATCTTGAGACCATATTCATTTGATTACTTCACTTGGTCTCTTTTTTCATGTAGATTTCATCTATTCGAGACCATAGATCTCATCTATTCGTGTACACTATATAAAATAGGTATACAAATCATTCTTTAATCATTCTTTGTTGCGTAGATCTCATTTACACAAGTACACAAATTTTGCTTGGTGTTCTTTGTGTCTTCATTTTCTCCCACTCTATCTTTAGAATGAATACACTAGAGATTCAAAGATAGCATATGAGACACAAATAATAATTTTTGAAGTATAAGGAGGACTATCTCATAGGTTGACTAATTGTTATTGATTTGATAAGTGTACTTGGTGATTGACATTCCTTTAAGAGAGTTCATCAACTCAATATCACTTTATAATTGATCATACACAAGCCTTAAGCTTGTGGACATATAATGAATCCCATCATTATAGTTGTTCATCAGATCACTTTAAGTGAATGATCATATGTTTCTATGAGCAAGCATATAAAGACAAATTTATTTAGAACAAGGATAAAATACGATAAAACGGGTGACTTAGGTTGCAAACCAAGTCACCATTATCCAAAATACAACAATTGTTTAGAAAGTATTAAACATTTCCATGTCTAACACGGAATTTAAAAGGTTCTAAAATCCGAAACATAATTAAAATAAGACAATAAAAAGCCAAGCTTCATGGAAGCTCCTCCTAGCTTCTTGATGGTTTCTCAAGCTTGCTTTTCTTTTCCCTTGTCCTTGCTTGGTGGAGGCCCTATTTACAATAAAAAGGGGATACATTATCTCAACTTTGTATCACAATACCATAGTTGAATTAGAAACATAAAAGAAAGGATAGTCATTTACCTACTGGAGTGATCTTTCCAGCTTTAATGTCACCAAGATATTTGGAACAATTTCTTTTCCAATGTCCAACACCATTATAATAATGGCATTTATCAAGAGGACCCTTCTTGATTTTGGAAGTGCTAGCTTCATAAGTCTTACCTTTGGTGAAAATGGGAGCTTGCTTCTTACCCTTCTTCCCATTCTTCTTGAACTTCCCCTTACTTTTGGTGCTTATGTTAAGCACATCCTTAGGTGGGTTAACATTTAACCCCATGTCTCTTTCGGCTTGCACAATTAACTTGTGCAACTCTTCAAGAGACACGTCCTTGTCTTGCATGTTAAAATTCACCCGGAATTGAACATACGCTTTGACTTTGGATAAGGAGTGTAGAATCCTATCTACAATGAGTTCTTTGGGGATTTCAACCTTTTGAATATTCAAAGTCTCAACTAGCTCCATTAATTTGAGCACGTGAGGGCTAACCTTTTGGCCCTCTTTAAAGTCGAGATCAAAGAATGCTGCGGCCGCCTCATATTGGACGATCCGCGGAGTTTGTGAAAACATTGTCACAAGCTTGGAATAGATTTCATTAGCGGTGCCCATCTTAAAGGCTCTCCTTTGGAGATCCGCCTCCATCGCAAAGATCAACAAATTTTTTATTGCGGCGGACTCCTTGTGGTAAGCCTCATATGCCTCCCTAGTAGCGGTACTCGACCTAGCATTAGGTTCGGGTGGAGAGGCCTCGGTGAGGTAACGAAGCTTGTCGTCACCTTGGCGGCTAGTTTGAGTTGGGCATCCCAATCGGAGAAACCCTTATCAATATAACTCGGAGGATTAACTCTTTAATCGATTCTACTTTTAGAACTCTTGGTAGATAAAATTACATTAACATTTATCTTTAGCCCAAAACGCATCCGACAAGGGCACGGTGTGGCCGATAAAAGAGTTACCAAAAACTTTTGTTGAGTTCGATCCAAATTTCGAATAAATGTGTCCATGATCCAAACCCACATTAACTTGGGCACGGTGTGGCCGATGAATCCCTCATCAACATGAATTCGGTGGATAGACATTTATCACCCACTTCCCCTACGTAACAAGGTTTGTACCCCGGTGTGGCCGAGTGCACTCCCTCACGAAATAGGTTTTCATGGTTTCTACTTTTTGGAAAGGCTATGTCACAATTGATTATTTTTAGCGAAAGGTCATGTCAATTTATTATCTATCACGTTTTAAGTGGACTAAAGCGGTGAACTACGATAATTCTAATTGACACGGTCGATAAACTCGATTAAAAAGACAATGCATGTTTTAGTTATGGCGATTTAGCGATGCATGCAATATATAAATAAAATGCAAAGCATAAATTAAATCCTAGTATGGCCTTCCTAAAATAGAAAATCTAATTAACTATTACATATTCGGAAACCAACTCCATTGGTCCCTAGAACTTCGGTTTTGGCACGCATCTCGAGGTAACACCATCTTTATGTATCGCCTTCTTGAGTGACACCGTCTTCAAGGAACTCCGAAATAAATAAATTACATAACAAGTTACATAATTTCCTATTATACATTTGTAATTAAAAAAAATAAGTCTATTAAATTACAAAACGGTGATACGAGATCACAATAAATTACAACCGAATCGATATTCCCATATGTTTCGGGTAATACCAATTAAAAAAAAAAACTAAGGCCATACTAAGTAAAATTACATAATTCAAAAATTACATAAAATAAAATTATGACAATCATAAATAAAATGCATCATTATAATATGTATGAACATGCCCAATTTTATGCTAAATCGCCTTTAAGGAGCCAATATCGTATATAAAACGGTTTTTACGGATTTGCGTGATTCAACCTTTTAAAATCACAATAAATTACATAAAATCATATTTATGCATAAGTTAATTACCCTAACCTACTTAGGACTCAAAATTAGTTTCCACTAACATATTGACAATATTTAACCTTTATTTCTTAAAATTGTTCATTAATGGACTCAAAATTACAATAAAATGCTATAAACTCCAAATAAATCATAAAAATATCAAATAAATTTGAAATTTGAAATTTAAACTCATGAACATTCTAGAAAAATACCATGACACTCATAATGTTCAAAAAATTAGGTTAAAAATTTTGAAATTTATCGGGAAAAACAATGTTGCGGTTTATCGGATTTATCAAATAATATCATAAAAATATGAGAAAAATTATATTTATCAACTTTTCAATTTTAGATCTGAAATGGGTTATAAAATGCAACATGTGACGTTTTTCCTTAGTCATGAAGTATGTTTTAGCAATTATTCTCTAATTAAGTCACTATATATGTTATGTTTCATCAAAAATTCATAAATCATGCATAAAAACTTAATTATAGCCTATTATTTTACACACATCTTGTAAAATTAAATGTGACAACATAATAAATTTATATGACCAGATTCGAAATATTTCTCATATTAACCTATTTTTCATTTAAATTCGATTTTTATCATGAAAAATCCATATTTCGAGCATAAAAACTCCAAAAATTCTAAAAATGTACAGGTCATCTAAAAATAATATATGTGAAAACATATCCAAAAACCACTTGAAAATTCAAAGTTTAGCTAATTTTAGTCCGAAAATGACATTTTTATCATAAAATCACATTTTAATGCCATTATTATATAAAATGAACAATAAAAATCCATAAATTAACCAAAAAATCCTAAATACATTTTAGGACCAGAAACTTTAACATGCATAATTTATTTCGTGATATATCATAATAACACAAATTTATAAGTTTTATATGTTAATCGTATAACTCGGAAAAACTATAACCGATTTGCATGTAAACAACCTAAGGCTCATGATACCGCTTGTTAGAAATCTATATCTCATTACTTAACATATTCATATATGTTTCAAATTAATTTAGTCATGAAATTAAATGTTGATCTTATGCATGCAAACAATAATAAGAATAAGGAAGAAATCATCATCTTACATTGAAGATTTCGGATTATTGGGCACAAGTGAGTACTCCTACTCACTTGTTTTTTAGCTTCCTAAAATGGATGAATAAGGATTCAAGTATAGAATCCCTCCCAAGGAATAATACCCAAGGTAACTACTTAATAAAATTAATATTATTAATACTAGAACAATATTAATTTAAATAAAATTGACCCAGAAATCTTTATTTTGTTCTCTTTATTTCGGTTAAGAGAATGGAGAAAGAGGAAGAATTTTATCTCTCTAAAACTCTTATTTTAGATGGATGAATGAATGAATAATACACTAACATTTGATGTAGTGTATAAGGTAAAAATTAAAAGAAAAACCCATGGTTTTTCTCTTCTTAAAACCGGGTAGGAGGGGGAGTTTTTATGCCCAATGCATGAGCAAGGTGTTCTTCACAAGAGGCACTAGGTATGCATGGCTAGGTTTAGGAAAAATGATTATGTTTTCCACTTAATTTAATCAACATAATATTTATCCTAATACTCCATTATTTCGGTCCATTTGAGATAAATTGGATTCCATTTTATCTATGTCAATTTGTCACATGTCACATGTCTTGTAAAATTGTTATGTATTTTTAACATATTAAAAAATCAACGCATTAATAAAAATACGTCATATACAAAATCGAATTAGTAATTTATAATTACTTGTACCAAAATAATTTACCAATCACAACATCTTGTATTTATAATAATTTATTCATTCAGTTCAATTGCTTCTGTAAACAATAATTACATCTAAGCAATAGAACAATTCGATTACTTAGACCGTATCTTATTTAATCAAATTATAATGAGATACGTGAATATTACTTCCAAAATCGTTCGTCAATTTTAAGTAATTTAATTAACCCGTATCGTCATACGATCAATTAAATAATCAATTAAGAGTGTTACCCTTTAGGTATGACCTAAGGGGATCAACTGATCACCACCGTCGCACGACAGTAATGTAAAACTCTAGTCAGCCAATCATTACCTATATGTGTGGACCAGTTGACAGTAAAATATTACTTCCCAATTGTATTCTTTAGAATGAGACTTAAACATGTGATCATCATGATCAACCGTTGTGATCACATTATTGTCGGAGGACACATATTCCAACAATGTCTACACTACAAAGGAAATGAACTTGTTTTTGGATTTTCAAATTTTTCAATTTTTTTGATTTTTCGAAATTTTATGATTTTTTTGGGTTTTTGAATAAAAGTTAATTTAGAATTTCCCCTCCCCACACTAATATGGGCATTGTCTTCAGTAGCCAAAATGATAGGAAATTATGCAAGCATGATGCATGAATTCTATACTAAATGCAAGCTATACTAATCTACACTACATGATGCATGGGTTTTTGTTTATGACAGAGAGCGTAATTTAGATTACCTCCCGTTGCGTATGCATGTACTTCCCCAAACCGAGATAGACATTATTTCTAATGTCTTAAATGTTGGGGTAGTTCATGCACACAAGATGCAATGCATGAAACTATATTGTCATTTTGGATTTTTCAATGGGAACAATAAAATAAGAACACCTCAATGGGGCCGAGGTGTTAGTCCTCACGTTTCTAGGACTCTCCAACCAAAGACAAAGTCAAATATTGTGCAAGTTAACAAAACATAAACTTCTTTCATGAAAATTGAAAATAAAGAGAGGAGATGAGAAAACTTCACTTAAGCTTGAGATGGGTGCCTCACGCCCGCTCCATCTAGCTATGAAGAGATCCTCTAGAGATCGCCGTCATCTCCCTCTAGATCACTATCCCATATTTCTTTAGATGCATCACTTGGATTAGGGTCCATGAACTCATCCTCTTCGCTACCAAGCTCCACCTTGTCCCCACCGCAAGATTTATCGCTCCCTTCCTCTTGTCGCCCGTTTGCCTCTTCATTTGCTCTCTCCGAATTGGGGAAGAGTATATCCATTTGTGCCTAAGAGGGAAATGCTCCCTCCTCACTAATCTTCCCCCTTTGAATCATATCGTGGTATTGAGGGTAGAGTGCATAATAATTGTCCGCGGTAGCTTCATATTGTCGGAAGTGCAAATCTTGAAGAATTCCCGTTACAAAGTCATCACGGGGGAGGATAAATGGGTTACGGTGGTTGTACGGTTGATATGGGAAAGGGTAGGGAGGTACTTTGATTTTCTCATCTTGTGGTTGTTTCTCTTGTTGTTGTTGTTGGGGATTTGGAGGTGGTGGTGCTTGCCTTGCTTGGGTTGGGTTTGGAGGGATGAGGTAGGATGGGATTGGTGATAAAGGTCCCCTTCTTGGTGAGATTCTTGGTAGTCCGGTCATTGGTAGGTAGATTGGATCACTTCCTTTTGTTATCCACTTGACCCTTTTATCAACCCCCTCAAGGGTTATTCAATGATGATGCACAAGAAGAAGGTCTTCATTTATCCTTGTATTCCCGGTAAGAGGAGTGTACTCATTATTCTCATTAAATTTTGGATTGAAATGCTTTGCAATCTTTGTAATGAGCCCTCCATTAACAATGTGTTTCATCCCATCATCATCACCGTTCCTAAACTTTGCCCACTTTTCGAGTAGCACAAGAGGCGCATTAAAGTGGTACCCACCCCTTCCTTGGATATCGAGATAAGACTCCATGAACACAAGGTCAAGTTCGTTCACTATTGCCGGGTCTCGGCGAGCAAGGAGGGTGCTGGAAAGGAACCGGTAAGTAAGTCTCAAAATAGGATTTTGAATGTGGAAAGCTAGACACTCCTTGATGTACATGAAATCTCAACCGGTCATGGCCCTCCATAGGGGTGCAACACTATATCTCTTTGGTTTTGATGTCCGGGTAGGCGAGACATCGAGACCAAGCACATTAGCAAATTCCACAAGAGTCATCATTCTTGAAACACTCTCCAACCTAAATTCTATGCATATCGTTCTATTCAAGGTCGTGATTTTTAAGAAGCTTAAAAATTCAAGCACAAGGGATCGGTAAGTTTGCTCGTGCATGTGGAAAAGGGTAGAGAGACCAAACAACTCAAAAAGGGCTTCCATTTGATGGTAAATCCCAAGCTTCCTTAAAGTTCTATGACATAAAAACTTAGTAGGGAGAATGTTCTTACGAAGAAGCCGGTGGAAAACGAGCCTTTACACATCATTGACGAATTCAACATTTGAGAAGTCATCAGGCCTTGTAAGATCCACAATTTCTTCATGCTCCCTCCTTAAGGTGTTGATATGGGAGGTATAAGAGCTTCCTCTTACCCTTGGTCTTCTTCTATCCCTAAAGGAAGATCCCTTTGGTGCCATTCTTTGATTGTTGAGTTGGATTTTGTTGATTTGTTAAAGTATGAAGATGCTCTTTGTGGATTGAATGTTTATTTTGAAACCCTAGAAATTGGGGCTTTTTGATTTTGTGGAATAAAAGAGTGTTTGGGATATGCTTTGGAGTCATAAGGGGGTGGGTTTTTATAATACAGGTGGAAGGAAGGGTGATGTGTCACAAATTGTGTGGTGGGGTGAATTGGAATTGGGAAAATCGGGGAGTGAAGACCGCAGGAAGACGAGCGGACTCGGGCACAAGACGCTCGGATTCTGTCATTCTGGGACAAGCGGATTCCAGAGAAGACGCTCGGATTCTCTTACAGCGAATTTTTGCAAAAAATTGACGCAGCCAAGACGAGCGGATCGAGCACAAGATGAGCGTCTTTTCTGGAACAAGATGAGCGTCTTTTCCTAAAGACAAGCAGATTCTGTGACAGGAACTTTTCTTCAAATGCACTGGCAAAAAGACGAGCGGACTCGTCTTCAGACGCTCAGATTCCTGGCGGACGAGCGTATTCTCAACAAGACGGTCGTCTTTGTACAAACCGAGCGGATTCTCTTTTTGGACGTTCGGGTTCCTTGCTGCGGATTCCCTTTGATTTCCTTAACTCCGATAAAAGCTTCCCCACACTTGAAAATTAGTTCCTTCCTTCATCAAAAATCATTAGTGACCCTCCCTCACTTACTCTCATTGAAAGAATTTATGTTTCTGATAAAAGGAATGCAACAAAATTATAAATACAAGTTAGAGGGGTTAGTATATTTACAAGTGGTGGTTTAGGGAGGACTCCACCAAACTCTCCCTTTGATGATTCCTTCAAGTATGAGGAGGCCCGAGATTGGTGACCTCGACCTCTCCAACAAATGCTCCCTCATAATATGGCTTCAATGTTTGACCATTGACATTGAATTTGCTTCCATCTTCCGCCTTGATTAAAAAATCCCCATATTTCCCAACCTCGGTGATCACATAGGGACCCATCCATCTAGAGTTCAACTTCCCGGGAAAGAGTCGATAGCGGGAATTGAATAGAAGGACTTTATCCCCTTTGTGCAAGGCTTTTTGCTTGATCCTCTTGTCATGAAGCAATCTTGTCCTTTCCTTGTAGATCTTGGCATTCTCATAAGATTGTAGTCGGAATTCTTCCAACTCTTGAATTTGAATCATCCTCTTTTGACCACTTAATTTGAGATCAAGGTTAAGGGCTCGGATTGCCCAAAAATCTTTGTACTCCAATTCGATTGGCAAGTGCCATGCTTTTCCATAAACAAGCTTGTAAGGGGAGGCTCCTATGGGAGTCTTACAGGCCGTCCTATAAGCCCAAAGAGCGTCATCAAGCTTTGTGCTCCAATCTTTTCGGGTCTTATTCACCACTTTCTCAAGAATTTTCTTGATCTCTCTATTCGAAACTTCAACTTGACCGCTTGTTTGAGGATGATATCCCAAGCCGGTTCTATGTTGAACACCATACTTGGTCAAAAGGGATGCGAGTTTCTTTTTATGGAAATGTGTTCCTCCATCACTTATGATTGCTCTAGGAACTCCGAATCTCGGGAAGATTATCTTCTTGAAGAGCTTGGTGACCGTCTTCGCATCATCATTTGGGGTGGCAATTGCCTCCACCCACTTTGAGACGTAGTCTACGGCCACAAGGATATACATATTCCCATTGGATGTCACAAACGGACCTTGGTAGTCGATCCCCCAAACATCGAAGATCTCCACCTCTAGAATGCCCCTTTGTGGCATTTCATTCCTCCAAGAGATATTCCCCGTTCTTTGACAAGTATCACAATGAATGATGAATTACCTCGTGTCTTGGAACATTGTAGGCCAATAGAAGCCCGATTGAAGAATTTTTGCAATGGTTCTCCTTGCTCCATGGTGCCCACCGTAGGGTGATGAGTGAGATCCTTCCAAGATTCCTTGGACTTCCCATTAAGGGATGCACCGTCGGTAGAGCCCATCACTACACTCTTTGTAGAGGTTTGGGTCATCCCAAAAGTACCTCTTTACTTCGAATAGGAACCTCTTCCTTTGGTTGTAGTTCAAATTTGGAGGGAGTACTCTTCCAACGATATAGTTGGCATAATCGGCAAACCATGAGGTGATGTGCCTTTCAAGTTGTGTTTGAATGGCCATCAAGATATCGGCGGGAAATGAGTCATTGATCGGTGTTTCTCCTTGTTCATCATGAAACCGGATCCTTGACAAGTGATCCGCCACTACATTTTCGGCTCTTTTCTTATCTCTTATCTCCAAGTCGAATTCTTGAATAAGCAAAATCCATCTTAACAACCTTGGTTTGGCCTCCTTCTTTATCAAGAGATGTCGAAGAGCACGGTGATCCGAAAAGACAATTACCCTGGATCCAAGTAAGTAGGAACGAAATTTGTCCAAAGCATAAACAATGGCAAGAAGCTCTTTCTCGGTAGTATCATAGTTCACTTGGGAGGGATCAATAGTCTTGCTTATATAACAGATGGCATGAAGAGCTCTTCCTACCTGTTGGCCAAGAACCGCTCCAACGGCGTAGTTACTAGCATCACACATAATCTCGAACGGTAGTTCCCAATTTGGAGGTTGAATGATCGGTGCCGAGATTAGTGCTTCCTTGATTCTATTAAAGGCTTCAACACACTCATCAGTGAAATGGAATTGGGCGTCTTTAAGTAAGATTTGAGTGAGGGGTTTTGCTATTTTTGAAAAATCTTTTATGAAACGGCGATAGAAACCCGCGTGACCGAGAAAACTTCTCACCCCTCTAACATTCACGGGAGGTGGGAGTTTCTTTATCACCTCAACCTTAGCTTTATCGACCTCGATGCCCTTTTCCGAGATTAAATGACCCAAAACAATTCCTTCATTGACCATGAAGTGATACTTTTCCCAATTTAAAACAAGACTAACATCTTCACATTTTTGCAATACAAGAGAAAGATTATGCAAACATGAGTCAAAGTCCTTTCCATAAACGCTAAAATCATCCATAAAAACTTCCATTATGGTCTCTAGGTAGTCGGAGAAGACACTCATCATGCATCTTTGGAAAGTGGCGGGGGCATTACATAAGCCAAAAGGCATCCTCCTATATGCAAAAGTACCATAAGGGCATGTGAAGGTGGTCTTATGTTGGTCATTCGGGTGTATAGGGATTTGGAAGAATCCCGAATACCCGTCAAGGTAACAAAAGAATTTGTTGGAGGCTAACCTCTCAAGAATTTGGTCAATGAATGGTAGGGGGAAATGATCTTTTCTTGTTGCGGAATTCAATTTTCGATAGTCAATGCACATACGCCAACCGGTGATCTTCCTTGTGGGTATTAACTCATTCTTTTCGTTTGTCACCACCGTGGTACCTCCTTTCTTAGGTACCACTTGAACGGGGCTAACCCACAAAGAGTCCGATATGGGATATATGATTCCCGCATCAAGTAATTTCATAACCTCTCCCTTGACAACTTCTTGCATGTGGGGGTTTAATCTCCTTTGAGATTGGATGGTAGGTCTATGGTCCTCCTCTAGATGAATTCTAAGCATACAAAAGTTGGGACTTATCCCCTTAAGGTCATCTAGACTATAACCTATAGCCTTTTCATGTTGTTTCAACACATCAAGCAATTTTACCAATTGGATTTCCTCAAGTCTATCATTAACAATCACGGGTTTGGTCTTTGATTCATCAAGGTAAGCATATTTCAAATTTGAGGGAAGGGGTTTTAAAGTAGGGGTTTGTACCTCACTTTCCTCCTTTGAAGGTTCATTGAGAATTTGCTCCATTTCCATTAGACATTCCATTCTCATGGCATATTCAACTTGTTCTTCATTCTCATCGATCTCATCACACTCGAATTCCATGACGAATTCCTCTTGCTCTTGAGCTTGTAAGATGTCTTCTAGGATGGATTGCTCATTTTCTATAGGTTGGTATACTTCCACAAGGATGTTATGTACTAATTCGGATTGCTCATGAGTAAGTTCTTTGTTGGATAGAGCGGCCTCAAAAAGATCTACCTCCAATTCCCAATACATATTTTTAGCCTCACTTGCTTCCAAGGCTTCCAATGCTTGCATGGGGTTTTTGAAGAAAGGTATACTTAAGAGGTCCTCTACAAAACAATCTATAAGGTCCATCTTGCAAAATATCGAACAACTTGAAAATAGTTAAAACAAACCTTGAGGAGTTTTACTTCCCCAAGGCAAAGAAAGACACAACTAATAACAATTTAAGAAAATCTAAATCAAGTTAACACCGTCCCCGGCAACGGCGCCATTTTTGGTCGCACTCCCTTAGGAGGTTTAGTTTTCGGTACTTGTCGTTAGGAGCACCTAGACCAAAACACAATTTATAACTCCTCAAACAACTCTTCAATTAGTAAAGAGGTAAGTAAAGGTCGGATCCCAAGGGACGGGAATTGAGATGAGATTTTCAACTGCAACTAGTGGTGTCTAAGGGTGTCACAATTTGGGGTTTAAAGTAGAACATCACTAAACTAAATAGCAATAAAAGTAAACAAGCAAGATGATTAAAAAGGGATGTAAACAATTGATAAAAGGCACTAGGGTGTCATGGGGTCATAGGGGATTCATGGGAATTGATCATACAAACATATTCTCAAATTATAAGCAAGCAATTATTGTTGTGATGGATCGAGTTGGTTTATATCTTACAATCCTAGGAAAGTTTGGGTCCCGGAGCCGAATCGATTAGATTGTACAACACCTACAAGTCGACTTAATCTTCCCTACTCAACTATTTGCATGGTCTAATGAGACTCGAGTTGGTTTATGTCTTACAAGTCTCATTGAAAAGATAGGCGATGGGTAAAAAATGCAAGGATTCATAGGCTCGCATTTCATCAAACATAACATGTGCATAAGTTGAGATCACAAAAAGCAAGCAAATAAACTATGAAAATATATTAATTTAAGCATGAATCATCCCCCATGTTGGTTTCCCCTAATTACCCATTAACCCTAGCTAAGGAAAATACTCACTCATTATCATGTTGAGCATGCTAGCAAGGTTGTCAATCATACCAACAAAGTGAAACATGATGAATAAATGAAGATAATTAACAATAATTAAAAAGGGATTAAGAGAATTATACCTACTAATGATTCCAACAATAAAGCAAAGAATAATAGAAGTACTTGATGATTGATTGGAAGGTTGTCAATCTCCCAATAATAACCCAAATAATCTTCAATTACCCAAAATGAAAGATGAACAAAAGAGGGATTAAGGAAATGAGATTTGTATTAAAACTTGATTAAATGTTGATTACAAGATTAAAGAGAGATTTGATTGATATAAACTACACTAGAGATTGCTAAAAAGAACATGATCTTCTAATTAGCCTAATGGGGTATTTATAGTGGGGATTAGTTACATAAATTAAGGTTTACTAAGGGCTTAAATGACGATTAAGTCCTTGAGGAATCGCTGGTCTCAAGAGAGACTCCGGTCTCCTTTTCGCCGGTCTTAGAAAAATATGTGCATCCTTCATGAAACGCATAGAAGACGAAATGGCTGACACACAATCCGAGCGTCCGGGGCACAGGACGGGCGGATTGCCTTCTTGTTGGACGAGCGGATTGTGGTGGTGGACGGGCGGATTGTGCTGTTTCTGGACGGGCGTCCAGCTGAGGAAGACGCTCGGATTGACCTTGCTGGACGGGCGGATTGTGGGCAATCCGCTCGGATTGTCTTACAGCTTCTTCCTTTCTTCTTTTCTTCCTTGATCTTCATAAAATCCTTGAGGATTTCCTCGGGGATGCAAGGATCTTTTCTCATCATTGCCCATCTACTATAGTATGTACAAAGGCCTTCAGTCTTGTATTCTCTTTGATGCTTGATCATTGAATTCAATCAATTTAGCTCTATTTTGCCATGAAAATGCAAGGTTTGCACTCCTTTCCTACCAAGGAAACAAAACCTTAAAGAATATGCAAAACAAAGGACTAAAGACAATAAATGACCCAAATATGCACTAAAAAGCATGGGAACAAGGCTAATTCGGGGACTAAATATGCTCTAATTATGGTCACATCACTTACCCTTTGCTTCATGAGAGAAGAGTAACCCGTGAGAGTCCATTATCTCTTGAAAAGGTCGATGGTTCAGGTTTATTATAAAAAACTTACAACTCGTTTGCATTTGACAGTTTTGCTATAAGTATTAGTGCTTGGCTTAAATCGGGTTAACTGGACAATTTTTAGCTAGCTCTGAGTTTTCTTTTATGTTCCATTAGTTTTGAATATAGTTTGCTTGGGGACAAGCAAAGGTTTGGTTTGGGAAGATTTGATGCGTGCATTTTATATAGGCATTTTGCACTTCATTTGCACGCATTCCTATGCATATTTAGTAATGTTTAGCTACAAATGTCCCCCGAATTGTCTACTTTGGTTTCTCTTGTCTTATTTGCAGGAATGAACAAAAGAGAAGTGGAATCAAGCTTAAAACATGTCCCTATACATGCATTTAGGAAATGAGTTGAGTCGGAGCTTGGAGACTACTATTTTGAGATGCGCATAGAAGTAAGGAAGCTAGGCGAGCAAAGGAAGAGCTTCAAATTACTAGTGCCTACTTTGGAGAGCCATATCTTGAGTTATAAGTCTTATTTTCAAGTGATTCCAATTGGAAATGAAAGCTTGTCCTCTTATCTTTCCAACGCCACCGGAAACGCTCTGTTTGCCTAAGTAACGAAGAAATGGCTGCCATTTGAATTCAGTGCGCGAAGCAAGAATTTTGCGCTGGAAAGTACTCGATCGAGTACTATCTTATTCGATCGAGTAGTTATTGTCTTTGATCGAATGGCCTCTTTTTGATAGTGTTCGATCGAGTACCTAAAGTCCTCAATCGAGAGGTTTTAGCTTGGATTTGTTCCATCAAGTGTTATGAAAGTGCTCAATCGAGTAGCTTGCTATGGACACGGGCTTTTTAGCTTATGTTCGTGTTTTAGGTTTAATAATTGTCTTTCCTATAAATAGGAAAGACGTCATTAGGTTTAATCTCTCCTCTTTTTCTCTCTTCTTTTCTCTCTTTTAAAAAACGGGATACCGTTGAACGCTGCTTTTCTCTCATTTTCCGGATCTAGACTTTTGTAATTCCTTCTTCCCTTTTATCCTAGTATTCTTTCTCTTCCTTTCATCTCTTTACTATGCTTTCTATTGCTTTATCTTTCCCTTTTTCTTTACCCATTATTATGTTTAGCTAATTCTCCCACTAGGATTTAGGGCATTCAATGAGTTGATGTTAGTTGCTAATTAGGTTTGCAGATCTGTTGCAAAAATCATGTCTTTGTTGTTAATCACTGCAACTAATTGTTCTTGTCTACTTGAGTCGACGCAATTAGATAATTAATCTTGCTACACCTTGACCTGGATTGGAAGATTGGAATGGGTAAGACTTGCAGTGAAGATAGGATGCTTTAGTGAGGGCGGAAGCTAAGCTAATAGTGTTTTAGAGTGAATTGAGACCGGAAGGAGATATTCGTTGCCCCTTAGACCGATACAAGTGACCGATCTGTGACCTTAGCTGCAATTATCTGACATTCATTGGTGACCCGAAAATCCTAGTTCTCTCTCTTTATTGTTAATTCCTTTTATTCTTTTCTCTGCTTTAGTTAGTCAGTTTAGATAACAAATCAACAAAACCCCCTGTTTAGTGACATTAGACAGACTAGAATAACAAGTAGATAGAGACCGCCTCCCTGTGGAGATCGACCCTACTTACCGCGGACTTCTGTTGGTAGTACTTAGGTATTTATTTTTGGTGCTGAACGACGGTATCAAATTTTGGCGCCGTTGACGGGGAGGCAACTATTCTATTTACTTGATTATTTTTGTCTGTCTTTAGCCTCAAGGGATTTATTCCTTAAGGCAGTTCTCATCTTTTTCTCTAGTGTTGTTTTGATATGCCCTACAGGTCCTACCTAGACAGTTCTAGGTAAAAGATCATCAAAGAGAAGGCTTGAGTACCTTTGATCTTCCACCTATGTTCCATCTTATCGCGCAACAGGTGGTTTACTGTGAGAGATGTGGTACTGCTGGGCATAATGCCGTTATTTGCTTGACAGGGAACGACGAAGTCTATGCGTTTAGGCAGCATAGACAAGCTGGTCATTCCTTTGCATATGTGCCTCCACATCCATTTCAAAAACAAGGTTATCAAAAGCCTCCATTTGTCTGGCTACCGCAACAACAAGTTCCTCCTCCTAACAAAGTGAAAGAAGGGATTGCTGAATTAAAGTCTTTGATGAAGGCTCTTGCACTTCGAGCGCAAGAAATTGATACATTTAGAGAGGCTCGTATCAAGGAACTTGAGTCTCAAATAGCTCAATACAAAGACTTATGCACTGTACAGAAACATGAGTTCGATCGAGCAGATTACACCCTTCGATCGAACACTTTGCACGAGGAACCACTCGATCGAGCAGATTTCTTTGTTCGATCGAGTAAAATTCAAGAGGACAGCTCTCGATCGAGTTCCATCTTTACTCGATCGAACATAATGGCCACGAAGAGTATTGCTATGTCATCTGGGTTCGTTTCGGATGACGATTTTTAAGAAGACAATGGTTTTGGTGAATCCCCCATTTGGAAAGCCGAGTTGGATGCTTTAGAGGCTGTGATTTACGGGATATAACTCATGAAGGAGGGGAACGAGAAGGTAGCTAAGTCAGTGATTGTTCCTAGCACGGAAGAGGTAATATACTCTTTTGTCAATGATTTCGACGTAAGGAGCAACCGACCTGAGGTAGTTAACGATAATTTCATTATTGTTCGTATTAATAGTACACTCTCTCATATGACTTCTGCTTTTTATTTTGATGCTCTACCCCCTCCCGGTTGGACAAATAATTTAATAATGTTTCACCATATTTGTCATCGAAAATTTGTTAGGCTGAGACGGTACTTCAGATTGCTCTTATATGCTCCTCTTCTATTTTGGTGCTATTTATGCTCTTGTGTAGCACATGCGCAGATTTATGATCTTATGTTAAGAGCTTTGAGTTGCTTTGATCGCGACTAACTGGAGCAACTGGATAAAGAAAAGAAGGTCGAGCTCGGACCTATCTGAAACTAGCGCTGTCCGGGAGGCGACCCGGAGTTTAAGCTTTTTAGTTGTTTTTCGAACGTTTCAGTTTTTGTTGTGTGTTTAATAATTGGTCTTCTCGATCGAGTGCTTTACTTCCTTTGATCGAACACTTTGGCAGCCAATTGTACTCGATCGAGTACTAACTCCTCTCAATCGAGTACCATCGGCTAGATTTGGTTGATTTACTTCTAATGACGCTGTTCTGGGGGCTATTTAGTGACCTCCCATGTTGCTGGCTGGTTTGGGGAGGTCCCTACTTCGCGTATTCTTGTGAGTTTTCCGCACCTTCACTCTCTCCTTTTTAGTTTGCATTTTCTTTCCCTATTATTGAGTACAATGAGGGCATTGTACGGTTTGGTTTGGAGAGGTTATGCATCCATATCTGTGTCTGCATGTTGTTTTTATTGCATTTCTGTTATCACGTTTAATTTCTGTATGCATTGCTTGGTTATTTTTATAAATATCAAAAGCTCAAAAAAATTTAAAAACTCAAAAAATTTCATGTTTACTTTTGCAAATAGGTTGAGTCGGAACGGTGGATTTCAATGATGAAATTGCACTACATTTAGGCATTTTACTTAAGCCTTGCATAAATTAATATCTTTAGCATTGTCTTATTGCATATCTACGAGTTTATGTTAAAACACAGCTGAACAAATAGACTTGACCTGAAATTTTGGCAAACTACTTATAATTTCTAAGATTTAGTGCTTTATAAACTGGTGTCATTTTGACCGGTTTCATGTAGGATTATGAGTAGTATACTCCTTGCATAACATGTTCATTAATTTGCACGTATATGAAATTCAATTGCTTTTTGCCTACATACATTCGGGTTAGTGGTTGGTGTCACATGCAGGGAGGCGCTTACATTCCCCTTTTCCTTTCATTTTTACCCATTAAACTCCACATTTATCCAAATTTGTCTGTTGATCCTTAACTACATCCAAATTTAGCCTGTCTTGTCAAGCTAGTTTAGATTGTTTTGTGGTATATTGTTTATTGTGCCAAGTTTGGTTTGTATTGAATTATCAAGAGTTGGTAATTTATGGAAAAGGAGGATGAGAAAAAAAATTGAAAAAAAAAGAAAAAAAAAAAGAAAAAGGAAAAAAAAAAACATGAAGGGACAGAAAAGAAAAAGAAAAACCGACCGTGTAAAAAGAAAATTTCGTTTGTGACGGTCTTACTCTTATAATTTACCTATATATTTTGAGGAATTGTGTTGTTTAAGTGAGTTTTTGTGCCATATGAAGGGTACTTGAGTTTGATTTTATAATTGGTTTGGAATTGGATGTTGTTATATGGTTTTGTTTAGGTGCTAGCTTGACGCTTTACCTCCACAATTTCCACACTCGTTTTGCCTTCTCTTACCCATAGCCTCACTTTTCTATACTTTTGTAAGCCCTCGGCTGTGACGGGACCTTCTTTGGTTGGAATGAATGTACGGTAGATAGAATGGTTTATCATATTAGTTGCAAACATGTTTATGTGGGTCGTAGTTTAGGTGAGCGACTATTTTTCTTCTTCTCTTACAATTCATATGCTTACCCTTTGCTTCGTGAGAGAAGAGTGACCCGCGAGAGTCCATTATCTCTTGCAAAGGTCGATGGTTCAGCTTTATTATAAACAACTTACAACTCGTTTGCATTTGACAGTTTTGCTATAAGTATTAGTGCTTGCCTTAAATCGGGTTAAGTGGAAAATTTGTAGCTAGCTCTGAGTTTTCTTTTCTGTTCCATTAGTTTTGCATATATTTTGCTTGGGGACAAGCAAAGGTTTATTTTGGGGAGATTTGATGCGTGCATTTTATATAGGCATTTTTTACTTCATTTGCACGCATTCCTATGCATATTTAGTAGTGTTTAGCTACAAATGTCCCCCGAATTGTCTACTTTGGTTTCTCTTGTCTTATTTGCATGAATGAACCAAAGAGAAGTGGAATCAAGCTTAAAACATGTCCCTATGCATGCATTTAGGAAATGAGTTGAGTCGGAGCTTGGAGACTACTATTTTGAGATGCGCATAGAAGTAAGGAAGCTAGGCGAGCAAAAGAAAAGCTTCAAATTACTAGTGCCTACTTTGGAGAGCCATATCTCGAGTTATACAACTTATTTTCAAGTCATTCCAACTGTAAATGATATCTTGTCCTCTTAGCTTTCGAACGCCCCCAGAAACGCTCTGTTTTCCCAAGTAACGAATAAATGATTGCCATTTGAAATTCAGTGCGCGAAGCAGGAATTGTGCGCTGGAAAGTACTCGATCGAGTAGTATCTTGTTCGATCGAGTAGTTATTGTCTTTGATCGAATGGCCTCTTTTTTATAGTGTTTGATCGAGTACCTAAAGTCCTCAATCGAGAGGTTTTAGCTTGGATTTGTTCGATCGAGTGTTATGAAAGTGCTCGATCGAGTAGCTTGCTATGGACACGGGCTTTTTTGCTTATGTTCGTGTTTTAGGTTTAATAATTGTCTTTCCTATAAATAGGAAAAACGACATTAGGTTAAATCTATCCTCTTTTTCTCTCTTCTTTTCTCTCTTTTAAAAAACAGGATACTGTTGAATGCTGCTTTTCTCTCATTTCCGGATCTAGAATTTTGTAATTTCTTCTTCCCTTTTATCCTAGTATTCTTTCTCTTCCTTTCATCTCTTTACTATGCTTTCTATTGCTTTATCTTTCCCTTTTTCTTTACCCATTATTATGTTTAGCTAATTCTCCCGCTAGGATTTAGGGGATTCAATGAGTTGATGTTAGTTGCTAATTAGGTTTGCAGATCTGTTGCTAAAATCATGTCTTTGTTGTTAATCACTGCAATTAATTATTCTTGTCTACTTGAGTCGACGCAATTAGATAATTAATCTTGGTACACCTTGACCTGAATTGGAAGATTGGAATTGGTATGACCTGCAGTGAACATAAGATGCTTTAGTGAGGGCGGAAGTTAAGCTAATAGTGTTTTAGGGTGAATTGAGACAGGAAGAAGATATTCGTTGCCCCTTATACGGATACAAGTGACCGATCTGTGACCTTAGCTGCAATTATCTGACATTCATTGGTGATCCGACAATCCTAGTTCTCTCTCTTTATTGTTAATCCCTTTTATTCTTTTATCTGCTTTAGTTAGTCAGTTTAGATAACAAATCAACAAAACCCCCAGTTTAGTGACATTAGACAGACTAGAATAACAAGTAGATAGTGACCGCCTCCCTGTGGAGATCGACCCTACTTACCGCTGACTTCTGTTGGTAGTACTTAAGTATTTATTTTTGGTACTGAACAACGGTATCAATGAGCATCTTCACTCTTCAAGCCAGGAAAAATATCTTGTTTAATAAAGGAGATTGTATGATGACGGAGCTCAAAGGTATTAGGAGCAATAACTCCATAATTAATTGCCGAGTAAGACCAATTAGGATCCCGTCTATGGTAGTAACCCATTGGTTGGTCCGTCATTTCTTTGTCAATGAAGTTGGTTCTTGGTGTATTTGGTGGGCTAGGTGAGTTTGAATGTTGTGAATGGGTGGGTGAGTGATTTGGAGAGTTGTTTGGTGAATGGTTTGGTTGAAGGGTAGAGATCTCCTTAGAGCCGATAGTGCAAACCGTCTTCTTACTTGGAAAGACTTCTCAATCTCTCGATCAAGAAGGAAAAGAGAACCGGTGTTGCACTTATACATACACTCAAAAAGAGATCAAATGGTCCTAATGCAAAGAATGCACTAGGACAAGGATGGAAAAACAAAGAAATAAACAAACTAAGCCTAGAAACAAATAATCAATCTAATCCAATATCACCGTCCCCGGCAACGGCGCCAAAAACTTGTTGTGAAATTTTATATTTATAACCTTGCAAGTGTACAAGTAGTTGTTTAGTATTGCAAGGGTCGAACCCAAAGGACGGGATCGTGGTTCTTAAATTGATTGTTTGTTTCCTAGTTTAGTTCTAGCAAATGTTATGATTGATAAACTAATTGATACGATTACAACTAAGAACAAGTAAATGAAAAATTGATTAAGATGCTAATTAAGGAAGCAAGGGTGGTCTGGTTCACTCATGTAAAGAAAGGGTCAAGTAAAGGCACAAATTAACAAGTAGTCTAGGTAAATTCAAAGGCCAATCCCCACCCCTCGATGTGAGACTACCCCAAGGTTAAGAGTAATCGAACTCTCGCTCTAACTACCCAAGACCCACTAATCGTCATGAATTATCTAGTTACAAGTCAAGCTCTCACCCAACAAGTTATAAAATTGTAAAATTGACTCGAATTCTCATTGAGACATTTTCACAAACACTTTATATGCATGACAATTAGAAGAGAAATTACCCATGAATTGCTTATTTGTTCAAGCTAGCAGTCTACCCATATTAACTACACAAGATTCCCCTCCACCCTAGCAATACACTACTCAAACATGATTATGAAAATGGAAGCAAAAGATGAACAATTCAACAAATAACAAGAGGAAGCATAATATAAAGACAAGTGATTAAGCAAACAATAAACATGTAAACAATTGAGAGGAAGAGAAATAAAGAGAAGGATTATACCAACAATAATTAAAGGTGTAAACTTTGGTTGAAATAAGAAAGATGAATCTCTTCTTCCTTCAAATTGCAACTCACTAATCTAAATATAAACTAATGAGAATTGTGGTTATTGAATAAACTAAAGAGTAATTAATTTAAGGATGAACAAAGATTACAACTTTGATTAAAGGGAGTTAAAAAGAGAAAAATTAGGGTTCTTGTTACAATAATGAGAGAGTAGGAGAGACTAATTATTCTAATTGAGAGAGTAAATTAAGCTAAGATAAACTATGGTAGAATAATAATGGGAGAATGTATAAATATCCTACTCCTCATAATAATAGTAATAGTAATAATAATAGTTATAATAGTAATAATAATAATAAGAACAATAACAATAACAATAATAACAATAACAATAATAACAATAACAATAATAATAATAATTGTAATAATAATAATAATAATAATAATAATAATAATAATAATAATAATAATAATAATAATAATAATAATAATAATAATAATAATAATAATAATAATAATAATAATAATAATAATAATAATAATAATAATAATAATAATAATAATAATAATAATAATAATAATAATAATAATAATAATAATAATAATAATAATAATAATAATAATAATAATAATAATAATAATAATAATAATAATAATAATAAGGGTAGAGTTCCGGTGAGAACGGAGCTTATCTTGAGAACCGTGAGAACAGCTCTCAACCGTCCATCAAATTATCTGACGGCTGAGATTAGACGCGCGCTTCTCTTAGAGTTTCGCGGAAAACAAAAAATAAGACTGTACATGTGAGCAATATCAAGCCTACGTAATAAAATCAAACCACACGAAACAAAATCAACCGATTTCATCATTAATCCTTCCTTAATTTGTAAATTTTTGTTTTTCGACATCAAATTTAGTGATCTAAAATCGGTTATTCATCATCAATTGTTGTGTTCGAAGCGCAAATCAGAGTCAGTTTTTTCAAAATTTTGCATTCATCAGCTATGCAGTTATTTCAAGATCAAAACTTTGTAAGGAAAATCGGAATTGATTTCGCCATTCATCTGGAATTATTGTTTTCTACAGTCAATATTGAGGTATGTTCATTCAATGTTATTTCATTCCTTTCTGAATCGTTGTTGAATTAATTTTATGATGATGTTAAAGTTGAATTTAATCAAATTCAACTTAATTTCAGATTTGATTAAATTTAGTTAATTAGATTTAATGTCCAGAACCACAAAAACATTAATTTTATAATGAAAAGTGTTAAATTATGGTTTATAGTTTGTTTGTTTGATTTTAGGAGGATGATAAATGCAAATGTACTTTCTGGTGAGAAAAAATGTAAAAATAATGAGAAAGGAAAAGTGTGCAATTTGAAGTAACTGAAAAGTAATTTTGCATGTAAAAATAATGTGTTGTGTTGTGTTGTACACGTTTCATAAGGAAATGTCCAATCAGTCTTAGTGAAATGTGCATTATATATAATAAGGATGTGCAAGTAATTATTACCTTTTGCAAGTGGTCTTGCAACTGTTCACAATAAGTCAAATGACGCTTTTTAACTTGCTTATGTGGTGAAAAGACACAATTATTCACATTAATTTGAATATTACTTCTAAATGTACATTATATTAATTATAAAAAAACATGTTCCATAAAATAAATTGTCCACTATCTATATTCATAATTTGCATTTTCTGATAATTAGGTGCAACTAAAATATCATTAAGCACTGTTTGGAAAATGTATATTATATTATATTTAAAGGTACATTAAATTATTTAAAAAAGAACATGGAACATTATTTGGAAAATAAATGTGCTTTCAGTTTAATTCAAATGTCCATTACGTATTTTCATAGTGTGCATATACTGTTTTATGCAAGAGATTTAAGTAACATAGATAACTTCACCCAATTTATTAATTACCATGATTATGTTTGTGTCAGTTGAAAAGACACAACTGTTCACAGAATTTAATCTCTTATAATCAATTAATCCACTATATAAACCCAAGAGTACACAACCACTTTTCCATCCTACCTTCATTTCTACAACCTTTTCCAATAACCAAAACTTTTAATCTCTCAAGAAAACTACTTAATTTTCTTTAAAAAAAACAATGTCTTACTCAAAATGCACAATAGTTCCCTACAAGAATGTTGCTCACAAACAAAATTTCATGGAGCATTATTGGCAATGGAAAGTAAGCCAGTTTTCTTCAAACTGGTTTGATGGAGATGACATACCTGTGGAGATGGATGTACCATCTCACAGTCGTCCTTTACATCCTTTCCTTACTATTGAGGCATTGCTCCGAATTTTTATTTGAGCGACTTGGGAGGGAAGAAAAGAGAAACATGGCCATGGTGTGCAAGGGCTGGTCAAAGTGGTTCCTTATAGGGATCAAGCCAAGGGTAATGGATAGGGATTATTACCGAGACGCGGTTCGGGGAAATGAAAATGGTATAATCTATGTCACAAAGGATGATCGGCTCCTTGAAAGATTATGCCTTTGCACGACTATGTCTAGTCGTGCAGAAATAATTAGACAGCATAAACAACAAGAACGACAATTTAAAAACCAAAGAGAAGAATATGAAATTGAGGAGCAGTCTGGTGATGCGGGTTATTATGACTCCGACTGTTAGGTTAGTTTAGAAATATATTAAGTTAGTTTTCTAGTTTATTGTTATTTTGTATTATCTTGTGTTTTTTTTTTCCAGTATAAGCCTTAGTAGGCTTTATCATTTTGAAAGCCTTAAATGGCTTTTGTAAATATTTTTTTAATATTAATGAAATAGTATTATGTCTATTTGTTTGTTTACTGTCTTTAGCATTTAATACATTTTATATATGCTATATCAAAATGGACAACAATATTTCCTATAAACATTAGCAGTAAAATAAATGTTCTTTAAAGGCATGATAATGAACATTCGCAGGAATACATTATATATGAACCTTTATTTGTACGAAATAAATTACCAATCTTTGTAGAGCATATTAGAATTGGATTACTGCATTATTGATGCAATAGTATTCAATATACTTACTTACTTAACCACTGTTGAGGCAGACAATGAGTACAAGTGATGGAACTACGTCTTCTTCTACAAATAACAGCTTTAAAACACCAAGGACAAGAATTGAAACATTAAATGCACTCCAGTACATTCCATTCTGTCCAGAGGAAAAGAAACCTAAAGTAGGACAAGTATTCGAAACGCTAGAATCAGCAGAGTTATTCTACAAAGAATATTGTACAATCTGTGGGTTTACGCCAAGACTTGCAACAACAAAAAGTATTAAAGGCAATGAGTTACCAAATAGTTTTGTATTAAGGAATGTTGTCTGCAATAGGCAAGGTGTAAAGGAAAGTAGGAAGAGGAAGAGGACTGACATCGACATCGAGCATCGATCATGGCGAGAATGATGCGAGAATCGATGTGATGACGTAAGCCGTGTGAGGCCGATTACAAGAATTGACTGTCGTGCATTAGTGCAGTTTAAATACCAAGAAAATGGAACTTATATAGTTACCAGATTCGATGAAGCGCATAACCATCCACTTGCTTCGCCTGAATCTACAATATTCTTGAAAGGAAACCGAAAAATGACAGAGGTACAGAAGCAATTTGTCACAAAGGTAAAGGTGTTAATACTAGGCGGTGTGAAAGCCTATAGAGGTTGGAAGGATCTGTGTGGAGGTTACGACAACATTGGTGCTACTGAGGTTGATTTCAAAAACTTTGTCAGGGACATAAAAACCTACATTGGTAATTTTGATGCGCAAATGTTTGTTGAAAATCTTATTGGGAGAAAAGACACATAGAGTTCATTTTACTTTGATTTTATAGTAGATGAAAACAACTGCCTGGCTGGAGTGTTTTGGGCAGATCCGATCTGCATAATGAACTATATGCTGTTCGGTGAGGTGTTATCAGCAGATGCTACATATGGAACAAACATGTACGATATGGTGTTTGTGCCTTTCACAGGAGTTGATCACCACAAAAGGTGCATAACCTTTGGAGCTGGGTTGATAGGTGATGAAAGTATTGAGTGTTACACATGGCTGTTCAAGACATTTTTGGAAGCAATGGGCGGGTGCCAGCCGAGAATTATAATTAATGATCAGGACAAATCAATGAAGTCGGTAGTCCCGGAAGTGTTTAAGGAGTCAACACACAGACTGTGCATGTGGCACATAATGACGAAACTAAGAGAAAAAGTCTGTTATCAACTGTTTCAAGATGAGGATTTTAAGACTAGGCTCAATAGGTGTGTTTGGAACAACCAACTTGAGCCTGATTAATTCGAAGAATAATGGGGGAAGATAATTACTGATTATCAACTTGTAGAACACGAGTGGTTTTCAGATTTGTACGATCTCAGGGAACAGTGGATCCCTGCCTATTTTAAAGATGTTTCCATGTCTGGCTTGATGAGGGTTACTTCTAGGTCTGAGAGTGAAAACAGTTTTTTTGACAGGTTCCTCACACCTCATTTGACCCTTGTTGAGTTTTGGGTGTGCTATGAGAGTGCCTTGGAAGCACAAAGACACAAGCAGTCCAAGTTGAACAGTGACAACAAACACTCTGAAATCCCACGGAAAACAAAGTCAAACCTTGAAGTCCATGATTCTGAAATGTACTCGCACAACATTTTCAAAGACTTCCAAACAGAATTGGTTGCAGCTTTGTCTGATTGCCGTTTTAAAGGTGTGGAGAAGATTGATGAGACAAAAATATATATTCTAACAGACTTGCAGATGCCAAATAAGTCATGGAACGTAGCATATTCACCAGATAACATGGAGATTATTTGTTCCTGTTCTATGTTTCAGAGAATGGGCTTGTTGTGCAGGCACTGCCTTTGGATTCTACGCAACCAAGATTTTCAGAAAATACCATAACAGTACATAATGCAAAAATGGACAAAAGCTACAATGAGTAAGCCTGTCTTTGATAAAGATGGCAAACTAATAGATGTCTCTCAAAAGTTTTCTGACCAGAAAAGTTTGAGTACTGAGCTGTGGCAAGAGGTTTATTCTTGTGTCAGGGTAGCTGAGTGTGATGATAACGACATGAAGCTTTTGATTGAAAAACTGAGAGATATTAGATTGGATATGATTAGTGACAGAAGTGTTCCAGCAAAGAAGAAAGACAAGATGAAAGAAATAGAAAAGTACGTGGGGCTGCAAAATACATGAGAAGTTGGTGATTCATGTTCCTAAAAAATCTAAAAACAAGGGTAGGACCAAGGGCAAGAGAATTGAATCACAAATGTTAAAAGCCCTAAAGAAGAGAGGAAAAGAGAAGAGGTACTGCAAAACATGTGGCCGCCAAGGACACAACTCTAGGACTTGCAAAGAAACAAACCATCTGACTGGTATGTATAATTTGGTTTCTTGTTAAAGCATATGACATTAATGTTAAATAATTATTAAATTATACAAGTATAGCGCATAGTGTTTACCTTCCAAAATCAACACTCTTATATGGAGGCACATAAGCTCTTTGTGCAATAAACATTATGGTTGTTCTGAAGGCACGGATGAGAATTTCAGCAATGTATATTTGGTTAACATTAAATATATATCAATTTAGTTGTTCATTTTGGCCATTTTCTCCGTATAAAATCTAATATTTAATTTACATTTTGTTGCATATTCACCAAATACTACCATGAAGATGACGACGATGAAGGAGATGAATCTGATGATGTGGAGGACAACGATGAAGAAGATGAATCTGATAACGAAGTGGAAGGTGCAAATTTTTGATTCAAGAATAGACATCCATAATATACACTACGAGAACATTCTTAAAGGCTTGTATGTACAATTCAATTTTACTGCCAAAGTACATTACTCTTATAGGGAAAGTATATTACATTTGTATTAAAGGATCATTATTGTTGTTCGGCAAGGAACATTCTTAAAGGCTTGTATGTACAATTCGATTTCACTGCCAAAGTACATTACTCTTATAGCCAAAGTATATTACATTTGTATTAAAAGATCATTATTGTTATTCTGCAACGAACATTCTTAAAGGCTTGTATGTACAATTCGATTTCACTGCCAAAGTACATTACTCTTATAGCCAAAGTATAATACATTTGTATTAAAGGATCATTATTGTTGTTCTGCAGGGACATCATCAACTTGATTGGAATTGTTTTTGCAGAGTACAATAATATTAAGGCGTTTTGCACAATAAACATTATTGTTGTTCTGCAAGAACATAATAAACTTTATTGAAATTTATTTCCGGAATATAACACTCTCTTGAATTAAAATTTTTTCAAACTTCAGGTTGTTCGACTCTCAGCTTCCTCAATATATGTTACATTACTCACACACATGTCACAAACGAAACTACAAAACTTTTTACTGCTTCAATTCAGCATCTTCCTCATCTTCATCGTCGTATTATTCCCATGGCAGTGGGTTTGAACGGAAATCCATTGCCTTCTTTAGTACAGCATCAAAACATACATTGCCTTCTGTTGAAATCATATTTGAAATGTATTTCTTCCGTAGAATCAGGAGGGGAGCATCCTAGGAAAATAAAGAAAACAAGGGGTTAGAACATGTACAAATGTGTGCTGAATTATGTATTAAAAATAATTCTATTACTTCTGAAACTCACATCGCCTTTTTTAAGCCGACAGGTCCAATTTAGATTACCCTTAAATGTGTCCATATGTCTCATAATGTAAACACCACAATCAGTCTTGTTAGTGTTGTTTCTCCACTTCATCTTTGCAAGAATAGGCTGCAGTTTTTTTTATGCGATCAACTTTTACCTTTGAAACACCGATGTCTTTCAAGTATTCTGCTAGAACATTACGCTGGCGGAGAAGGGGAAGAAGAAAACATTAGGACACTAATAATTATGAGCTACAATATCACAATAATAAGAAAATTAAGACAGACACAAATTTTTTGGGGAAGGTACACTCTATGTAAAGTCATTGTACATTCACAATAATGAATAGGAACAACATGTAGTACTGTTAAGCAAAAGAGAGCATAAAATCTTACAAAAGACAGTGGTCTATCGTGGAAAAATTCTTCTGGTTTTCCGTCACGATGCACATTATCAATGATGATGAACTTATACTTGTTGCTGTCAATGACTAGTAAATGGTAATGTCTTTTATATATAACTGGGAAGAAGAACTGTAGATTTTAAAAGATTTAATTAGGCAACAAGCAAATTAAATATAACATGCAGAAAGAGTGTATATTGTCGATGCTAACCAAATCAATTCTATCTGGGTTAACCGAGAATTGGGTAAATTCTTCTTTCATTATATCCTTAATCACCATAAAATTTTCAACAGTGTCCAGTTCTCCTTGAAGCATCATCTGTATGCAAGACAAGTAAATTTTCTGATGTTAATCAAGGGAAAAAACATTACAAAATTTACTTTTTGAAATAAGTTTATATAAATATTTGACTTACACACACAGATGTGGTGAAAAAAAATCGATATGGCTCTGAAGAGTTTCTTCTAGATTCCTTGGCATTCAAAAGTTTTGCCCAACAATCGATCACATCACTCGTTAAATACTTAGATTGTCGTAGCGTTGCCATTTCAATACGCCGAAGAGAAATTTCATCCACATGCACAAGAAGTTCCCTGTTTCAGGACTACCAGTGTTAACTCAAAACAGGATACAGAACATTTTAAATTTAAATATTGTACATTAGTATATATATATATATATATATATATATATATATATATATATATATATATATATATATATATATATATATATATATATATATATATATACTGGCAAATCGGTATGTAATCCTCTACTATACGACACATAATCAACAATGCAATTCTGAAAGTCAGTAAGAGGAGTAATAATGCATGTATCTGTGCTTAGTAAATTACGATTTGCAAGGATGCTCAGAGACTCTGGTTGACTTCTTTCATGTTCATGAACATTTTCATTGTTGATGACTTTGCCCTTGGTAGTGTCAGCACTGTCAAGTAGATTATGCTCATTTGTACTCTTGTCTTTTATCCTAGGTATGTCATTTGTATTACTCACATCTGTCATGTTGTCATTGTTCTCACAAACATCATAACCATCTGGTATATTCCCTTCTGTACAACCTACCTCCATTGTTCTCTTCTTAACCCTAACAGTGTCACTGTTGTCAGGGACACCAATATCATCGGTACTCTTCTCTTTCTTTCCAACTACCTCCTCTCCTATCTTCTCATCCCCAACAGTCTCATCACCCTCGTAGAATTCTTCATCAGACGAATCCAGTTTCTTTGGGAAGGGCTTCTCTTGATAGTGCTTCACCTTTGTTAAAACGTCATCACAAACAATGTTGCACTTGGATGAAACCAAAGTGCAAAGATATTTGATTCTCAATATTCGAAGTCCATCCATCTACAAAAGTTAGAATATCTTGAGGATAGGTAACTTATAAACAAGAATGTGCTTTTAATACTTTAAGAAAGATCATTTAATTAAACCAAAAGTACATTTACAATTATTGAATATAAATTGTTTAGAAACTTACGTTGTTTTTTGTCAACCCACAAGTCCAATACTGACCCCCTTGTATGTTTCCCTGTGTTTCATTGTGTAAATACCACAGTCAACAACATTTTGATGGTTTCTCCAAGGCATTTTCAATACAGCAGGCTCCATTCCTCTTACTCTTTCCTTCAAATCACCAATGTCATTGAAATATTCTGCCAAAGCATTACGCTCTATGGAAAAATTTAGATCAAACTGTCTAGAGAGACCGTGCAAAAAATATGATATTGTAAAAGAAAAAATAACCAATGAAAGGCAACTGAACAATTACCATATTCCAAAGTTTGTTTTCATAACGAGTTTTTGGGGTTTCATCATGCTGTTGATTATCAAGAATGACAAACTTGTTCTTCTCCATATTGAATACGAACAGATAAAAATGCTTGTCGGATATTATTGGGAAAAAAAACTGTTTTATATAAGAAAAGATTAGAAGATACAACAGACATAAAATTTGTTACGAGAGTAAATTAGCAGTAGAAAACACTATGTATTGACTATATATATTGTTTGAGCTAACCATATCAACTTTTGTCACATCAATAATCCCAGCATGATTTAACTCATTTCTAAAATGCCTCTTAAATACTTCTAATTGTCTTTCAAATTTGAATTCTTTCCTTTGCCCTTGAAATGCTTCTTTGCACACACGTAACATAATATTCTTCTATTAATATACACTTGTATAACATAAAATTAATGTAATATAGAATGAAATAAAATTTTACATACAAATACGAGGGTTAAAGCAAAGAATCGACGTGGTGTTGAAGATTTTCTTTCAAGTTCATTGAAATTCAAGTAAGTGACAAACAATCAACCACAACATCCGCTATATACCGAGGTGGTTTTAGAGATGCAAAAAGATATCGGGTACCCACGACATTCTTAAACTCAAAGAGCTTCTCCTTTGGTTCGGACGTTACACAAAACAAGTCGATTAATTACACATATGTACATTATCTTTATTAATAATGCACATAATACCCAAACGAAATGTACAGAATGATTAAATAAAAGAAACATAATGAGTAGAATAAAATATACCTAGCAAGAACAGTGCCTTTTCCCTTGGTGTAGTAGACATAGTCGCAATATCTTGTCTTTGAAACTCAGATGGCTCTGTACATGGGTCAGTGTCTCCTCTTAGTAAATCAAGTTCAGTACTAATATCTAAGCTTGGATTGGGATTGGTTGTCTTGGGTTCTTCGCTATAATCTTCAGATAACATGCTACATACAAGGTATTTATAAGATTATTCGTATTGGCTTCTTCCTCATTCTCCCCGTCACTATCAACATAAAGATGGTTCGAATCATTTCGTACATTCTTATCATCATCAGACGTTTTGTTTTTGTCACACTCCCCTTCTGACACCTCTTTCTTGTTGTCTTCATTCCCATTTTCAACTTTTTCAACTTTGTTTTCCTCAAACTCCCCTTCCGACACGTCTTCCTTGTTATCTTCATTATCATTTTCAACTGATTCAACTTTGTCTTCCTCTGACTCCCCTTTTGACATCTCTTCCTTCTTGTGTTCATTTCCATTTTCAACTGCTTCAACTTTGTTTTCCTCTGACTCTCCTTTTGACACCTCTTCCTTGTTATGTTCATTCACATTGTAAACTAATTCACCTTCTTTTCTCAATGCACAAGGCTTCTGGAGTAGTTGAAATGTATCAAATTAAAGAACAATATACTTAAGCACCAAATTAACATAATATAACAAAAAATATGATCAATATATTTACCTGTTTGTATGTATAAAAAATCGGCCTCTTCAATGACATGCTTTCAACTTGAATACTATTTTTTAAAGTTATGTTTACGTTATTCAAAGCTTCAACAACCAAATGATGATTACTAACATCATTCTCAGCAGCAGGAACAGCATCTGGAATATCAGCAACATTAATACCAAAAGAACTTTCACTATCAGCGGAACTGTGCTCATTTGACAAATTGAGTAAACTAAATGCATGATCACAGAGCTTCTTAGCAGTCTTGTTCTCCTTAATTATTGATGCTCCTTTTTCTAACTTAGCCGTAACAGATGATATGTTCTGAGCTAAACTAGTTATACATTTAGCAAGACCAAGAATATACTCCTCAGTGTAGTCCTTTGTTTGATAGACAGATTCGACACCTGTATTGTCAACCACCTCCTCCATTGGTGCTTCCAACTTACCATTTCCAAACATACCGCTTTTCATCTTATCCTTCTCTCTCGATGATAACAAACTACTAGTCCAACCTACCAACGTATAATAATCTCTTTTAACTTTTCGTTCCACATGAACAACGCGATCAACATAGATGAGCTGCAAAAAAAAAAATAAAAAAAATTAATTAGAAGAGAATGAAAACGTACCTTGCAATGTTAAATTAATTTATGAACTTCAAATATATTTTTTGAGACTTCTTACCTCCAAAAACAACAGTGGCCCGCCGAAGTGAGTCTCCTTTTCCACCCACTCAATCTTGCTTTCTTGGACACTTTTTAACAAAAAGGAACACCAATTGTAATCTTTGATTTCATCAACATTCATCAACGATTTCAAAACATGATGATTAACCAAAGGCTTTTGGGTGTTTCTCATTAGCAAAGAAACAGCAAACACAACAAAGTTAACCTTGAATTCATCACCACCATGATCATGATTTATCAACCAATTCTCAAGCGTTTTGAGTGGAACTTGTCCATCTTTTATACCAAATTGTTGTTTCTATTTGCCATAAAACTCTTGAAACTCTTCTGATTCAGTATGAGTTTTGGATAATTCAACTGTTTTAGGGCCTATTGGAAATCCAAATGTTGATCTTACATCAGAAACCTTCAAGAACAACTTCTCACCATCAAGAAGATCAATACAGTTTTGGTATGGGTTATACTGCTTAATTAACCAGTACCCAAGCTTTAAAGGAATGAAACGAACTCTTAACCAAAACAGCCCACTAAATCCATTCTCTTCTAGCGCACACCACTGTTCGTATGACAAACGTTCAACTACCTCAACTACTCCCGTAGGAGACATTCTCGTATATGCACTTTTAAACGAAGAGAAATCAAACTTCTGCTTACACTTAGAACCCAATACCATATTGTTACTTACTTTACCCTTTTGAGGACTTTCTTTCTTTGCAGTAACAATTTATTTATTAACAGAAACAATTTGTTTCTTAACTGCAAGATCATCGTCACTTTCTTCATTTATCTTCTTTGCAAAAGATTGTATAGACTTAGATTTGCTGTTAATAGTAGCTGATTTACGCTTTCTTGTAAATGGAGCACACTCATTTTTACCATCAGTGCAACTTTCAGTTGGTGGAAAAATAAAAGTAACTTTTCTCCGCTTTTGAGATTTTTTATCTTCCTGCTCCATAGTCTGTAATAATAAAATGAAATTACAAAACAAGTAGAGATAATCAGCAGTTATCTAATTTTAGGAAATGTACATTAATCACAAATATAATGTTCTTTTAGATGATTTAGAACAATTTCTATATTAATAACAAACGGCACATTAATTTAAGCTGAATGTACATTATATTATTACCTTCAATTAAAAATCCAAAAATTAACAAGTAGAGATAATCGTGATTACCTAATTTTAGGAAATGTACATTAATAACAAATATAATCTTCTTTACATATTTCAGAACAGTTCCTATATTAAAAACAAACGGCACATTAATTTAAGCTGAATGTATTATATTATTACGTTCAATTGAAAATACAAAATTGACAAGTAGAGATAATCACCAGTTACCTAATTTTAGGAAATGTACATTAGTCACAAAGATAATGTACTTTTAGATGATTCAGAACAATTTCTATATTAAAAACAATACGCACATTAATTTAAAGCTGTATGAACAATATATATTATAACCTTCAATTAAAAATTAAAAATTAACAGAAACTAGAAAGTAAATGTTGAAAGAATACTTCAGAGATATAAAATTGGGGAAGAACAATGCGAATGTGTTTCTAAAGGTAGAAAAAATAATTCATGCACATTAATCCGAATGAATTTTTAACAGTAAAGGAGTATAAATATCTGAAATCAAAACATCAAAATTATATTGTTGTTGAACAATTAAGTGATCCAAATTAAACATTATATTAAAGTTATGATAGAGAAGAAACGAAATTGAAAAGAAAATACCTTAGTATAACGGAGGAAATTGGGCGTAACGTCAAAATTATACTGCTGTTGAACAATTCTCCTATGACAACGTCTATACTGGTAATGTAAAACGACTGAGCTAAAAACTGGTTACTACTTTTATTTTTTTACTCCGTTTCTTTTTTTCTTGTAGGTAGTTAGTTACTAGTGTATTGTAACTGTTAAAAAATAAGGGAAATGATAAATACATTTAATACCTTAAAATAGTTAGTCAGTTACCTTGAAGCTTGGCCACTACAGTCCCCGAAAGGGGTGGCTTACATGGTCCATGTGTTGGTTCGGGAATGCATGTGCCCGGGGGGGGGGGGGGGGTTTCAACCCCCTCGTCATCAAAAAAAAAAAAAAGACACCCGACGGACTGAGTAAACCCTTTTTTTAGGGGGGGGGGAGGGGGAGGGTTTAGGGTTGGATTAGGCGGATCCTTGCTTCTCATTTGAAGGCGGCAAGACAAAAAGACAACCTAGAGGGGCCGAGTGAACCCTTTTTGGGGGGCCCGGGTATCCTAATACGGGACGGGAAAGCGTTAAGGGTTTGATTAGGCGGACCGCTACCGCGGATCCCCCTAATCAAACCCTAAACCCTTTCCTTTGCTTCTCATTTGAAGGCGGCAAGACAAAAAGACACCCTAGAGGGGCCGAGTGAACCCTTTTTTGGGGGGCCGGGTATCCTAAAACGGGACGGGAAAGGGTTTAGGGTTTGATTAGGGGGACCGCTACCACGGATCCCCCTAATTAAACCCTAAACCCTTTCCCTTGCTTCTCATTTGAAGGCGGCAAGACAAAAAGACACCCTAGAGGGGCCGAGTGAACCCTTTTTGGGGGGCCGGGTATCCTAAAGCGGGACGGGAAAGGGTTTAGGGTTTGATTAGGTGGACCACTACCGCGTATCCCCCTAATCAAACCCTAAACCCTTTCCCTTGCTTTTCATTTGAAGGCGGCAAGACAAAAAGACACCCTAGAGGGGCCGATTGAACCCTTTTTGGGGGGACCGGGTATCCTAAAACGGGGCGGGAAAGGGTTTAGGGTTTGATTAGGCTGAGCAGCATCAACAACAACCCGGCCAGGCACAAAATTCGTCATCCCAGTCTGAGTCAAAGGAGAAGACCCGGTCAAGTCAACGCACACATCACACACCCTGTCCCAAGAATAAAGCAAAAACCGCAGGACGAAGAGAACCCCATGCCCGTAAACCAAACCGATATCAACCTCCTTTCCATGTAAATACCAAATCGATTATTATTATTATTATTATTATTATTATTATTATTATTATTATTATTATTATTATTATTATTATTATTATTATTATTATTATTATTATTATTATTATTATTATTATTATTATTATTATTATTATTATTATTATTATTATTATTATTATTATTATTATTATTATTAAAAGATGCGCGCGACTATCATTAAAAGAAAAACAAAAGTTTACATGAAATTGGTGGGGAGCCGAGAAACAAGCTGGGCTCTCACACCCTTAGCAACAGCAAAGCTAAGTCTAGTAAAAATGTAAGCGGCCACCCGAGCCCCCGCATCCTGAGATACCGAGAATTTCTGGATCCGCTTGAGCAAGGCAACAGCATCCGAACCCAACTCCCCAAGTGATGAGAAAGAGAAGGGAAGGAAATCATAACCCGCTGCCGCGCATAAATCCCCGTACTTAGCACACATACGCTGAGCAGCATCAACAACAACCCGGCCAGGCACAAAATTCGTCATCCCAGTCTGAGTCAAAGGAGAAGACCCGGTCAAGTCAACGCACACATCACACACCCTGTCCCAAGAATAAAGCAGCAAATCCGCAGGACGAAGAGAACCCCCATGCCCGTAAACCAAACCGATATCAACCTCCTTTCCCGCAGAAATACCAAATCGATTATTATTATTATTATTATTATTATTATTATTATTATTATTATTATTATTATTATTATTATTATTATTATTATTATTATTATTATTATTATTATTATTATTATTATTATTATTATTATTATTATTATTATTATTATTATTATTATTAAAAGATGCGCGCGACTATCATTAAAAGAAAAACAAAAGTTTACATGAAATTGGTGGGGAGCCGAGAAACAAGCTGGGCTCTCACACCCTTAGCAACAAAGAAAGCTAAGTCTAGTAAAAATGTAAGCGGCCACCCGAGCCCCCGCATCCTGAGATACCGAGAATTTCTGGATCCGCTTGAGCAAGGCAACAGCATCCGAACCCAACTCCCCAAGTGATGAGAAAGAGAAGGGAAGGAAATCATAACCCGCTGCCGCGCATAAATCCCCGTACTTAGCACACATACGCTCGAGCAAAAGATCAACAACAACCCGCCAGGCACAAAATTCGTCATCCCGATCCGAGTCAAAGGAGAAGACCCGGTCAAGTCAACGCACACATCACGCACCCTGTCCCAAGAATAAAGCAGCAAATCCGCAGGACGAAGAGAACCCCCATGCCCGTAAACCAAACCGATATCAACCTCCTTTCCCGCAGAAATACCAAATCGATTATTATTATTATTATTATTATTATTATTATTATTATTATTATTATTATTATTATTATTATTATTATTATTATTATTATTATTATTATTATTATTATTATTATTATTATTATTATTATTATTATTATTATTATTATTATTATTATTATTATTATTATTATTATTATTATTATTATTATTATTATTATTATTATTATTATTATTATTATTATTATTATTATTATTATTATTATTATTATTATTATTATTATTATTATTATTAAAAGATGCGCGCGACTATCATTAAAAGAAAAACAAAAGTTTACATGAAATTGGTGGGGAGCCGAGAAACAAGCTGGGCTCTCACACCCTTAGCAACAGCAAAGCTAAGTCTAGTAAAAATGTAAGCGGCCACCCGAGCCCCCGCATCCTGAGATACCGAGAATTTCTAGATCCGCTTGAGCAAGGCAACAGCATCCGAACCCAACTCCCCAAGTGATGAGAAAGAGAAGGGAAGGAAATCATAACCCGCTGCCGCGCATAAATCCCCGTACTTAGCACACATACGCTGAGCAGCATCAACAACAACCCGGCCAGGCACAAAATTCGTCATCCCAGTCTGAGTCAATGGAGAAGACCCGGTCAAGTCAACGCACACATCACGCACCCTGTCCCAAGAATAAAGCAGCAAATCCGCGGGTCGAAGAGAACCCCCATGCCCGTAAACCGAACCGATATCAACCTCCTTTCCCGCAGAAATACCAAATGGATTATTATTATTATTATTATTATTATTATTATTATTATTATTATTATTATTATTATTATTATTATTATTATTATTATTATTATTATTATTATTATTATTATTATTATTATTATTATTATTATTATTATTATTATTATTATTATTAGGGTAGAGTTCCGGTGAGAACGGGGCTTATCGTGAGAACGGTGAGAACCAATTCCCACCATTCAAAAGTCAATGAACAAAAAGTCAACACCGGTCAAGGGTGGTCGATGGTGGTCAATGGTCTGATCAAGGGTGCTTGACTGCCGGTCAATGGTGGCCGCCGGTGGTCAATGGTGGTGCCAACAGCCACCAATAGTCAATGATGATCAACAATTTCAAACTTCAAAAATGTTGTTGATGACGATTGAACCCACGACCTCTTGGTTGAGATGCACTTACTTTTACCACTGTGACACATGTATCTTGTTGCTATTTTTGTATCTTTTTTAATATATATCTTTGTTAAGACCTGAGTTAAAACAATATGTACCTCTAATAACTATTAAATGTACTTCCAGTTTATATTTAATTTACATTCAGTATAAAATCAATGTACATGATGAGTTAGTTAAGTGTACTTGATAAAAATTAAACAACATATTTTATATACTTATGTTCATTATTCTTTGTATCTATACTTTATATTTAATGTACCTCCAATATATATAATGTGTCCCCGATGAGTAAGTGAAATAAAGTTAATAAACAATTGTAGTAAATATGATATGTAGCTATAATTATTAAAAAGTACATTTATTATATATTTCATGTCACTTCTATATTATTAAAATATACTTGAATAATTATTGAAACATGCCTTATAACTAATTAAGATATACGTGGTATGTAACATTAATATTTATTATATGTACCTATAATATATATTTAATGTGCATCTTATATAAATAAAATGTACATAATAAAAAATCGAGTTATAATTGATAACTAATTAAAATAAACATGATATGTACCTTTAATAAGTATTATATGGACCTATATTATAAATTTAATAAATCTGTGCAAGATAATTAATTAAAATAAACATGATATGAATCTATAATCGTTAATAAATGTACCTATTGTAGATATATTTAATGTACCTCCTAAACAAATTAAAGGTACTTGATGATTTGTTGAAACGTGATTGATAAATAATTTAAATAAACATAAATACTTTGATATGTACCCATAGTTATTATAAGATGTACCTATATCATATGGTCAATGTACGCCCTATATATATATATATATATATATATATATATATATATATATATATATATATATATATATATATATATATATATATATATATATATATATATATATATATATATAGAGTCGGGATCCGGTGAGAACTCCTAAATATTTGAGGATTGAGGATTAGTGAATACAATATCACGGGTTCTTCAATACAATATCATGAAAAAAAATTAGACTTGTCCAAAAAAAAAATTTTTTTTTTTTTGCACAGCTGTTTTTTTCGTGTGATATTGTTTCGAATAACCTGTGATATTGTATTGAACAACCTGTGATATTGTAATGAAATCCTCAATCCTCAAAAAGATAGTGTATACTCACATGATCCCATTCCTATATATATATATATATATATATATATATATATATATATATATATATATATATATATATATATATATATATATATATATATATAAGATGCACATAACGAATTAAGGATAAGTATTTGAAAAGTAATTGAAATATACATGACATGTCATACTGAAAAAATATTATGTATCTTCAATGGTAATAAAATGTACCTTTGACATAAATATATTGTACGTATATACATTTTTCGTTAATTTATAATAATTATATAAATTATAAGTTCAAATAATAATTATCAAAAGTAAATAAAATATTTTGATCAATTTTTATCATGTACATTTAACTAACTAGGTATTACATTGATTTTATACTATTAAATGTACTTCTAACTTATATTAAATGTACCTTTAGTATAAAATCAATGTACATGCTGAGTTAGTTAAGGGTACTTGACAAAAATTGAACAACATATTTTATGTACACTTGATAATTATTCTTTGCATCTATACTTAATATTTAATGTATCTTCAATATAAATAATGTGTCCCCGATGAATAAGCGAAATAAAGTTAATAAATAATTGTAGTAAACATGATATGTACCTATAATTATTACAAAATGTACCTTTATTATAGATGTACCTATATCATATGGTCAATGTACCCCTTACATATATATATGATGAACCTAACGAATTAATGATATGAATTTAATAGATAATTGAAATATACATACATGTCATATAGAAATATATTATGTACCTCCAATGAAAACAAAATGTACCTTCGGCATAAATATATTGTACGTACATTTTTCATTAAAATAATATGACCTATAACAAATGTAAATTTTATAATAATTATGTTAATAATAAGTACAAATTATCATAAGTACATACGATATTTTGTTCAATCTTTATCAAATATATTTAACTAACTAAGCATTACATTGAATTTATACTGAATGTACATTGTATATAAGTTAGAAGTACATTTAATAATTATTATAGGTACATATTGTTTTAACTCAGGTCTTAACATACATTCATATATCAAAAAAGATACGAAAATAGCAACAAGATGCTTGTGGCATAGTGGTAATAGCAAGCACATCTCAACCAAGAGGCCTTAGGTTCAATCCTCACTAACAACCTTTTTGAGGTTTCACCACCGCCATTGACCGACCACCATTGACCGTTGACTTAATTTGTCCGGTCGTTGACCTCCATTGACCGGTGGCGTTGACGTTTCCGACGGGTCACTGAATTTGTCCGGACGTTGACCTTCCTTGACCGGCGGCCAAACCACCGTTGTTGACCGCCATTGACCGGCGGCGTTGACTTTTCCGGCGGGTTAATGTCGGTCGATGCATTGGGTGTGATAGGTGGTTCTATAATAGAGTTAATCACAACCCTTAGATTAGATTTAGTGGAGTTAAATCTAATGGTTGAAAAGTGTTCTCACCGTTCTCACCTAAAGGGTTGTTCTCATATGATCCCAAATTTAATAATAATAATAATAATAATAATAATAATAATAATAATAATAATAATAATAATAATAATAATAATAATAATAATAATAATAATAATAATAATAATAATAATTATTATTATTATTATTATTAATGATATTAATAATCTAACTAAAGACACATAACCCAAAACCAATAAGGGGAAGGGGATTAAATCGTCCAAAAGGAAAGACAAGTAACATTGTGAAGCAAAACCAACAACAACAAGACTGAAAACGCAACACTTGGTCTGGGAGCCGGCTAACTGGCCGTTGATGATGGCACCGGCTGGGAGTTCTCTGGAAACCCCAATGAATTTGATGCGTGTTGTGAGCCGGTGGGGGTGTCGACGGTCGGTGACCCGGTTGGGGATGCAATTTGCTTCAATTTTCGCACAAGGGAGGGAAGAGGATGCTTATAGCCGGTTGGGAGGGAGTCGGTGGACCGTCTGGGAAGCACAATGATGCTTGTTGCAAGTTGGGAGCCGGGTAGGCGGCAGCCGGTGGCTAGGTCGGCTGGGGATGCACTTGTGTTGCATTTGGTGATTGGTGGTGTTTGTGGTGATGTTGGGCTGCTGCTGGTTGTTGTCGATGGAGTAGGTGGGTATGATGGTCATTAATTGGGGTTGTTGCGGTGGTCCGAGCTCGGCAATCAGAGGTGTTTGACATGGAGGGAAATTGATGGTGATCGTGGGAGAGAATGGGAATGACGGTTGTTAATGGTGGATGTGCCTGGGCTCGTCGAAGCTGGTGCTTCAATGGAAGGTAAAGGTGGTCGTTAATGGTGGCTGGTTGTTGCAGCAGATCAGAGAGGAGCTGAGGGTGTAGAGAGCTGCCGCTGGTTTGCTGCGGTGGTGATGGGTTGATGGTGTTTGATGAAAAGGGTGGAATGGTGGTGGAGCTCGGTTGTGATGCTGTTATTTGGTTTGTCGTGGTGGTCCGTGAGGTGTAATGGTGATGCTGCTTTTGCTTGGTTAATTGCTAATCACGGAGGATGAGGATTCAAGATGATGTGAAATGGTGATAGATGAAGAGCACGAAAGCGACTGATGTGTGGTGATTTGTGTGTGAATTGTGTGCCGTGCTGATGGGTGGAGTCGGGTTGAGCCGCTCGTATTGATGGTTGAACTCTGGTTGCGCATATTCGGGTTTGCGCCATGGCCGTTGTTGCTGCCTTGGTGGTGTTTCTGGACAGCTATGGTGGTTAATTGGGTTGGTGATCCTTGATGGTGATGACTAAGTAGAGGAGCTCGGTAGTGGTCATAGTTGCAAAGGTAGATGAAGGAGATGGTGAATGGTGAATTGAAAGTGGCGAACTAGCAGGGGTTTGGGAGTTGATGTGGGCCTTTTTTTAGTCAATGTTTTGACTTTAGTTTATTATGTTGTTGATGGTCCTTTGTTTTACCTCTATTGGATCCGTCTCAATCTCGTCTCGCTTCATTTGATTTGCCTTTATTCACGAGTCAGATCCTATAAAATTCAAACAACCAAAGACAGTTTCCATTCTTCGAAATATGACCATTATTCGCAATAATTAAACTAAAATTAATTATTTCTAATTAAATAGTAAAATGAGCTATTAATCGATTAAAGCACACAAAATCGAGTTAAATATTAGATAAAAGTATGGGTAAAATGACACTAAATTGCTACTTATCACCGTCCGGACGGGACGATTGGTCGAATGGGTTGGTTTAGGGCCTAGGAAGACCAAATGAAATGCCTTAAGAAGGTCGAGTAATCAAAATCGACAACTGTCTCGTATAAACTATTCCCTAACCTTGTTCAAGTTTTACCCTGGGTAACTCGTAAGTGTATCATCCCCAGCGGAGTCGCCAAAGTGTGGACAGGGCCACCCGCGTGTTGTGGTTTTGAGGCGGCGACACTTCTCCCACGGAACCTTGGTTTGCCAAAGCATGTCATGGGCCGTTACCGATTTGTGAGGCATCGAAACCGGTGAAAGGTTGAATAAGCCTGCTTTTGTGGAGTCGCCACAAATTTATTGTGGAAAATTGGAGACCGTTCGAATATCTCGTGCCATGTCAAGACACAAAGTAATGACATGAACACTAAGAACTCGTTACCCTTAGCATTCTATGTCTAGAATGACTCTTGAGATGCCAATGGACACGGATGTCCAGAGATAACTGGAGTAAGGGAAGAGGGTACGTATCAGGAAGTTCTTTAAATCAAACACCTAATCCCGCCCGCCTCGATAGCGGCCTCTACTAATGATTAGGGAAGTCGTTCATATTTGATATGTCGTCAATGTAATCCATACAATACAACAAATATGGATTAATCCTAGCATGTGAAATTAGACTATGTCGGTTAACACATGTTTTAGCAAATAATTTGGTCGAAGTAAATGTTAGATTCAATACATGTGAATGCCATACAATTAAATCATACAAAATAATAATTACGCTAAATGAATTACAATAATTAAAATTACAAAAATTACAAGCTTTATTTGATCTACGTCAAAAGCACGCTCAAAGACGGGATTTCGAAGAAGAAAATAAAAGGAAAATAAAATTAGAATTAAAATATAAAAATATGTCAGATTAGAGGTGATAATATGAATAATAGTTGATTTAAACCGTAATTAGGAGCTACGTCAAAGCGAGAAAGAGTTCAGAGGCAGAAACCAACCCAGAACAGGTGCAGCATCTGCTGCGTCCTCTGGAAGAGGCGCAGCACTTCATGCGTCTGTTCTAGAACTGGCTTCTGGCTGTGAAGTCAGAAACGGAACATTGTTATTGTTCGTTGGTAGATTTAAGATGGATTATCGATATTAGACTCGAATTGAAGTGTTTTAAACGATCATATGTATCTGGGCAAGTCATAAAACGAATTAAAACGAGAAATTACAGCGGTTTACAAGATTATGATTATACGATGAACTCGTGTCGGAAATACAAAAAGGCGAAACTTGAGGTTAGATTAAGACGAAACTGGACAAATAAGATTCGGAAGAAAACTGATGTGTCAAATTGGGATTCCAGAACCTCGACATGAAAAAGTTGAAACCCTGAACAATCGATTTGAATTAAAACGGCGAAAACCCGTAAGTATTGAATTACTCGGGATTAAGGACGAATTAAACATTGTAATTAAAAGGGAGTTGTTAAAATATGATTTATATACTGAAATAACAAAGAGAACGAATGAAAATGAAAGAATAAGAAAAGGAGGAAATTTGCAGGAAGTCGAGGAAGAAGAAGAAGAGCAGGAGCAGCAGGCAGCCTCTAGAAGAGGCGCATCAAGGCTGCAATCCTTCATGAAGACGCAGCTGCTGCTGCGTTTCTTCTCGACGTCTGACCTCTGCTGTTTCGTAAAAACGGCTTTAAAAGGTGGGTTTTAAATCGGTTTTCGAACGTGCTCTTGATATAGATTTACATTAATTGATACAAAAAAAGGTACAATTATAAAATGGGATTTACACGCTCAGACTTACATGTTTGACGAAACGAGATTGACTAAAGTTATCTTCTAGTGATTGCTCAACTCGAATATGCGTGGAAAGTGCCCTCGTTATAGGATTTACTAGATTGATTAGGTTGTTTAAAGGTGGAGTTGGTCAAGTTAGTCGCTATGCAACGTGACTGGGACTTAGAATGATCAGAGCTTACATGGTCTATTGATCAAGCATGTAGGCATCGAAAGGCAATAACGTAGTCTAGAATACAAACAGAGAGAGAGAGAGAGAGAGAGAGAGAGAGAGAGAGAGAGAGAGAGAGAGAGAGAGAGAGAGAGAGAGAGAGAGAGAGAGAGACAGACAGAGAGAGAGAAAGAAAGGGCGGAACACTCACGTGCTAAATATGGAGGCCGAAGGCCTCTATTTATACTAAACATATGGAAGAGTTTTGGAATGACAAGGATTTAGGAACAAATCTCGAAAATATTCTGGATAATGCGAAAAGAGGACTGGAGAAGAGGCGCAACAACTATTGCTGCGTCTTTTCTCCAGCGGTTTCCTCCTCGGCAAGAAAGATTTCCGTGTTTTATTATAGAATTTCGGTAGATTTACACTTCCTTATTCCATGAAACACAATATTACGGTAGATATTTACTTAAAATATTAATTTTAATTAGGAATAAATATCTAGAAAATTCTAGAACATTCCAGAATATTTCGACTCGGCATTTAAACAGTTTTTAGAAAATGAAGCGGTTTTTGACCCGGACTCCAAATGAACTCTAATTACTGTCAAAACAACCATATCGGTGCGTAGATGACAACCCAGGGGTTGACTCGACTGTTGATCTATCACTTGACGACGAACTTATGGGGTGTCATAAATCGTTCCGTGTATCAAACATGCGGCCCAATCATCACTGGGTGGCTGGCGGGAGGTGTAGAAATGAGGTATCTACACGTCCCGAGATGAAATATTCCGGAAACCGTGAAAAGATATTTTTACGTGTGTTAGAGTTCTAGTCGAAAAACTAAACTCTATCCAAAAAGATAGAGGTCTATCTCTTTCTTTAAATCACGAAACTAAGGCAAAGTGAAACAATAGTTTTTACATACTTAGAAGAGAAGCATCAGTTGTCGCGCCTCATTGAAGAGGAGCATCGCTTGTTCCACCTCTTTAAAGGTGACGTTTTACAGCACCAAAGTTGTTGGAGTATGTGTCCTCAACAATAGTGCGATCACATTATTGAAACTCATGATAAGAATACGTAAAGAGATGATTCATTTATATAAGTCAACTGGTCAACAGTAATCGGTAATGATTGGCTGACTACAGCTTGACATTATAGTCGTTTGATGGTGGTGATCAGTTGATCCCTTACGGTCACACCTAAAGGACGATTCCCTTAATAGATAAATTAATTAAATGTATATTGATACAGATTAATTAATTCCTTAAAATTGAACAATTTACATATGTGAGTATGAAAATGAATCTTATTGTAATTCGATTAAATGAGATTCGTTTTAGTAATTAAAATGTTATATTACTAAAACTTTGTCTATGAAACATATAAATTAAGAATGATCGATTAATTATAATTACAATGTTTTGTAGATTATATTAACATGACCCATTTTATATACTTGTGATTATGAATTACTAGTCAATTATTATACATATATAATTAAATTAATATATGTAATGATATTTAATTGTTAAATATGCATTAATATTATTAATAACATGTTACATGTTACATGTTACACATTATATGACCAAATGACAATTGACAAAATAAAATGGATTCCATTTTACATATGGTGACCGGTTTTTTAGAGGTGTTTAGGATTAAAATGGTTAATTATTTTTGATTGTTAAAAACACAATGATTAACATATAAACCTAGACTACACCCTAGTTCTTTTGTAAAAGAACAATTCTAAAAATTTGAAGGGCATGCATTGGATCCTTAGACCACCCCCACCCACCGGTTTTCCTGCTCCACTACAAGAATAAGAATTGTTCTTATTCTTATATTCATTCTTACATTTTTCATTATTTACTTCTCTCACATTCTCTCTAAAATAAGTTTTAGAATATACATTGTTCAAAATCTAATTTATTTAAGGTTACTAAAGTAGTAATAAAAATAATATTAAGATTAAATTTTAAGGTTTCAAATAATATATCTAGTTAATATATTATTAGAATTAAGGGGTAGTCTTGGTGCCATCAAGAGGAGAATCTCTACTATTGGGATTTTGGAGGATTTATGCGTGCCTATTTCATACAATTATTTTATTCATTTGCACGGATTTTTATGCATTATTGAGTAGCGTAAGCTACTATTCTCCCTTGTTTTGGCTACTTTGGGCCGTGTTGTGTTTTATGCAGGTTATAGGCTCGAGTATGTGCAAATAAGCTAAAACCCATCACGAAAGCTTAAAATCTTGGTCTTGATGGAAATGAGTTTGGAAACCATCCTTTTGGAGTCCTTAGTGAAGTAAAGAAGCTTAGCGAGCAAAAGAAAGGCTTCACATTACTAGTGCCTATTTTGAAGAGCCATAACTAGAGTTCTACAAATGATAATTAAGTGATTCCAATTGGAGTGAAATCTTATCTTCTTAGCTTTCCAACGCCACCAAAAATGCTTTATTTGCTCAAGTAACGAAGAAATGGCAGCCGTTTGAAATTCAGTGCGCGTTGCAGGAAATGCGCGCTGAAGAAAAGTCGATCGACAGGTCTCTATAGTCGATCGACTTTTTGCTAACTGGAGAACTGACGCTTGTTCTATTTAGTCGATCGATTGGAATTTTGGTCGATCGACTTTTTTACTTACCAGGCCGTGTTTGCTTAACTTGTTAATTCGGCTCATTAGTTGTTTAGTTAATAATTATCAGCTACTCCTATATAAAGCAAAGCTGAGAACTTTATTAGGGGATCTTTTACTTTTGCAAAAACATAGTTTCACGTTACTTTTGTTCTAAACTTCGGATCAGAAGCTTTGTAATTTTTCTTCTTCCATTTTCATTTGGTAATTTATTTAACTTCAGTTCTTCAGTTATTTCTTTCTACTGTTTCTCTTGTTCTTCCTTGTCTTGCTTTTATCGTATGCTTAATTATTATTTACTTTTCGTCATCATGTTTAATTCGATTGTTATTGTTGAATTAGTTAGTTTAATTATGCATAGCTAAACTCCTTCTGCTAGGATTTAGGGGATTCGCGATTCAATGACATAATATGTTAGGGTTTTAGGTCTAGCTGTTTACTCCGTCTGAATTGTTAATCGCGACATCTGATAGCGGTTTGATTAATTAAGTATACATAATTAGTTGACCATCTTGTTAAACCTTGACATGGATCGGGAGATTGGAAAAGGCGAAGACTTGCTATGAACAATAGGATACTCTAATTAGGGCGAGAGCTACATTAGAATTCTAGGGTGAACAGTGGACCGAGAGGACATGTTCATTACCCTTCAGACCATTTTTTGCTGGCCGTTGACTTTACCTTAGATCATTGTAGACCGCGATGAACCGACCATCCTAGTTGTTTCTCTCTTATTTGAAATCGTTTATAATTTACTTTCTTTTGTTTGCTACCTTTGTAACACCCCGTATTTTATTAAGTTGGATAAAATACTTTTAATTGCTATTTTGAATTTAATTACATCATTTAGCGATTTATATATATATGCTTAGCTTATTAATTAATTTCATCATAATTCGATACGTTAATTTTAATAATCATTAATAAGTTTATTTAAAGTTAGTTCGAGTTTATTGAAATTAGTTCGAGTTTATTTATTTAATAATTTCCGTTTCTTTACGAGTCCTTATGAAAGTTGTTTTAAGTGAACCCGAGATGGATTTTGGGAACAAAACCGTCCAATTAGCTATTTTGAGCTTATTTCACTAAATTAGCAATTTTTATTAATATCCGTTAGTTTTGTAAAAATTGCTAATAATTCCGATTCAAGCTGATATTGTATTATTTACGTTAACTAGCTGAGTTTATTTTATTTTCACTCATTAAATTTATTTATTATTGATTCCGTTTTATTACTGAAACTTTTACTTAAACCGGTTAAATTTAACTCGAAACGGTTTTAATAACTATCGAAGTTTCTTAACGATGAAGAAACGTACGTATAATAAAATAGCAGTGCAAGTCGCTCCCTCATTTCTCACGCAAAGATTCTTTCTTCTCCTTCCTTTTTCTTCTTTTCGCTCGTTTTGATTTTTTTGATTTTAAATTGATCCCGCCACTCCGTTTGTCATCCGTTATCAATGATTTTCGTTCCATATTTTCGCTCCTATCGTTCCTGTCAATCCGTTGTAAGTAAAATTCATTTTCGTTACGTATTTTTACAAACCCATTTATATTTTCAGCTTTATTTTTATAAGACGGTTGTAGATGCTAAAATAGACGGTCTTGTAGAAGATTTGTTAGTCATAAATGATTAGTTCAATCGGAAAAAAGGTAACAATGATAGGTTACTCGATATTACTTGTAAAATATGTTTATTTCGAATGCTGGTTAGTCTGTTTTATAATTAAGACGGTGTATAATTATATATAGGGATCCTTATGGATGTTAATTAGTCAGTTGTATAGTTGAGACGGTGTATACTGATATGTGGAGATGATTGAGACGGTGTATACCGACCTCTAGGGATCATTTGGGATGCTAGCTAGTAAGTGGTATATTTAAGACGGTGTATCTTTGACATGTATGGATTGTTTTGGGTGATAATTGGTGTGTTTTATAGTTGAGACGGTGTATACCGACATGTAGGGATTGTTTTGGGTGATTTGGACTCGTGTTGGGGCGATTTTTGTAGTCTTTAGGGTCTTTTTTGAGTTGCTTTATACTTGTGGATTCCCGCTCTAAAACCGTTTTAAATGCCGACTTAGTTGGCTCAGCTAGGACTGTTTTTAGGCGCGAGAATGGAGTCTTAAGGGGACGATTGGTACTATGTTTTGGGCAGGACGAGAGCCGTCATCGGGGTTTTCACTTTGCATTTGAGGACTGGAGTTGGGGTCGAACTTAGGCATCTTTTGGGTTCTGTTTTGGACTGATTTTTGGGTCGGGTTATGAAGTAGTGTGAAGGGTGGCTATGGGTAGTCGGGTGGTGGTCGTGTCGGACTCCCGGTGGCCTAGTGTGGCCCGGCCGTGGCTTAGCTAAGTCACGAGTTTGAGGCCATGTGTAGTTGGTGGTTAGGCCGAGTTTGAGGTTGTCATAATAACTTTTGAGCCGTGTCTATAATTTGTTTTGACGCTAGTTTGGTTTATTTAAAATATAATTAAATTAATTTCCGTCTCATATTTTATATAAAGATAATTCGTTAATATCGTCCTTTCACATAATTATTTTAGGTGGCTCATATGTGGTTGAAGATGAAGAGTAATTTTGGGTTTTAGAAGCTTTCTCAAGTTATTACTTGTCTCTTTGCTAGCGTAAGGTAACTATTCCGAGTTACTCGACGAATTAATGTCACATTAGTAGTTAATGTTGTGCCTGTTGTTTGTTAAGTGTTTAGGTGATTGATAATGTGTTACTTTCGTTTTTCACATGATAGAAATTAGAAATAGCATGAGAATTATATTGTGATAAATTTTATGATTTGGGCCAAAGTTGGCAAAGACCCTGAGCTGGGCCAGATTGACCGAACGAGTTTGGTCAAACTAGGTTTAAACCAGTCAGCCTCGATTTGACCGATGACCCGTCGCGGGACTCGGGTCGAGGGTTTGTCTTTGAGGTAAGATTGGTTGTTATTGGAGGTTTTATGTTATGCCTTGATATTTGTAATTATCATTTTACATGTTGGTTGTTGGATGCTTTGGATGCCTTATGCTTGAGTCTTGTTTGCCTTTAGCCATTGTAGTTGATTCTCATGGACTATGATATTGATGGTTAGCTATAATTTGGTTATTGACGACATTGAGGATATGGTTGGATTGTCTGCTGAATAGACATTTATATAGCCTTTCACATGATAGAATGTTAGCATTTATGTTGGTAAGTTGGACTCTTTGCCCCTCTTATGGTTAATTGGGTATCCTACTTGTCTTGTGTGGTGTGGGCTAAAGTATTCAAGTGGGACTAGTGGGACTAGGTCCTAGGTGAGTATTTCGGCCTTCATCATAGATAGGTCATTATAGTCTTTGACGAGTGTATGTTCACTACTTAATAGCCTCTGTGTTCCTGACTTGGTGGGTTTATATCCAAGTTGGGGCATGACCTCGTTACTTATTTTGAGAGTAAGTGGTCAGCTTAAGTACTAGCCAACCCTTTGGTGGACTCCTTAGGGTACTCACATGGTTTTATACAATTGTGGGTCTTGGGTGCGGTGATGTGTATCTGCATGTCTAGGTCTGCGCAGATTTTAGGCTAGGGTTGTGTTGTGTCTTGGCCATGTTTTGATAGAACCTCTAAGCCAAGATACCGGTTCGATTACCTTCCCTACCTCGTGGTATAGACTCAAGTTACAGAGTGACTATTGACGGGACTAAGAACTTATGCCTGTCTTTGATATATTGCCCTTTCTTGTTTGATGATTCTATGAATCATAGAAGGTGAGATGCAAGCCGGCTATGGTTGATAGAGTTTGGATTCCTGGATGTTATGTGATTCACATGAAAGTGTAGTATGAGTCGGTCTAGTATTCACATGCTAGGACTATGTGTTGTTATATTGTTATTCACATGATAAGCACGATTGTCTAGCATCTATATGCTAAGGCTTTGTGTTATTCATATTCATATTCTTATGTTTACATGTTATATTAATTATGACATTTCGTGGCTAGGAGAACTCGGAGTTACTCCCCACTGACTGTGGCTTTCGTATTTGTATAAAATGTGAATGACAGGTAGGTGATGCATATATGGGGTACATGGACGAGCTAGCGAGCAAAGTAACCTTGGAACCTAGATTGGTTTTATTTTATTGTGACCCTTATACACTTTTTATGTCACATAAATTTTAGGGACATATGTCTCCCTTTCTCATATTTAGGTTGTATAACTTTGTTTCGCGACTTTAGCGATGTTTCATTCATGAGATTTATTTTGGACCTTGCATGTTTGACACCTTACAATTGGATATCTTTATAACAGGTTCAGGTTTTAAAAATTACAGGTTTTTACTATAATGAACCTATTACAAACATATCCATGCAGTTTTATTCTAGAATTACGTGTTTACTTTTCCGCAATAAATGAGGGTGTCATAGTTGGTATCAGAGCATATTTGCTCCCGACGCACGTTTGTGCACCCCAATATAAATAACTTGACCTTAAAATAATAAACTTGAGAGATGGGTAAGATGGGTAGACTTAGGACCTTATGTTGTAGTCTCTTTGTGTTTGCTCTTTGTTAGGTACTAACCTGTTTGTTGATTGTCATTTAATAATTGTTGCGTTCTTGGATCAATGACCGTGAGCTTATCTATAGCTAATGGAGTTATTACCCTTATTATAAAAAAAAATTTTGAACTAAAGGTTTTGAAAATATTTTAATGTTTTTCACTGGTTTTAACGCCAATTAGTGTTAAAGCTTGTTATTGGACACGTCTGATAATTAGTTTTATCATTTGTTGGTGTAAAAATGTATTTTTATGTCTTTAAATTGGAATATTGATGTTCTTGAGTGATCGCCAAGAGTATCTCCGTTCCATTGAAAGGACACTTATATTTTACGAAGATCAAGATTTAGTGCCTATTGCTGAGGATTGAAGATTTGTTCAACCTTTGAAGAATGCTTCTACTTCCTTGAAGATGTTTCTCGTTCTTTTTGTATCTCTCCTTATTCTTAATCTCTTAATGCTTATTCCTTCTTCTAAATCCTCTTTTCTTTCTCCTTGTGAGTCACTCTTGTATTTCCTAACTTGTCTTTTGTTCCTTGCTTATCCTTCCTTAACGCCATTTGATAGTACTCTTTCTTTTGAGGAATGTTGACCTTGGTTGGAAAACTTGACTCTTGAGGAGATTGTTTGTGTTTGACCCTTTCCTGGTTTTGAGAGGATTTGATGTTGGAAAGACTTAGGTAAGGTGATGAGACATACTTAGTGATTCTTATACCTAGTTCCTTGACAAAGTCAGTATAATTGATTGGTGGATTCTTTGTGTTAGGAATGAGTTGCCTATGTAATTTAAGTTATAGAACTTGGCTTTGTTGTTTATGTTTGGGATTTGAAAGCTTAATAGGTTGAGCGTCGTCGCCTTAGGAGTAAACATGAGATAAGTTTAGAATATGAATTTGGAAGAAAACCCATTCTTAGATGTTAACAATCCCGTATAGATTGGGAATGTGATTCGGTGTTAGTTGTTTCTTGAGAACTTTGTTGAGAAGTCTTTGTCAATTTATTCTTTGGTTTTTAAAACATTGAGGTTGTGTCTAGTGCTTGAGATACAGAGATGCTTTTATACTTGAGTGGTAGATTTGCTTTAGGGAAATCCTAGTATGTGATAAGATAGGTGGAAGAAGTATCTAATCGATTTATCACCCCTTAAGCGAGCGTTTATTTTACCTTGACCCTTGTTTGGGATTTGGTCGTTTTGTCATGAAGGTACAATACCCTAATAGGCGTGACCTTGTTAGAGAGAACCTTAAGTTTTAGGAAGCGTATGGTTTAAGCCTTAAAATCCTCTTTCATACCTTTAATCGTTTTCCTCCCTTTCGTTCATACCTTGGTTGGATTTGATTCTTAAGTATAAAAGTTTACTCGTTATTTCCTTGTCTTGAATACCTCCCTAATTCTAATATCTCTTAATGGTTGTTAACTAGTTATCTTTATGATTCGACTCTTTTAGTCTCACACCCTGACATGTTGCTTAAGTTTCCTTGTTGTCTGAATTCCCTTTCTCCTTGATCATAAGCGTTACCGTTCATACCTCCTTTCCTCGCTTCATCTTGCTCCTCCTTTAAGTTTGACACTCGTATCTTGTGAAACTCTATCTTTGACATCCTTGTAATTTTGACTTCAATTTCTACCCTATGAAATTCATTATAGCTCTCTTGTTGCTTAAGTTTGAGCTCTCTTAACATACTTTGTTTCTATGCTATCTAAGTTACTTTCCTTTTTGTACAACTTCTAAACTTTCAAGCTACCAGTTTCGATTCATTCTTAAAAGTTTATGTCACTTCTGCAAACTTAACCTATTTTTAAAGATCTGAAAATGAAAATTTGATTTAGTTCCCTATTCCTTCCTTGAATATAAACTCATTTATCGTAATTTTAATTACTAGACCCGAGATTTCGTTAAGTTTTATCCAACTTCTGTTAACTTTGATCTATTTATGACTTCTTTGTCAAAGTTTAATGTTACACTTTCAGGGATTTGACCCCCAATTGGGTTTAAAAGTGAAACCTTTATTTCTATTTTGGCTTTTTGCAAAAGAAAATTTGAGTAGATTACCTTTTCTTTTGATTTTAACGTTGATCGGATGTTAGAACTCGTTATTAGAAACGTTTAATAACTTGTTCTACTCTTGTCGACGAGTGATTTTCGGTTTTAAATTTGTCTCTGACTTGGAAAGTTAGCGCTCTTGTGTGCACGACAAGGGCAATTTCGTTCCATGGAGGAGACTTATATTTTCGAAAACTCTCTATAAATGTTTTTGAAAGCATTTTGATTTTTGATTTATACAAATGATTTGCCTTTTGACCTTATCTTTGATCTGGAATGTGATGTTCTTGAATGCGCAACGAGAACCCTTCCGTTCCTTTGATGAGAATCTGGTTCTGACAAAAAATTTTATTTGAAACTTTGAAAGAATTTTAATTCTTACTATTTGCAACCTTTTAATATTTTGGGTTACCAATTTCAAAAGTCCAGTTTTACCTTTATAACCTTTCATTTTCTACTTTCAAGTTTCGAGGACGAAACTTTTTAAAAGATGGGGTGATTGTAACACCCCGTATTTTATTAAGTTGGATAAAATTCTTTTAATTGCTATTTTGAATTTAATTACATCATTTAACGATTTATATATATATGCTTAGCTAATTAATTAATTTCATCATAATTCGATACGTTAATTTTAATAATCATTAATAAGTTTATTTAAAGTTAGTTCGAGTTTATTGAAATTAGCTCGAGTTTATTTATTTAATAATTTCCGTTTCTTTACGAGTCCTTATGAAAGTTGTTTTATGTGAACCCGAGATGGATTTTGGGAACAAAACCGTCCAATTAGCTATTTTGAGCTTATTTCACTAAATTAGCAATTTTTATTAATATCCGTTAGTTTTTTAAAAATCGCTAATAATTCCGATTCAAGCTGATATTGTATTATTTACGTTAACTAGCTGAGTTTATTTTATTTTCACTCATTAAATTTATTTATTATTGATTCCGTTTTATTACTGAAACTTTTACTTAAACCGGTTAAATTTAACTCGAAACGGTTTTAATAACTATCGAAGTTTCTTAACGATGAAGAAACGTACGTATAATAAATAGCAGCAGGTGCAAGTGCTCCCTCATTTCTCACGCAGCATTCTTTCTTCTCCCTTCCTTTTTCTTCTTTTCGTTCTGTTTTGATTTTTTTTGATTTTAAATTGATCCTGCCACTCCGTTTGTCATCCGTTATCAATGATTTTCGTTCCATATTGCTGCTCCCATCGTTCCTGTCAATCCGTTGTAAGTAAAATTCATTTTCGTTACGTATTTTTACAAACCCATTTATATTTTCAGCTTTATTTTTATAAGACGGTTGTAGATGCTAAAATAGACGGTCTTGTAGAAGATTTGTTAGTCATAAATGATTAGTTCAATCGGAAAAAGGTAACAATGATAGGTTACTCGATATTACTTGTAAAATATGTTTATTTCGAATGCTGGTTAGTCTGTTTTATAATTAAGACGGTGTATAATTATATATAGGGATCCTTATGGATGTTAATTAGTCAGTTGTATAGTTGAGACGGTGTATACTGATATGTGGAGATGATTGAGACGGTGTATACTGACCTCTAGGGATCATTTGGGATGCTAGCTAGTAAGTGGTATATTTAAGACGGTGTATGCTGACATGTATGGATTGTTTTGGGTGATAATTGGTGTGTTTTATAGTTGAGACGGTGTATACTGACATGTAGGGATTGTTTTGGACTGATTTGGACTCTGTGTTGAGGCGATTTTTGTAGTCTTTAGGGTCTGTTTTTGAGTTGCTTTATACTTGTGGATTCCCGCTCTAAAACCGTTTTAAATGCTGACTTAGTTGGCTCAGCTAGGACTGTTTTTAGGCGCGAGAATGGAGTCTTAAGGGGACGATTGGTACTCTGTTTTGGGCAGGGACGAGAGCTGTCATCGGGGGTTTTCACTTTGCATTTGAGGACTGGAGTTGGGGTCGAACTTAGGCATCTTTTGGGTTCTGTTTTGGACTGATTTTTGGGTCAGGTTATGAAGTAGGGTGAAGGGTGGCTATGGGTAGTCGGGTGGTGGTCGTGTCGGACTCCCAGTGGCCTAGCTGTGGCCTGGCCGTGGCTTAGCTAAGTCACGAGTTTGAGGCCATGTGTAGTTGGTGGTTAGGCCGAGTTTGAGGTTGTCATAATAACTTTTGAGCCGTGTCTATAATTTGTTTTGACGCTAGTTTGGTTTATTTAAAATATAATTAAATTAATTTCCGTCTCATATTTTATATAAAGATAATTCGTTAATATCGTCCTTTCACATAATTATTTTAGGTGGCTCATATGTGGTTGAAGATGAAGAGTAATTTTGGGTTTTAGAAGCTTTCTCAAGTTATTACTTGTCTCTTTGCTAGCGTAAGGTAACTATTCCGAGTTACTCGACGAATTAATGTCACATTAGTAGTTAATGTTGTGCTCGTTGTTTGTTAAGTGTTTAGGGATTGATAATGTGTTACTTTCGTTTTTCACATGATAGAAATTAGAAATAGCATGAGAATTATATTGTGATAAATTTTATGATTTGGGCCAAAGTAGGCAAAGACCCTGAGCTGGGCCAGATTGACCGAACGAGTTTGGTCAAACTAGGTTTAAACCAGTCAGCCTCGATTTGACCGATGACCCGTCGCGGGACTCGGGTCGAGGGTTTGTCTTTGAGGTAAGATTGGTTGTTATTGGAGGTTTTATGTTATGCCTTGATATTTGTAATTATCATTTCACATGTTGGTTGTTGGATGCTTTGGATGCCTTATGCTTGAGTCTTGTTTGCCTTTAGCCATTGTAGTTTATTCTCATGGACTATGATATTGATGGTTAGCTATAATTTGGTTATTGACGACATTGAGGATATGGTTGGATTGTCTGCTGAATAGACATTTATATAGCCTTTCACATGATAGAATGTTAGCATTTATGTTGGGAAGTTGGACTCTTTGCCCCTCTTATGGTTAATTGGGTATCCTACTTGTCTTGTGTGGTGTGGGCTAAAGTATTCAATCTGGGACTAGCTGGGACTAGGTCCTAGGTGAGTATTTCGGCCTTCATCATAGATAGGTCATTATAGTCTTTGACGAGTGTATGTTCACTGCTTAATAGCCTCTGTGTTCCTGACTTGGTGGGTTTATATCCAAGTTGGGGCATGACCTCGTTACTTATTTTGAGAGTAAGTGGTCAGCTTAAGTACTAGCCAACCCTTTGGTGGACTCCTTAGGGTACTCACATGGTTTTATACAATTATGGGTCTTGGGTGCGGTGGTGTGTATCCGCATGTCTAGGTCTGCTGTGATTTTAGGCTAGGGTTGTGTTGTGTCTTGGCCATGTTTTGATAGAACCTCTGAGCCAAGATACCGGTTCGATTACCTTCCCTACCTCGTGGTATAGACTCGAGTTACAGAGTGACTATTGACGGGACTAAGAACTTATGCCTGTCTTTGATATATTGCCCTTTCTTGTTTGATGATTCTATGAATCATAGAAGGTGAGATGCAAGCCGGCTATGGTTGATAGAGTTTTGATTCCTGGATGTTATGTGATTCACATGATAGTGTAGTATGAGTCGGTCTAGTATTCACATGCTAGGACTATGTGTTGTTATATTGTTATTCACATGATAAGCACGATTGTCTAGCATCTATATGCTAAGGCTATGTGTTATTCATATTCATATTCTTATGTTTACATGTTATATTAATTATGACATTTCGTGGCTGGGAGAACTCGGAGTTACTCACCACTGACTGTGGCTTTCGTATTTGTATAAAATGCGAATGACAGGTAGGTGATGCATATATGGGGTACATGGACGAGCTAGCGAGCAAAGTAACCTTGGAACCTAGATTGGTTTTATTTTATTGTGACCCTTATACACTTTTTATGTCACATAAATTTTAGGGACATATGTCTCCCTTTCTCATATTTGGGTTGTATAACTTTGATTCGCGACTTTAGCGATGTTTCATTCATGAGATTTATTTTGGACCTTGCATGTTTGACACCTTCCAATTGGATATCTTTATAACAGGTTCAGGTTTTAAAAATTACAGGTTTTTACTATAATGAACCTATTACAAACATATCCATGCAGTTTTATTCTAGAATTACGTTTTTACTTTTCCGCAATATATGAGGGTGTCATAACCTTAGTTATTAGACAACCCAATCAAACCCCCGAATTTTGTGACTTAGACAGACTTAGATTTAGCAAATAGAACACAATTGTCTCCCTGTGGATACGATCCCGACTTCCTCTACTGCATTAGTTTAGGCCAGTTGGTTTATCTTTGATAGGTGTGCGATTTAGCTTGTCAAATTTTGGCGCCGTTGCCGGGGAGACGGTGATATTTTATTTGCTTTATTTTAGTTTGTCTTCTGTCTCAGGGAACTTCAGTTCCTTGAGACCGTTCTCATGCTACTTACCATCAGGTTCCCGCATGATGAGAATGAGTCTTTTGGTGCATATATAGACAGGTTGGAGGAATGGCTCAATACAATAAATCATGGAAATTTGTCTGCCCTCCATATTTGTTTGTCTATTATCCAGGGTATAAATGGCCCTACACGAGCATACCTCAACTCAATAGGTAAGGGAGACTTTAGTGGGAAACCTATCAATGAGGTTTTGGAATTCTTTGACTGGTTTTCCATTGAGAGCATTAAACCCACTTTCTCACTTCAGTCAGACATGGATGAGGGCATGGGTGAGACCATAGAAACCATTTTAAAGAATTAAACTGATATTGACAGAAACATAGAGGAGGGGACCATATGCTCAGTTGATAACCCTTTCTTTGAGGATAATCTTGAACCCCTCTATGACAATTTTACAGAATGTGAGCCACATGCAAAAGACTTGATAGACTCCCTAGAGAACCCCTTTTGTGACGGGTCTTGCGATAAGGAGAGTGAGGATGTGCCATTAGAAGCTCTCGAGGTCAAATGGGATACATATGACGATATAATAGACGAGTTTATTATGGGAGATCCCGTTGACATATTTGACTTTACCACTCCTTGTATTTGGGATGACTATCCACCTTCTCCTATTGCACACTTGACTCCTCCACCTCACATAGAATACCCGTCTAAGCATGTTGTTTCTAATTACGTGTTTTCAATGTTATCTACTTCAGTTGTGCCTTATGGTTTGAGTTTTGATGTTCCATGCTTAGCTTATGTGTAGAATAATTTGGTGGAATGTTATGAGAGTTGTCAAAGAAATTACAGCAAGCTGGGAAGGTCTCTAACCTTAATTTAATATGCTTCTATTATATGTTGGTGCTACTTATGCTTTTGTGTAGCACATGCGCAGATTTTCGACCGACTTTTGAGAGCTCTAAACTGTTTTGATTATACACATTTGTGGGTAATTATTTGGTAAGCTAAGCAAGGTCCGTATTGTATAAATCTATAAGTTTGCTTTCCTCTTCTTTATTTCATTTGCATTCATCTTGTTCGTATATCCCTTCCCCTATATGTTGATGCTGTTGTTGTTTGCTGAACACAATGAGGGCATTGTGTGATTTGGTTTGGGAGGGTATGCATCTGTCTGTTTGAATCCATTTGCATTTTTATTGCATTTCTGTTTGCATATTTCTTACATTTCCGTATGCATTGTTCTTTCTTTTCCGCTAAAAAAAAACACCAAAAACATTGAAAAAATTGAAAAAATTACAAAAACATGTTTTTCTTTTGCATATTAGGTCGAGTCGGAATGGTTAGATAACAATGATGAAATTGCATCTATGCTTTATTTTTCGCCTAAGCCTTCTTTGCCACTCTTGTACGGTCATTGCATAATTTACGAGTTTGTGATCAACTTTTCTGAACGAATAAACTTGACTTAATATCGACAAACTACTCAAAATTTCTGAGGTATAGAGCTTAATAAACTGATGACATTCATGATCGGTTTCATGCTAGGATGAGAGTAGTACTCCTTATGAGACATGTAACATTAATTTGCATAAACATGATTTTTGTCTCTTAGTACCTGTATGCATTCGGTTTAGTGGCGGTGTCACATGTGGAGAGGCATCCTTTTTCTTCTTATCTTACCCTTGAGCCTCACATTAGACAAATTGACTTGTTTTGACCCAAATGTTAACTACAATTCTAATATAGCCTAGCCTAGTTAAGCTAGTTTATTTGTTAATTATGGGTATGTGTTATCCGTCAGTTTGGTATTTACATTTGATAATGAGAAGAGGGTTGAATTGAGTCTAAAAAAAAAGAGTTGAAAAAAAAAATCAGCAAGAAAAACGAAATGAAAAAAAAGAGATAAAAAAAAAAGAAAAAAAAGGAACGGGTGAAAAAGAAGAAAAAGAGAAGGACGAAATTGTGTTGACTTTCTCTCCCATGGTTGTCTTTATATATTATGGGGAGTCGTGTTTTGATGGTATGAGTGAGTTTATGCCACATTGGCACTGTTTTATTCTTTTAAGTTGGGTTTATGAGGCGGATGAGTTTACTATTTGGTTGCGTTTGATACTAGCTTGGCTCTTATCTCCATACTTCCAAAAATGTTTTGCCCCTTTTTACCCAATTACCTCACTTCACCATATTTATAAGTCCTCGGCATTGTAGATACCTCATTTCTGCACCTCCCGCAAACCACCCGGTGATGATTGGGCCGCATGTTTGATACACGGAAGGATTTATGACAGTTTGTAAGTTTATCGTCAAGTGATAGCTCAAACACTTGTGTCAACCCCTTGGTCGTCATCTACGCACCATTACGGTCGTTTTGACAGTAATTAGAGTACATTTGGAATCTGGGTAAAAAAAAAAACGTCTTCATTTTATAATAACCGTTTAAAATGCCAAGTCAGAATATTCTAGAATGTTCCGGATATTTCTATTCCATATTTTCAATCTTTTCATCTTTTGTAAATTATATTCCGAAATTATTTTAGAAATAATAAGGAAATCAAGATCAAACCGCAATTTCATAATAGAAACGCGGAAATATTTCTTCCTTAGGAGGAAACCCTTGGGAAAAGGACGCAGCAGGTCTTGCGCCTCTTCCAAGAGACGCAGTGGTTGCTGCGCCTCTTCCCCAGCTCCTTTCTGCGTATTTTAAGATCTTTTCGAGATTTAGTTCCAAAGTTTTACCGAAACCCTAATTCCTTCGTGTGATTAGTATAAACAGGAGCCTTCGTTCCTCATATTTCTCACGCGAGTGTCCGCCCTTCTCTTCTCCCTTTGCATTCTAAGACCACGCCCTTTCTTATTGGCGTCTACATGCTTGAACTTTCGACCACGTAAGCTCGGATCTTTCTGAGTACCAGCCTCGTTTTGCATGACCGACCAATTTGACCAACTCCACATCAATCAACTTAATCAATTTTGTTCGTTTTCCTCTTAGAGGGCACTTCCGTCATACATTCGAGTCGAGCAATCACTAAACGTTAACTTAGTTAATCTCGTTTCGTCAAACATATAAGTCTGAACGTGTACATCCCATCTTTTATTATTGTACTTTGTTTTTGTAATCATTATTGTAAGGTTTACGTCGAAAACATATTCAAAACCGATTTATAAAACCTTTATTCAAACCCTTTTTAACGGATTAACGGGAGACAGATGTCGAGAAGGAACGCAGCAACTGATACGCCTCTTCGAAGGGACACAACACCTGCTGCTCCTCTTCCTGAGGCTGCCGCAGTTCCTGCTTTCCTTCTTCTTCCTTCGTCTTCTGTTATTTTCGTGTTTATTTTTTCTTTCGTCTTTGCTTGTTTTTATTTCATTGACATAATAATTTTAACATGTAAATCATTAATAACTTATCATCATTAAATTCCCGACTGAAATCCCTTATAATTAATATTTGCGGGTTTTCGTCATTAAAATCAATTCGTATTTTTTGAGATTCGATTCATCAATATCAAGTCTCTGAAATTCACCTTTGTATATTTTCATCTGTTATTTATCATCACCATCATTAGTTCGTCAATAATAACCTATTTAATTTAATTCAATATTAATCCTTGTAATTAATCTTGTAATTAATTCGTTCCAATTAGTTTTATCTCGTCTTTTATTGTTTTCACGACCAATTCACATGTAAATAATATATTAAACCACTTCTATCCGAGTCAAATATCAATAATCGATCGTTTAATTCACCAATGAACATTAACGATATGAAATTCCGGCTTCACAGCCAGAATTCACCTCAGGAACAGACGCAGTGAGCATTGCGCCTCTTCCAAATGACGCAGCACTGCTGCGCCTGTTCCGGGTTGAATTCTGTCTCTGAACTTCCGTTGTTGCTTTGGCCTAGTTATTAGCGTACGTATTTAATTGACTATTATTCATATTATCGCCTAATAATCTGTTCGTTAATTTATTTTCCCTTTCTTTTTCTCAAACCATCCGTTTTAAATGTATTTTCCACATAAATCATTAACCCATTATAATTATTGTAATTACTTTTCTTTATTGTATTGTATGCTTTATCATATTGTTTGTATGCTCTCACGTGCAATTAATTTAAATCCCTACTTCGACCTAATGTATGCTAAATTACGGGTTTACCGACTTAGTCTAAATTCACATGCTAGGATTAACCTAACGGATGTTGCATTGCATGCATATAACCTTCAACATATCGAGTATAGATGATTTTCCCTAATCATTAGTAGAGGCCGCTATCGAGGCGGGCGGGATTAGGTGTTCGATCAAAAGAGTTTCCTAATACGTGCCCTCACCCCTTACTCCAGATCTCTGTGAACATCCGTGTTCATTGGCATCCACGAGAGTCATTCTAGACATAGAATGCTAAGGGTAACGAGTTCTTGGTGTTCATGTCACTACTTTGTGTCTTGACATGACATGAGGTATTCGAACGGTTCCCAATTTTCCATAATAAATTGGTGGCGACTCCATAAATGCAAAGCTTGCCCGCTTTTCTCCCGAGCGACCCCCCCCCCCTCGTGGGCCCGTGTCCATAGTTTGGCGACTTCGCTGGGGATTGATACACTTACGTGTTGCCAAGGGTGAAACTTGAACAAGGTTAGGGAATAGTTTGTACAAGACAGTTGTCGGTTTTCATAACTCGGTCTTCCTAGATCGTTTTAGTCGGCCTTCTTAGGCCCAACCCAACCCATTTGACCAATCGTCCCGTTTGGACGGTCCAAATTCTTATCTGGGCCTAAAGATGAATAGCGATTGACGTCAACCATACCATGATGCTTACTCCTGTTTGTATCAAGGGCTTTCACTACTCAAGGAAATGGACTAGGAATTAGCCTTACTCCTGTTTGGTACGAGCCTCTCCACAGACCCCGGGTTTGATTGTTCGGTATGGCAACCCACCCTTTAAACCAAAACCCTTTTAAATGCACTCAGCATCCCGTTATAATGCCTGTATAAATGCTTGTATTATATGTGATCACCATTTTCTAAACGAAACCATGACGAATTTTGTAAAATCAAAACCTCTTTTAAAATGTAAATTTTAGAAAAAGTCCAAATTTAGCGCAAAACTCGTCGAAACTCTGTCCAATTGTCGAGTCAAAATTCGGGATTCGAAGCCCATTTCAAAACCTCACTTCGAGTCCACTCCTACAAATACACTATAGTTGACTAGGACCAACATTTCCAAACTTTGTCATTTCTTCAAACCTCACTTGACACAAGTGGCACACTCCCACTTCACAAGTCGAGCCTTTTCTTTGAGTAAGGGTGCTAGAATGGTCGATCGTGTTTTGCCTCGTCGTCGATCTCTTATCCAGTTTTTCAAGATGCTTGGAACTAGTCACGCAAGTGTCAATGGACAACCACTGAATGGTAATTATCTAATCCTACCCGCGTTAACTCGTCTCCAAGCTAGCCAAGACCAAGTGTACAATCGCCTCAACACGATCAAGGGCCGAATTGTTGCTGTAGAAATTAGGTTGCCTCCTGCAGAAAATGAAGTGCCTCATAAGTTTGTGAATGACTTCGTGAATGAAAATCCACCACCTTTTGTGGGAGCACAAGAGGTTAACCCTCCCGTAGGTCTGACTGAAGCTGAAAAATGACTCCAATATTTAGAGGAACAACTGATGTACCTCAAAAGGGATGATATCTATAGGGAAAACAATCGCAAGTATGAGGTCGTGAGTTCCAAATTGCCAACCAACTTCAACATGACGGATATCCCGAAATTCAAGGGGCACGACAACCCTTTGAACCATATCCGTGCTTTCAAGGATTATATGTCTATCAAAGGCATTAAACCCGAGATGTTCTTAAGGATCTTTCCTTCATCTCTTGACACCATTCCTAAGCAATGGTTCTATTCCCTAGAACACAAGAAGATTGCCACCTGGGATGATGCCGCGATCGAGTTTGCTAAGCAATATGCGGATAATGCTAAGATCCAAGTCAATATGCGCAGTTTAGAGGTTCTTACCCAAAATGAGAAAGAAGGTTTCACCGACTTCCTAAGTAGGTGGAGGAAGACTAGTACCCAACTTGTCGAACGTCCAGATGAAGCTACCCTCGTGGAAAAATTCGTGGACAACTTAAAGCCCATTTATGCAAGTCATTTGAGGTACCAAAACATTAAGACCTTCAAAGACTTAACTGTACTAGGGACAAGGATCGAAGATGACATCCGTAAAGGACTCTTGTCCAAAATGGTAGGTCGTGGATATCAAGGCTCAACAAGTCGTTCTTACGGCTCTACTAGCAAGACCGATGAGGTTAACCTTCTCGAACCATCAAAGAAGAGTATCCCACAAAGAAAGTTCACAAATATTGGGGATACATACTCCAATGCTCTGAAGATATTGATGAAACAAGGTAAGCTTCAACCCATAGGGCCTACACCTGAACCAGAAAAGAAATCTAAGTCCTGGGACGAGAATTCGTATTGCGAATATCATAGAGGTAAGGGACACGATACAGAAAAATGTTACAAGCTAAAACATGTACTTCAAGACATGATTGAAGACGGTTGCCTACCAATACCGCCTGGAGGTAAGCCTAACAATACTCAGAATCCTCTTGGAATTCTGATAATTACAAGTGAATAATCTACCTTAGATTGTTCACACCGCATTTCTCCAGTCGAAGATGAGATCCATGCAACAGAAGATGAAGGGAACTACTCCACCATTTCCCCTACTATCACCGACTTTATCGCATGGGCAAAGAGTGTGAATAGGCAAGTCTCATAATTAGAATGTGTAGTGGCAACCCTACGTAATCCAAGTATGACACCCAAAGAACATGCGCCACTAAATCTCTCTCAAAAAGCTATAATGCAAGAAGTAATAGCCGCGGTTGATGAACTAATCGACCAAATCATCCAATTGGAGGCCGAAATCATGAGGTTGAGAGAGCTTGCTACTGTCAATGGAGTATGGGCCGACGATGATGAAGATGAATAACTCACCGAACACTACCTAGTCAAAGTCAGTGAAGAGATAGTCCAAAATAGTGAGGACCAAGATATAGACCACCTTACTCGTTCGGGGCGTCCATATCAAAACATTTCTCAAAATGGTCCCATAGCAAATGGTCCAATCACCAATACCAATGTTGTCACGCCAAATGATAATGAAGATACCTCTACTGACCATTTAATAAAGCAACTACAGAAGACAAAGGCTAATCTTTCAGTCTGGCAACTAGTTTCAAGCTCGTTCCCACATCGTCAGGCTTTACTGCAAGCTTTGGCCAAATTAAACGTGGCGCATAACTCCACACCCAATGACGTAGTCAACTTGGTCTTCCAAGATTCGCCTAAGCTAAGTAACCCTGTTACTTTCTCGGATGAAGATTTGCCACCTTTCGGCGCTAGTCACAACTTGGCTCTATACATTACTGTCATTTGCTTAAAGAAGAATGTGCCAATGACTTTGGTAGATGATGGCTCGGCAGTCAACGCCATACCATTGAAAACGGCGTACAAATTAGGCATGAAAGAGTCAGATTGGACCCCTACCAACCAAGGTGTTCGCGCATATGATGGTACACGACGAAAACTGGTAGGATTAGTTAACCTTACCATAGCCACATGGCCAATTGAATGAAAGGTTAACTTCCAAATAGTGGACATTGAAGCATCCTTCAACATACTTCTGGGAAGACCTTGGATTCACGCTTCCAAAGCGGTAACATCCACCCTCCACCAAAAAATCAAGATCCCACTAGATCGTAAAGTGGCGAAGATCACTTCGTCACCCATCAAGGCGGTAATACAAAAGAGGTCAAGCAACCAAGTACTAGCAGATCCAGTATATGAGCTAGGGGGCTTCCATAACATAAACCTTGTAGAGAGTGAGTTGGCACCTTTATATTTCGATCCCTACTCTAATTTAGTGGTCAACCACATACTCAAATCTCAGGGATACTTCCTGGGAATGCCATTAAATCATGTCCAAAGAAATACCTTTGCATCTTACAAAGAAGGCAACTCGCAAAGGATACCACTAGGACTAGGATACAAACCCACCAAGCCGATTGGAAGAGGGATTGATATGAAGAACTCATCCTCCTGGATAACCGAAGATTGCGCGCATTACATAATATGCAAATGTATCAGGCATGTATCAAACGAACCTTCAACAAAAGGGTTAAGCCAAGAAACATCAAAGAAGGAGACTTAGTTCTCAAATCAGTTAGAGCTCTTTTACCTGTCGATCCACGAGGAAAGTTCAAACCCAACTGGGCCGGACTATTTCTAGTCAAGTCCATACTCCCGGGGGGTGCGGTTAGAATCACAGGCCTAGCTGATCAAAGTCCTAGCCTCAGCCGAGTCCACTCTCATGGCTGTCTCCGGCCACAACACAGCCTCAGTCCCGCACGGCAAGCCAGAAATCATGCCGTAATCCTCCAACGTGACCCCAACCTCGCCCAAAGGCATGTGAAAGGTCGAGGTCGTGTCCCAGAACCGATCAAGGAAAGCTCGATTCAGGCTAAGGTTAGCCCGAATATTCCTTCCCTTGATATCCCTCCACGCTCGTACCAAGCATCAAACGATCTCGGCTCGATGATGGTCTGCTCCTCCGCCGACAGTCTCCCGTAAGCCTCCAACATCGTAGTGTAACCCGAGAAAGACCTGATGTTCCTGGCCTCCTATTTTGATTCAAACCAAGAGCTATCTTTAGCTCGAATGAAAGAGGAAATGGATAGCAAATGAAAATAAAAGAAGGCGAATGAAAGAATGATGAATTCAATTTACCAAGCTCTTCACCGTCCTGTAGGACAAGTGACTCTCCGCCGCCCAGATAAAATGTCAGTTATTCCATCTCTTAGCCCACTCTGGTGCTCCCCTCAGTTGGCGACCACCTCGTCCAACATTAGCCCGCCTCGGGGCCTCCTCCTCAACAGCCTCCTCCTCGACGACCTCGTCCTCAACAGCTGCCACTGCAGCAGCAAAAGCCTGCTCTAACGCCTCCTCGAACGTACGAGAAAGGCTAAGAACAGTGTCCACATCCATGGGACCTCACCCTGACATAGAAGCCTTGTGACCTGCAAAAGTAGGGTAATTTAGGCCGCGTCAATAGACGACAAGCCTTAGTTAGGAGATTTTCGAGCCTTCAAAGCTCCAAAATCGCTCTTTTCTCGCCATCCTTGGCCGTTTCTCCCGAAACCCGACCACTCATGTGGTAATATGGGTCATTTCAAGTCTAAATTGAAGCCTAGTCATGGGTTTGAGTCGAAATTTCGACAGCATTTCGTTATAACGGTGATTATGCCCTAAAAACGTGTCCTGCAAAAAGTCGCCACAAATCAAAAATACGAAATGTTAGGAAGTGTACCCATCATACAAGGATTACAAATACCATGTTTCATCACAAATGGGCAATCCTAAGGCTATTTTCGAAGCAATTTACGGTTCAGTTGTGAGACCGTCACAATTTCACTTAAACGCTCAAAACTCAATGAAAATTCGAAATGAACACATGGTTATGATCCTTATTGATGCGTGTCATTTATATGATGTTTTACACCTCATATTACACGCATTTCAGAGCTCAATTATGTAGTTTATGCTACTATTCTCCCTATTTTCGTCTACTTTCGTGTTTTTGTACATTATTGCAGAAATGTGAAGAATCCAGCGGAAATCAAGCTAAATCCGTCGCCGAGTACCTTGCATTGCATTTGACGTGAAGTATTTACTCAAGAAACGAACTTGGTGCGCATATCGAGGCCCGAAAGACTAATTCACAAAGTTTTTGAAACAAAGTACCAGCTACAGTGGTCGATCGACCGATGCCTCTGGTCGACCGACCAGACCACGACATACAGAAGCTTCTGTACAGAATAGGTTGGTCGATCGACTGGTCCTTATGGTCGATCGACTAGACCGTGATTCTGACGCAAGTTTAAAGATCGAGAAGTTAGAAGCCCATTGTATATTAGGTTTAGGAATAAGTGTTACGTTATATTCCTATATAACGTAACCTGTTATCATCAAGTTTTCATTCAGTTTCTAGATTATCAAAAAATTCATTAGGGTTAATTCAATAGCTTAGAATATTTTCCGTCAATAAAAGTTTGTTTTCCGCACCCGGTTTTGATCTTTAGTCCTGCTTCCATTCGGTATTTCTCTGTTCTATTATTCAGTTTTATTGCTTTATTTCGTTCGTAGTATAGAATTGCTAGAATCGTTTTCCAAAAGCCAATTATCATTTCATGTTATTTGCTTGTTTAGTTATTTGATCATGAATTCTATCGCTTTAGTAGTTAATTGTATTTTTGTTATTGTTTCCAGTATGAGTAGCTAAACCCCATGTGCTAGGATGTAGGGAATCTGTAGAAGTAGGCGGCGTAGAATTAGTAGGCTGAAATCGCGCCATGGTCGACCGACTGGGTTCCTTGGTCGATCGACCGGCCACGTGAGATATGTTTCGTTTTAATTAATTTAATTTCTTTGTTTGACGAATCGAGTGCACACGACTAGTTGAATGTTTAGGAATTGACTGACCCAATAAGATCGAAAGATAGGGGAGGAAAATAGACTGCCTAATGAAGACGACTAAATTAATAAGATCGAGAGATAAGTTAATTTAGACTTTTAAGTCACTTTTCAGGACGAAAGTTAGCATTAGTGATATTAGGGACCTGTAGCGAGATCGAAAGATGCTACCTGTTAAGAATGGACCGAGAGGACTTCTTATTTTCCCGTCTCATGTGTTTATTTCAGACTTACCTAGGACACTGCTGCTGAAACTATAGTGAACCGACCATCTTAGCACCCTTTTAATATTTGATTTCATCTACTAGCTTAGTTTACTTTTCATTTGTTGCCTTTAGCCATAGATCAACTCAAAACAAACCCCCTCACATTTGTTACCTCAAGACTAAAATTAGACAACTATAAATTACATTCGCCTCTCTGTGGTTCGACCCTGCTACCGCTATCTATAGTTGTAGTTGGAATTATAAATATTATTTTTGGTGCATACAACGACAGGCATCAAATTTTGGCGCCATTGCCGGGGAGGCAATTGTTTAAATTTTTAGTTGTTTTTTATTTTAGTCCTTTCTCAGTTTAAGGGACATCTGTTCCTTAAACTATTCTCATATTCTTCTTGTAGTTTCATCTTATGCACAGGTCTCAACAAGGCGAATTACTTCCCCTTGATCTTGAGCTTGAGAGGACTTTGCGCGTGAAGAGGAGATTATTTCAAGAACAACAGTTAGAGGAAGAGCCTGGTTCTCACTCTAGTTTTTACGAGAACGAGCTGTTTGAGGAGGATCCACCTTCATCTCCTATTTCTACTTCCTCAGCTGAGACCGTCACATCTCCAGACATGGCTGAAGAAGCAAGTATAGCCAGTCACTCTGAGCCGACAGCTGAGAATCTCTATAAGGGATTCGCATTACCAGGGACGGATAGAAAATTCGAGCCGAAACCGTCCTATATCAACTTGGTTGAGAGAAACCAATTCGGGGGAGCTGCAAATGAAGATGCAGCTAAACATATGGAGACATTCATTGACTACTGCTGTTCCATGCCCCCACCAACCGGTGTGACCCAGGACCAGGTGAAGGAGACGATGTTCATATTCTCTCTTCGTGATGCTGCAAGGGAGTGGTACCGAGACCTGGATCGAGCTGCTAACGGGATCATTGATTGGAAGTCGCTGGCCCTAGTATTCTACAAGAAATATTTCTCTGCCTTGAAAACAAATGCCATTAGAGCTCAGATCACGAGCTTTAAACAGGGTCCTGATGAGAATTTTCATGAGGCATGGGTCCGTTTCAAGAAGCTGGTGCGAACTATTCCGCACCATGGGTTCGAGAAATGGAGTCTATGCAATCAGTTTTATAATGGGCTTTATGACGATCAAAGGGCTATCCTGGATGCGGCAGCTAATGGTAGATTCCAGGAGAATGTTGGAGAAACTAAGGGATGGAAAATTATTGATGATTTGGCCACCCATAAAGCTGAGTATGGAAATTCCAGGGGAAATAAAAGGAGAAGTGCTGAATCCCCTTCTGTAGCTGCATTAGAGGCTCTTACGGCGAGATTTGATAAGTACGAGTTGGGGAGGAGCTTCAAAAGGAGGGATCTATCATGTGAATGCTGTTTCAGACGGTCATCTCGTCTGCAAGAGATGTGGAGGAGAAGTACACGTTTCAGACAACTGCAGCATTCCCTATGAGTCTTGTGCTGCTTTTCAACATTATAGGCAGACAAACACTTATTTTGAGCCGAATGTCCATCCGAACTTGAGGTGGAGTAGCCAAAATGTCCTAAATCCGACTCCACCTCCACAGCAGCAGCAGCAGCAGAATTATGTGCCCCCTCATAAGCAGCAACAGCCATATCAAAAGCCTCCGTATGTCCCTCAGCAGCAAAAGTCCCATGGCTCCAATTTTTCCGAGTTGAAAAATTTGTTGCTAAAAGAGTCTCAAGCTAGAGAGGCTGGGATGAAAATGTTGGAGAGTCAAATTGCTCAATTGGCTAGAAAGAGTGCAACTCAAGCTCCGGGCCATTTACCGTCGTAGACGGATCAAAAGGAGACCCTTAATGCTATTACTTTGAGGAATGGGTCCACCCTTGAAGGGCCCGCTATGGTCGAGGATGTCACTGAAAAAGATGAGGCGGAACCAAGTAAGAAGAAGGCTGTAACGAATAATAGCAAGAAGAAGAGGATCAGCAGGTATATCAGTCGATCGACTGACATACCCAGTCGATCGACCAGTCCGCGAAGTGACACAACTACTTTTCCTGTAGAAGTCAGTCGATCGACTGACATGCATGGTCGATCGACTGACAACGCCGCTGATGGTGAGTCTTTTCGTCCTCCAATGCCAAATAACTTGAGGGACCACTTGTTTCGGGGTACGACTACTCCAAAAATATTGAGGCAAGTCCCAAATGCTGATGGGTCAGTCCCGGTGCCAAAGTATGACCCCATGACGATTAATGGTTCATTTTTGAGACGGTCTGAAGAAGGGTCAAGCTACAACAAAGAGAAGGTAGTGGATTTTCAGCCTAAATCCACCGATGCCGGTATGGGAGACTTAGAGGAGAGGGCTAAGTTGCTTCTTTCAGCCCCTTATCCAGAGAGATTTGTGCCGACAAAGGAACTGGTATCATTCAACAAATTTGAAAATGTTATTCGCAGCTTAAATGTGCAAGTTCCTTTTCTTGAATTAGTTAATCAAGTTCCTACTTACATGAAATTTATGAAGCAACTTTTGTCTAAAAAGAAGTCACTTGAAACTGTGCAATTTGTCGCACTAACTGAGGAGTCATGTTCTTATTTGACCCACACTACACCTCATAAGCTAGAAGACCCAGGTAGCTTTTCAGTCTCATGTAGTATTGACACCTTTTCTATTGAGAAGGCATTATGTGACCTAGGAGCCACTATTAGTGTAATGCCCTTGAGTCTTGCTAGGAAGTTGAAATTGACTAGGTTTGCAGTTACCAACATGACAGTATAGATGGCTGATCGTTCTGCGGTCCAACCTATAGGAGTCTTAGAAGACATTCCCGTGCAAATAGGAAAGTTCTTTTTCCCTGTTGATTTCGTTGTACTAGATATGCCCGAGGATGCCCACATTCCTATCATATTGGGTAGACCATTTCTGTACACTGCTGGTGCAGTTATAGATGTTGGCTCAGGGACATTGAGTTTTAAGGTAGGGAAACACTCCATTGTCTTTGCCCAGACAGCTAAGAAGAAGGATCCTATGTGGCCAGTCACTTGTAATACAGTTTCTGAAAAGAAATCCTATTTTGTGCTTCCTAATATGCCTGCCCCTATGACTATTCCTGTTGTAACACCTCCGCCCCAGATAGGGAGCAAATTGGAGGAATATTCTTCTGTTTTGGATATTGCAGGAGCTGGTTTGGGGAAGGAAGTGCCGCATGTTGCTCCAGCTGTGAAGGAGCCAATCTTTCAAAGAGGCGGTTTAGGATGTCTTAGCTATGGCACTGATGAGGAGCCTGATGAGGAGCCAGTCAAAGTGACGGAGTCCGATTTGGATTTTGACGAGTTAGATGAAGTTATTGATTGGGGAGATGCTGAAGCTGTTGATCCATTGAGTTCTGCAGATGCTGAAGTTGAGAAGAGTGCAGCTGAGGAGATGAGCACAGTAGAGGCTACTTCTTGTAGCCAGAAGCTGAGCAAGTGGGCCATTCCGTGGCCATTCTTGATCAAATATTAGTTGATTAAGACTTTACAAAAACATTCATTTTATTGCTTTTGGACTTTTTATTATTTTTGAGTGCGCGAGACTTCGCATTTTAATAGGTTTGCTTAGGATTTTTAAAGACTTTAGACTTTACATTTGGGTTTTTGCGCAATTTTGGACGTGTTATTATGTGCATTTACAGGTTTATGGGCCATATTAGCTCGAGTTATTGAGCTAATTCGAAGAAATCAGAACTTACAGCAGGTTTTCCGGTCGATCGACTGCCTCCTATGGTCGATCGACTGAGCTGCGACTTCTAGGAGCTTCTGTTCCAGTTCACTCTGGTCGATCGACTGGGTGATGTGGTCGATCGACCATGTTCGCTGCTGTACCTGTTTTCGATCATTCCTCTGCTGTGTTTGGTCGATTTGCGGAGTTGAGGGAGTCTTTTCTCCACTTTATTCTCCGACTCATTTTTGTTTTCTTCCGTTTCTTTATTTTACACATAATGTTGCGTTTAGTAAATTATTTTCTCGGATTTACGCGCGGTACTTTTGCTTCTTTTCAGGTACTTATTGGTAGCACTGCTGGCTACTGAAACCTCCTAGCTCACGTTGGTTTGGGGAGGTTTCCTTTTGCTGCGCTTAAAGTCTTGTGAGTTTCCAAGCTTAATTTCATGTCTTCTTTAGTTATTTATCGCAAAATCCCTTTTCCTTTTGCTTCTTTATTCATGATTTTGCACAATGAGGACATTGTGTGATTTGGTTTGGGGAAGTGTTTTGCATTGCATTCATATGTTTTTGCATTCACGTTTAATTATTTTGTTTGCATTGTTATTTAATTCCTCTATATATACACAAAAATACAAAATAAAATTAATTGAAAATTTTCAAAAATTCAAAAAAATGCGCGTTTATTTTAGCATATAGGTCGAGCCGGAACGGTAGTATTTCAATGATGACATTGCATTTTTAGTTGTTTTATGCCTAAGCCTTGCTAATTGACATGTTATTAGTAGAATCAATATGCATAGTCTACGAGTTTTCGTTAAATTCTTGCTGGACTTGAGAGTTGACTTAGATTTTTGGCAAACTACATCATTTTCTGAGATTTAGAGCCTATAACTGGTCTCATTCATGGCCAGTTTATCTAGGATTGTGAGTAGTTACTCCTTATTAGACATGTTACATCAATTTGCATAAATATGAACTTTATCTGCTTAATACCTGTATGCATTCGGATTTGTGGTTTGTTGACACATGTGGAAGAGGTCACCCCTTTATTCCTTTTTGCCCATAAGCTCCACACTGCCAGAAATAGCCTTTTGTCCCGTTACTACATCCTACATTTAGCCTGTCCTTGTCAAGCTAGTAGTTTATGTTCTTGGGATTTGATGCGTGTCATTTATATGATGTTTTACATCCCATTTTACACGCATTTCAGAGCTCATTCTTGTAGTTTATGCTACATTTCTCCCTATTTTCGTCTACTTCCGTATTTTGTACTTTATTGCAGAAATGTGAAGAATTCAACGGGAAATCAAGCCAAATCCGCCCCCGAGTAATCTGCATTGCAAATGACGTAAAGGAACTGCTTAAGGAACGAGCTTGGTGCGCAATCCAAGGCCCAAAAGACAAGTCCACGAGTTAAAAGAAGTCAAGTAGCAGCTCAAGTAGTCGATCGACCATCACCCTCAGTCGATCGACCGACTATCGGGATCCAGAAGCTACTGTTTGCTGAGGAGCAGTCGATCGACCACCATGCGCAGTCGATCGACCAGATCGCTATTCCAGACGTAAATTAAAAGACCGTGAATCTTGAAGCCCGTGAAGTTTAGGTTTAGGAAATAAGATGTTACGTTGATTGCTATATAACGTAACATAAACAATCAAGTTAGGATATCAGTTTTCTATCGAAGTTTTATCACAATACATTACTTTCAGTTTTAGTTTATTCAAGTGATTAGGGTTTGGAACATCGGTTAGCATTGGATTTTTTGTTCTTGTTCTTAATCGTTCCTCTGAATCTCGGTATTCCTTCTGCCTTAGTTTCAGTTTATTGCTTTACTTTCATTATTAGTATAGATTTGCTAAGTTAGTGTCCCGAAAGCCAATTTTCGTATTGTCATTGTTGTTATTTACCTTAAGCATGAATTCAGTAATCGTTATGAGTTTTATTGTTGTTTTCATCTTTAGCATGAGTAGCTAATTCTTTAGTGCTAGGATGTAGGCGATTTATGGCATAGGTGGCATTAGATTAGAGAGGACTGTCTCGCGTGTTGGTCGATCGACTGACATTGCCAGTCGATCGACTGACCTCGTAGGGTTTTATTTTCGTTTTAATTGTTTTAATCTTGTATTTAACGAATCGAATGCATGCGACTAGTTAGATACCTATTTCGTGACTGACCCATTAGATCGAAAGGTAGGGGAGGTTATTAGACCATCAATTAAATCGACTAAATTGTGCTAAGATCGAAAGATAGGTATAGTTTGGACCATTAGTCACTTTTCAGGACGAAAGTTAGCATAAGTGACATTAGGGACCTATAGCGAGATCGAGAGATGCTATTTGTTAAGAGTGGACCGAGAGGACCTCTTTATTTCCCGCCTTACCTGTGTTTGATTCAGACCGACTTAGTTTTTGCCTTAGGAAGCTATAATGACCCGACCATCCTAGTACCCTTCTTTTATCTGTTTAAATCGTTTATTTAGTTTTTTTATCTTTGTTCACTTTTAGCTGTCGACCAATTCAATTCAACCCCCACAATAGTTACCTCAGACTGAACATAAATCAACTAAAGTTTACAACTGCCTCCTTGTGGTTCGACCCTGTTACCACTAGCCTAGGTTAGTCTTAATAGGAGATTATAAATTTTACCTTTGGTACTCACAACGACGGGTATCAAATTTTGGCGCCGTTGCCGGGGAGGCTATAGTCCTAATTTTAGTTGTTTTTATTTTTTAGTCTTTCTCAGTTTAAGGGACATCTGTTCCTTAAACTCTTCTTATATTCTTTTTGTAGTTTCTTCTTATGCGCAGGTCACAGGGTGGAGAATTAGTACCGTTGAACCCTGAGCTTGAAAGATCCTTGCGCGAGTTGAGACGAACACAAAGAGTATTACCGACAGAGGAAGAGCTGAGTACTCTGTCAAGCTACTACGAGAACGAACTGTTCGAAGATAATCCACCATCTTCGCCTGTTTCCACTTCTTCAGCCGAGACAGTTATTTCTCCAGAGATTCCAGTCATGGCCGAGGAAGCAAGTATAGCTAGTTATTCTGAGCCGACAGCCGACAATCTATACAAGGGGTTCGAGTTACCGGGAGATGCCAGGAAGTTCGAACCAAAGCCTGCCTACATTACTATGGTCGAGAGAAACCAGTTTGGGGGAGCTGCAAATGAAGATGCAGCAAGGTATATGGAGACTTTTATTGACTACTGCTGCTCCATTCCCCCACCAGCTGGCGTGACCCAGGATCAAATCAAGGAGACCATGTTCATCTTCTCCCTTCGTGATGCTGCAAGGGAGTGGTATAGAGATTTGGACCGGACCGCTCAGGAGATCACCGATTGGAATACATTGGCATTGGCGTTCTACAAGAAGTACTTTTCTGCTTCAAGGACGATCGCTATTAGAGCTCAAATCACGGGCTTTTAACAAGGGCCAGATGAGAATTTCCACGAGGCATGGGTCTGATTCAAGAAGTTAGTGCGAACCATACCGCACCATGGGTTTGAAAGGTGGAGTTTGTGCAATCATTTCTACAATGGGTTGTACGACGATCAGAGGGCCATTTTGGATGCTGCAGCCAATGGAAGATTCGCTGAAAATTTGGGAGCAACCAAGGGGTGGAAGATCATTGACGATCTAGCTACCCACAAGGCCGAGTATGGGAATTCGAGAGGAAACCAGAGGAGAGCTGCTGAATCCTCTTCTGTTGCTGCACTTGAGGCTCTTACTACGAGGTTTGACAAGTATGAGCTAGGAGGAGCCTCTAAAGGTGGGATGTACCAAGTCAATGCTGTGTCAGACGGTCTTTTCGTCTGTGAAAGGTGTGGAGGTGAAGGCCATGTCTCGAAAAACTGCCCTAGCCCTTTTGAATCTTGTGCTGCCTTTCAACACTATAGGCAGACAAACACCTACTACGAGCCAAGCCACCCAAACTTGAGTTGGAGGAGCCAAAATGTCCAAAATCCAACCCAACATCCGCAGCAGCAACAACCCTATGTGCCCCCTCACCAAAAGCAACAACAATACCGTAAACCTCCTTATGTGCCGCAAAGAACAACAATCGCTGCACTCTGAATTTTCCGAGCTCAAGAATCGTTGTTAAAGGAGTCCCAAGCAAGAGAGGCCGGGATGAAGTTACTAGAAAGCCAAATTGCTCAATTGGCTAGCAAAAATAACACTCGAGCTCCCGGACACTTGCCCACTCAACCGGAACAAAAGGAGACCCTAAATGCCATCACTTTGAGGAGTGGGTCCACCCTTGATGGTCCTGCCATGGTTGAGGATGCTGTTGAGAAAGATGAGCCGGAAACAAGTCAAGAGAAAGCTTCAACGAACAAATCAAAGAAAAAGACGTCTGCCAGGTATTTCAGTCGATCGACTGAAGTCCCTAGTCGATCGACTGACTTACGGGTTACAGGAGCTTCGAATCAGACATCTCGGTCGATCGATCGAGGAGAGTGGTCGATCGACCGAGATCGCTCGATCGATTGAAGAATCTCGTCCTTTAATGCCAAATAATCGAGACCACTTGTTTCGGGGTACCACCGTCCCGAAAATTTTTTGGGGGCGTAACCGAGTATCGATGGGTCGCCCCGGCTCCGAAGTTCGATCCAATGACGGTTAATGGTTCTCATTTGAGACGGTCTGAGAAGGGGTCTAGCTTCAACAAAGAGAAGGTGACGGACTTTCAGCCTAAGTCCAAGGATGCCGGCGCGCGTGATTTAGTGGAGAGGGCTAAGGTACTCCTTACAGCCCCATATCCGGAGAGACTCATACCGACCAAGGAACAGGTATCTTTCAGTAAATTTGAGAAAGTTATTCGTAGCTTGAATGTTCAGGTACCCTTCCTTGAGTTAGTTAACCAAGTGCCAGCATACACTAAATTTATGAAACAGTTGTTGTCAAAGAAAAAATCGCTTGAACATGTTCATACTGTTGCGTTAACTAAAGAGTCTTGCTCCTACTTGTCTCACACTGCGCCCCATAAGTTAGAAGATCCGGATAGCTTTTCTGTTCCTTGCAAAATAGGTACCTTCTCAATTGAGAAGGCATTATGTGACCTAGGAGCTAGCATAAGTGTCATGCCCTTGAGTCTAGCTAGGAAGCTTAAGTTGACCAGGTTTGCAATAACTGAGATGACAGTTCAGATGGCTGACCGATCTGCGGTCAAGCCTATAGGAGTCCTAGAGGACATACCCGTCCAGATAGGGAAGTTTTTCTTCCCTGTTGAATTTGTTGTCCTTGACATGCCTGAGGATGACCATATTCCCATTATTTTGGGTAGGCGTTTCGCACACCGCCGGTGCGATTATTGACGTAGGCTCGGAACTTTGACTTTCAAAGTTGGGAAACATTCTATCATTTTTGCCCAACCTGCTAAAAAGAAGGACGCCATGTGGCCAGAATCGTAATACGGTCTCTCGAAAAGAGATCGTACTTTTGTGCTTCCCGAATTGTCGTCCCTATTACTACTCTTTGTGTTAACCCCTCCGCCCCAGATTGGGAGCAAGAGGGAGGAAGAATATTTTGTTTTAGATAATGCAGGAGCTGGTTTGGGTAAGGAAGTGCTACAAGTTGTGCCAGCTGTAAAGAAGCCTATCATTCAAAGAGGAGGCCTTGGATGCCTAAGCTACGGGATTGATGAGGAAGTGGAAGATGAGCCAGCCAAGGTGAGATGGTCTGATTTAGATTCCGACGATTCCAAGGAAATCCTTGATTGGGGAGGTGACGGAGTTGATCAGCTGAGCTCTCCGACTACCGAAGCTAAGAAGGGTGCAGCTGATGAGATGAGCACCATTGAGGCTACCTCTAGTAGCCAGAAGCCGATGAAGTGGGCCATACCGTGGTCCTTCTTGATCAACTATTAGTTGATCGATCTCGTTATAAACTTCTCTTTATTTGCTTTGTTGAGACAATTTTATTGCTTTTTGTGTGCGCGAAAACTTCGCTTTTATTCTATTTGCTTAGGATTTTTAAGTACTTTAGACTTCGTTCTGGGTTTTGCGCAATTTATGGCGCGTACTATTGTGCATTTGCAGGTATTTAGAGCTTGTTAGCTCAAATCATTGAGCAATTACGAAGAAATAAGACGCTGCAGCAGTACATCTCAGTCGATCGACTGGCACCATTGGTCGATCGACTGAATTGCAGTTTACAGAGCCTCGTTCACGCCCACCTGGTCGTCGATCGACTGATCTCCGTGGTCGATCGACCACCGCTGCTGCTATATTCGTTCACGACCTCTCCCCTGCTGTGTTTGGTCGATATGCGGACCTAAGGGAGTCTTCTACTCCACTTTATTTTCCGTCGAATTATCTATTTCTTCTATTGTCTCATTTGTGCACAATTTTTACGCTTCAAAATTTTTTTCTCAGTCTTATGCGTGGTATTTTCTGTCTTTCAGGCACTCCTTATTGGTAGCATGCGCTGCCATCGAAACCTCCTAGCTCACGTTTGGTTTGGGAGGTTTCCTTTGTCGCGCTTAGAGTCTTGTGAGTTCCATGTCTTTCCTTTGTGTCTTGCTTATTTATTTTCTCGCAAATTCTCATTTCTCTTTTCTTCACTATATGATTTTGCACAATGGGGACATTGTGCGATTTGGTTTGGGGAAGGGTTTTGCGTCGCATTTCATTTGCTTGCATTCACGTTTATTTTTTGTCTTGCATTTGTCTTTTTCTCATATATATAAATCAAAAAAAAAAAATTGAAAAAAATTTCAAAAATTGTTATAAAATGCACGTTTATTTTAGCATATAGGTCGAGTCGGAACGGTAGTATTTCTATGATGATTTTGCATTTGCACCTGTTTTGCCTGAGCCTTGCTAGATCAATATGTTATTAGTAGAATCGTAAATGCATATCTACGAGTTTTCGTTACATTCTTGCTGAACTCGAGACTTGACATAGAAAATTGGCAAGCTACATCATATTTCTGAGATTTAGAGCCTATAACTGGTGACATTCATGACCGGTTTATTTAGGAATGTGAGTAGTACTCCTTATGAGATATGTTTCCTTATTTTGCATAATTATGAATTTGATCTACTTAATACCTGTATGCATTCGGTCTGTGGTTAGCTGACACATGTGGTAGAGGTTGCCTTTTCTCGTTATACCCATAAGCTCCACACCGCCAAAAATACCCCTTTTTGTCCCATTACTACATCCTACATTTAGCCTGTCACTTGTCAAGCTAGTAGTCTGCGTTTTTGGGATTGTTACTCATTTTTGGTGGCATTTGCTCTGTTGAGATGACGATTGGGAAATGAAATAAAGGAGGAAAGAAAGAAATAGAAACAAAAGAAAAAGAAAATAAAATTGAAAAAATGATTCGAAAAAGAAATGAAAAAAGAGAGGTTCTGTACTGTTCAAATGAGTCGATCGACTGCCACACATGGTCGATCGGCTGAGATTCGAGAAAAGAAGTCAATTCGCATAATTTAATCCTTTTCTTTTGGCGATTTTTGCTCCCATGATTCATTTATATCCTATGGGGAGTTTATTGATTTGATAGTTTGGAGATTGTGAGTTTTGTGCTTGCTTTAGCACTGCTTCGTTTGATTATGAGCAAGAAGTTGGATGTTGCCACTTGGTTCCGTTTTGGTACTAGCTTGATCATCTGTACCTCCACTTTACCATAAAATGTTTTGCCTCTTCTTACCCATACCTCACATATCCCATATATGCCTCGGCATGTGTCATTGGTCATCTGTTCGGTTGGAATGCATATGTACGGTTGTAGAGGTCATTTTCATATTTTATTGCTGGCATGTCCTCATAGGTCGTAGTTAGGTGAGAGTCACTACAAAATTAATTCATTCTATCTTACAAATATATCACCTGTGCTTAATTGAGTGATTTGAGCGACCCGCGAGAGTCCAATTTGATAAGTCTCTATAGTCAACGGTTCAGCAGTTTTTAACGACTTTATAATTCGTTTGCATGATTCACATTACTAATTGATTATTGATTGTGCATTAAATTGGTTTAGGCCTTACAGTTTGCATTTCGCTCTGAGTTTGAACTCGTTCCATTAGGTCGTTAGATCGAGTCTAGTTCTTGCTTGGGGACAAGCAAGGGTTTGGTTTGGGGAAGTTTGATGCGTGTCATTTATATGATGTTTTACATCCCATTTTACACGCATTTCAGAGCTCATTCTTGTAGTTTATGCTACATTTCTCCCTATTTTCGTCTACTTCCGTATTTTGTACTTTATTGCAGAAATGTGAAGAATTCAACGGGAAATCAAGCCAAATCCGCCCCCGAGTAATCTGCATTGCAAATGACGTAAAGGAACTGCTTAAGGAACGAGCTTGGTGCGCAATCCAAGGCCCAAAAGACAAGTCCACGAGTTAAAAGAAGTCAAGTAGCAGCTCAAGTAGTCGATCGACCATCACCCTCAGTCGATCGACCGACTATCGGGATCCAGAAGCTACTGTTTGCTGAGGAGCAGTCGATCGACCACCATGCGCAGTCGATCGACCAGATCGCTATTCTAGACGTAAATTAAAAGACCGTGAATCTTGAAGCCCGTGAAGTTTAGGTTTAGGAAATAAGGTGTTACGTTGATTGCTATATAACGTAACATAAACAATCAAGTTAGGATATCAGTTTTCTATCGAAGTTTTATCACAATACAGTACTTTCAGTTTTAGTTTATTCAAGTGATTAGGGTTTGGAACATCGGTTAGCATTGGATTTTCTGTTCTTGTTCTTAATCGTTCCTCTGAATCTCGGTATTCCTTCTGCCTTAGTTTCAGTTTATTGCTTTACTTTCATTATTAGTATAGATTTGCTAAGTTAGTGTCCCGAAAGCCAATTATCGTATTGTCATTGTTGTTATTTACCTTAAGCATGAATTCAGTAATCGTTATGAGTTTTATTGTTGTTTTCATCTTTAGCATGAGTAGCTAATTCTTTAGTGCTAGGATGTAGGCGATTTATGGCATAGGTGGCATTAGATTAGAGAGGACTGTCTCGCGTGTTGGTCGATCGACTGACATTGCCAGTCGATCGACGGACCTCGTAGGGTTTTATTTTCGTTTTAATTGTTTTAATCTTGTATTTAACGAATCGAATGCATGCGACTAGTTAGATACCTATTTCGTGACTGACCCATTAGATCGAAAGGTAGGGGAGGTTATTAGACCATCAATTAAATCGACTAAACTGTGCTAAGATCGAAAGATAGGTATATTTTGGACCATTAGTCACTTTTCAGGACGAAAGTTAGCATAAGTGACATTAGGGACCTATAGCGAGATCGAGAGATGCTATTTGTTAAGAGTGGACCGAGAGGACCTCTTTATTTCCCGCCTTACCTGTGTTTGATTCAGACCGACTTAGTTTGCTGCCGCCGAAGCTATAATGACCCGACCATCCTAGTACCCTTGTTTTATCTGTTTAAATCCTTTATTTAGTTTTTTTATCTTTGTTCACTTTTAGCTGTCGACCAATTCAATTCAACCCCCACAATAGTTACCTCAGACTGAACATAAATCAACTAAAGTTTACAACTGCCTCCTTGTGGTTCGACCCTGTTACCACTAGCCTAGGTTAGTCTTAATAGGAGATTATAAATTTTATCTTTGGTACTCACAACGACGGGTATCAGGATTGTCACTTTGTTTTTGGTAGCTAATGCTCATTTTGAGATGATGTTGGGAAGATGAAAAAGGAAGGAAAGAAAGAAGAAAAATATAATTGAAAAGGAAGGAAAAAAAAGAGAAGAATAATGATTCGAAAAAATGAGTGTTGTACTGTAGAGGGCGGTCGATCGACTGGCCATCTTGGTCGATCGACTGAAGCCCGAGAAAAGAGAAATCAAAATCACATGGTTGGAGTTTTAATTAGTTGGTGATTTTATTCCCATGCTTTATTATCATCATTTGGGGAATTACAATTATATCGGAGGTTGTGAGATTTGTGCTTGCTATTAGCACCGTTTCGATTGAAAGTCTTGAGCAAGAAGTTGGATGTTGTTATAATTTGGTTCCCTTAGTTACTAGCTTGGCTTTTAACTCTGTTTTTAGCCAAATTTATTTTAGCCTCTTCTTACCCATACCTCACATATCCATATTTACCTCGGCATGTGTCATGGTCATTTGTTTGGTTGGAATGCATATGTACGGTTGTAGAGATTATTTTCATATTATATTTGCAGGCATGTTCTTATAGGTCGTAGTTAGGTGAGCGTCATTACATTTACTTCTTTCTATCTTACATATATTCACCTGTGCTTATGTGTGATATGAGCGACCCGTGAGAGTCCATAATGATAAGTCTCTATAGTTTGCGGTTCAACAGTTTTTAACGACTCCGTAACTCGTTTGCATGATTCATATTGCTAATTGATTGTTAGATGTTGCATTAAATTGGTTTAGGCTATCCGGTTTGCATTTCGCTCTGAGATTGAACTCGTTCCATTAGGTTTTAGGATCGAGTCTAGTTCTTGCTTAGGGACAAGCAAGGGTTTGGTTTGGGGAAGTTTGATGCGTGTCATTTATATGATGTTTTACACCTCATTTTACACGCATTTCAGAGCTCAATTATGTAGTTTATGCTACTATTCTCCCTATTTTCGTCTACTTTCGTGTTTTTGTACATTATTGCAGAAATGTGAAGAATCCAGCGGAAATCAAGCTAAATCCATCCCCGAGTACCTTGCATTGCCTTTGACGTGAAGTATTTACTCAAGAAACGAACTTGGTGCGCATATCGAGGCCCGAAAGACTAATTCACAAAGTTTTTGAAGCAAAGTACCAGCTACAGTGGTCGATCGACTGATGCCTCTGGTCGACCGACCAGAGCACGACATACAGAAGCTTCTGTACAGCATAGGTTGGTCGATCGACTGGTCCTTATGGTCGATCGACCAGACCGTGAATCTGACGCAAGTTAAAAGATCTAGAAGTTAGAAGCCCATTGTATATTAGGTTTAGGAATAAGTGTTACGTTATATTCCTATATAACGTAACCTGTTATCATCAAGTTTTCATTCAGTTTCTAGATTATCATAAAATTCATTAGGGTTAAATCAATAGCTTAGAATATTTTCCGTCAATAAAAGTTTGTTTTCCGCACCCGGTTTTGATCTTTAGTCCTGCTTCCATTCGGTATTTCTCTGTTCTATTATTCAGTTTTATTGCTTCATTTCGTTCGTAGTATAGAATTGCTAGAATCGTTTCCCAAAAGCCAATTATCATTTCATGTTATTTGCTTGTTTAGTTATTTTGATCATGAATTCTATCGCTTTATTAGTTATTTGTATTATTGTTATTGTTTCCAGTATGAGTAGCTAAACCCCATGTGCTAGGATGTAGGGAATCAGAGAAGTAGGCGCGAGAATTAGTAGGTCGAAATCGCGCCATGGTCGACCGACTGGGTTCCCTGGTCGATCGACCGGCCACGTGAGATATGTTTCGTTTTAATTAATTTAATTGCTTTGTTTGACGAATCGAGTGCACGCGACTAGTTGAATGTTTAGGAATTGACTGACCCAATAAGATCGAAAGATAGGGGAGGAAAATAGACTGCCTAATTAAGACGACTAAATTAATAAGATCGAGAGATAAGTTAATTTAGACTTTTAAGTCACTTTTCAGGACGAAAGTTAGCATTAGTGATATTAGGGACCTGTTGCGAGATCGAAAGATGCTACCTGTTAAGAATGGACCGAGAGGACTTCTTATTTTCCCGTCTCATGTGTTTATTTCAGACTTATCTATGACACTGCCGCCGAAACTATAGTGAACCGACCATTTTAGCACCCTTTTAATATTTGATTTCATCTACTAGCTTAGTTTACTTTTCATTTGTTGCCTTTAGCCATAGATCAACTCAAAACAAACCCCCTCACATTTGTTACCTTAAGACTAAAATTAGACAACTATAAATTACATTCGCCTCCCTGTGGTTCGACCCTGCTACCGCTATCTATAGTTGTAGTTGGAATTATAAATATTATTTTTGGTGCATACAACGACAGGCATCACTTATACTGCCAATTATCCATTTACAAAGTCAATTTTACAAGGCAAAATCATTTGGGGAAAAATCCCCAAATATTCGACATTTTTAGGGTTGGAAACCCTAATTTGTCGGTCCAAATTGTTCAAATGCGGAAGATTAATGCAAAAATAATACACATACCTCGATTAGTCATGGCAAATGGAAGATTTTGATCAAATTTTTACGAGAAATGGTTGGAATTTAAGAGAGTTTTGAAAGATTTATGTTTCGAAAATTATGAATAAAACACGAGTTTTATCGAGTTTTTACTCAGACAGGGATACATCCAGGAAAGGACGCAGCAGGTGTTGTGCCTTTTCCAAGAGACGCAGCCCCTGCTGTGCCTCTTCCTTCGTTCCCCTCCAAGTCAATTTTCGAAAATTCGTTATTAGTTCGTTATTTGTGGGCCCATCTTTGGTGCGCCTCTTTCTCAACACCATATATCATATATTTGGTCCATTTGATGTTTATAATTCGCTCGGACCCGTATTTTCGAGCAAACTGCGAACTGTCGCGGTACTTTATCAAGACCTCGCTTGCCACAACGAACGAATACCCTCTTACAGGTGTTTTGACACGCCTCGGTTATGTTCCCCCAGCAAGAGTTCCGGACAACCAATTATCCCTCTCAACACGTGGAGATCAGCCTCAATTATGTTCCCCTAGAGAGAGTTCCGGACAGCCAATTGTCCCTCTCAACACGTGGAGTTTAATCTCAAGTTTTACCAAAGTTTGTTTGAAGATCGACACAAGCAGATTTCCCCCAGCAGTTTCTATCAACGTCCTGCCGCCCTTCAATAATACGTTTTGTTTCCCCTTGAAGTCCGATAGAGTAAGGAGTCTCAAGGAATCTCAGGTATGGTCTCTTCTTATGGCTGGCGAGCCTCCTCACGTAGTCTAATGGACTTTAAACGACCCTCCCGGATAGTCGACAGACTCTAAAATGTTCTCGACGACAGGTCCTTGGCTCAGACACCTTGAGCCGCCTCGCGTCGCCATAGTCGTTAGGTTGTAATCATCGATTGACCTGATGGCTATACTTTTACTTTCGCCTTGTCCAAGCCTCAGTCAAAGTGGAGGCTCTTTAGATACCTCATTTCTGCACCTCCCGCAAACCACTCGGTGATGATTGGGCCGAAAGTTTGGTACACGGAACGATTTATGATAGTTCGTAAGTTTATCGTCAAGTGATAGCTCAAACAATTGTGGCAACCCCTTGGTCGTCATCTACACACCATTACGGTCATTTTGACAGTAATTAGTGTACATTTGGAGTCCGGGTAAAAAAACCGTCTTCATTTTCTAATAACCGTTTAAAATGCCGAGCCAGAATATTTTGGAATGTTCCGGATATTTCTATTCCATATTTTGAATATTTTAATCTTTGGTAAATTATATCCCGAAATTATTTTATAAATAATAAGGAAATCAAGATCAAACCGTAATTCCATAATAGAAACGCGAAAATCTTTCTTCCGCAGAAGGACACCCTTGGGGAAAGGAGGCAGCAGGTGCTGCGCCTCTTCCAAGAGACGCAGTGGCTGCTGCGCCTCTTCCCCAGCTCCTTTCTACGTATTTTAAGATGTTTTCGAGATTTACTTCCAAAGTTTTACCGAAACCCTACTTCCTTCATGTGATGAATATAAATAGGAGCCTTCGTTTCTCATATTTCTCACGCGAGTGTCCGCCCTTCTCTTCTCCCTTTGCATTCTAAGACCACGCTCTTGCTTATTGGCGTCTACGTGCTTGAACTTTCGACCACGTAAGCTCGGATCGTTCTGAGTACCAGCCTCGTTTTGCATGACCGACCAATTTGACCAACTCCACGTCAATCAACTTAATCAATTTTGTTCGTTTTCCTCTTAGAGGGCACTTCCGTCATACATTCCAGTCGAGAAATCACTAAAACAGTTAATCTCGTTTCATCAAATATGTAAGTCTGATGGTGTAAATCCCATATTTTAATATTGTACTTTTGTTTTTGTAATCATTATTGTAAGGTTTACGTCGAAAACATATTCAAAACCGATTTATAAAACCTTTATTCAAACCCTTTTTAACGGATTAACGGGAGACAGATGTCGAGAAGGAACGCAGCAACTGCTGCACCTCTTCGAAGGGACGCAACACCTGCTGCGCCTCTTCCTGAGGCTGCCGCAGTTCCTCCTTTCGTTCTTCTTCCTTCGTGTTCTGTTATTTTCGTGTTTATTTTTTCTTTCGTCCTTGCTTGTTCTTATTTCATTGACATAATAATTTTAACATGTAAATCATTAATAATTTATCATCATTAAATTCCCGACTTAAATCCCTTATAATTAATATTTACGGGTTTTCGTCATTAAAATCAATTCGGATTTTTAGAGATTCGATTCATTAATATCAAGTCTCTGAAATTCACCTTTGTATATTTGCATCTGTTATTTATCATCACCATCATTAGTTCGTCAATAATAACCTATTTAATTTAATTCAATATTAATCCTTGTAATTAATCTTGTAATTTATTCGTTCCAATTAGTTTTATCTCGTCTTTTATTGTTTTCACGACCAATTCACATGTAAATAATATATTAAACCACTTCTATCCGAGTCAAATATCAATAATGGATCGTTTAATTCACCAATGAACATTAACGATATGCATTTCCGGCTTCACGGCCAGAATTCACCTCAGGAACAGACGCAGTGAGCACTGCACCTCTTCCAAAGGACGCAGCACTGCTGCGCCTGTTCCGGGCTGAATTCTGTCTCTGAAATTCCGTTGTTGCTTTGACCTAGTTATTAGCTTACGTATTTAATCGACTATTATTCCTATTATCGTCTAATAATCTGTTCGTTAATTTATTTTCCCTTTCTTTTTCTCAAACCATCCGTTTTATATGTATTTTTGACATAAATCAGTAACCGTTGTAATTACTTTTCTTTATTGTATTGTATGCTTTATCATATTGTTTGTATGCTCTCATATGCAATTAATCTAAATCCCTACTTCGACCCAATGTAAGCTAAATTATGTGTTTACCGACTTAGTCTAAATTCACATGCTAGGATTAATCTAATGGATGTTGCATTGCATGCATATAACCTTCAACATATCGAGTATAGATGATTTTCCCTAATCATTACTAGAGGCCGCTATCGAGGCGGGCGGGAATAGGTGTTCGATCAAAAGAGCTTCCTAATACGTACCTTCACCCCTTACTCCAGATCTTTGTGAACATCCGTGTTCATTGGCATCCACGAGAGTCATTTTAGACATAGAATGCTAAGGGTAACGAGTCCTTGGTGTTCATGTCACTACTTTGTGTCATGACATGGCATGAGGTATTCGAACGGTTTCCAATTTTCCACAATAAATTGGTGGCGACTCCACAAATGAAAAGCTTGCAAGCTTTTCTCCCGAGCGACCCCCCCCCCGCGTGGGCCCATGTCCACAGGCATGTGATTTGGTCATGTTTGGTTGGAATGCATATGTACGTTCTGTAGAGATAACTATCATGTTAGACTGCATGCATGTTCTTATAGGTTGCAGTTAGGTGAGCATCTATATTTCTTTATATCTTACATTATATACTCACCATGTTCTTTAACGAGTGATGATCGACCCGTGAGAGTCCGATATATACGAGTCTTGTAAGTTTGAAGGTTCAGTAAGTTGTTTCATACGTATAACTCGTTTGCAATTGATTTTGTACATTGGTTTTGGCTGCTTGCATTAAATTGGTTTGGGCGTGTAAAGCATAGTTAGCTCTGAGATTGTCTACTGTTCCATTAGTTGTTTCTGTCCTTAGTCTTTGCTTGCTTGGGGACAAGCAAGGGTTTGGTTTGAGGAGGTTTGATGCGTGCCTATTTCATACAATTATTATATTCATTTGCACGCATTTATATGCATTATTGAGTAGCGTAAGCTACTATTCTCTCTTATTTTGGCTACTTTGGGCAGTGTTTTGTTTTATGCAGGTTATAGGCTCGAGTATGTGCAAATAAGCTAAAACCCATCACAAAAGCTTGAAATCTTGGTCTTGATGTAAATGAGCTTGGAAACCATCCTTTTGGAGTCCTTAGTGAAGTAAAGAAGCTTAGCGAGCAAAAGAAAGGCTTCACATTACAAGTGGCTAATTTGAAGAGCCATAACTCGAGTTATACAAATGATAATCAAGTGATTCCAATTGAAGGTGAAAGCTTATTCTCTTAGTTTTCCAACGCTACCGAAAACGCTTTATTTGCCCAAGTAACGAAGAAATGGCGGCCGTTTGCAATTCAGTGCGCGTTGCAGGAAATGCGCGGTGAAGAAAAGTCGATCGACACGTCTCTGTAGTCAATCGACTGGTATCTTTAGACGATCGACTGGTCTCTGTAGTCGATCGTATTTTTGCTAACTGGAGACCTGACGCTTGTTCTATTTAGTCGATCGATTGGAATTTTGGTCGATCGACTATTTTACTTACCAGGCCGTGTTTGCTTAACTTGTTAATTCGGCCCATTAGTTGTTTAGTTAATAATCATCAGCTACTCCTATATAAAGCAAGGTTGAGAACTTTATTAGGGGATCTTTTACTTTTGCAAAATCACAGTTTCACGTTACTTTTGTTCTAAATTTCGGATCAGAAGCTTTGTAATTTTTCTTCTTCCATTTTCATTCGGTAATTTATTTAACTTCAGTTCTTCAGTTACTTCTTTCTACTGTTTCTCTTGTTCTTTCTTGTCTTGCTTTTATCGTATGCTTAATTATTATTTACGTTTCGTCATCATGTTTAATTCGATTATTATTGTTACTGCTGAATTAGTTAGTTTAATTATGCGTAGCTAAACTCCTTATGCTAGGATTTAGGGGATCCGCGGTTCTATGACATAATATGTTAGGGTTTTAGGTCTAGTTGTTTACTCCGTCTGAATTGTTAATCGTGGCATCTGATAGCGGTTTGATTAATTAAGTGTACATAATTAGTTGACCATCTTGTTAAACCTTAACCTGGATCGAGAGATTGGAAAAGGCGAAGACTTGCTATGAATAATAGGATACTCTAATTAGGGCGAGAGCTAGATTAGAATTCTAGGGCGAATAGTGGACCGAGAGGACATGTTCAGTACCCTTCAAACCGTTTTTTGCTGACCGTTGACTTTACCTTAGATCGTTGTAGACCACGGTGAGCCGACCATCCTAGCTGTTTCTCTCTTATTTGAATTCGTTTATAATTTACTTTGTTTGCTTTGCTACCTTAGTTATTAGACAAACCAATCAAACCCCCGAATTTTGTGACTTAGACAGACTTAGATTTAGCAAATAGAACACAATTTTCTCCCTATGGATACGATCCCGACTTCCTCTATTACATTAGTTTAGGCCAGTTGGTTTATCTTTGATAGGTGTGCGATTTAGCTTGTCAAGGATCATCCATACATTTGTAGCTCAAGAACAAGTGTGGGAAGGAGTCCTCACTTGTGCCCTAAAAACCGATTTCTACAAATGTAAGGGAATTTGTTCTTACTTTCTCTTATATTATGTTATGCATGCACTAGATCATCATATATATTAATGAGTAATTTAAGTCAATAATTAGGGGGCGTTTGGTTGGGGGTATTCAGGAAAGGGTAAGAGAAACAAATTGGTTAGTTCCTTTTGTTGTTGTTTGTTTGACCAAAACAATCATTCCCTTACCCCCTTCTGTGGACATGGGCCACGTCTCGGTCTGCGGATTTGGGCCACCTACCAATCTGCGGTCACGGGCCACCTGCACGCCAAGCCAAACTGTGGACATACAGAGGTCTCTTTGAAAGCCACGCTCGGCGGCGTAAAAATGCTTTCGACCGGATCGCTTTAGATCGGTCGGTATTGTCTCGGCAAGGGCCGTGAAATGATGTAGAGATGTTCGGAGTCGCCACCAAGCATTTGTGGGATGCTTGGAATCCGTTGGAATCCACTTTATACCTAGGTCAACCAAGGCAAAAATCGGTGTTTGACATAGGTACTAAAGATAAGGAATCGTCCCCCTTTTAGCATTCTATGCCTTAAATGACTCTCGTACGCCCTGGATAAGGCCATCCACTATCCAAAGGTTCTGAGTAAGGGGTGAGGGTACATATTGGGAAGCCCTTTAATCGGACACCCAATCCCGCCCGCGTTAGCGGCCTCTACTGATCGATCGTGGTTGTTTAAGTGCAAAAAGTTGATAGAACGGTTAAAATGCATGAATGCACATCCAAACTTTTTAACCTAACATGTGAGCTTTCTAAGTCGGTTTGTTAATCCAAATATCAAGCATAAGATGTCAAGTTAGATTTATGGTTGATTTGCATGTGAGAACGGAAATTAAACATCCATTTACCAAATTCGAGTTATAATGCTTAACACGATCCATTTATTGAAAAAGGGTGTCAAATGACAAAGTGTAAAAACGTAAGCTTGTCAATCTGATCCGTCATGTGTTCGGATTAACCGTAATCGGGATCGTCCTAGACAAGTGCCAAAAATGAGGCAGAACAGTGCCAGGCAGCCCCATTGGGGGCGCAAGCCTGTTTGCGAGATAAAGGGCTCTGCCCTGGTTTCAAAGTATGAAAACAGGCGGCCACTTAGGGCGCGAGCCATGAGGCGACCCAAGGGGGTGTCTCCTGGTTCTTGAAAAGGTTATTTAAAACCGTATTTGTGATTAAATAATTTGCAAATGTTGTTTGCATGACTCGGAATAATTACTATTATGTTAGTAATATTCATTGTCGGATTTGCAAGTTTGAAAAGCATAATAAAATGGTAAAAGGAAAATGTTTGATTTGAACTAAGTATGTTAAGTTCAATTATTTGTAATTAGTTAAGTTTGTCATCGTACTCGGATTAAACCGACATGGTATAAAGAACCAAGGATGATTATGAATTATGACTAATATGTTTGCAAATGTAAACAAATGAGAAAAATGGTAAATAACATAAAAGGGTGTTAAAATACCCATTAAAATGTAATTAACCAATAATATCATCGAGTCACGGAATAAACCGTCATGGTATAAAGAACCAAGGATGATTTTTGTAATGGTCAAAATATGTCTAACATAAAAATGAATTAAAATGGTAAATAAAAGAAAATGATTTCTTTTAAAATGTAATTAACCAATTAATATCACCGAGACACGGATTAAACCATCATGGTGTAAAGAACCAGGGTGATTATGATTTATGGTTAAAAAGTTTATCATAAAAATGATTTGAAACATGTGAAACGGTAAAAACCGATTACAAATAAGAAATGAAATAAAGAGGAAAGACGAGAACAATCACGGATGAGTCTGACCTGGACACCTACATGAGGCGCGAGCCACTTTGCATATCAAAGGGCTTCTGTCTCGGTCCAAAACTCGGTTTTTGCTCGTCTAACCTATATTTGAATCGTGTTATGCATTGTTCATTCTTATAGACTCATAAAAACAGTAAAGACATGAAATAAATGAGATGTTTACACCCTCAAACTTACGTGTATTGGTGTTTGCGAAATAGACGATTTAGAGACGGTTTTCTCGTTGTGACTAATCGCGATCAAAGAAGTTTAAAAAGGTGCCTTAGAAAAAGATTTTGTTTTGAAAATGAGTTTAAAATATGTTAATTCAAACATGTTGATTGATGAGTTGAGTTGGTAGAATGGGTCGGTCGAATGCACGGCAACGGTACCAAACAATATGTGTAAGGCTTGTGTTTACGATCGGTAGGTCGTAAACACGTGTCGATTTTGTGACTTAGGAAGTCGGGTCTAGAAGTTTAAGGGAGAAGGAGGGGGCGGACTCTCGTGTAAAAATTATGGTGTATGATGGTGGGTATTTATAGAGAAATGTGGGATGGTAGGTCGGTCGATTTTGCTTGGAGGCTAAGGAGACACCCCATTGAGGCGCGAGCCACCCCGTGACTCAATGGGGTGTACTGTCCCTTTCAATTTGGACGTGGCCTATTCTCCATCCATTGTTTGGTTGGTTTGATATGTGGTATTCATATAAGATGTCGTGTAACAATATGGGCATCTAATAAGATGATTTTGGGTGTTACTTGAGGTAGGTGTTTTGTGTGCTTGACTCGGGTTTGACCCGTATGAGTCGGGATTTGAATTTTGAGTCGGTTTCATGGAATTATTTTCGACATTCGAGATTTGAGTTGACTCGGGTTGACTCAGGTTGACTCGAGCTGCGGGTTTCTGAGTCGGTTTTGGGTCCGAAGACGGTTTTAACTCTAAATAGTGTTATTTTAATGCAAATGAAGTTAGAAAACTTTTGAAATCATTTTTCATATCCGAGTAGTGCATTAAACCGTCTTATGTATAGCCAATCCACGCACGCATATCAAAAACACGTTATAGTCTGATCATCATCGGGTGGTTTTTGGAAGGTGTAGATACTGGGTATCAACAGAGCCCCCACTTTGACTGAGGGTTGGACAGAGCGAAAGTCAAAGAATGATCTCTAGGTCAATCGAAGATTACAACCTGAAGACCATTGCGACGTCAAGGCGACTCAAAAGGGTTTGAGCCAAGGACCTGCCGTCGGGAAGGGCGACGTCGAGGCGACTCGAGGATTTGAGTCAAGGACCTGCCGTCGGGAACATTTTAGAGTCTGTCGACTTCCGATTCGGGTCGTTTAAAGTCCATTAACTACGTATAAAGGCTCGCCAGCCATAAGAAGAAATCGTACCTGAGGCACCTTCGGGATACGTCCTTCAATCATTTGCGCGCAAAGGCTCACCAGCCGGTGTTGAAGGTGGTGCGTTTTGAGGCTCGCCAGACATAGGAAGGAGTCATACCTGAGGCATCTAAGGCATCTTCGGGATATGTCCTTGAGTCGTATCTTGTGTGCGTTCAAAGGCTCGCCAGCTGTGATAAGGAGTCTTACCTGAGGCATCTTCGGGATACGTCCTTGAGTTGTACCTTGTTTGTGGACAAAGGCTCGCCAGCTTGTGAAAAGGAGTCGTACCTGAGGCATCTTCGGGATACGTCCTTGAGTTGTATCTTGTTTGCGGACAAAGGCTCGCCAGCTTGTGAAAATGAGTCGTACCCGAGGCATCTTCGGGATACGTCCTTGAGTTGTATCTTGTTTGCGGACAAAGGATTGCCAGCCATGGTGGTCGAAAGGTCGAATGTTGGAAATAGCATGTGTGACATCCATTTGAAAATCGGCACTCGCTGGGGAGTTAGAAACTTCTCAGGACTCACCGGGGATATGAGTTGCTGCTCGCTGGGAGGTAGCGTATGCCATGTAATTGACGGGGTTAAAGCCCTCGGACTTGATGGGTAGCCGTTTGTTGGGAAGAGTCCAGTACTCAATTGGAGTGAGTTTGTCTTCTCAAGATTATCTGCATGGTTAGTGACCACAAAAATCCGCAGTTGCATAGACAAGCACATAGGCATGCAAGCATATAAGCACGTAAGCACATAAGCATGTGAGCAGTTAGCATATAAGCAACTAGTACGTAATATCTCGCGCGAAGGGAGATAGAAGTTTTGAATGTTGTGAAGCTTGAAGGCGAGTCTTGTTACTCGTAGATCTATGATTTGATAGATTGGAGACACGTGACCGTTGGGACACTGATTCACACAGACGTTTACTGACTGACTGACAAATGGGCAGTCGTGAACGTGATGCCAACTCAGTATTGACACGACACGGGGGTAACTTTGACAGACTTTGCACATGTAAGTGCAACTCCTAGCCAAGAAAGGGTGTCAACGCGCATATGATCATCGGAGTAGAGGATCCGCTCAGCTGGGGAATAAGAATTGATTATCTTCGCCAGACACCTTTGCCTCCGTTTGTTTGTTTGAGATCCCTCCTCGAGGTATGATGATTCGGAGAGCGGAACCAAGACCTTATCATGGTCCGAACCGAGCCCTAGGCTATGGGTGGTTTTATTTTGGGCTGTAGTCGAGACTTAAAAGATGTTTGAGGATAAAGGACGGGTGACGTCTCGAAAGAGAAGCCCCTAGAGTGAGAAGGTGGGAACTTGAGAACAAGGAATGGGCGACGTCTTAAGGAAGAAGCCCTCAGTAAAGAGGTATAAGATTAATTTTTGCGGCTGGGTGGGCGGCTTTTGAAGATTGATGGTGATGGTTAAGATTGAAATGGGTGTGCGGTTGTGTCCTTGTTGGGGGACTGCCTACGTATTCGCGTGTGTGCGAAATCAAACCAGATCGTAGTTCTGAGCTGTGTGTGTGCAATGGGTTGCAAATTGAAGGTTTGAAAATTGAATGTGTGTGGGGGTGTGGTTGTGCCCTTGTAATAGGACTGCCTACGTATTCGCGTGTTTGCGAAATCAAACCAGATCGTAGTTCAGAGCTGTGTGCCTAAGCGAGATGTTAGGACCTTGAAGTGATTTTGAGGTGTATGGTTGTGTCCATGAAGGACTGCATACGTATTCACGTGAAGTGAAGTCAAACCAGATCGTAGTTCTGAATGTGTGCCTAAGCGAGATGTTAGGACCTTTAAGTGTGGAGGTCACGACGGTAAAAGCCGTTTGGTGACTCGAGAAATTGATTTGAGATAATTCCCCTCGATCATGAATCGAAGAGGTGTAATTTGTAAAAATGTTCCTTATCATGTGAGCACACTAAAAAGTGGACCCTAAAGGTAGATTGGGTATGTCCCGTTCTCGGTAGCAAAGCATCCAAGGACTCCGTATCTGGGTCAGGGTGAAAAAGGCTTCGACATTATGGAATGTGGAGCTTGGTAATAATGGTTTGTTTGACAGATAAAAATCTAGAGTTGAGCGTCACGACGGAAAATTCCGTTTGGTGACTCGAAGGTTGATTGGAGATAAATACCTCTTGATCATGAATCGAAGAGGTGTAATTTGTGAAAATGTTCCTTATCATTTGAGCACACTAAAAAGTGGACTCTAAGGGTAGATTAGGTATGTCCCGTTCTCGATAGCAGAGCATTCGAGGACTCCGTGGGGATTGTGGTGAAAAATGGCTTCAACATTAGGGAATGTGGAGCTTGGTAATAATGGATTTGCTTAACAGATAAAAATCTGGAGCAAGAATTTTGTGGTGTTTAGGCCGAAGGGTAACGGCTTGTAGTGTGGTGCGGAATGGGGTCTCCGGTTTGATGTGGCCTGAGCACGAAATGGTTGGTAAATAAAATGGGATCAGATTTCCATGTCTGGACCTTAAAGGTTAAGGTGTGATATTACGAGCTTGAGGGGAATTCTCAGAAGCCTAGATAGGTCTCCCTGTAGTAGTCTCTGGAAGGACTTAGGGGTGAAGCAGTTTTGATTATAATCTTGAGGGGAATCCCCAGGATCCTAGATAGGTTTCCTTGTAGTAGTCTGCAGAAGGACTTAGGGGTGCTGGGCTTTGGACTTGTAGGTCCTGGACTTGGTGTTTTGGACTCATGGGTCCTGGACTTTGGACTTGTTGGTCCTGGACTTTGTGTGGTTGACTCATGGGTTTTGGGCTCTAGACTTGTTGGTCCTGGACTTTGTTTTTTGGACTCATGGGTCCTGAGCTTTGGACTTGTTGGTCCTAGACTTTATATTTGGGTGTTGGACTCATGGGTCTTGGACTTTGGACTTGTTGGTCCTGGACTTGGTGTTTTTGTAACACCCCGATATTCAGAGGAGCCTTAACTAGGCCTTCCTTAGCATATAAGGGCGTTACCATCTCGGTTGCCCGAGGTAAGTAAATATCAAACGTCAATAAAAGAACTATTAAGTTGTGTTACAAGTGATTTAAACCAAAATACAATACAAGGTACAACTCAAGACTACTCGCTATGACCATCATATGTCGTGAAGACTCATCCCTGCCCGGACTCCAGCTATCATCAACACCAACACCTGCTAAGACCAACTGCTCACCATAAGGGATCACGGAAGACACATAACAAACAAACAACCACACAAGGTCAGTACTGAGATAAGATAAGGCAACGGCAACTACCGCAACAACACAAACAACGATATCAGACTCAACCACAATCATAACAACCCAACCAAATCTATCACTGACTGTCCACTGGACCAGTCCTGCCAGTGGGGGACCGCAGCCGTTCCCACCTAAGCCCCGCTCATCATACGAGCGATAACCCTGCTCATTAATGTGCACATCCCCTTCCGTGGCGGGTTCCACGAAGGGCGAAACTAGGGCGTGAGATCACTCCCGCAAGTGACCCCACTCAGCCGAGAACGCATCTCGAGAACCATCACAACGATCACAACCACAACCACAATACAATACAATTACTATGTCAAGCAACACAATACTATCACAACGACCGACACACTAGACGATCTACAGCAACTGAGTAGGCGAACCTACCTTTACGCATCCGCAACCAATCCATGCCGACAAACACAAAGATCCAGCGCACAAGCAAAGCCTATTACCATCATGCAAATATCTATTACTACAAGCAAAACCCTAACTATGGAAACAAAGGCACGGATGATGATTATGACATACCTACTAGGGAGAGACAAGGCAAAAGACCGCTACCCGACTCAAGGGACGCTCTTCTAAGGCACAAGGATCTTCACAAAGGCTTCCATGGAGGTTTTGAGGTGAAGGGAAGGGAAAGAGGCGGCTGAAGGATAGGAGGAAAATGGCGAAAGTGATTTGCGGATTTAACAAAACGCGATATAAAACCCCCGCTGAAAACCAGGCACTCGATCGAGTACCCAACATACTCGATCGAGTAACCCCCTACTCGATCGAGTGCCCTAGCTACTCGATCGAGTAGCCTCTACTCTATCGAGTACCACTCTTAAAACGCACCCCAAGATGGTTTGACATACTTCCCTAAGGTTACTCCCGCCCCCAAGGATAGTCAACGCTGGTCAAAGGGATCCCTAAAAGGGCGGGTATTACAGTCTTCCCCCCTTAAAAAGAACTTCGTCCCCGAAGTTCAACTCACTTCTCCCGCTCACGACACGGAACCAACACAACCTTACCAAACTTCCCGGCCAAACCAATACCTCTTGAAAATACCATCCCCCCCCATGTCATCATCATCACCGACCACATATATACCTATCGACTCTTGCCACTATCATGCAAACTTTATCACAGTTAACCTTTATTTTGTATATATATATAAAACATTCAACGCGCAATGCGAAACGTCACTCGTGATCTCCCAACATACCATAACAATTATCAAATTGTCAATCTGGAACATGTCTCATATCAACTTTCATGTGGTGTGACTACTACCGCCCTGTTATTTGGCAACGTGATTCCATCATAATGAAACATACAATCACACTCACTTTCATTTTAAAGGACTAAGATAATTCGTTATGCTAAAGCAGATCATAACATCAATACATGATACCAACAACGTTATCCATACAACGTCATAACCACGCAAAACATTATCCATACATGATACCAACAATATTACAAACAACTATTAACAACATTATGAACGAGCAAGACATTATTCAAAACAACCTTTTTATTCCGCGACATTACTCTTCCCCTCTAAAAAGGAACTTCGTCCCCGAAGTTCACCACCCCAAATTATCACGTACATAATTTACTACTTGTATCCTAATCATTAAAGATAACCATATTATTTATTATGGACATTACTCACTAATTATACACTCGTTAAATTAAAATCATACACATGTCACCGGGATAACAAGCCACCGATTGATAACATATATTAATATGGTAAGCACAAAAGTACGAGAAGCTACAACTCTGATAAATAGATTGTAAAAAGGCGCATACAAAATAAAAGCAACAAGAAATTATTATCGCCTCACTAATTGTGACAAATACGCTTATAAAACTTCAATCATGACTTGTAACATATGAAATTAACGGTTCAAATGTGTTACTACGCACTCACAACTGCTTTAAACATTAAGATCGTAATTATAAAACAATTGAACACTTTTAATTTTCAAAAACCTCCTGTAACAGTGTCACTCGATCGAGTATGTTTAGGTACTCGATCGAGTGCCATGCTACTCGATCGAGTGTCTTGGCTACTCGATCGAGTAGCCCGAGATCAGAATGCTTTTTCTCATGTCATCCTGCAGCTACTTGATAGAGTACGGGGTACTCTATCGAGTACCTACAGGCCAACCCCTCATAAATCTGTCACGAGCTAACACCAATGCGCATACTTGACATATAAAATCGAGTCGGGACGACTCCCCGACTTCTAATACCCTGCAAACAGTTAGAATATCACATTCGGCCTTATGGCCAATCATACAGACCCAACTAAGTCTCAAAACAAAAGGAAACAACTACCAGGGTCTAACAACAATACCATCAGCTAACATCAACTACTATCAACAATCACGAACGAAGATAAAAACAAGGAGTATCACTCCTCTGCTGCTCTTCGCCGCTCGAACATCACCTCATCATCACCACCACCACCTCCAGATGAACCTACTCCCGCATCACCCCCTGCTCCTGCTCCCGGGCCCACGTACCAAGGCGTCAAGCCTCCATAAGGAAAGGACTGAGGTGCTCCCCATGTCGACTGTTCCACCCCGTAGGAATGGAAAACCCCCGAGTAATCCCCAACGCCACTCCACCAGACTGGATGCGGTCCCTCGGTCCCTATCCCCTGAGTGTACGCCAACTCGTGCATGTTCCGGAGTGTCAAGGTAGATGACACTCTCTCCGCTAGGTAACTGGATCGCGTCTCCGGGGTGTCGAGGTAAGGGTAGCACGGGAAGGGCCGCTGCTGCTGCGGTGGTGTTCTCGGCCGTGGCCTAGCCTCCGGGGCCCTCTCCCTCACTCGACGGGGTCCCCTCACCACTCTGGGTCTCTCCACCCTCTGAACTTCCGCATTCTCGCCCTTCGTCGGCTCCGGCATCTCCTGGAGGATCGTGCCATCAATGAGATAGGTCTGTAGCTGGCGGGGTATGTCCTCATCCTCCTCCTCCTCCTCCTCATCGTCCCCATCCACGGTCACCACTGCCGGCTCCAAGGGCTTTGTGGCTGGGAGGTGCTCAGGAGCTGGAATCTTCATCCAACTCATGCCAAGCACCCTCCACGCTAGGCTACCGTCAGCCAAGGTTCTCAACCATTTCAGGTCGAGATAGTACTCACGATCCATGGTAGGCACAGGGGTAGCTAGAGGCACGTATGCTGAAGAAGCCTCAAAGGAGGTTAGCTTTTCAGCTAACCGAGTGGCAATGGCACCACAGCTCAGGTACCGAGAAGTAGAGGAAGCCATCAAGGCAAGAGCAGCACAAACTATGGAAGGAGCATTAAAGACCACTTTCTTGGCCCGCTCCGGATTGAGGTACGACATCAAAAGCAAGACCTCATGGTTATTCAACTTACCGATAGATCTTTTCGATCATAGAGGAGGTTTGAGAGGGAACGGAGAAAGATTCTCAAAGTGATGTCTTTGAACGTCATTAATCAAAGATATTGCTCGCGGTGGGAGCTTGCTTCCCGATCAAGCAAGGCATTAGGCGCGGACGCCGCACTCGGTGGAATGTCGGTGATGGAGTCCTTGGGAGGCTTGGCCAACCCAAGGTGAGAGGCAAACAAATCCATGGTCAAAAGGAAACTGGTATTCATTAGTCTGAACTCCACAGTCTGACCCGCTGGGTCATAGTTAAAGGAACTCATAAATTCTAGGGTAAGAAAAGGGTAAGTGTGCTTCCTCAGCCGGTACAAACCAATAAAACCCAAGGTCTCGAATATATGACGGACATCCGTCTCTATTTCCAACTCCTCTAGCACACCGGTGTCTATACACTTTGTGGGTCTCATCTTGCGTTTTTGTAAAGCTACAAAACGCTCTCTTTGCTTAAAGTCAACGAAGACAACAGAAGGGTACTCGGAGACTGCGGGTACTACCGGTCCACTAGCCTCCCCCCTCTCGAGTGGATCAACCCTTCCCCGTTTACTCTGACGGGTTCCAAGGTTTAGTCTCGGCATCTGTTCTAGGCATAAGTCCAAACAACTTGTATAAACATCCAAACACTTATTTCATGTAACTTGAATTCACATATCCAGCTAAGCACACAATTTCCAACAATTTTGACATGTGAAGCACATAATTCATGTTATTAAACTTGAATATTAAGATAAGTGCACATGTTTATCAACAGTTTCCAATTTTTTTTTTGACATACAAGTTCAAGCAATTTGTATAAAACATGTAGGCATACACTTCATACAATTCGAGTTTTATATAATTGGCAACTTCACTAACTCGTTAACCAATTCCATACTCGAGGCTCATAGTTCATGTCATTAAGCTTAGATGTTTCGCTAGGTATTCATATTTCATCAATAGTTTCCTCAATTTTATCATATGATCTCAGTTTGTAGCCACTTATAAACCATAATTACGAAAGTTTGGCATGTGGACACATATACTCAGCAATTTGAATATCCTAGCATGCTTCTAAAGGTCGTTCCATTTACATTGCAAACTACATGTCACTAATGCAAGAGAAAGAATAATTTATGACAAATCAATATCACTCTTCACTATTATGTAAAACAACTCAATCAAAATTTTCAGACGGTCTTTACAGCTGTGAAAATTGTGGCATGTATTCATCAATCATTGTTTCTATTATTATATTGAAGTTCAACTTATACTTATATTGTCAATTACCACTTCAATTTTCCAATTCTAAGTCACGAATTTCCCATAAGGCACTTTTAAGACGGAGTTTTAAGGCAACTTTCTAAGGTGATAATCATCAGAATTCACCTTTCCACATGATATAAACAATGTATAATACTTAATTCCATCACCTAATCAATGTAGAACAATCAAAAATCAATTTTCAAATTTGTAACCCTAGAAATTTCGATTTCATCTTTGCAACTTTTCTAATCTAATCTACAGCAATTAATCACCAACAAACATGGAAAAGAGGCATATGAATCATGTTTCAACTATCTAAAGCAACTATTACATCATGTGAATCGAAAATTTCAGATTATCTCCTCATTCTAACACATTCAAAGTAACATATCACATAAATTAGGAAGAGTCACATACCTTGATTGATTAGTAAGATAAAGAAACGAATTAACCAAGCAAAATCAACCCCAATAATCACTACTAACCCAAGAGATAGAGAGGATTTGAGAGGAAATAAGGAATTGAGAGTGATTTAGGTATAAAAGTGTCGAGATATAGAGGAAATAGAAGGAGAAATAGAAAGATGAAGGGTTTTAAGAAAACCCGTAGGAATTACTGCACAGTAACCTACTCGATCGAGTGCCTTGGGTACTCGATCGAGTACCACCCTACTCGATCGAGTAGGAGCTAAATCGTCGAGTGTCTGCAGGAATTTTCCCACATTCCGACGTTATAGTCTCCTAACTAGATCGAGTGAGGTCTACTCGGTCTAGTACGCACTCGCACTCGGTCAAGTATGGCTAAGTGCTCGATCAAAAGTACGAAGTAACTTGAAGATTCCTGCAAAAACAACACTGCGTGTCGATTCCCACTAAGTTCGGAATTCGGCACTCATTATCAAATTTATTCACGTATTACCATTATTAACAAAGTCTACCATATTGCCAAACAAATGAAGCTTATCCCACGTACACTACAACCTTTACCCTACTCGGTTTACCTGCTACCGACTTTCCGTAAACATAATTACATCATCGTACTACTTTTAAGCTTACTTTATATATATTACTACTAAATTGAGACATTTAAGTCAATATTAGTCCATCCTTTCACGTATTACATAAATGCGTACTTTTCAAAACAAACTAATCTACCATGTTTCACATTCTATCACAAGCAATTTATTTTGCCCAAATCAAATATTACGCAGCGGAAAATTTCAACCAAATAGCGAAGCATATACACATTGCCATATCTCGTGATTCGGATTATTACTCATCCATACTATAATTATCATTAATTTTATGACAAACTCTTACATGTTCGCTACTCACACTACACATTCAAATGCACACTTTCACTCATCTCCATGACGTACAATCTCGTCACATAACTCCTAGCTATCCTATAAACTCACTAACCATCCAACGAGCTTCAATAATCCCGTCAATGACTACCATACTCGGCCCAAACATTACTATCACACCTCTATTAATTCTAACAAAACTTAACCAGAGATAGCTCCGGCACAATTAACATACATAGAACACATAGACACACGGACTCCACATTCCCATCCCATGTGACTGGCTTAAGTGTCATGGGGCCAAGATTTTGAAATGAGGGCGCCTACTCACCCAAAATCTAGCATCAGCCGGGGCTCCCACTACACATACACCAGGTTCATTTTATTAGACTCTCTACATTCATTATGTTCATTTGTTACAGGTTCCAAAATCGTCGCTCTGATACCACTTTGTAACACCCCGATATTCAGAGGAGCCTTAACTAGGCCTTCCTTAGCATATAAGGGCGTTACCATCTCGGTTGCCCGAGGTAAGTAAATATCAAACGTCAATAAAAGAACTATTAAGTTGTGTTACAAGTGATTTAAACCAAAATACAATACAAGGTACAACTCAAGACTACTCGCTATGACCATCATATGTCGTGAAGACTCATCCCTGCCCGGACTCCAGCTATCATCAACACCAACACCTGCTAAGACCAACTGCTCACCATAAGGGATCACGGCAGACACATAACAAACAAACAACCACACAAGGTCAGTACTGAGATAAGATAAGGCAACGGCAACTACCGCAACAACACAAACAACGATATCAGACTCAACCACAATCATAACAACCCAACCAAATCTATCACTGACTGTCCACTGGACCGGTCCTGCCAGTGGGGGACCGCAGCCGTTCCCACCTAAGCCCCGCTCATCATACGAGCGATAACCCTGCTCATTAATGTGCACATCCCCTTCCGTGGCGGGTTCCACGAAGGGCGAAACTAGGGCGTGAGATCACTCCCGCAAGTGACCCCACTCAGCCGAGAACGCATCTCGAGAACCATCACAACGATCACAACCACAACCACAACACAATACAATTACTATGTCAAGCAACACAATACTATCACAACGACCGACACACTAGACGATCTCGACAAAGAATCGAGTAGGCGAACCTACCTTTACGCATCCGCAACCAATCCATGCCGACAAACACAAAGATCCGGCGCACAAGCAAAGCCTATTACCATCATGCAAATATCTATTACTACAAGCAAAACCCTAACTATGGAAACAAAGGCACGGATGATGATTATGACATACCTACTAGGGAGAGACAAGGCAAAAGACCGCTACCCGACTCAAGGGACGCTCTTCTAAGGCACAAGGATCTTCACAAAGGCTTCCATGGAGGTTTTGAGGTGAAGGGAAGGGAAAGAGGCGGCTGAAGGATAGGAGGAAAATGGCGAAAGTGATTTGCGGATTTAACAAAACGCGATATAAAACCCCCGCTGAAAACCAGGCACTCGATCGAGTACCCAACATACTCGATCGAGTAACCCCCTACTCGATCGAGTGCCCTAGCTACTCGATCGAGTAGCCTCTACTCTATCGAGTACCACTCTTAAAACGCACCCCAAGATGGTTTGACATACTTCCCTAAGGTTACTCCCGCCCCCAAGGATAGTCAACGCTGGTCAAAGGGATCCCTAAAAGGGCGGGTATTACAGTTTTGGACTTATGGGTCCCGGGCTTTGGACTTATTTGTCATGGACTTGGTGTTTTGGACTCATGGGTCTTGGGCTTTGGACTTGTTGGTCCTGGACTTTGTATTTTGGACTCATGGGTCCTGAGTTTGGACTTGTTGGTCCTGGACTTTATATTTGGGTGTTGGACTCATGGGTCCTGGACTTTGGACTTGTTGGTCCTAGACTTTGTATTTTGGACTCATGGGTCCTAGGCTTTGGACATGTTGGTCCTGGACTTGGTGTTTTGGACTTATGGGTCCCGGGCTTTGGACTTATTTGTCCTGGACTTGGTGTTTTGGGCTCATGGGTCCTGGGCTTTGGACTTGTTGGTCCTGGACTTTGTATTTGGATGTTGGACTCATGGGTCCTGGACTTTGGATTTGTTGGTCCTGGACTTTGGATGTTGGTGTCGGACTTGTTGGTCCGAAGTTTGAAAAGTGAAATTGTGGGAAAATAACGAATTTGAATTTCGCTATTTCATTTTATTGAAAAGTGACGGTTTTGAGTTTCGTCAGTTGAAATTGTGGGAAAAATAGCGAATTTGAATTTCACTATTTCGTTTTTTGAATGGGATGGTTTTTAATTCCGTTGTTTGGAATTATGAAAATAATGAATTTGAATTTCACTATCTCGTTTTTTGTTTGAAAGGACGATTTTAATTTCCGTAGTTTGGAATTGAGAGAAAATAACGAATTTGAATTTCGCCATTTCTTTTTTTGTTTGGGAAAAGACGGTTTTTTATTCCGTCATTTGTGAGAGATAGCGAATTCAAATATCACTATTCCATTTTTTTTGTGGTTTGAGAATGACGGAGTTTGATTCCGTCGTTTGAAATTCGTGAAAATAGCGATCTTGAATTTCACTATTTTGTGTTTGTGATTTGACTTTAGCCTTGGCTTTGGTTTTCGCCTTTGTTTTGGCTTGGTTTTGCTTTGGCATTGGGTGAATGACTTTTTGGCTTGGGCCTTTGATTTTGGCCTTTCGCTTTGGCTTAGAGTGAATGGCTATTGGCTTGGGCCTTTGATTTTGGCCTTTCACTTTGACTTTGGGTGAATGGCTATTGGCTTGAGCCTTTCATTTTGGCCTTTCACTTTGGCTTTTGATTTATTGTTCTCTGCCGTCCTTCGTTCGAGGCAGGTAAAGGTTCAGACAGGGAAGTACCCGTTGGTGAGAGGTTGAAATTTGGTGATGGGATGTTTTTGTGGGGAATGGGCTTGCCTTCCGTCATTGAACATGAACAAGGAGATGTCCTAGTTTGTTATCTAGGTTTGTCGTAGGATCCCTTTGGTAGAAGCTCGTTCTAAATAGGGTGTTAATGAAAGGTTTCTATTGCCAGACATGGAATAGGTAAAGAGAATGGACACGGAGTTTCGAGTCCTCTGTTTACTCGGTACGGAACGTCACTCGAGTGTACTCACATTGAATTGGAATATATTGTTCGTTTTAAATCAATTCTCAAATTAATTCTCGTTGTCAACGGGAAATGGTAAAGAGGAGAATATATGATAGCTGGAAATTGTGCTTTTATTTATATAAATAAGAGGTTAGCACAGACTCGATGAGTACATGTGACTCATGGGGACAGCCCCCAGTTTGTCACTTATGAATAAAAGGACAGACACTAGGATAAATATGAGAAAGCCTAAGACTCGGACTCGGACTCAGACTTAATCGTAGATACGAACTCCTAATCATCATGTTCCTCCTCGAAGGTCTCTTTCGCAGCATCCAGCGGCTTGAATGTTCTGATCTTGAGCATTGACCCACTTGAGCACTTCACTCTCGTTGTTGGGAATGATATGAGGACAATAGTCCATGAGGCTTTCATCTCCTTACAGAAAGAGATGTTCATTAGGGTTGTTTCCATCACTTGGTTGGCATAGGGATGAAGCTACCAGTTCATTGTTGTTGACCATATTTTGAATAACATGTTTCAGTTTGAAGCATGTTTCAGTGTCATGACCTTTTCCTCGATGATATTGGCAATAGACATTGCCGTCTCAAAAACGGGATTTCTTGCATTCAGACGGGTCCGGAGTGGGCCCGATTGGTTGTAGCTTCCCTTCAGTTATGAGCTTTTGAAGTGCTTCGGCATAGGTTGTGTTAAGGTTGGTGAATGTCCTTTGAGAACGTTCAACCTTGCTGTTTGACTTGAGACATTCAGGAGGATTGTCCTGACTGAGAGGTGCAATTATGATTTTGCCAGCTTCAATCATATCTTGAATGACATGCATGAGTTTGAAACAGGTTTCGGTGTCATGGCCCTTGCCTTGATGGTATTGGCAATAGGCCTTTCCGTTCCAGAATCGGGCTCTTTTGTGTTCAGGTTTGTCCGGAGTCGGACCAATGGGTTGGAGCATTCCTTCTGAAGCAAGTATCCCCAGAGCGGTGCCATATGTTATTCCCATATCTGTGAATACCCTTTGATGTTTTCCCACATTTGTGTTTTTAGGGATGTTTTTGTGAGTTTTGTTTTTGTTTTTAATTTTGTCAATCCTGGGTGGAAGCAGGATTTGGCCGTTGTCAATGGGAAGTTTTGGGGATGTTGCTTGATATTTTGAAGGGTATTTTGGTGAGGCAATTTCATGTTCTTTGTTGGTGGGTTCTTGGGTTTGGGAACCATCAGACGGTTCCTCGTTTTCAACAGATGTTGGTTGGTGAATGAAGGGTTGGTTTTCTCCTTGGTGGTTAGGTTCATTTTCGGTAGTACCGACCCTTTTCTCCAAATTAGCTACCTGAGTGTTCAAATCATCGATAGCCACTTGCAGCTTTGAGAATATGTTGTTGATGGAGACGGAGAGCATCATTATGGCGCTTTGTATGCCATCCTCGTCAATTGTATGGATTTCCTCATCATCAGGAGAGATGAGGTGAGAGCAGTCCAGAGAAGATTCCTCACTGTGTCCAATAGGGTTTTCTGGAGGGTTGTTTTTGTTGTTTGTTGAGGGCGGTTGTGGTAATTCGCCATTTTCAATCATATCAAGGATGTCACCTTTCAGGGGGAGACACGCTTCAGTGTCATGTCCGCGACCTCGGTGATATTGACAAAACAGCTTTCCGTCCCATCTTCGACCTCGCTTGCTTGGTAAAGGGTCCGGAGTTTGACCAATTGGTTTGAGCTTTCCTTGGGAGGTTAGCCTTTCCAAGGCTGTGGCATAAGGCATACCCAAATTAGGGAAGGACCTATGAGGTCGTCTGGTTTTGGTTTTGTCAATGGCAAGTAGCCGGCTTTCAAGGAGCTTAACCCTTTGCTCAATATCAGAAGAGGGAAAATTCCCGGTTATTAGTTTGTCCTTAACTTGGGAGAGACGAGTGCTCAAGTTTTCCACGGTAGCTAGGAGTCGAAGGACCATGTCTTTGGTTTCAGCAGAAGTCATGACGGATGAAGGTTGATCAGCTTCTTGAGTTTCTGGTTGGCGATTGATGGCACCCAAGGGATTCCTATTTGACATAACGATAGGCGTTATAACTTGTCTTGGCAAGGTATTGCACAAACATAGGCAAGAGCGACACATATGTATAAAAGGCAGTTTTGTCGTGAAGACGCGACAGTGCGACTAGGTTACGATTTCATTAAAGATCGTGAATGACCTCTTGTGTTTGAACTCTTGGTGCATGACGTTGAACTTTGACTCGAGTGTCAACTTTGGCATATTGATGCCTAGACAGACGACTTCTGACGAGATTTGGACGTTTGTTGATGGCGTGATGCCGTTGGACAAGACATGTAAACAACTTGACCTTTGACCCGTAATGTAGGGGAAATGCGGGTTTAATATCCGAGAGGTTTTGACTCTGCTAAGGCCATTGAAGACGTCTCGTCAATTAGGCGACACGGCCTGGACCAGAGGGTAGGTACTAACTTTGGCGGAGACTCGATGTTATCTAGACGACTTGACTTGAAATCGGCTGGACTCTAATCGACTCGAGGCTGAATCGGAATGGTGGACTAAAGTTTTCGAAAATAGAAATTTTCAAAAAGATTCATTTGTCGTTTTATGGACGGCTTCCGAAGAGTAGGGATCTTTAGAAGGTCGGCTAGTTGAAAGAGTTGTCTCAGGTTTGTTTTCAAAAGACGGTTTGAGTTGAAATTGCGGCGGCTCTTAAAACAAAGTGTTGTTTCCAAAGACGGTTTTTGAAATTCCGAATCACGGATTAGAATATCGAGAATCGAATAATTTGGAATCATCATCACAATGGCCATGAAAACGGTTAAATTTGTTTTCGAAGGATTTTAAAATTGGGTTGAAAATTTGAAAACGGTCAGTTTTATTTTCAAACATTTGGAATTAGATAGAAAATTGAAAACGGTTAGATTTGTTTTCAAAGACTTGATTTTGATTGAAATTTGAAAACGGTTAAATTTGTTTTCAAAGATTTGAGTTTTGATTTGAAATTTGAAAACAGTTAAATTTGTTTTCTAATGATTTAATTTTGAATTGAAATTTGAAAACGGTTAAATTTGTTTTCAAAGATTTGTTTTTGATTGAAATTTAAAAACGGTTAAATTTGTTTTCAAATGATTTGAAAATGGATCTGGAATTTGAAAGCTGTTAAATTGGCCTTTAAATGATTTGATTTTTGATTGAAATTTGAAAACGGTTAAATTTGTTTTCAAATGATTTGATTTTTGATTTGAATTTGAAAGCGGTTAAATTGGCCTTCAAATGATTTGATTTGAATTGAAATTTGAAAACGGTTAAATTCGTTTTCAAATGATTTGATTTTGAATGGAATTTGAAAACGGTTAAATTCGTTTTCAAATGATTTGATTTTTGATTGGAATTTGAAAGCAGTTAAATTGGCTTTCAAATGATTTGATTTGAATTGGAATTTGAAAGCGGTTAAATTCTTTTTCAAATGATTTAAAATTGTAAATCGTGAGGATTGAATTCGTCATTACGACGGGTTAGAAAACCGTTTAACTTTTAAAAGACGGTATGCAAATCGAAAAGCATGAGAATTGAAATCGTCATTACGACGGCTTAGAAAAGCCAAATTTGATTTCGAAAATGACATTTGAAATTTTGGAAAGTTGCATGGGTCAAAATCGTCATTACGACGGTTTGAAAAACATTTCTGTTTAAAAATTGATTTTGAATTTTGAAAATTCGAGGGTAGAATTCGTCATTACGACGGCGTAAAAGGGCGCTTTGAGAATGCAACGGTCCGTGATAGACCGAGGTTTGAAACGGTCACTATGACGACGTAAAAGGGTATTTTGAAATGGTTTGTGAAAACCGAGTTTTGAAATCGTTATTACGACGACATAAGAATGTGATTTGAATGGTTATATAAAAAAAAAAACGAGTTTTGAAATGGTCATTATAACGGCATAAAAAAGCGTGTTCAAATGGTTGTAGAAAACCGGTTTTAAAAATCGTCATTACGACGGCCTAGAAACGCGTGTTGAAATGGTTATAAAAACCGGGTTTGAAAATCGTCATTACGGCGGCCTAGAAAGGCGTGTTGAAATTGTTATAAAAAACTGGGTTTGAAAATCGTCATTATTACGGCCTACAATGGCGTGTTGAAGTGGTTATAAAAAACCGGGTTTGAAAATCGTTATTATGACGGCCTAGAAAGGCGTGCAACGGTCGGCGAAAGACCGAGGTTTGAAACGGCCATTATAACGGCACGAAAGAGGTGTTTTCGAGTGTTTGAAAAATAACACAGAAGGACTTATGATCAAGTAGCACATAAGCACTCACAGTTCATTATATTATGCATTATGCTGAAACGGGGTTTGGCTTAAAAGGGTGGGTTACACACCAAACGATCAAACCCCGATTTGCGAGAGGGATACCAATCCAAACAAAATGTGTAAGGAGGGTGCCCTAGCCTCGTGCTCGAAAGTGATGAAAGCTCTTTGACGAAACAGAAATGTGTAACGTCAATGGTATGCTTGACTCAATCGGGATTCGAATTGCGGGGATGAGAAAACTCACGCCGACGAGACGAGCCAATTGGTCGATAAAGGTTAGGTTGTGGGCCCGGACAAGGAACCCGACTTATGACCGTAATATCAATTAATGCACTTTAACTACGACCTCGTTTGAGTTTCACCTCTAAGGATCACAAAGAGACAAGTGTCCTAGTTTCCCCAGCAGAGTCGCCAAACTGTGGACATGGGCCACGTCTCGGTCTGCGGATTTAGGCCGCCTACCGGTCCGCGGTCACGGGCCACCTGCACGCCAAGCCAAACTGTGGACATGCAGAGGTCTCTTTGAAAGCCACGCTCGGCGGCGTAAAAATGCTTTCGAGCGGATCGCTTTAGATCGGTCGGTATCATCTCGGCAAGGGCCGCGAAACGATGTAGAGATGTTCGGAGTCGCCACCAAGCATTTGTGGGATGCTTGGAACCCGTTCGAATCCACTTTATACCTAGGTCAACCAAGGCAAAAAGCGGTGTTTGACATAGGTACTAAAGATAAGGAATCGTCCCCCTTTTAGCATTCTATGCCTAAAATGACTCTCGTACGCCCTGGATAAGGCCATCCACTATCAAAAGGTTCTGAGTAAGGGGTGAGGGTACGTATTGGGAAGCCCTTTAATCGAACACCCAATCCCGCCCGCGTTAGCGGCCTCTACTGATCGATCGTGGTTGTTTAAGTGCAAAAGTTGATAGAACGGTTAAAATGCACGAATGCACATCCAAAAGTTTTAACCTAACATGTGAGCTTTCTAAGTCGGTTTGTTAATCCAAATATCAAGCATAAGATGTCAAGTTGGATTTATGGTTGATTTGCATGTGAGAACGGAAATTAACCATCCATTTACCAAATTCGGGTTATGATGCTTAACACGATCCATTTATTGAAAAAGGGTGTCAAATGACAAAGTGTAAAAACGTAAGCTTGTCAATATGATCCGTCATGTGTTCGGATTAACTGTAATCGGGATCGTCCTAGACAAGTGCCAAAAACGAGGCAGAACAGTGTCAGGCAGCCCCATTGGGGGCGCGAGCCTGTTTGCGAGATAAAGGGCTCTGCCCTGGTTTCAAAGTATGAAAGCAGGCGGCCACTTAGGGCGCGAGCCATGAGGCGACCCAAGGGGGTGTCTCCTGGTTCTTGAAAAGGTTATTTAAAACCGTATTTGTGATTAAATAATTTGCAAATGTTGTTTGCATGACTCGAAATAGTTACTATTATGTTAGTAATATTCATTGTCGGATTTGCAAGTTTGAAAAGCATAATAAAATGGTAAAAGGAAAATGTTTGGTTTGAACTAATTATGTTAAGTTCAATTATTTGTAATTAGTTAAGTTTGTCATCGTACTCGGATTAAACCGACATGGTATAAAGAACCAAGGATGATTATGAATTATGACTAATATGTTTACAAATGTAAACAAATGAGAAAAATGGTAAATAAAATAAAAGGGTGTTAAAATACCCATTAAAATGTAATTAACCAATAATATCATCGAGTCACAGAATAAACCGTCATGGTATAAAGAACCAAGGATGATTTTTGTAATGGTCAAAATATGTCTAACATAAAAATGAATTAAAATGGTAAATAAATGAAAATGATTTCTTTTAAAATGTAATTAACCAATTAATATCACCGAGACACGGATTAAACCATCATGGTATAAAGAACCAAGGGTGATTATGATTTATGGTTAAAAAGTTTATCATAAAAATGATTTGAAACATGTGAAACGGTAAAAACCGATTACAAATAAGAAATGAAATAAAGAGGAAAGACGAGAACAATCATGGATGAGTCTGACCTAGACACCAACATGAGGCGCGAGCCACTTTGCATATCAAAGGGCTTCTGTCTCGGTCCAAAACTCGGTTTTTGCTCGTCTAACCTATATTTGAATCGTGTTATGCATTGTTCATGCTTATAGACTCATAAAAACAGTAAATACATGAAATAAATGAGATGTTTACACTCTCAAACTTACGTGTATTGATGTTTGCGAAATAGACGACTTTAGAGACGGTTTTCTCGTTGTGACTAATCGCGATCAAAGAAGTTTAAAACGGTGCCTTAGAAAAGGATTTTGTTTTGAAAATGAGTTTAAAATATGTTAATTAAAACATGTTGATTGATGAGTTGAGTTGGTAGAATGAGTCGGTCGAATGCACGGCGACGGTACCAAACAATATGTGTAAGGCTTGTGTTTACGATCGGTAGGTCGTAAACACGTGTCGATTTTGTGACTTAGGAAGTCGAGTCTAGAAGATTAAGGGAGAAGGAGGGGCCGGACTCTCGCGTAAAAATTATGGTGTGTGATGGTGGGTATTTATAGAGAAATGTGGGATGGTAGGTCGGTCGATTTTGCTTGGAGGCTAAGGAGACACCCCATTAAGGCGCGAGCCACCCCGTGACTCAATGGGGTGTACTGTCCTTTTCAATTTGGACGTGGCCTATTCTCCATCCATTGTTTGGTTGGTTTGATATGTGGTATTCATATAAGATGTCGTGTAACAATATGGGCATCTAATAAGATGATTTTGGGTGTTACTTGAGGTAGGTGTTTTGTGTGCTTGACTCGGGTTTGACCCGTGTGAGTCAGGATTTGAATTTTGAGTCGGTTTTTGACTCGGTGTCGGTTTTGACTCTAATTAGCGTCATTTTAATGGAAATGACATGATGAAAACATACATGGCATTATTTTTGACATTCGAGATTTGAGTTGACTCAGGTTGACTCGAGTTGCGGGTTTCTGAGTCGGTTTTGGGTCCGAAGACGGTTTTAACTCTAAATAGTGTTATTTTAATGCAAATGAAGTTAGAAAACTTTTGAAATCATTTTTATCCGAGTAGTGCATTAAACCGTTTCATGTATAGCCAATCCACGCACGCATATCAAAAACAAGTTATAGTCCGATCATCATCGGGTGGTTTTTGGAAGGTGCAGATACTGGGTATCTACACCTTCCTTACCCTCAAACTCCTTTAGATCCTTACCCCTCACCCCCCCTCCCCCCCTCCCCAAGGTATGCCATACCTATCCCCTTAAACTCATCTCTTTACTGACCATCCACCACCCATAGCTACTAACTCCAAACCTAACCACGACCACCATGTGAGGGCTGACACAGGCCGTCAAGCCACCTAGTCTCCGGCAACATCGCCACCAAAATCCCGAACACCCTCTGCGCCACCCCAACTAACCACCAACCTTTATCTCCTAACATTCATCATCACTGCCCAATGGCTTGCGCCAACGATCTCTCGCCATTAATGAAACCATCACCACAAACACCCTTAAAAACCTCCTCCAACATCGCAAATGTCATCCCCCACCCTCGAATATTCCAAATTTGCTGCTTTTGGGGGCCGGGAAGAAGATTATCGGTGTCAGGGATAAATTTTATGGATTTTTTTGTGGTGGCTATAGTGGTGTCGAGAGGAGTTTCGCATGGAGGAGAGGAGGACGGTGAGAAAAGGTTTTAAATCGGAAGTTGTCGCCGGCACCGGTGACATTTTTTGGTCGGTGGTGGATGATAGTATTGATAGAAATTGGTGTTTGTTGGTTATGACTATGGTGAATAGTACAAATGGGTTCGATAACAATTCCTTTTCATATTTGTTACCAAACATGAAGTTAAAATTGGGGTTATCCAATCCCTTTCTCTCCTTTACTCTTTCTTGATTCCATTCTCTTTCCCTTTCTCGAACCAAACGCCCCCTTAAAAGAGTTTAATTAGAGGGTCTGTAATCCTTTCAAAAGTCATAAAACTGCCCATTTTTTTCCTTCGTTTGCTATAAATAGTGACCTCGGATCTCCATAATTCGACACACCGGAGTTGATATTCTTCAACTTCTTTTCTCCCTCCTTGCATTCTTGATCGTATTCCTACTTTTTGATATTTATGTGCTTGAGCACTCAACCACGTAATCCCGAATGCTATCGTGTTACCCATCTTGTTTGCATAGACGACAAGCTTGACCAACTACATTTTCATAATTAATCAGTCCAAATTCCTTGATTAGTTTCAAGGGACCTTTCGCTACATAGTCTACGAGTTACCACTAAAAACTGATTTACTTAAATCTCGCGACGCTAACATATAAGTCTAACGGTGTTACCCGTTTCAATATTGTTTTCATTATTTTTTTCTTTTAATACGGATATATGTCACATATAGTCAAAACCATCTTTTATTCTTTCATAAAACACGTGATTAGGCATGTGAAACCTGTCTAACACTAAGAAGAAATGACACATCAACAGATGCGTCCTTTAGAAGAAACGTGTATGTGTGTGTGTGTGCGCGCGCGCGCGCGAGGGGCCTCTTCTAAGTGTCGCTTGTTCTGTTATGCTTCTCCTTCTGTTTTGATTGCGTGCTCGATTATCGCTGCTTCGAGTATCTTCCTATATCTGAGGAAGATATATTTTAAGGTTTTATTTCTTTCTTTTTCAATTTACTTTTGTAATTTCACATGTTTTGCACACCTTTCACCTTTATTCGATGTTCTTAGCAGACTGCATATTTTGTTTTTCTTGGTGGATGTCTTATTTGTGGAAAACCAAGAAACAAACAACAATTTTTCGTTCTTCAATTGAGGTTGAGTATCGAGCAATGACTTCTGGTACGTGTGAAATTTTGTGGCTTAAAGGATTAACTCGCAGTTTGGGTTTTGATCATGATGCTCATGTGGCTCTACATTGCGATAATCAAAATTGAAATTGATTGTCATTTTATTTAGGATGAGCTCGTTCGTGGCACTATTGCTCTGTCACATGTTGTATGCTTTACTTTAAGGTCAGTATACAAAGTTGTTATATTTACATGAAAGGGATTGAACTTCCTCCTCATCAACAATGAAGAATAATGAAAATATATACTTCCTCCGTTCAACTCCATTCTACCAGTATACTTTTTCACGTTTGTCAACACGTGTTTTACGCGCTAAATATCGTTAACTATGTATTTGCAAAAAATATAAAAGTTGGATATTTCTAATGTACTCGGAAAACCGAATTAAACAAGATCACACATGATATATTTTCACCTACTTATTGAAAGAAAATTGAAATTAAATAACTTATGAATAATGTACAAAATAAAAAGTAGTAGAGTGGAGTTGAATAGAGGAAGTAACTAGTTTCCGAAACCAAAGGGCTATCACAGAGAGTACGTGGATAAGAGTATAAACAAATGTAAAGTTGCATCTTATATTTTCGGAGAATGCCGTTTCCTTCTAAAATTACTGATCCCATTATCTAAATGCAGTGACGTAAATGCTTAATTAGCTTGACTTTAATGCTAAGAAGGGTAGATTAATTTAAGCACGTAAACAGCTTATGATAGGTCATACCGTCATACTCTAAATGAGGTCACTAATATCCAAAATTTAAATACTTAAAAAACTTGATTAACGAGTGTTTGTTAAGTAGGACACAATGACTGGCCCGAATTTCAGTACCCCATTTTTGATTCAAGCAGCCAATCACACTATCCTTCGTACGATACTAGCTTGTGTTTTTTACACAAATTCTTATTTCATACCGTCATATGAAAATGGTCAGACAGATACCATTTCTCCTCACAAAAAACTCATTTAGGGTATGAGTGGAAAAGCACATGGGGGTATCCCACTACCCATGTGCTTTTCACTTATGAGAGATTTTATTACGGTCTGAAATAAAGCGGTCTGAAGCAAAATAGACAGGTTTTTTTATTGGATTCTGGAATCTCATCTCATTATTTTTCTTTTCTTCTCCTTTTTATCTTCCCACGTCTTAATCCACCTACCGCTACCTAATTATGCCACAATATATAAAAAAAATAAAAAATACACTGATTTATCTCGATATTTTAAGCTTTATTTCTAATTTCACGAAATTTACTTTAAATCTACAAAAAAAAAATACCTAAAAGCACCCAACCAGCAAATGACCCAACAAAAAATAACTCTAATTGAACAATAAAAAAAACTTGAAATGACTAATTTAAAAGCACAGTTTATATTATTTACGTTAAAAAAAAAATCAATCATCAAAACTAAACTAAAACCAAGTAACAATAATACTAAAATGCACTTTATTTTTTCTCTTAATTATTAACCCGAAATTACCCGGATCCGAAATAACCCACCCACTTGACCGGACAGTGGCATGACCATATCAAAACAGATGCGAAACCCCAAATGGCCTGATCCGATATAACTTGAAAATGTGATCTAACCAAACTGACCTAATCTGAACTGACCTGACTCGACTGAGACAGACTGACCCGTTTATTTATCATATGGTGTCGGGTCGGGCCAGTTCGAGGCCCCTTTACAAAAAAAAATATACAAAATTTTACTCTTTTTTTTTGGTTAAATAAGAAAGACAGTGCATGAAAAATATAAAGAATTACTCTGTACAATTTTCAGGATAAAGTGAGTTAAAATAGCTCTAGGTTGAACAAAATTTGTAATCCGGAAACATCGCTTAATGAGTTGAATAATCCGTAATCAAAGCAAGTTGACATAATGTTAGGAAATGTTATAGTAATAATGTGAGTTAATAGTTTAGTATTTCTAATTGTGAGCAGTGTAACGCGGAGAGACGTAATCCACTTTGGTTAGGAAACGAAGTTGATTTGTTGCTCCGTTTCCAACATGACCTACTTTTGTCTAACATTTCGGTTGATTAACTTCATTGCGTAGGAGCAGGGGAGAGAGAACATATTAGTTTAGATTTGGCAGCTTGTCTGTTAGGCCCAAAATCTGGATATGGGCTGGTCTGGGGCAGCAGGTCTGAAAGCAGTGTGAGACGCAGGGCGTCAGGGAGCCAGGGTGGCAGCATCAGCGCATAATGCAAGACATGGGCTTTGATCCGCGTAGAAGCATACGGGAACTCTACCACCTGACGAAGTCCAATAAAGGAAAGTCCTATTCTATGTTATATTAGGAATAACTTGGAAGAAAAGTAAGGAACCCTAGCTGAACGAGCTACCCTATATAAGGGGCCTCAATACAAAGAAGGAAGATCATCAGAAAATACCAGAACTACACCCTAGCATTCATAGCAAAACACACGAACTGTACTTCCTCCCGAATTATAGTAAAAATCTTGGTGGGATTCCGTCTCCCCCCGTGGTTGTTTCCCAAATTGGGTTTTCCGCGTCACCAAAATTGCTTGTGTTCATTATTTACGTTGCGTATTCAAATTAGCATACAACTAACAACCAAATCACAATTCAGACCTAACGTTAAGACTACTTTAACCCTAAATTGGTAGAAATTTACCAAAACATTGTCACTGTGAATATGAGCCCTATTCATTACAAGTTAAAGATGTATAATAACCTTCTCAGTTCTGATTACAATATCACAAACGATAGGGCAAGTGGGGTGTTTCATTTATTTCTCGTTTGATTTGTCACTTGCATATTATGAAAAAGCAATATCCGTTTTCAGCTTATGACGGATAGTGTCGTTTTCAATGAGAATTTGTGTAGATTTGGAGTTCATGCTAAATTTGAATACGTTTTCCATTTTACACCATAATTATTATGTAAGACTATTGTATAATATTTTGATAATTTTGTAAAATTTGTATATCTTATTTAGGATTATCTTAATAATATCAGGGTCTTTGTTCATAGGTTAAGAAATAGGCCCTTCTTTATGAAAGATTGGAAGTTAAAATCAAACACGGGGCTACAACGAATGAAAGCCTAAAAGATCACATAACGTCATAACAATACGCCGCGAGAGATCAGTGTACTATATACTCGTTTAATATATTTAGTGCGTCCATATGAGCCCCATAGAGTCGTGGGCCCCTGTTCTGCGAACAATCCGAACTTGCATTCCGACAGACCTATCTTATTTATTACGTAATTTATTTTCGCTGTAGGATTTTTAACATACTGCGTCATTTACCATCCATCCACCCAATTCCAACCAACGTTGTAGACAACTGCCGCCGTCACCACCCTATCCCCACTGGTCAACCGCCCTTCCCTCCAACTCCAATAAATGCCGTTAAGATATGCTCAGAAATTAGATCGACAATATTGAAATCATGAATCACATAACTAAACAATAACATAACATTCTTAAAATCACCTAACCAATTGATTTACAATACCAATTAATCAAGAAACAATCAAATTGTATTTTTCATATACAATTCAAGAATATATTTAACACGAGAAAATCAAGACCTGTAGATACCTCATTACTGCACCTCCCACAAGCCACCCGGTGATGATTGGGCCGCTTGTTTGGTACCCGAACATTGTGTCTTGACATGGCACGAGGTATTCGAACAGTTCCAATTTCCCATAAAAATTGGTGGCGACTCCACAAATGCAAACTGATGCGTATGGCGGGACGATTAATAAACGACCTGATGCGAATATCGACCCCATGAAAGAGGTTGTGCTCAATTTAGAGGACCAAGCAAAACCACGCCCAAGTAATGCATATTCGCACGCAAAAATTGGATGGGCTCAAATAAAAGATAGGAAATATGTGCGATTAAAGCTCAAGAACCGCGAGAACCTTGAAACCGTGTGGGAACAAGAGGAATGCCGTGTGGGAACAAGAGAAAAGAGAGGAAAGTGGCGGCACCAAGGGGAGAGGAATTCCTACTTAGTTTTTTGCATTTTCAACCTAGTTTGAATAAAAGTTGACAAAAAGGTCTAGGTTGTAAGTTCTATGTATTCATTCATCCTAGAAGTTACAAACTAGCATTAAATGCTTGCTTGGAGGCCAAGGCTTTTGTCCTATATAAGGACCTAGCCTCCTCATTTGTAAACCATCCAAGAATTAAGAAAAACCTTTAGAGAGAGAAACTTGTGTTTCAATCTTTTTCAAAGAGTCGATGCTTTCGAGTCTTGCCTTGAACTAAGGACGCGCTCCGCGGTTTAAGTTGAATTACTTGACGCGTTTTCGAGTAATTCCCCATTGTTATCGTTATAGGTCTAGTGATAGCAAATATCCCATTGGGTCGATTTTCTTCACAAGAAGTCGAAACAAATATCCTTTTATTCTTGCACAACATAAACACAAAAAAAACCAAACAAAAAGACTTCCGCTTCGCCAATATCAGGCCAAGTGACACGAACTGGTCGGGTTGCACCTAGTGCATTCGGATCTTTCGCCTCACTTGATTTCACAATTAAATCTTCCGCTCCGTATACGCTTCAAGTGGTATCAGAGCTTCGGCTCTTGATCACCCCAGAAATATCAAGACGGTCCTAAGGAGGTCCCAATCAGTTAGTGGTTGAATATCCAACGCGATTGGTATTCAAAGGTTACACTCAACGAGGTAGTTGAGATTTAATCGATTGGATCTTGAAGGCACGGATTGAACAAAAAAAAAAAAAAACACAAAAATCACTGTTCACCATCAAAAAAAAAAAAAAGAGGAAATCCGAAACTTCAAACCAAGATTATCAAAAATGAATTTCGACGATCACAACTTTCTTAAGAGTCTCCAGAAGGCCTTAAAGAATTTACAAGAAAACGATTCCAAGTGGTTGCGTAGATGAGAACGAACCGTTGAAGAGTTCAAAGTGAGTGAACTACCCGAGTTCACGGGAGGCACGGACCCCGAGGACTACCTCGAATGGGAACGGAAAATCGAACGAATGTTTGATTTCAAAGTTCTAGATGACGCGAAACGCTGCAAGTACGCTATTCGGAGACTTAGTGGAGGGGCTTCACTATGGTACGAGAGTTTGAAAGCAAGGCGTGCTCGCGCTGGAAAAAAGAAATTATCATCTTGGGATTCTCTTAAACGCAAGTTGCGTAAGAAATATTTTCCAGCAACTTATACACTTACGACTTATCGTAAGATCGCCAATCTCAAACAAGGGAGTACGACGAATAGTGTTGGCGAACCCAAGTCGGCTGCCACCCCTAGTTCCGCGGCAAGAGCGCCCGATTCTAAGGGAACAAGTCTCTCCAAAGTACGATGTTTAAAGTGTCCGGGGTTTGGGCACTATCAAAGCGCGTGTCCAAATGAACGATTGAATACCTTGAGAGACGCCGTTGCTTATCGGGATGAGTTGTTTGATGAGGAGGAACAATTGAGTGATGCGTTCAATTTCGAAGAAAGAGAAAAGGACGAGATTATAGAGCCATTGAGTGACGATGATCAAATTAAAGATGTGATTGAAGATGACATATTTGCCAACTTGGATGAACCTCATGCGGGAGGTACTTCTTTATTTGATCCAAATCTACCAATTGTTTTTGATGAAGAATTGGAAGACGTTTATGACGAAACTCACATGGAAGAAGGTGATCGTACAAGTTATGACGATGTAACTCAAGACAATCCTAATCTTGTGCCAATCTCGGATGAGGAAATCAAGGATGTTTTCCCCAAGGAACTACCCGCTGGTTTACCATCTATTAGAGGGATCGAACGCCAAACTGATCTCATTCCCGAAGCTTCGTTACCGAACAAAGCGGCCCATCGATGCAACCCAATGGAAACAAAAGAGTTACAACGGCAAATGGAGGAGCTAATGGATCGAGGCTATGTTCGTGAAAACCTGATTCCATGTGCCGTCCCTACTCTACTTGTCCCAAAGAAGGATGGGACGTGGCGAATGTGCATTGATAGTCAGGCCATGAACAAAATAACTATCAAGTATCGTTTTCCTATCCCAAGGCTTGATGACATGCTTGATGAGTTACATGGATCCGAGATCTTTTCTAAGATCGACTTGAGGAGTGGTTATCACCAGATGCGAATGAGAAAGAGGGATAAGTGGAAAACCACGTTCAAGACTAGACATGGGTTATACGAGTGGATCGACATGTCATTCGGATTAACCAATGCTCAGAGTACTTTTATGCTACGCATGAACAAGGTACTCAAACGTTTCTTAAGCAGATTTGTTGTCGTCTATTTGGATGACATTTTGAGGTACAGTCGAATTGAGGAAGAACATTTCATACACCTTCGAGAGGTGTTCGACATACTTCGAGGGCAGAAACTCTATGGAGAGAAGGAGAAGTGGTCGTTGTGGGTCAAGAGTGTTATCTTTCTCGACTATATGGTATCTAAAGACAGGGTTTCGGTGGAACAAATCAAAATTGAAGCAATCAAGGCATGGCCTACTCCTAAGACCACCACGGAGGTCCGATCATTTCATGGACTCGCATCATTCTATCGGAGGTTCATTCGGGACTTTAGTTCCATTACTAGTCCTATCACCAAGTGTACGGAAAGGGGAATCTTCGTATGGACCCCGACTGCTCAAAAGGCGTTCGAGACGATTATTCAAAAACTTTGCGAGGCACCTTTATTGGCACTCCCAGATTTCACTCAACCATTCGAGATGGAATGTGACGCAAGCGGCATTAGAATTGGAGCCGTACTAATACAAGGAAAGCGACCCATCGCTTATTTCTCCGAGAAATTGAATGAAGCCCGGCTCAATTACTCAACGTACGACAAGGAATTTTATGCTATCGTGAGAGCTCTTTAACATTGGAGTCACTACCTTTGGCCGAGTCATTTCATCCTATACTCGAACCGCGAATCACTGAAGCACATCAATGGACAACAAAAGTTAAACCCACGGCATGCCAAGTGGGTGGAGTTCCTACAATCCTTTCACTTTTCATCAAAGTATAAACGTGGTAAGAGTAATATGGTGGCCGGTGCTCTCTCACGATGGTACTCATTATTGAACGTGCTCGATGTCCGATTACTTAGATTTGAGGCATTGAAGGGTTACTACGAGCATGATCCCGACTTTGGAGAAACCTTCGAGATTTGCAAGTCCGGAACTCGTGATGAGTTCATTATTCCAGATGGTTTCCTCTTCAAAGGTAATAGACTTAATGTTTCAAAACTTCCAACTCGGGAACTCCTTATTTGAGAAGCTCATGAAGGTGGACTTGGAGGACATTTCGGGGTAAACAAAACTGTAGATATTCCCAAAGAGCATTTTCATTGGCCCCAACTGCAGAGAGTCATGCAGGATGTGATACGAAGGTGGGAACCATATCAAGTCAAAGAACCGTATCAATCACCAATTGACAAATACATTGATGAGAAGCTACATGGTGGGAGCTCTAATTTCTTATTGAGGTCAATTTTCATGGAAGCTCATGATGATCTTGTTGTTTCAAGCAACCACTATTTGGATGTCGGTAGAATTGTGCATAAAAGGTGGTGGGAAGGAAATCACAAGAAAGTAAAACGCAAGGAAAGATGGCACAAAATGGTTTTGACTTACAATAATCATTACAATTTCAAATCACTGGAGATGGATAAACATGAAGACTACATTGAAGATGATGAGTTGAAGAAGAGATCAACGGGGTGCGTAAATTGCTTCATGTTCTTAATCAAGTTTGAATCTAACTTCCAGATTTGTTTTGATCCTGGTGGCATCAAATATGATTCGATTATGTGCTCGGGTTTGTTTGGGTTTGTAATATTCATCTTTGATCCCGGCATACTGAGGCCAAGAATTGAGGACAATTCTTTTTTTTAAGGGAGAGAATTTGATGCGTATGGCGGGACGATTAATAAACGACCTGATGCGAATATCGACCCCATGAAAGACCCGCGAGAACCTTGAAACCGTGTGGGAACAAGAGGAATGCCGTGTGGGAACAAGAGAAAAGAGAGGAAAGTGGCGGCACCAAGAGGAGAGGAATTCCTACTTAGTTTTTTGCATTTTCAACCTAGTTTGAATAAAAGTTGACAAAAAGGTCTAGGTTGTAAGTTCTATGTATTCATTCATCCTAGAACTTACAAACTAGCATTAAATGCTTGCTTGGAGGCCAAGGCTTTTGTCCTATATAAGGACCTAGCCTCCTCATTTGTAAACCATCCAAAAATTAAGAAAAACCTTTAGAGAGAGAAACTTGTGTTTCAATCTTTTTCAAAGAGTCGATGCTTTCGAGTCTTGCCTTGAACTAAGGACGCGCTCCGCGTTTTAAGTTGAATTACTTGACGCGTTTTCGAGTAATTCCCCATTGTTATCGCTATAGGTCTAGTGATAGCAAATATCCCATTGGGTCGATTTTCTTCACAAGAAGTCGAAACAAATATCCTTTTATTCTTGCACAACATAAACACAAAAAAAACCAAACAAAAAGACTTCCGCTTCACCAATATCACGCCAAGTGACACGAACTGGTCGGGTTGTACCTAGTGCATTCGGTTCTTTCGCCTCACTTGATTTCACAATTAAATCTTCCGCTCCGTATACGCTTCACAAACGCTTGTTCCCAAGATCCCCCCGTGGCCCCATTCTCCACAAAACCTGCTATAATCAGCCCGTTTCTTTTGGATCAAAATTCACCATGGTTAGAATCCGTCTTCAGATTGATACTTGACGTATACGAACATTCAAAACTAAGTTTTGGATGCTGGTTATTTATCTTTAAGGCGGTACATCGAAAACACTGTTGCGGTGTCCCATTATGCTATAGGACAGCGTGGTGCCATCACGCTGATGGTTGGGTATTTATGATCGGGACTGAGTTCGGATACAAAGTTGTCTAATTAACCCAATAGTTTAAACTGAAGAAAGTATCAGTTTTATATACGGCGGCGACAAGGTTGGATATTTTGATGGCATTGAGGGAGACCAAGTTGTCAAACATGGTGGTACTAAGAGAAAGGGAGGAGTTCGGAGGAAGTTGGTAGGTTAGAAAAGATAGAGAGGGAAAAAAAATCAGAGGGAGAATGAGTGGGCAAATGAGAAGGTTAGGATGGTCAAAAGTGTACTGCAATGAGTAAAATGTGTACTGCGAAAATTAGCACCCATCGTTCCTATGGTATGGTAATGATAACAAGGAGAGTCCAATGTTGTTTTCTTGGGAGACAATTTGCAGAGCAAGAAGTCAGGGGGGTCTAGGACTGAGAGATTTCCATGCTTGGAATCTTGCTGCTATAGGGAAGTATGCTTGGTGGGTGACCAAAAAGACTGACCATCTTTGGGTTAAATGGGTGCATGCCATCTACATAAAGAATACAAGCTGGAATGAGTATGAACCTGGAAGTGGCAGTAGCTGGGCTTGGCGTAAAATATGCCAGGTTAAGCATTTACTTAAAGACTACATTTTCAGTGAGGATACAGAGCATTATAACAGTCAGGCAGGCTATCAGGTGCTGAAACCAGAGATGGACAAGGTAACCTGGTATCCATGGGTGCTAAATCAGTGGATCATTCCTAAACAAAACTTTTTATGTTGGTTGATTGCTCATCAGAGATTAACTACTCAGGATAGGCTGTTAAGAATGCACATCATACAGAGTAATAGGTGTTTCCTGTGTGGATTACAGGAAGAGTCCCATGATCATCTCTTCTTTTCCTGTATTTTCAGTCACAGATGCAAGGTGTTGGTTGCCAATTGGTGTATGATTGAACTTCCAAGCCTGGAAGTGGTTCAGTGGTGGGTTCAGCTACGTGAACATAGTGCTTGCAGGAAGAAACTCATTGCGGTAATATTAGCTAGTCTAATGTATAACATCTGGAATGCACGGAACATCAGCAGGGTGGATGGATATGTCAGTATGCCTGGTTGCATTCTGCAGCGGGTCAAGATTGAGGTGCAAATGAGGTTGGGGCAGTTACAGATTAAAAGTAGAAATACTAGGGCTCTAAATTGGATTGAATACATTAGGCAGCATTAATTTGTATGCGTATGTATGTATGAATTGACTATTGTGTAATGTATGGGAAACCATTGATTCTAATGAGAAGCTTACCTTTACCCAAAAAAAAAAAAAAAAAAAAAAAAAATTAGCACCCATTTATTATTACTATTAATGAGATGGAAAATGCATTATAAAGCCATTATTTATAGTACAATTATTTTACAGGTGTATTATGATCCCCATCGTCTAGTACCAAAAATAAATACCTAAAATAACTAACAGAAGCTATTGGAAGTAGGGTCGATCGCCACAGGGAGGCTATTATATCTATCTACTATCTAAGTCTGTTACGGTAACAAACAGGGGTTTTGAATTTGTTTTCTAAACTAAAAGGATTAAGGCAAAGAGAATAAGAGCAGTAAAAGCAGAGAGAAACAAAGTATGTGATCAGATAAAGGAAAGTCTGTTAGGATGTCGGTTCACCATGGCAGTTAATCAATTCAATCATAAATAGCTCAGACGGTCTAATGTGAGAAGGGTATAAGAAAGGTCATCTCGGTCCACTTTCTGCCCTAAGATACAACTAACTTAACTCTCGTCCTCATTAGTGTAGTCTTACTGTTCAAAACAGGTCTATTCATTCCAATCTCTCGATCTAGGTCTGAATTTAGCCAAATTAACTGATTTAGAAGCGTGCATTCAACTAAACGATTACAATTATATTGTCATAAAGCAGTTCTCACGATTCAATCATCTAACCTATTCATAACCTCATTTATTCACTACCATGGCTCCCCTAATCCTAACATGGAGAGATTTAGCTACTCATATTATTGATGAAATTAATAACAACAATAAATGGAATAACAAAAGACATGATATGAGGATTAATAAAGAGGAATAACATAAACTAATTAACAAAAATGATTAAAACAGTAACTATAAGATATATACTTAAAGAAGCAAAAGAGAATTAATGATTAATTAAGGAGGAAAGAATGATTACAAAGTTGAGAATCCGACAATAAGAACAAGATCAACGTCGAAAAGAGAGAAAGATAAAAGTCTGCTTAAGAGAGAGTAATTAAGAGAGAAAACAGAATACTTTAGACCTAATTACGTCTTCCCTTATATAGGGGAGATATTTATAAAATAAATTGAAATACTAATTAATATAATCACGGAATAAACTCCCGTGATAAATAGCAAGTTACTCGATCGAAGGAATTGAAAATCGTCGATCGAGCACTATACCAGCGATTCCTCTCGATCGAACAATATGGCCTTCGATAGAGTAAACTCCAAATACTTCATTTCGATCAAGTAAAGCAGGGATTCGATCGAGCTTCCTTAACCACCAAAACCTCTCGATCGAACAGAAAACCATTCGATCGAGGACTTAGCCACTGAACCAGCTTGACACTTCATTTGGTTAACTTCCAAATCTTCCTTCACGCTTCCCAAGGCACGGCAATTCTGCTCAAAACCTTCCATCTCCACAAATGCATGCTAAGGGGACTGAATAAAGCACGATTTTACTACTTTCAGGTTTGTTCCTGCAAATGAGGCAAAACAAACCAAAGTAGCTTATTCGGGGCATTTTGCAATACAAAACTATGAAAACGACATGGAAATGCGTGCAATAAGAGGCCAAAAAGGACTATATAAATTGCACATATCAAATCTCCCCAAACCGAACCGTTACTCGTCCTCGAGTAAACTAAATGCAAACTAATGGAACGGATAAGAAACCTCAGACCTAGCTATAACTTGTCCACTTAAACTGTTTAATGCAAATGAAACTGACACTTATAACTACAACAGCCAAGCGCAAACGAGTTGTATGATGTCTATAAATAAGCTGAACTGTCGACCTTGCGAGACCTTTAAAATTGGACTCACACGGGTCACTCTTCTCTCATGAAGCAAAGGGTAAGCATTTGAGTGTAAGAGAGAAGAAAAGTGGACGCTCACCTAGACTACGACCCACACAAACATGCTTGCAACAAAAATGATAGACAATTCTAATCACCATACATACATTTCAACCAAACAATGTCTGTCACAGCCGAGGGCTTACAATAGTTATGGGAAAGTGAGGCTATTGGTAAGAATAGACAAAACAAATTGATGTAAAACCGGGTACCAATTTGGTGTGAATTTTAGACACAAAAAGGGGCCTGATTTGGTGAAGTGTTTTGAGTGATATTTTTGTGTTTTTTGAGTTTAGTTTGCAGCGGAAAATGTTAAGTAAAATGGATATGGATTAGCTAAGAAACCTCGCAAGATAAATCAACTAAAACTAAAATCTCCAACCAAGACCACACAGGAACAAGGAGGGAAACAGAGGATATTTCAACCAAGAACACACAGTAAACAAGGATGAAATAAGGCGCCAACCTCGCAAGGAAGACAAGAACACTCGCAAGCATTCAAAGTTTGAGAAAAGTTCTCAACACTTAGGATTATATTTCTGAAATTGGATGATTTACAAAGGGGTATTCCGGCCCTTATATATCAAAAGATGTGCTTGGGCTCCAAGGCAACATTAAATGCTAGGGGCAATTTCCTAAGTGTGCTTGGGCTCCAAGGCATTATTTAAGACTATGTAGAAAAATATGCTAGATTTTTGTAAAAACTAGGTGAGGAAGACTAGATTCACCCTCTCCCTTGGGCGGCACTCTTCTTCTTTTGGACGACACTTCTTGGGCCCTCACGGGTTTGAGCTAGCTTGTGCTAATACCGACGAACTTGACTTCACATTATTTCTTGATGGACTGTAGGAATACGACTTATTGAGCAGTTGAACTATCAAAGGACGTCAAACTTATCATTGTGACTTAGCTCGCATTTCTTTTAGCGCCAAAATAAGGATTTGGACCAGCGTTAAGTGAGAGTGCGCTAGAGCTCGACATTGCTCCTACATCATTCTCTCCTTCTTCAAAAGAATTTGTCCTCAAAATTTTATCATCCAAGTATGGAGATAGATCACCAATATTGAAAGTAGCACTTATACCACCATATTCATCAGGGAGTTCAATTTTGTAAGCACTTTCACCATAGCGCTCAAGTACTCGAAACGGACCATCGACCCTTGGCATTAACTTGTTCTTTCGCTTCGAGGGAAAATTTTCTTTGCGAAGATGTAACTAAACAAGATCTCCCACCTTGAAAGTAGGTTGATTTCGATGCTTATTAGCTTTGTCCTTGTATCTTGCATTAGCCTTCTCAATTTGAGCTTTGATTTGCTCACAAGTACGCAAGAATGCAGCTTGTCTTTCCTTAGCTTCAAAACTTACCATCTTCTTCTTTGGAATAGGAATAAGATCAAAAGGGGATAAGGATTTACCCCATAAACGATCTCAAATTGTGCACGGCCAGTAGTCATAGACGGTGTATGATTATTGGCAAACTCAGCATGTGCCAACTTCACATCCCAATCCTTTGTGCTCTTACTCACTAAACATCGTAACAAACTTCCAAGAGTTCAATTTGTCACCTCCGTTTGACCATCAGTTTGGGGATGGTGAGAAGTACTAAATAACAACGTAGTACCAACCAAACGCCACAATGTCTTCCAAAAGTAGCTTAAAAACTTAGTGTCTCTATCGGAAACAATAGTTTTTGGAATGCCATGTAGACGAACAACTTCCTTGTAATACAACTCAACAACTTTAGAAGCGTCATCATTTTTGTGACATGGTATGAAATGAGCCATTTTTGAGAATCGATCAACCACTACCATGATTGAATCTTTACCTCTTTGAGTTCGAGGCAACCCAATAATAAAATCCATGCTTACCTCGTCCTAGGGTTGTGTAGGAACTGGTAAGGGAGTGTAAAGCCACTTAGTGAATGAACTCTTCGACATTTGGCATGTAGCACACCTCGCTATCACATCTTGTACATCCTTGAGCATCTTAGGCCAGTAGAAGTGCTCTCCAAGAATGTCATAAGTCTTATTGACGCCAAAGTGTCTAGCCAGCGCTCCTCCATGTGCCTCTCTAACCAGTAGCTCTCGAATTGAGCTCTTAGGGACACAAAGTTTGTTTCCTTTGAATAAATAACCTTCTTGAACCAAGAATAAATTAGTAGGACTAATTAGTTCATTTGAAAAATCTGGATCATCTTTGTACAACTCTTTCAAATTGCTCAAATCCAAGTAACCTTGCATCGAGTGCAACAAGCAAACATTGCCTCCTTGAAAGCGCATCAGCCACAACATTAGAGTTTCCCATCTTATACTTTGAAGAAAAGGTAAAAGATTGTCAAAACTCTACCCATTTGGCATGTCTTGCATTCAACTTTTGCTTTCCATGAATGTGCTTTAGAGCCTCGTGATCAGAATGCAGAACAAATGGTATTGGGCAAAGATAATGAGCCCAATGATCCGGTGCTCACACAATCTCATAGAACTCCTTGTCATAGGTGGAATACTTCACCCTTGCTCCACCCAATTTCTCACTAAAGAATGCAATATGTCGTTTCTCTTGGATTAGAACAGCTCCAACTCCAACTCCGCTAGCGTCGCATTCAACTTCGAATAATTTGTCGAAGTTGGGCAAAGCTAGAATAGGTGCTGAACACAAATTATCTTTGATCTCATCAAATGCTTTTTGTGCGCTTGGATTCCACACAAACTCTCCTTTCTTTGTTAGCTCGGTGATAGGTGCAACAATAGAGCTAAAATTCCGAATGAACCATCGATAAAATGAAGCCAATCCATGAAAACTCCTAACTTCAGTCGTTGTTTTAGGAATAAGCCATGATCGAATTGCTTCCACTTTTGAAGGATCAACGCTCACTCCTTCTTCTCCAAAAATGTAACCAAGAAAGGTCACACTGGGCACCATGAACATACATTTCTCGAGCTTTCCATAAAGTTTCTGTTCTCTTAGCTTCTCAAATACCTTCCTCAAATCCTCCAAGTGTTGTTCCTTATTTTTGATGTAAATATGAATGTCGTTGATAAGTGCATTTTATATAGTCCTTTTTGGCCTTTCTATGCACGTATTTCTATGCTATTATCGTAGTTTTATGCTACGAAATGCCCCGAATATGCTACTTTGGTGTGTTTTGTTCTATTTGCAGGAATGGACCAGAAAGTAGTAAAATCAAGCCTTTTTACCGTCTGTTTTGCATGCATTTGGAGGAAGAGTGAATTTGGAGCGGAAATGATGCTGCAATGGGATGCGTGAAGGCGTTCCGAGAGCTAAATAATCAAGTCAAAGCTGAAAACTAACGAACAAGTAGCTGTTGGAGTCATAGTTCACTCGATCGAGTACTCTACTTGTCGATCGAGTGGTTTTGGATCAAATAATAGGTTGATCCAGTACTTTCTTTACACGATCGAACATTGTCTATTTAGTGTTTACTCGATCGAGTATTTATTCTGCTCGATCGAATGATTTGAGTCTGATTCTGCTCGATCGAGTGGTTTTAAATCACTCGATCGAGTGGTTTCTCTAATGGTCTCGAGCTTTTTGTTTTATTTCGTCATTAGGGTTAATAAAATCGTCTTTCCTATAAATAGGAAGACGATAGAACAATTTAATCATCATCTAATATTGGATCGAACGATGCTTTTCTCCTTTTACTTTGTTCTTCTCTTTATTTCCGGATCTACTGTAACTAATTCTTTTCCCTTTCTCTCATTTTATTTAATGTTTATTTCTCTCTTTATTTCTATTCTTCCCACTATTATGTCTAGCTAATTTCTCTGCTAGGATTAGGTGATTCGATGGATTGTCGTTAATTGCTAATTAGATTCATAGGTTGTCGTTGTTGTTTTAGTCTATGTTGTTTATCACTGCTATAATTGTATCCTGCTAGTTGAGTCGACATAATTAGCCTTTTAATTTTGGTAAGCCTTGACCTGGACCGGAAGGTTGGAAAGGGTGAGACCTGCAGTGAACAATAGAATGCTTTAATGAGGGCGGAAGCTAAGCTAATAGTATTTTAGGGCGAATTGAGACCGGAATGAGATATTCGTTGCCCCTTAGACCGACACCTCGACTAATCTGTGACCTTGAGTGCAATTGACTGACGTTCATTGATGACACGATATCCTAGTTTCCTCTCTTTCTTGCTAATTTCTCTTGTCTTTATTTTTCTTGCCTTAGTCTCTCTAGTTTAGTCAAAACAACCAAAACCCCCACACTGTGACATTAGACAGACCGAATAGATAAGTAGATAGTGACCGCCTCCCTGTGGAGTTCGACCCTACTTACCGCTGACTTCTGTTAGTAGTACTTAGGTATTTATTTTTGGTACTGAAACGACGGTATCAAATTTTGGCGCCGTTGCCGGGGAGGCAACTACTTTATTTATTTGGTTAATTCTGTCTGATTTTAGCCTCAAGGGATTTTTCCCTTGAGGTCGTTCTAATCTTTTTTTCTTTAGTGTTGTTTTGATAGGCCTTATAGGTCCTACCTAGACAGTTCTAGGTAAAAGATCGTCAAAGGGAAGGCTTGAGTACCTTTGACCCGTCACCTATGTTCCATTATATGGCGAACATGTGATTTACTACGGGAGATGTGATGCTGCTGAGCACAATGCAGCTTTTTGCTTAGCTGAAAATGACGAGGTTTATGAATTCAAGCAGCGTAGACGAGCTAGTCAACTTTCTGTGGTTGTGCCGCCACATCCACCCTATCAACGAGGCTACCAACAGCCTCCGTTTGTCTGGCCACCACAACAACAAGTTCCTCCTGATATACGGAAAGAAGAGATTGCGGAGCTGAAATCTTTGTTGAAGACACTTGCATCCAAAAGACAAGAGTATGATAGACGTATATGAAAGATCATAGATCCATATTAGACTCTCTAATAAAATAAATTTATCTCATAAATTGTAGTTTATGTGATCTATGTAACATGCATGCTAATATGAAAGCATAAAAAGAAAGTATAAGGAAAAACAATTTCCTTACATTGAATATATGGTAAAATGGGCACAAATTAGTTCTCCTTACTAATTTGTTCTTGAGCTAAAATGATGTGGATGATCCTCCTTGAAAAACCTTCAACTAGAAAGTCTCCTCCAAGTAGCACCCAAGAACTACCCAACAATATTAACAAGTATGAACTAGTAACTTATTAATATGTGCCCTTGATAATAATACTAGTAATATTACTAACTTTTCTTAGTAATAGTGTATACTAGAGAATTATTGTAGAGAGATAGAAGAAGTTTGTTCACATGGAAAAATGAAATGAATTGTGTAAAGAGGTAGTGTGAAGTAGTGAACAAATATATTGAGTGTGTAAGGAGGAAAAGGAAGTGGCGGGTGGAGTCATCAAGTGGACACATTTTTTTGTCTTATAATTTTATCTTACATCACATGCAAAATCTAGTATAAGATATATATTATGGTAGTATACAAAATAAGGTAAAATGATTATGTGAGTAATCATCCATTACACTTATTTTACACGGTCCACATGACCATATACAAGTCCATGTTGGTTTTTATATTTGTCGCACAAATCCGTGTAATTTTAATTTTAAACATCGTATCATGTTTAAATGCTTCCATAATTAATTCGTCCAATTCACTCCGTAAATATACGTGTACCACTACACATATTATTTACGTACTAATATTAATCACATTAATCAATTAGTACTATTTTAGTAAATTAACAGTTAATTAACTAAAACTCATTTCCCAAAACTTATTATTTAATTATCGCATAATTAAATAATAACTGCCGCTCCTCGAGTTCGCAACTCGAATTCTCTCTAATAATAATCGACTAACCTCTTAGTCTATAAATCAAGGGACTAAATAAATTGTATCTCATACAATTAATTAGTTATCAATTGGGGTTCGTTCCTTTAGGTGTGACCGAAAGGGGTAAGTTGATCACCGCCGTCTCACGACAATAACGTCAAACTCTAGTCAGCCAACCATTATCGATTTACGTTAATCAACTGACGAGGATCAAATAATTAAATATCTGATGATATTCTATTAATGAGATTTATTATGTTAATGCGCTTTTGTGGAGGACACTAACTCCAACAATCTCCCACTTGTCCGACACAAGGTGTGCGCTACCAATTCTCTTGTCCGTTTTGATCTCCCACTCAATGCAAGGTGTCTTTCAGGTCGCACTTGCACATGAACACATCGCGAGTGGTTTTCTTGATCGGGAGTGTGACTACCTGACCGGAAAAATCTCTCACAGATTACTTCCGAGCGTGGCCACGCATTTGTAGTCATTAACTCCTCGAGTGGCCTTGAGATATAGTTACCCAACGTGGGTGGACAATTCCCTGTATGCCCTATCTATCCTATTGCACAATACAGCTCACCATGACCTAGTAAATGCCCTTTTGGCCTCCTTTCATGGCACGAACTAGGACAAAAACCAAAGTCACTCGGAAACTGCACCTGCTCAGATAATAGTCTCCAGTCAAAAGAATCGACTCATTAGAACATCTTAGAGATCCCCGCCACGACTAGGCGTCTATACTAGAACTTAGGGACTCTCTAAATGGTCACTGTCCGGCAAGATGTCACACACTCTGCCTATGTAATCGACCAGTCATCACATATGACCTTATGGTGTTGAACAACCATCAATCGACTTACAATCTAGTCACTCCGAGACGTCACCTCATTAAGTGACTAGGGACAAAATACAATGTTCATCTTAATCACTTGAATAGTGTTCAACATTGTCTCCACAACTTATTCAGATAAACAAGGTATTAAAATTTAGTCACACTAAATAAAGATTCATAAAAGAATGAATACGAAAACAATGAATATGATTATCATATATATAATAAAATATACACTATCCAATTATTACATATCCATAATCTAAAGAAAATCTGGTACTCGTCTCAATCCCATAGAGACGACATGACCATCATGCTTAGCCTTTGATAAAGGCTTGGTTAAAGGATCAGCAATGTTGTCATCTGCCCAACCTTACAAATGTCAATTTCCTTTCTTTCTACATAATCTCTAATTACATGGTATTTCCTTTCAATGTGTCTAAATTTGTTACTAGACTTAGGCTCTTTGGCTTGAAAAATAGCTCCACTGTTATCACAATATAGAGTGATAGAATCTTTGGCGGAATGGACTACTCCTAGCCCCTCCATGAATTGCCTAATCCAAACAGCTTCCTTCGCAGCCTCAGACGCTGCAAGGTACTTAACCTCTGTTATAGAATCAGCAGTAACACTTTGCTTGAAGCTCTTCCAGCAAACAGCTGCTCCATTTAGCATAAACACGTAGCCGAATTGGGATTTCATGTCATCCCGATCGGTTTGGAAACTTGCGTCCGTGTAACCTCTTACACACAACTCAGTTTCTCCTCCAAACACTAAGAACGAATCCTTAGTTCTTCTCAAGTACTTAAGGATGTTCTTTACGGCTATCCAGTGACTCTCACCAGGCTTGGCTTGATACCGACTTGTCATGCTCAAGGCATACGCAACGTCGGGACGAGTGCAAATCATATCATACATGATAGACCCAACAGCGGAAGCATAAGGGACGGTCTTCATGTGTTCAATTTCCTTAGGGGTAGAGGGAGACTGTGACTTGCTCAAAGTAATCCCTTGGCCCATAGATAGAAATCCTCTTCCGGAGTCTTTCATATTGAACCGGTCAAGAACTTTGTCAATATAAGCTTCTTGACTCAAAGATAGTATCCTCTTGGACCTATCCCTATAGATCCGGATACCTAAGATTCGTTGTGCCTCTCCCAAGTCCTTCATTTGGAAGTGTTTCCCTAGCCACTCCTTAAAGGAAGTGAGCGATGGAATGTCATTCCCAATGAGCAATATGTCATCCACATATAGGACAAGGAATACAACCTTACTCCCACTAAACTTCATGTATAAACACGGTTCTTCCACACTTCTAGTGAAACCGTATTGTTTAATGACATGATCAAAGCGATGATTCCAACTCCTAGATGCTTGCTTAAGACCATAAATGGACTTCTTGAGCTTACACACCTTCTTAGGGTTAGATGTATCCACAAAACCTTCGGGTTGTATCATGTACACCTCTTCTTCTAGAATCCCATTCAAGAAGGCGGTTTTGACATCCATTTGCCAAATCTCATAATCATGAAATGCGGCAACCGGTAAGATTATCCTAATGGACCTAAGCATAGCGACTGGAGCGAAGGTTTCATCATAGTGTAAACCATGAACTTGGGTGAAACCTTTTGCCACCAATCTAGCTTTGTAAACATCCACATGTTTATCCGCGCCGAGTTTAATTTTGTATATCCATTTACACTGAAGAGGTCGCACTCCTTCAGGTAAATCCACCAAGTCCCATACTTGGTTCTCGTACATGGAATCCATTTCGGACCGCATGGCTTCTAGCCAAAGCGAGGAGTCGGGACTAGACATGGCCGATTTGTAGGTAGTGGGTTCATTACTTTCAAGAAGTAACAAAACAACATCCTCTTCGATGTTACCAAGGTAGCGATCAGGTGGATTAGAAATCCTACTTGACTTTCTAGGAATAATTACCGTTTCAGAGGAAGAGGGAATGCTATCCTCCACGTTCTTCTCTACCTAATTCTCGGTTTGTGGCTCTCGAACTTCTTCAAGTTCAAATTTTCTCCCACTCTGTCTTCTAGAAATAAATTCCTTTTCTAGAAAGACAGCATCACGAGCCACAAACACTTTGTTCTCGTGTTTATTGTAGAAGTAATAGCAACGTGTTTCCCTTGGATATCCTACAAAAAGACATTTGTCAGACCTGGGTGCAAGCTTATTGTCAGACTTGATTTTAACGTACGCTTCGCAACCCCAAATACGCATGAATGACAAATGAGGGACTCTCCCTGTCCATATCTCATATGGAGTCTTATCGGCCGCTTTAGTCGGGCTTCGATTTAGTGAAAATACTCAAGACAAGAGTGCAAAACCCCAAAATGAACTAGGAAGCTCAGTTAGACTCATCATTGACCGAACCATATCAAGTAAAGTTCGGTTTCTCCTTTCGGTCACACCATTTAGTTGCGGTGTGCCAGGTGAACTCCATTGTGATACTATACCACAATCTTTTAGGTGTGAATCAAATTCAATATTTAGATACTCACCACCACGGTCGGACCGTAACGTCTTTATTTTTTTATCCAATTGGTTCTCTACTTCTTTTTGAAACTCTTTGAACTTGTCAAAGGCTTCACTTTTGTTCTTCATTAAGTAGACATACCCATATCTACTTAAGTCATCAGTAAAAGTAATGAAGTAGTGAAAACCTCCTCTAGCGGTGATGGTTAATGGTCCACACACATCCGTGTGTATGAGAGCCAAAACCTCACTAGCTCGTGTCCCTTTTCCCGCAAAAGGTGCACGAGTCATCTTGCCTAAAAGGCAAGACTCGCATGTACCATAAGATTCGAAACCAAATGGTTTGAGCACTTTTGATGAAGCAAGTCTCTTAATGCGTCTTTCGTTTATGTGGCCTAAACGACAATGCCAAAGGTAGGATTCGTTTGGATCACCCTTTTTGAGCTTTTTAGTTTCCATATGATAAACGTCATTAACATCATTTAAAACATAAATGCCTCCAATTGAAATGGCCTTGCCATAAACCACATCATTTAAAGAAAATGTACAACACTTGTCCTTAATCATAAAACAAAAGCCTTCCGCGTCTAACGCGGAAATGGAGATGATGTTCTTAGTTAAAGTTGGTACAAAATAACACTTATTTAAATACAACTCTAAACCACTAGCTAAAGTGAGCACATAGGTCCCTACGGCAACGACGGCTACTCTAGCTCCATTGCCCATGCGGAGATCCACATCACCTTTTGCTAGTGCTTGCACGTCCCTTATACCCTGCAAATGGTTACAAAGGTGAGAGCCACATCCTGTATCAAATACCCAAGTGGAAGTACAAGCATAATTAACGTCTATCACATAGAGAGAGGAAATCATACCAATAGGCGTCACACGCCCTTCCTTGAGATCCTCCAAGTATTTGGGACAACTCCTCCTATAATGCCCCTTCCCATTACAATGGAAACATTCGGCCTTGGAGAGCTTGACACTTTTTGCCTTGGGATTGCCATTCACAACGGCCTTTCCCTTTCCCTTGTCAATTTTCTTTGACGATTTCTTGAATTGGGACTTTTCTTTCCCTTTTCCTTTCTTGACTCCAAGAGACATGTTCTTTAACTTCATGGTTAAAACATCTCCCTTTTCACTCCCACTAGCCTCCATATCCCTCTCCGCTTGGGTGAGGAGTGCATGAATTTCATGGTAACTCTTATCCATGTCATTCATGTTGTAGTTTACCCTAAAGTGGGCAAACTTGGTGGGGAGTGAGTGAAGGATACGGTCCACCACAAGAGTTTTAGGAATCTTACACCCTAGACGCTCTAGGATGTCAACATATTCGACCATTTTAAGGACATGGGGACCAACCTTTTGGCCCCTCTCAAGCTTACCTTCAAAGAAGCGTGCCGCCGCATCGTATTGATGGACTTTAGGTGTTTGTGAAAACATAGTGATCATACGAGTGAATATCTCGTAAGCATTTAAAGAAATGCATGATAGCTTGAGCTTTGGCTATATTGACCATATCAACACATTCTTGATATCATTCAACATCCTCACATAGTCATCATGGGCGGTCCGCACCGCCGATGAAGCTCTTGCACCGGGCTCGATTGGAGGAGCATCGGTCAAGTAAGTGAGCACATTGTCGGACAACGCGGCACTTTTGATGTTGGATTCCCATTCAAGAAAGTTACTACCGTCATCTTTTAAAATACATTTGTCCATTACGGACCTTAGCCATGAATCTTTGCCTAGTGAAGTAGTCGATGGAGTTGATGAAGTTGCCATTGCGAATTAAAATGCTACAACAAAAAGGAAAAATTAACATTCATTGTTTTAAAAAATTACTTGTAAAAACATGTTTAGCAAGTTTTAGCATTTATATAATGACCTCCCACTAAATTATATAAATGATTCCAAGACCCAAATATTAAACAAAAACGAGCATCGCTTGGGCGAAACATCTCATAATTGCGTAAATTCGGTAAGTCACGTTGACTAATTCTACCTCTAGAACTCTTGGTCGACAAATTTCCTCAAATTCATCTACTAGCCCCGGAACACAAGACCGTCTTATATCCCGTTGAGTCCAACCAATTTTGGCGTGTGATAACCGCTTACCACCCTACTTACCCAAGGTAAAAAGAGAACACCCCGCTTGGGCGAGCGTGGCTCTAATGAACAAGAGATTCATAGGTGTTACTAATTGGTAAGGCTAATCTCAATTTTAGTTATGTGAGAGATCTTGTCAATTTAGTCATAAATTCCCTATAAGTGAACTAAGTGGGCGAATGTAAATGACGTGAATTGACAACCGTGAAAATAAAATGCATGTGAATGGCGATTTTGGCATGCGCGAAAATAAAACAAGCAAACATGTAAGCATATGAATAAATCCTAGTATGGCCTCCTAGTTAATAAAAAACTAGTCTATTATATTTCGGAAACCAACTACTTGGTCCCTTGCCTCTTCATTCCATAAGTGGCTCTTCCTTGTGGGATTTGGAACACCTTCCAAAAAAATAGACTCCGTCTCGTTGTAATCCGTCTTTTGGAAACGCCGGTAAAATAACTATTACAAATGAATTACATAGCTATTCCTATTATACATTAATTAATAAAATGAATAAAATGAATAAAACTATTAATTAATTACAAACCGACGATACGAGATCGTATTTAATTACAAACAAATCGATATTCTCATTCATTTCGGGTAATAACGATTAAAATTAACTAGGCCATACTAGGTACAAAAGATAAATACTTTAAATAAATGACAATCATTCATTCAACTTAAATAAATATGCTTAAAATGCTGTAAATATGATGCCAAAATCGCCCTACCTATCATTCATTGGTATCCATCTCGGTTTTTGTGGATTTAATCGATTTTTAACATGTAAAAATCAATAATTAACTCTTAAATCTCATTTAAGTCCAAACTAATTGTCCAAGTTGTTTTGAACCTCAAAATTAGTCCTCACTAATTTTATGATAAATAATTAGTTTGATTTGGTGATATTTTGCTAATTTAATCGGTAAAATCATAATATTTAAGTAAAAATCCAAAATCATTGAAACATTACCCAAAAAATTGAAACAAAAATTTTTAGAATTCTTGAACACTCCCAAGAACACCAAAATGTCAGAAAAATTGCCCAAAAATTCCGGATAAATTTTGTGAAGAAAAAGATCGATATTTATCGGTTTTTAACCACTAAAACCAATAAACATCAAAACAAAGTGAAAACACACATGCAAAATCACTTTTGACATTTAAATAATATTCTTAAATGTACATAAATTTATCATGGGCAGAATCAAAAAAATTCGAAATTATGATTAATTAATTGGACTTTTATCGACTTTTTACTCAAAAAATCAATAAACATGCAAAAATCCGAATCAACCTTCAAATTTTTGCATACAATCAGTAGAAAACATGCATGAACTACCATAAACAATCCATGCACCGAATCAACATTTAACTAATTTTAGTCAATTTTTCACTAAAATGCGACATTTTGACTCGGTTTTCTACCAAAAATCATTAAAATTAGCAAAATTACTTCACAAATCACCAAAAAATTCCACAAACCTTTTGAGATCAGTAGGTATGCATGTCCCAAAAATTTCGTGCTAAAACCTCGTCTAACACAATTTTTGAGTTTTTACTAATTATCTCATAATTCATTAAAATGCTTAAAATCAACATGCAAATTACAAGCCTAAGCTCTGATACCACTTGAAAGATCATAGATCCATATTAGACTCTCTAATAAAATAAATTTATCTCATAAATTGTTGTTTATGTGATCTATGTAACATGCATGCTAATATGAAAGCATAAAAAGAAAGTATAAGGAAAAACAATTTCTTTACATTGAATATAAGGTAAAATGGGCACAAATTAGTTCTCCTTACTAATTTGTTCTTGAGCTAAAATAATGTGGATGATCCTCCTTGAAAAATCTTTAACTAGAAAGTCTCCTCCAAGTAGCACCCAAGAACTACCCAACAATATTAACAAGTATGAACTAGTAACTTATTAATATGTGCCCTTGATAATAATACTAGTAATATTACTAACTTTTCTTAGTAATAATGTATACTAGAGAATTATTGTAGAGAGATAGAAGAAGTCTGTTCACATGCAAAAATGAAATGAATTGTGTAAGAGAGGTAGTGTGAAGTAGTGAACAAATATATGGAGTGTGTAAGGAGGAAAAGGATGTGGCGGGTGGAGTCATCAAGTGGACACATTTTTTTGTCTTATAATTTTATCTTACATCACATGCAAAATCTAGTATAAGATATATATTATGGTAGTATACAAAATAAGGTAAAATGATTATGTGAGTAATCATCCATTACACTTATTTTACACGGTCCACATGACCATATACGGGTCCATGTTGGTTTTTATATTTGTCGCACAAATCCGTGTAATTTTCATTTTAAACATCGTATCATGTTTAAATGCTTCCATAATTAATTCGTCCAATTCACTCCGTAAATATACGTGTACCACTACACATATTATTTACGTACTAATATTAATCACATTAATCAATTAGTACTATTTTAGTAAATTAACAGTTAATTAACTAAAATCCATTTCCCAAAACTTATTATTTAATTATCGCATAATTAAATAATAACTGCCGCTCCTCGAGTTCGCAACTCGAAATCTCTCTAATAATAATCGACTAACCTCTTAGTCTATAAATCAAGGGACTAAATAAATTGTATCTCATACAATTAATTAGTTATCAATTGGGGTTCGTTCCTTTAGGTGTGACCGAAAGGGGTCAGTTGATCACCGCTGTCTCACGACAATAATGTCAAACTCTAGTCAGCCAACCGTTATCGATTTACGTTAATCAACTGACGAGGATCAAATAATTAAATATCTGATGATATTCTATTAATGAGATTTATTATATTAATGCGCTATTGTGGAGGACACTAACTCCAACAGTATAGAAGCTCAACTCATTGAGCTGGAGACTCAAATAGCTCAGCTAGCTGCTGAGTCGAATAGCAGGCAACCAGAGGAGGTGTACTTTACCGAGAGTAGTCTTTCCCATGGAAGAACCGAGTTGCCTAGCGCTATTAATGATTTGGATGACTCGGATTACGAAGATCTATCCGAAAATGAAGTGAGTTTGCACTGCAAAATTCACTCGATCGAGTAGTTCAATGTACTCGATCTGGTGAAAATCAGGAAGAAACCCTTCGATCGAGTGGTTTGGCCAGTGAGAGCATTGATTCGTCATGTGGGTTTGTTTTAGATGACGATTTTGATGATGATAATGGTTACGGTGAATCTCCCCTTTTCAAAGCCGAGTTAGATGCGCTTGAGGCTGCGATTTACGGGACGGAATCCACTGAGGAGGGTAATGAGAAGACAGCTGAGTCGGTAATTGCTCCTAGCATGGATGAGGTAATAAATTCTTTTGTCAATGATTCCATTGAGAGCAACCCACCTGAGGTAGTTAGCGATAATTTTATTGTTATTCATATTAATAGTACGCTACCTCGTATGACTCGTGTTTCTTCTTTTAATTCCATACCCCCTCCCAGTTGGTCAATTAATTTAACGATTTTTCACCGTTCTTATCATTTCAATTTTGTTAATCTGAAACGATATCCTAATTTATTGTTAATTGCTCCTGAGCTCCTTTATTTTGTGGACAAATTTAGGAGCTGTCATAGGAAATTTGTTAGGTTTAAACAGTTGTACATTTTAATTTCCTATATCTTTATTCCACTGTGGTGCTACTTACATTTTTGTGTAGCACATGCGCAGCAGTTTGATCGGTTGCTGCGCGCTTTGAGTTGTTTTGACTGTGACTGATTGGAGAGGCCCGAAGAAAAGAAGGTCGAGCTGGGACCTGTCTGAAACTAGCGCTACCCGGGAGGCAACCCGAATATTTATTTTAGTTGTTTTTCAAACATTGCATTTTATTTCAGTTTTAGTTGTAATAATTGGTCTTCGTACCATAGACTATTCGGCTAAGCTTGTTTTGTTAGTTTTGCGGGCTGTTTTGATGCGTCTTTGCCGGAATCCACTGAGGATGACTCGATCGAGTACTTTTTGTACTCGATCGAGAACTTTTGCTGCTAATTTCACTCGATCGAGTATTTATTTTACTCGATCGAGTACCTGCAAAGAGAGAAGTCTTCGATCGACCACTATTCCTCTCGATCGAGCTGTTTTTGATGCCCATTCCACTCGATCGATTATTATTCCCTTTCGATCGAGTGGTTTTGACTTAGATTCGCTTCTTGTGACGGTATTTGGCAGCTATTTGCGACCTCCCACGTTGTTGGCTGGTTTGGGGAGGTCCCTATTTCGCGTTATCTTGTAAGTTTTCCGCATCTCCACTCTTTCTCTTTTCGTTTGCATTTTCTTTCCCTGTTTTGGTACAATGAGGGCATTGTACGGTTTGGTTTGGGGAGGTTATGCATCCATATCTCTGTCTGCATATTGTTTTTATTGCATTTCTGTAATCACGTTTAATTTTTCCGCTTGCATTTGTTATTTTCATAAAATTCAAAGAAATTCAAAAATCTCATAAAAATAGAAAAAAGAGAAAAAAATTCAAAAAATTCATGTTTATTTTAGCATATAGGTTGAGTCATAATGGTAGATTTCAATGATGAAATTGCACTGCATTTGTCTTTTTGCTTACGCCTTGCATTGAACTATATATTCTTTTAGCTTTGTCTTTTGCATATCTACGAGTTTATGTTAAAATTTAGCTGAACAAATAGACTTGACCTGAAATTTTGGCAACCTACTTATAATTTCTAAGGAATTAGAGCCGTATAAACTGGTGTCATTTATGACCGGTTTCATGTAGGATTGTGAGTAGTTACTCCTTGCATAGCATGTTCATCAATTTGCACATATATGAAATCAATTGCTTTTTGCCTGCATACATTCGGGTTAGTGGTTGGTGTCACATGCAGGGAGATGCTTACAATTTCCCTTTCTTTCATTTTTACCCATTTAAACTCCACATTAACCAAATTTGCTTGTTGACCCTTAACTACATTCCAAATTTAGCCTGCCTTGTCAAGCTAGTTTAGATTGTTTTGCGGTATATAATTTATTGTGCCAAGTTTGGCTTGTATCCATTGATTTGGAGTTGGTATTTTATGAAGAAAATGAGGATGACAAAAGAACAAAAAAAATAGAAAAAAAAAAGATTCCGAAAAGATAAAAGAAAAAAAGATGTTGTTTGATGAGACGGTTTCACTCCTATGCTATATTTACATTTATTGAGGAGTATTTTCAGTTCGGTTTGGTGAGTTTTGTGTTAAATGAAGGGCATTGTGCTTAATTCTATAATTGAGTTGGAAACGGATGCTGTCATATGGTTTTGTTTAGGTACTAGCTTGGCCGCCTATACCTCCACATTTCCATAAATGTTTTGCCTTTTCTTACCCATTACCTCACTTTACCATATTTTTGTAAGCCCTCGGCTGTGTCAGACCTTGTTTGGTTGGAATGTGTGTACAGTAGCTAGAATTGTTTATGTGGGTCGTAGTCTAGGTGATCGACTATTTTTCTTTCACTCTTACATACGTATTCACCCTTTGCTTCATGAGAGAAGAGTGACCCGTGAGAGTCCATTATTAAAAGTCTTGCAAGGTCAACGGTTCAGCTTTATTATAAACATCTTACAACTCGTTTGCATTTGACTGTTTGCTATAAGTGTTAGTTTCCTTGCATTAAATTGGTTTAAGTGGGCATTTGTAGCTAACTCTGAGTTATCTTTTCCATTCCATTAGTTTGCATTTAGTTTACTCGAGGACGAGTAAAGGTTTGGTTTGGGGAGATTTGATAAGTGCATTTTATATAGTCCTTTTTGGCCTTTCTATGCACGTATTTCTATGCTATTATCGTAGTTTTATGCTACGAAATGCCCCGAATATGCTACTTTGGTGTGTTTTGTTCTATTTGCAGGAATGGACCAGAAAGTAGTGAACTCAAGCCTTTTTACCATCCGTTTTGCATGCATTTGGAGGAAGAGTGAATTTGGAGCGGAAATGTTGCTGTTATGGGATGCGTGAAGCCGTTCCGGGAGATAAATAATCAAGTCAAAGCTGAAAACTAACGAACAAGTAGCTGTTGGAGTCATAGTTCACTCGATCGAGTACTTTACTAGTCGATCGAGTGGTTTTGGATCAAATAATAGGTCGATCGAGTACTTTATTTACACGATCGAACAGTGTCAATTTAGTGTTTACTCGATCGAGTATTTATTCTGCTCGATCGAATTGTTTGAGTCTGATTCTGCTCGATCGAGTGGTTTTAAATCACTCGATCGAGTGGTTTCTCTAATGGACTCAGGCTTTTTGTTTTATTTCGTCATTAGGGTTAATAAAATCGTCTTTCCTATAAATAGGAAGACGATAGAATAGTTTAATCATCATCTAATATTGGATCGAACGCTGCTTTTATCCTGTTACTTTGTTCTTCTCTTTATTTCCGGATCTACTGTAACTAATTCTTTTCCCTTTCTCTCATTATATTTAATGTTTATTTCTCTCTTTATTTCTATTCTTCCCACTATTATGTCTAGCTAATTTCTCTGCTAGGATTAGGTGATTCGATGGACTGTCGTTAATTGCTAATTAGATTCATAGGTTGTCGTTGTTGTTTTAGTCTATGTTGTTTATCACTGCTATAATTGTATCCTGCTAGTTGAGTCGACATAATTAGCCTTTTAATTTTGGTAAGCCTTGACCTGAACCGGAAGGTTGGAAAGGGTGAGACCTGCAGTGAACAATAGAATGCTTTAGTGAGGGCGGAAGCTAAGCTAATAGTATTTTAGGGCGAATTGAGACCGGAAGGAGATATTCGTTGCCCTTTAGACCGACACATCGACTAATCTGTGACCTTGACTGCAATTGACTGACGTTCATTGATGACCCGATATCCTAGTTTCCTCTCTTTCTTGCTAATTTCTCTTGTCTTTATTTCTCTTGCCTTAGTCTCTTTAGTTTAGTCAAAACAACCAAAACCCCCCACACTGTGACATTAGACAGACCGAATAGATAAGTAGATAGTGACCGCCTCCCTGTGGAGATCAACCCTACTTACCGCTGACTTCTGTTAGTAGTACTTAGGTATTTATTTTTGGTACTGAAACAACGGTATCAGTCGTCAAGATAAACAACAACAAACTTATTAAGAAATGGCCTTAGGACCTCATTCATAAGTCGCATAAAAGAACTAGGAGCATTGCATAACCCAAATGGCATAACAAACCACTCATACAACCCTTGATTTGTTTTGAAGGCTGTTTTCCATTCGTCACCTTCTCGAATCCTCATTTGATAATAACCACTTCGAAGATCAATTTTCGAGAACACACGAGCTCCATTGAACTCATCAAGTATATCATCTAGCCTTGGCATAGGAAAGTGATACTTGATTGTAATATTGTTCATCGCTCGGCTATCAATACACATACGCCATGTCCCATCCTTCTTGGGTACCAAAAGAGCAGGTACGGCCAAAGGACTAAGACTCTCTTGCACATAGCCTCTATCAATCAACTCTTGCACTTGTCTTTGCAACTCTTTAGCCTCTTCTAGATTGCATCGATAGGCTGGTTTGTTTGGAGGTGTAGCTCCTGGAATAAGATCAATTTGGTGCTCTGTGCCACGCTTAGGAGGTAATCCAAGTGGCAACTCTTCCGGGAACACATCCCCAAACTCATTCAACAACATCTGAACAACCTCATCATGAACACCAACTCCTTTCTCCACATCTCGAACCATAAGAACATAAGCTTGTTCCCCTTGTTCTAATGCTTCAACAAATTCTTTAGCATTCAGAAACAAATTATCAGTTTTCTTCCTTACTTTGTTAGGTGACAAGGGGTTCAGATGGAATCTGTTTTTACCCTTGCTGACAATGTAAATGTTATCCCTTCCTTGATGAACAACTTCTCTATCAAACTGCCATGGTCGACCTAATAAAATATGACACGCACTCATGGGTAACACGTCACACCATACTTCATCTTCATAGGGACCCATAACAAATGAAAGTAACGCTTGTTTCTTGACTTTAGTCCCACTGTTTTCATTCAACCAATGCAGGATATATGGTTTATGGTGATTACGAGTCTCAAGCTTAAAGGAATCCACCAATTCAGTAGCAACCGCATTTGTGCAAAACCCACTATCAATAATCAAATTGCAAGTCTTACCATGCACCTTACAATGAGCATGGAAAATCTGTTCACGTTGCTCCATTTCAATCGGTGTGGATTGAATATGCAAGTTTCTCACCACGAACATCTCTTTATCAGTGTCATATGATGGTTCGACAATATGAGTGTGAACCTCATCATCTTCTTCATCTCCATTGTTCTGGACAGAACTGACCTCCGTCTCATTTGTCACCACGAAACATGGAGTAATCTCACCTAACTCTTGAAGAGTAAGAGCTCTCTTTTGCGGACATTCAGTAGCGATGTGTCCATAACCTTGGCACTTAAATTATCTCCTAGCACGCATATCTTTGAAATCAGTAACAACTCCGTTGCCTTTGTCTTTGGGTTCTTCGTTTTTGGCTTCCTTATTGAACGATGATGTAGCGCTTGACTTATAAAAAGGACTAACACCCTTAGAACCATCACGAGCAACCAGGGGTTTCTTTCCTTTGTCTTGCTTTTCGAACTTAAGAGCAAGCTTACACACATCATTAAAATCAAGGAAATTCTGAACTTCAACTCGTTGTGCCAATGATGAACTCAAACCCTTAATGAATCGAGCAATTTGCATATCCGCCTGTTCCTCAAGATCACACACCATAATTAGTATTTCAAACTCCTTAATGTAATCAGTCACACTTATATTACCTTGAGAAAGAGATGTAAGCTTCAAGTACTGCTCTTGTTCATAGTCTCTTGGCAAGAAGCGTTTTTGCAAGTGCTTTTTCAACTTATACCAAGTCTCAATCTTACTTTTTCCTTCACGCCTTCTTTGCTTCTTAAGGTTCTCATACCACAAAGATGCATACTTGGTCATTTTCAAGGTAGCAACCTTGAATTGCTTGTGTTCATCATAGCCTTTATATTCAAAGACTCTCTATGCTTGTCTCACCCAATCTAAGAATTTTTCAGCGTCAAGTTCCCCTTCAAACTCCGGGATATCAATTTTTAATCCACGATCATCATCATTATTCCTCCTTGGTTCAAGAATGGAATGATTGCTCTCATCGGAATCTAAGCTTTCAACGTGCCTCCTTCCTTTCTTTCTAGGAGTATGATTACAAATCTGATCGATCTTGTAATCCATTTGTGCCATTCATTTTGCTAAATAATCCATACGTTCCTCCCATGGTTCTTGATATGAACCATCATTAGAAGACATTTTTCAATCTCCTAAGACAATAACACCAGCTACAGATCGTCTTGCTTATGGAAAATGAAGAGCTGAAGCTCTGATACCAATTTGATGTAAAACCGGGTACCAATTTGGTGTGAATTTTAGACACAAAAGGGGCCTGATTTGGTGAAGTGTTTTGAGTGATATTTTTGTGTTTTTAGAGTTAAGTTTGCAGCGGAAAATGTTAAGTAAAATGGATACGGATTAGCTAATAAACCTCGCAAGATAACTCAACTAAAATTGAAATCTCCAACCAAGACCACACAGGAACAAGGAGGGCAACAAAGGATATTTCAACCAAGAACACACAGTAAACAAGGATGAAATAAGGCGCCAACCTCGCAAGGAAGACAAGAACACTCGCAAGCGTTCAAAGTTTGGGAAAAGTTCTCAACACTTGGGTTTATATTTCTGAAATTGGATGATTTACAAAGGGGTATTCCGGCCTTTATATAGCAAAAGATGTGCTTGGGCTCCAAGTCAACATTAAATGCGAGGGGCAATTTCCTAAGTGTGCTTGGGCTCCAAGGCATTATTTAAGACTATGTAGAAAAATATGCTAGATTTTTGTAAAAACAAGGTGAGGAAGACTAGATTCATCCTCTCCCTTGGGCGTCACTCTTCTTCTGTTGGACGACACTTCTTGGGCCCTCACGGGTTAGAGCTAGCTTGTGCGAATACCGACGAACTTGACTTCGCATTATTTCTTGATGGACTGTAGGAATACGACTTATTGAGCAGTTGGACTATCAAAGGACGTCGAACTTATCATTGTGATATAGCTCGCATTTCTTTTAGCGCCAAAATAAGGATTCGGACCAGCGTTAAGTGAGAGCACGCTAGAGCTCGACATTGCTCCTGCATCAGAAATATGGGATTGTGAGGCAATAGTCAAGCTAGTTACCTAATGATACCATACTAAACCATATCCGATTCCCAACCAATTAGAAAATTAAACACACGTGCCCTTCACTTGTCACATAAGCTCACTCATCCAAACAACAACTCCTCAAAAGGTATAAATAATGCATAGGAGTGAAACCGGCAACAATCAAACCAACTTTTTTCTTTCACACGATTTTTTTTCTTTCTTCTTCTTCTTTCACCATTTTTTTCTTTTTTTCTTTTCTCATTTTCCTGCTCACATTTTTTTTCATTTTTCAACTCTTTTTTTTCATGTCATCCAACCTCCCTCCTCTTTTCTAGAAACTCCAGGCAATACAAAATGAACCAAACTTGATCAACAAAATATGTACTGCAAAACACACTAAACTAGCTTGACGGGCAGGCTTAATTTAGGTGTAGTTAAGGGTCAAAAAGGCTAAGTTTGGCTAATGTGGAGCTTTAAATGGGTGAAAATGAAAGAAAGAGAAAATTGCAAGTGCCTCCCTACATGTGACACCGACCACAAACCCGAATGTATGCGAGCAAAAAGAAATTGAATTTCATAAAAGTGCAAATTAGTGAACATGTTATGCAAGGAGTATATTACTCTCAATTCCTACTTGAACTAGTCATAAACGACACTAGTTATACGACTCTAAAAACTTAGAAATTTTAAGTAGCTTGCAAATTTTATCAGGTCAAGTCTATATGTCCAGCTAAATTTTCAACATTAACTCGTAGATATGCGCATGACAAAGCTAATAAAATGACAATCTGTTGCAAGGCTTAAGTGAATTGGCAAATTATAGTGCAAAATCATCACATAAATATACCGTTCCGACTCGACCTATATGCAAAAATAAACATGAAATATTTTTGAATTTTTTTTTTGAATTTTATGTTTTATGTTTTTTGATTTTTTTATTGAAATTTAAAACAATCCAAGCAGAAAATAAAAGTGAATGCATAACAAATGCAAATGCAGACTCAAAGGATGCAATACCCTCCCTAAACCAAAATGGAGAACGCACTCGTTGTCCTCCAGCATACACCAACAGTATAAATGGGGAATGGGAAAAATAAAAACCAAAAAAGGAACGAAATAAATAAGAAAAAGGAGATGAAAAATAAATAAAAGCAGAAATACTTACAATAAAAACGAACTTCCCCATGCCAGCCAGAAAACTGGGGAAGTGAGTAGACAAGCAGCTACTCATCAGCGCCCTCCTCCTCGTCAGCCACCACGTAGGTGAGGTTTCTCTCCTCTTCTCTTCTCCTCCTCTGCTCAGCTCTGACGCTCTCCTCCTCCTCCTCCTCCTCATCTGTGTCCGCCTCGCTCTCTGGCTGTGGGTACCCCTCCGCCGGGTACCAGTAGAAAGAAGGGTGTGGCGAGCTGTCTGGAACGGGACGCCCTCTAATCATGTGGTACTCATATAGAGGGAACAAGGCAAGTGTCTGGTCCTGTGCTATACGAGCCACTCTCCTGCACATATCAAGAAGCAAACCATCACGACGCCCTTGGTCCATGACCTCGGGCGCCTCAAAGGGTGGAGGAGAAATAAAGTTAGCCGGTAAATTCGGCTAAGGGACTGAAGGGGTAGGAATAGGGATCGGAATAGGCGTAGGCGTGGACGTCTGCCTAGCCTGAGTCGGTGTGGACCCCTCCCCGTTCTCAGGTCTCTTCCGCTTCTTAGAAGCGGTAGGAGCAAGTGTAAGGAGGTAAGAAGGGGGAGGTGGAGGCAACCTACCCGACACAGTGGTCAAAGGTGAAAGATGAGGTAGGTCAGGTGAAGGTAAGGTGACGGACAAGGAACCACAGATCTTCCATGTCCGTTGGTCTTTTGCTAACCAAAACATCCCCAACATGGCATGAATATCTATAGCTATGTTCCTATCTACATATGACAAGCCGCGGGGGAAGTCAGTGAAGAGGCTACGGGCAATGTGGGACGCCAACCCACCACAGGAAATCGTGCGCTTCCTCTTCTGCCCGACAACGTTAAAATGTTGAGCCGTCAGATAAGCAATGTTAAGAATGAAGGGGTTACCACAGTCAATATTTAAGTAACCCGCTAAAATCAACAACTGAATGTTGTTAACGTTGTTAGGCTCGTGGCGTCCAAAGATTGTCTCTCCTAGGAGACGAAGAAAGTAATGGGCTGGGGGAAGATGGACGTTTGCCACCTTCCTCTGGTAAAAGGGAATCCGTCACTAGTCAAACCCAACTGCCTCCCAAACTCAGCTAAGGTCCAGTTGAAGGTCGAGTTTAACAGTCTAAAAGAAATGCAAGAACTCCCTGAGTGAGTGTTATAAGAAGCGGATGAAAAAGTGAAAGAGCTAAAGAATTCTAGGGTCACTGGTTCATTTGTGAGCTCTCTCATCGAGGTCAAACCCGCCATCCCAGTCCCGTTTAGTAACTCAGCCATGGGTTCAAAAATCCCCAATTTGTCTAATGAGGAACGACACAAGAAACTTGTAGAGGTAATGTCATAGTCCATCAAATTCATGAAACGGAGACGATGAAGATGGTTAATAAATTGTACCTGTGGATACTCAGGTAGAGAATCCAAAGAATCATCGGCCACGAACCTAGCGGCGGAACGTGCAGCAGCTTTAGAACCCCCTCCCTTTCCCCCTCGTGAAGCTGAAGCAGCGAGCGCAACAACAGGTAGTCCAGGAGCATGGCCAGAAACCGGTCTCTGGACAAGGGCAGAAGACGTGACTGTGACGGATGGTGTCGACACAGCAGGGGTCGACACCGTGGACGGTACATCAGCAGTAGTAACAGTAGTAGTGACAGGGCTGTAATAGTGGCGGTGGTGATGGTGGTGGCAGCAGGGACCACAGTCTCAGTAACAGACGAAATAGTAGCGGAACTTAAGGCAGACACTGTACTAATATCCATCCTAACAATCAAATTAAGTCCTTTAATCAGAAAACAATCAATCAAAAAGACGATTTTTCCCCCAAATTCGAAATTTCAAACCCTAATTGCAAAATTAAAGCCGAAAAATGCAATTAAACAATAAAGAATAGGGAAGAGGACTTACTTGACAAATTACCCAAGAAGAATTTGCAATTAAAATCAACAAATAAAGCGCAAAACAACAGAAAATTGTCGATTTTTTCGAACCCTAAAACCCATGAAAATCAGCAAGAACACGAAATTTCAAGGGCGAAATAAGGGGCAATGGTATAATTGATTGCAAGGAGTGATTTTGGGTAATTGGATTGGTAATTAGGGGAATAAAATGGGGGATTTGGGGTGAAATAGGGGGTTTATCGCAAAAGGAAGGAAGAAGAAAGTAAAGTGAATAATGAAATAGAATAGGGAATTAGAAAACTCCCTCGTGTAATAACAATGCAGGTTACTCGACAGAGTGATTTGAAAACACTCGATCGAGAGCTCTCCTCATAATTCTGTTCGATCGAAAGCGTTGGAAGTGTTCAATCGAAAGCTTCATTCTCCTCCTTGGATTCTACTCGATCGAAAAATGCAGATTGTTCGATCGAGGACTTTAGCTCCTCATTTCTTCTCAATTGAGTACAGGACAACTCGATCGAGGAACTCTCTAAATGGCCTTTTCGATCGAGCACTCATGTTTACTCGATCGAAGGCTTTACCTGGGAATTCTTCTCGATCGAGTACAAAAAGTACTCGAACGAAGCTTTTTCTTTTGGCACACATCCCAATGTAGCAAAAATAAATGTCTAATAAAAACCCCAAATTACAAATGTTTTTACAACGGGACATTTCCCGATTATCTTCCAAAACACTTCAATAGCCCACAGGAGGGCTTCTGACTGGAGGAGGTCCCTTCAGCATCGCGGACCGTCCTTCTTGATCTCCATGAACTTGAACTAAATAAATAAGAACGATAGTTTGCGTCCACATACGCCTTCACTTTCTTCTTTTCCTAGTTCCAGTCTTTCTCTTTGGCATCTTCCTTGGCATCATTCCTATCAGTGAGCCTGACTTTCATTGTACCTTTATCGACGGAATCTCCAATGTCCACTCTGTTTATACCTGTAACAATAGAAATAACAGAATGGTCCTCCATATTGCGCTCAGTCTGAGGCGGAGGTGTCAATATAGCAGCACACGACTCAATATTATCCATTGGAGAATCTGTGTCAGGGTCTATAGAGGGCAATGCGTTGTAAGGCTGAACCTGCATAGGGGCCCTACGAACATTGGACTGATAGAAAATCGGCTCCTCATCACCTACCTGAAAAGTAAGAGTCTTTCCCCCGACATCTATCACTGCGCGAGCGGTAAATAGAAATGGTCGTCCTAATATAATAGGAGTGTAAGAATCTTCGGGGATGTCTAAGACTACAAAGTCAACGGGAATAAAGAATTTCCCGATCTTTACAGGTATGTCCTCTCAGACACCTAGGGGCCGTGATAAAGTACGGTCGGCCATCTGCACAGTTATGTTGGTATAATGAAATTTAGTCAAACCAAGTCTCTTAGCAAGAGACAATGGTAGGACACTCACGCTAGCTCCCAAGTCACATAATGCATTATCGACTAAATGGGTCCCAATATAGCATAGAATAGAAAAGCTACCCGGGTCAGACAGTTTGGGTGGTGTCTTATTTTGAATTACGGCAGAGCCTGCTTCAGTCAAAGCTACCGTTTCTTGATCATTAATATGCCTCTTACGCGTTAATATTTCTTTCATAAATTTCATGTAAGAGGGTACCTGGGTTAGCAATTCGACGAAAGGAACATTGACGTGAAGGCTCTTTAAATATCATCAAATTTACTGAACTGCTGTTTGGCCTTCCTGTTCTGCAATCGCCTCGGGAATGGGACCGTGATGGTAATTTCTAGACCTTCATTTCTTTTTGCCAAGGAATCAACACGAGCAGCTTCATTTTTACTCCATCGAGCATGCTTTTCCTTCGATCGAGTAACTTCATCAATTTCACTCAATCGAGTACTATTACCCACTCAATCAAAAGCTCCTATTTCAACAGTACTCGATCGAACATCAGAACCATTCGATCGAGTAATTTCCACAGCGTTTTTCCCTCGATCGACCACTTGAGCTCAATCGAACGAGGACTTTCTTTGGATTCAACATATTTTCGTCAAGGGACGACTGTTCATGTTCAGGAACTGCAACTTACGGGTCTGATTTATCACTTCCAGATGGCATTTTAGGTCCCTCATAGGAAACACCACTCCTTAGATTAATTAAATTTACCGTCTCATGATGTTTCTTGTTGGGTTGGGACGATAAATGGCCCAGTTGCCTTGAAGCTTGATTGATAGCGAGCTGAGCTATTTATAACTCAAGTGACTTGATAGATGCATCTTTTTGTTGGTCACTTTTCTACAATTGAATTGTCAATGACTGAATCATCGACTTCAACTCAGCCACATCACTTATACCACTGGAGGAAGCACCTTATTGTAGCGGTGGAAAAGATGGAGGATTTTGAAAGCCTTGTTGAGCTTTATGAGGTGGCACGTAAGGTTGTTGCTGCTGCCGTGGAGGTGTAGGATTCAATACATTCTGATTCGTCCATCTCAAGTTAGGATGGACTCCAGCTTGATTGTTGTAATAGGATCCCCCTTGCCTATATTGTTGAAAGGCAAAAACCTGCTCCTTCTCAGCTAGACAGTTGGTTTGGTTTCAAACTCGTCGTCAAAATCTACCAACTAAAACAATATTTATAACTTCACAAACTACTCTTAGTAAAGAGCTAAGTAAAGGTCGGATCACAAGGGACGGGTATTATTGTAGGATTCTCATTTGCGAAAAGCTATGTCTTAGGGTGTCACAATTTGGGTTGAGGTGATGTGTGATCTAAACTAATCAACAAGATAAAGTAAAGTAATGAAAGTAAAGCAAGGCAATTAAAAGGAGTTGTAAACAATTGATTAAAGGCACTAGGGTGTCATGGGTTCATAGGGGATTCATGGGAGTTTGATCATACAAACATGTTCTAAATTATATAGCAAGCACTTATTGTTGTGATGGGATCGAGTTAGCGTATATCTTACAATCCCTAAGAAGGTTTAGGTCCCGGAGCCGAATTGATTAGATTGTACAACACCTACAAGTCGACTTAGTCTTTCCTATTCAACTTTATGCATGGTCTAATGAGGCTCGAGTTGGTTTATAAGCTTACAAACCTCATTGAATAGATATGTGATGGATAAAAAAATGCAAGGATTCATAGGCTCGCATTTCAACAAACATAACATGTGCATAAGTTGAAATCACAACAAGCAAGCAATTTAATTATGAAAACATATTAGATTAAGCATAGATCAATCCCCATGTTTGTTTCCCCTAATTTCGTATTAACCCTAGCTAAGGAAACTACTCACTCATGATCAAGTTTAGCATGCTAATAAGGTTGTCAATCATACTAACAAAGCAAAATATGATGAATAAATAAAAGTGATTAACAATAATTAAACAAGATTAAGAGAGAATTATACCTATGAAGATGATTCCAAATAATAAAGCAAATAATAATAGAAGTACTTGATGATTGATGGAAGGTTGTCAATCCTCCAAATAAATTCAAATAATCTTCTAATTACCCAAAATAAAGGAAGAACAATAGAGAAATTAAGGAAAGATTAAGATGTGATTAATATTGAGAAATGTATTACAACTAAATTAAGACTAATTTGAGAGAATTACAACTTGATTAAGAGATGGTTAAGATATGATTAAGAGAGATGATAAGAGTTGATTAAGGGATCATGCTAATCTAGGTAGTACAAACGGGTATTTATACTAAAGATTAGCTACAAGGATTAGGGTTACTAAGGGCTTAAATGACTCTTAAGACCCTAAGAAAATTTGAGGAAATGCTACTCCCGAGGGAAATGAGCGGATCCTCCTTGCTAATCATGCCTCGGTCCGCTCGTCCCATGGTATGGCACGGGCTCTTCTGACTTGTGATCCGCTCGGATCCTAGGTGAGACGCTCGGGTCCTGGCACTTCAATCCGATCATCCTGGAAACAAGACCCCCGGATCCTGGTGTTCTGGGACGCTCAGATCGTGCTCGATCTGCTGGGTTTCCTGGGCAAAGTGCTTCTCTTCTTTTCCTCCTTAACATTCCGCAAGGATCATATCGGGGATGCAAGGATCCTTTCATCATTGCCCATTTCACTTTATTATCTACCTAGGCCTCTAGTGTTGGTCTTCTCTTTGATGCTTGGTCATTAGGTGCGATCCATTTAGCTCCATTTCGCCTCATAAATGCAAGGTTAGCAATCCTTTGCTTACGAAGGAGACAAAACCTCAAAGAATATGCAAAATGGGAAACTAAAGATAGTAAATGACCCAAATAAGTGCTATAAAGCATAGGAATGAGGTAAATTTGGGGACTAAATGTGATCAAATATGAGTCACATCAAACATCCCCAAACCGAACCTTTGCTCGTCCCGAGTAAAGAGGTGACTAAAACTATGACCTTTATTTAAACTAACCTACTAATATAGCCGATATGAGACAATTAGCGGGTCTCACTCCGCCCCTTCAACTCACAACAAGACAACCATGAGGTAGGATGCCTTCTTGCAAGGCAAGGTGGGGCTTGCCAAAATGGCGACACATCCAAGCATTAAGCACACAAGAGCAAGTAATGGATGCATCTACCAAAATGAATAGCCACTTTCCTCATCTAAGTGGTGGAAATTATCTAAAAGGGAAGCAATTTAAGGGTACACATTCCATTATAGATATGGTTTCTTCAAACAACTAAGCCTAGAAGGATACCAATAAATCACCTCCAAGTTGTGTCAAGCTAGGGTACCTTTATCCTCAATCGTTAAATGCTTTCGTCAAGAGTAGTCTCCCTATGGTGTTAGAAACACTGGAGGATCGCGGAATCCCCTTTTTGCCTAGACAAGAAGAAGGGTCGTCCCCTCTCTACCATGCACAAAAGTGGATTCGATGGATAAAGGGATCAATGTGTTTTGAGTTTCATATGGGAGTTTGCTTTTGATGTTGTTATTCCCCCCAATTTCTTGTGGCATTTGACATTTTTGAGAACACTTTCTTTTTGCCATTTCTTTGATGTTTGGCATTTTTATACTTGACAATTTTCAACTTTTTGCATTTTTGAACATTTTCAAAGCCACCCCAATTAGTAACGAGGGTGCTTATATTTGAAGCATAGGAGTTCTTATTTTTGTACTCCTCTTTTCTTTGATGCATTTTGCAAACTTCTTGACTTTTATTTCAATGCTTGAACCCAAATTGATACTTTTTGTACCCATTCCCTTTTTGTTGACAAAATGTGATGGATGTGGATGATGGTTTCATGGTTTCAAGGGTCACCTTGGAATAAACGGTATCCCATGAGTTATCACTCCACAAGGTACTCTTGACTAAGCCTTAATCTATGGGTCAAAGGATATTAGCATGACACATCCTAGGGTGTTCTAGAAGCATTCTAATGAGCAAAGTCTTAAGAAGAAAGAGTATCTACAAGGGCCTTATATACACTTGTCAAGCTTCCCAAATAGATGTTTTCACAAAAAAATTCCTAAAATGCAACTACATGCCATGATGCAATTATCATTTACATAACCTAATGAAAATGCTTCTATCAACTAGTATGCAATATAAGCTAAATGCAACTCCTAAAATCACATTGGTGTATACCGCATCAATCAAAATAAAGCCACATAGTCATTAACATAGAGAGGAAAAATGAGATTGGAAAGATCATACCATGCGGTCTTCATAATACTCATGCCTCGGATGTGGCGTAGTCGATCAATGTGATAGAGGAATAATCAAACAAACAAACAAGGATATACAAAATATACAGTTCTACACTATAAAGGAATGAACACATTTTTGGTTTTTTTTAATTTTTAAAATTTTTATGGTTTATGTTTTTGTGAAATAAAGGAACATGTTTTTGTACTTTTTTAAGTTTTTCAATTTTCATAAATTTTGATTTAAAAGTCATGCTAGAATTTCCCATCCCCACACTAGTATGGGCATTGTCCTCAATGGCCAATACGATAGGAAATTATGCAAGCTAAATAAGAATGCATGATTTCTACACTAATATGCAAACTATATGACATATACACAAATGATGCAATCTAAGCTACACTATATGATGCATGAATTTGTTGGTTGGAGAGCTAATTTAGATTAATTCCCAATGCTTGTTGTTTTAGCAGGAAGTTTAATGAACAGAAACGTTCTGCCCGGGGAATTTAGAAGGGGTAATGTAACTCAATTGATTTGCCTGACCAATATTGCTTAAGTGAATTATTAAGTAAAAAGTAAAGACACAAAGATTTTATACGTGGAAAAACTCTGGGAATAAGGGAAAAAACCACGGGCACCAAGCCGGGAGAGATTGTTACTATGATTTCAGGTAGCCTGACAGGGTATTTGTAAGTCAGGCATGATAAGCTAAGGATATTGCTTAATTATATGTTTAATACAAGAATGAGAGTAGAAATACGAGTAGGCTAATGTGTCTTCTGTTTTTGTCTTCTCTTCTATTTATAATAGCCTCAAAAGTAGCTTCTTCAAATCTGTTTAGGGTTTCCTGGTAAATAGGACTCGTGCTCTATTTACCCGGAGATGGTTAGTTGACTTGTTCTTCATTTCAGCCGTTATGATTTATTCTTTCTTCCATTTTCTTCTTTTGAATAGGTCTTCCTTGTTTATAGGGACTTTGTTTGTCTGGCCTGATCGTGTCTTTCTTGTCACCTGCCCAACTTGGATAATATTTCTCTTGTGCCTGACGTGGTTTCCTTTCAGGCCGGGTTTAGTAATTGTCTGTCTTGTATTTCTCTCCTGCTTGGTGCCTGTCTAGATACTCCCAACGCCTGGTTTTAAGTACTTCTTTGTTCAGGCTCTAGCGTTGGATATTACCTGGTCCTTGTTTGGTCAGGCAGGATAATTTTGGGCCCAACAATTGCCCCTTATCTGCTTATTCCTTTATTGGGTCTGGCCAGGAATCAGGAGATAAATATTTGTGGAGTCGCCACCAATTTATTGTGGAAAATTGGAAACCGTTCGAATACCTCATGCCATGTCATGACATAAAGTAGTGACATGAACACCAAGAACTCGTTACCCTTAGCATTCTATGTCTAGAATGACTCTCGTGGATGCCAATGAACACGGATGTTCACAGAGATCTGGAGTAAGGGGTGAGGGTACGTATTAGGAAGCTCTTTTGATCGAACACCTAATCCCGCCCGCCTCGATAGCGGCCTCTACTAATGATTAGGGAAGTTGTCTATACTCGATATATTGTCGATTATATGCATGCAATGCAACATCCATTAAGTTAATCCTAACATGTGAGAATTAACTAAGTCGGTGAACACGTAATTTAACATGCATTAATGTCGAGGTAGAAATTTAGGTTAATTGCATGTGAGAGCATACAAACAATATGATAATAAAGAAATACAATACAAATACAATAAAGAAAATTACAATAATTACAACGGGTTAATTGATTTACGTCAAAAATACATTTGAAACGAACGATTTGAGAAAAGAAAGAATAAACAAATGAACGAACAGATTATTAGTGATAATACGAATAATAGTTAATTAATACGTAATTAATAAACTAGGTCAAGGCAGAAACGGGAGTTCAGAGACAGAACTCAACCCGGAACAGGCGCAGCAGAGCTGCGTCCTTTGGAAGAGCCGCAGCAAATGTTGCATCTGTTCTTGAGTTCAGTTCTGGCTGTGAAGCCGGAATTGAAAATTGTTAATATTCATTGGTGATTTAAAGATCAATTATGGACATTTGACTCGGATAGAAGTGATTTAACATATTATTTACATATGATTGGGTCATAAAAACAATAAAACAAGGATTAAATTAATTAGGACAAATTAATAAAATGGTTAATTACGGGATTAATGATACAAATTAACAAACTAATCAAATTAATTAGGTTATTAATGACGAACTAATGATGGCAATGATAATAAACAGATGAAAATTTATCAATGAATGAATTTCAGAGACTCAATATTGATGAATCAAACCTCTAAAAACCCGAATTGATTTCAATGACGAAAACCCGCAAATATGAATTATGAGGGATTTAAGTCGGGATTTAAAAGATGAATTAAATATCGATGATTTACCTGTTTAAATTGTTATGTTAAAAATTATCGTGTTAATGAACAATTGAAAACAAAACAAACTGACGAACAAAAGACAAAGGAAGAAGAAAGGAAGCAAGAACTGCGGCAACATCAGAAAGAGGCGCAGTAGGTTCTGCGTCCCTTCGAAGAGGCGCAACAGTTGCTGTGTCCTTTCTCGATGTTTGTCTCCTTTTAATCTGTAAAAAAAGGTTTAAAACAAGGTTTTATAAATCGGTTTTGAATGTGTTTTCGACGTAAAACTTAGAATAATGATTACAAAAATAAAGTATAATAGTAAAAGAAGGGATTTACACCCTCAGACTTACATGTTTGACGAAACGAGATTGACAAAGTTAAGGTTTAGTGATTCTCGACTCGAATGTACGACGAAAGTGCCCTCTAAGAGGAATTTAACCAAAGTTGATTAAGTTGATTAATGTGGAGTTGGTCAAATTGGTCGGTCATGCAAAACGAGATAGTACTCAGAAAGATCCGAGCTTACGTGGTCGAAAGTTCAAGCACGTAGACGCCAAAAAGCAAGAGCGTGGTCTTAGAATGCAAAGGGAGAAGAGAAGGGCGGACACTCGCGTGAGCAATATGAGGGACGAAGATCCCTATTAATACTAATCACACGAAGGAATTAGGGTTTCAGAGAAACTTTGGAAGTGAATCTCGAAAAGATTTGAAAATACGCAGAAAAGGACTGGGGATGAGGCGCAACAGCCACTGCGTCTCTTGGAAGAGGCGCAGCACCTGCTGCATCCTTTCCCAAGTGGTTTCCTCCTGCGGAAGAAAGATTTCCGCGTTTCTATTATGCAACTGCGGTTTGATCTCAATTTCCTTAATATTTTATATAATATTTCCGGGATATAATTTGCCAAAGAGATTAAAAGATTGAAAATATGGAATAGAAACATCCGGAACATTCCAGAATATTCTGACTCAGCATTTTAAACGGTTATTAGAAAATGAAGACGGTTTTTGACCCAGACTCCAAATGTACTATAATTACTGTCAAAATGACCGTATCGGCGCGTAGATGACGACTATGAGGTAGACACAAGTGTTTGAGTTATCACTTGACGATAAACTTATGAACTGTCATAAATCGTTCAGCTACCAAACATGCGGCCCAATCATCACCGGGTGGCTTGCGGGAAGTGCAGAAATGAGGTATCTACAGTGCCCCCACTTTGACTAAGGCTTGGACAAGGCGAAAGTCAAAGTATAGCCATCATATCAATCGAATATTACAACCTGACGACTATGGCGACGTGAGGCAGCTTAAGGGGTCTGAGCCAAGGACCTGTCGTCGGGAACATTTTAGAGTCTGTCGACTATCGGGGAGGGTCATTTAAAGTCCATTAGACTACGTAAGGAGGCTCGCCAGCCATAAGAAGAGACCATACCTGAGATTCCTTGAGACTCCAAGGGAAGGCAAAGCGTGAAATCAAAGAGGTAGCAGGACGTCGGCAGGAACTGCTGGGGAAATCTGCTTGGGTCGGTTTTCAAACAAACTTCGGCAAAACTTGAGATTGATATTGATCTCCACGTATTGAGAGGGACGACTGTCTGTCCGGAACTCTCGCTGGGGGAACATAATCGGGACTGATCTCCACGTCTTGAGAGGGACAATTGTCTGTCCAGAAGTCTCGCTGGGGGAACAGAATAGAGGTGTGTCGAAACACCTATCAGAGGGTACTCGCTCATTGTGGCAAGCAAGGTCTTGATAGCGTACCACGACAGTTCGCATTTGGCTTGAAAATACGGGTCTGGGCGAAGAATAAACATCAAACGGACCAAATATATGATATATGGTACTGAGGAAGAGGCGCACCAAAGATGGGACCACAAATAACGAACTTATAACGAATCTTCGAAAATTAATTTGGAGGGAAACTGAGGAAGAGGCGCAGCAAGAGCTGCGTCTCTTGGAAGAGGCGCAGCAAGAGCTGCGTCTCTTGGAAGAGGCGCAACACCTGATGCGTCTTTTCCTGGTTGTGGCTTTGTCTGGGTAAAAACCCGATAAAAGTCGTGTTTTATTCATAATTTCGAAACACAAATCCTCACAATACTCTCTCAAATTCCAACCATTTCTCGCCAAAATTTGATCAAAAGCTTGTATCTGCCATGACTAATCGAGGTATGTGTTTTATTTTTGCATTAATCTTCTGCATTTGAACAATTTGGATCGACAAATTATGGTTTCCAACCCTAAAAAATGTCGAAAATTTGGGGCTTTTCCCCAAACGGTTTTACCTTGAAAAATTGATTTGGTAAATGGATAATTGGTAGTATAAGGATCATAACCATGTGTTCATTTCGAATTTTCATTGAGTTTTGAGAATTTGAGTGAAATTGCGACGGTCTCACAGCTGAACCGTAAATTGCTTCGAAAATAGCCTTAGGATTGCCCATTTGTGATGAAGCTTGATATTTAGAATGCTTGTACGATGGGTAAACTTCCTACCATTTCAGATTTTCGATTTGTGACGGCTTTTTCAGGACACTTTTCTAGGGCATAATCATCGTTATAACGAAATGCTGTCGCAATTCCGACTCGAACCCATGACTAGGCTTCAACTTAGGCTTAACTTGACCCATACTACCACATGAGTGGACAGGTTTGTGGGAAAACGGCCAAAGATGGCGATAAAAGAGCGATTTCGGAGGTTTGAAAACTCGAAAATCCTCTTACTAAGGCTCATCGTCATTTGACGTGGCCTAATTCACTTTAATTTTGCAGGTGACGAGGCTTCTATGTCAGGGAGAGTTCCCATGAATGTAGACACTGTTCTTGACTTTTCTCGTACGCTCGAGGAGGCGTTAGAGCAGGCTTATACTGCTGCTGAGGACGAGGTCGTCGAGGAGGAGCCTGTTAAGGAGGAGGAGGCCTCGAGGTGGGCCAACGTTGGACAAGGTGGTCGCCAGCTGAGGGGAGCACCGGAGTGGGCTAAGTGTTGGGACAGCAGACACCTCATCTGGGCTGCGGAGGGTGATCTGTCCTACATGACGGTGAAGAGCTTGGTAATTTGAACTCATTGCTCTTTCATTTATCTTCTTCTATGCTTATTTTCTATTCCTTTTCTCTTTCATTCGAGCTAAAGATAGTTCTTGCTTCGAATCAAATTAGGAGGCCGGGAATATCAGGTCTTTCTTGGGCTACACGGCGATGATGGAGTTTTACGGGAGGTTGTCGGCGGAGGAGCGGACCATCATCGAGCGGGGAGCGTTCGGTGCCTTGCTACGAGCTTGGAGGGACATCAAGGGAAGGAATATTCGGGCTAACCTTAGCCTGGTTCGAGCTTTCCTTAATCGGTTTTGGGACACGACCTCTACCTTTCACATGCCTTTTGGCGAGGTCGGGGTCACGTTGGAGGATTACGGCATGATTTATGGTTTAGCGTACGGGACTGAGGTTATGGTGTGGCCGGAGATAGCCATGAAGGTGGACTCGGTTGAGGCTAGGAGCTTGATCGGTTGGAACCTGATGCCGAAGGCTACTGCGGTTCCCGGATTGGTGCCGAGTTCCTACATCCGGGATTACTTCGTTGGGAAGAGACCGATGATGGTGGTGATCGATAAGAGGGAGACATCTCCTCCTCCTTACACTGCGGAGCAGAGAGCTCGTTTGTGGCTCTGGTGGTTCTTGTCTTCGATCTACCTCGGAGACAAGGGAGAGAGGCTGTCGATGAAGCTTCTTCCCTTCCTTTCTGACTAGAGTGACCTAGGCCGTTGGGACTGGGTCACTGCTGGTTTTGCGGTCCTCATTCGCTATATGAGGGCCATGGTTCATCTGGAGCTGGTAGAGAAGGGGACTTCTCCTGCCACCGTTGGCCCTCGACTGTTGCTGGAGGTATGAACCTTCATTTCGTATCATGAAAGATCATTTCCTTTTCTTATCTAATCACGAAAGATCGTTATTTGATTATCTTGTCTTGCAGGCGTGGATGTACTCCTATGGTCGGTGTATGGGTTTAATTTTTTTTTCAGTACTTGTCGTTAGGAGTACCTAGACCAAAACACAATTTATAACTTCACAAACAACTCTAAAATTAGTAAACAGGCAAGTAAAGGCCGGATCCCAAGGGACGGGAATTGAGATAAGATTTCTATTGCAACTAGTGGTGTCTTAAGGGGCGTCACAATTGGGGTTTGATGTAGAAGATCACTAAACTAAAAAGCAATGAAAGTAAACAAGCAAGATGAATTAAAAGGGATGTAAACAATTGATAAAAGGCACTAGGGTGTCATGGGGTCATAGGGGATTCATGGGAATTGATCATACAAACATATTCTCAAGTTATAAGCAAGCAATTATTGTTGTGATGGATCGAGTTGGTTTATATCTTACAATCCAAGGAAAGTTTGGGTCCCGGAGCCGAATCGATTGATTGTACAACACCTACAAGTCAGCTTGATCTTCCCTACTCAACAATATGCATGGTCTAATGAGACTCGAGTTGGTTTATGTCTTATAAGTCTCATTGAAAAGATAGGTGATGGGTAAAAAAATGCAAGGATTCATAGGCTCACATTTCATCAAACATAACATGTGCATAAGTTGAGATCACAACAAGCAAGCAAATAAACTATGAAAGCATATTAATTTAAGCATTAATCATTCCCCATATTGGTTTCCCCTAATTACCCATTAACCCTAGCTAAGGAAACTACTCACTCATTATCATGTTGAACATGCTAGCAAGGTTGTCAATCATACCAACAAAGTGAAACATGATGAATAAATGAAAGTGATTAACAATAATTAAAGAGGGATTAAGAGAATTATACCTACTAATGATTCCAATAATAAAGCAAAGAATAAAAGAAGTACTTGATTCTTGATTGGAAGGTTGTCAATCTCCCAATAATAACCCAAATAATCTTCAATTACCCAAAATAAAGGATGAACAAGAGAGAGATTAAGGAAATAAAACTTGCATTAAAACTTGATTAAATGTTGATTACAAGATTAAAGAGGGATTTGATTGATATTAACTACACTAAAGATTGCTAAGAAGAACATGCTCTTCTAATTAGACTAATGGGGTATTTATAGTGGGGATTAGGTGCATGAATTAGGGTTAACTAAGGGCTTAAATGAGGATTAAGTCCCTTGTTGAGGAAACGCCAGTCACTTTAGGGAGACTTCGGTCTCTAGGGAGACTCCGGTCTCTAGAAAAAGATGTGCATCCTTCCTTGAAGCTTGAAGAAGACGAAATGGGACTGTCTGGGAATCCGGGCGTCTTTAGCACGGGACGGGCGGATTTGGCAGTGTCTGCCCGGGCGTCCAGGGGGTGAAGACGGGCGGATTTGGGAGCTTTTGCCCGGGCGTCTTCTGGAGAAGCCGCTCGGATTGTGGCTTGGTGGACGGGCGGATTCAAGGCAATCCGCACGGATTTTCAGGTAGTCTTGTTCCTTCTTCTTTTCTTCCTTTTTCTTCATAAAATCCTTTAGGATTTCCTCGGGGATGCAAGGATCTTTTCTCATCATTGCCCATCTACTATAGTATGTACAAAGGCCTTCTAATCTTGTCTCTCCTTGATGCTTGGTCATTGAATTCAATCAATTTAGCCTCATTTTGCCATGAAAATGGTAGGTTTGCACTCCTTTCCTACCAAGGACACAAAACCTCAAAGAATATGCAAAACAAAGAACTAAAGACAATAAATGACCCAAATATGCACTAAAAAGCATGGGATCAAGGCTAATTCGGGGACTAAATATGCTCAAATTATGGTCACATCAAATACCCCAAAACCGAACCATTGCTCGTCCCGAGTAAAGAGGTGACAAAGACTAGGACCATTATTTTAACTAACCAAATAACATAGCCGATATGAGACAATTAGCGAGTCTCACTCCGCCCCTTCAACTCACAACAAGACAACCATGAGGTAGGATGCCTTCTTGCAAGGCAAGGTGGGTCTTGTTAAAATGGCGACACATCCAAACATTAAGCACACAAAACAAGTAATGGATGCATCTACAAAAGAATAGCCACTTTCCTCATCTAAGTGGCGGAAGTTATCTACAAGGGAATCAATTCAAGGGTACACATTCCTTCATAGATGCAATTTCTTCAAACTACTAAGCCTATAAGGATACCAATAAATCACCTCCAAGTTGTGTCAAGCTAGGGTACCTTTGTCCTCAATCGTTAAATGCTTTTGTCAAGAGTAGACTCCCTATGGTGTTAGAAACACTGGAGGATCGCGGAATTCCCCCTCTTGCCTAGACAAGAAGAAGGGTCGTCCCCTCTCTACCATGCACAAAAATGGATACGATGGATAAAGGGATTGATAGATATTTGAGTTTCACTTTGGGAGTTTGCTTTTGTTTTTGTTTTCCCCCCAATTTATTTTGGCATTTGACATTTGAGAACACTTTCTTGCCATTTCTTTTCGATTTTTGGCATTTCAACACTTGACAACTTTCAACTTTTTGCATTTTTTCTTTTTGAACATTTTCAAAGTTACCCCATATGTAGTGAGGGTGCCTTATATTTGAAGATTTAGGAGTTCTTTTTTTGCTCCTCTTTTCATTTGATGCATTTTTGCAAACTTTATTTCACTTTTCATTTCATTGAACTCAAATTGATTTCTCTTTGTGCCCATTCCCTTTGATGACAAAAATGTGGTAGAACATGGATGATGGATGGATGCATGGTTTCAAGGGTCACCCTGGAATAAACGGTAGCCAAGGAGTTATCACACCACAAGGTACTCTTGACTAGGCCTTAATCCATGGGTCAAAGGATACTAGCATGACACATCCTAGGGTGTTTTACAAGTATTCTAACAAGCAAAGTCTTAAGAAGAAAAAGCATCTACTAGGGCCTATATACACTTGTCAAGCTTCCAAGTAGACGGTTTCGCAAAATTTTTCTAACATGCAAACTACATGCCCTGTTGCAACTACCATATAAACATCCTAATGCAAATGATTCTACCAACTAATATGACATATAAACTAAATGCAAGTCCTAAGTTCACATTGTTATACTGCATCAATCAAAATAAAGCCACATAGTCATTAACATAAAGAGGAAAAAGGAGATTGGAAAGATCATACCATGCGGTCTTCAATATCCTCATGTCTCGGATGTGGCGTAGTCAATCAATGTGAACAAGGATAAAACAAACACAATATAGACAAAACTACACTACAAAGGAAAACAACTTGGTTTTGGATTTTCAAATTTTTTCAAATTTTTATGGTTTTCGAATTTTTTTGATTTTTTTGAATAAAAGTTAAGTTAGAATTCCCATCCCCACACTAATATGGGCATTGTCCTCAATGGCCAAAATGATGGGAAATCATGCAAACATGATGCATGAATTCTACACTAAATGCAAGCTACACTAATCTACACTACATGATGCATGGGTTTTTGTTTATGACGGAGAGCGTAATTTAGATTACCTCTCGTTGCGTATGCATGTACTTCCCCAAACCGAGTTAGACATTATTTCTAATGTCCTAAAGTTGGGGGTAGTTCATGCACACAAGATGCAATGCATGAAACTAAATTTGTCATTTTGGATTTTCAAAAGTGGGAACAATGAAATAAGAACACCTCAATGGGGCCGAGGTGTTAGTCCTCTATGTTGCTAGGACTCTCCAACCATGATAAAGTCAAATAATGTACAAGTTAACAAAACATAAACTTCTTTCATGAAAATTGAAACTAAAGAGAGGAGATGAGGAAACTTCACTTAAGCTTGAGATGGGTGCCTCACGCCCGCTCCATCTAGCTATGAAGAGATCCTCTAGAGATCGCCGTTATCTCCCTCTAGATCACTATCCCATATTTCCTTGGATGCATCACTTGTATTTGGGTCCATGAACTCATCCTCTTCACTTCCAAGCTCCACCGTGTCCCCTCCGAAAGAATTGTTGCTCCCTTCCTCTTGTCGCCTGTTTGCCCCTTCATTTGCCCTCTCCGAATTGGGGAAGAGTAAATCCATTTGTGCCCAAGAGGGAAATTCTCCTTCATCACTAATCTTTCCCTTTTGAATCATATTGTGGTATTGAGGATAGAGTGCATAATAATTGTCCACGGTAGCTTCATATTGTCAGAAGTGTAAATCTTGTAGAATTCCCGTTACAAAGTCATCACGGGGAAGGATAAAGGGGTTAGGATGGTTGTACGGTTGGTAAGGAAATGGGTAGGGAGGCACTTTGATTTTCTCATCTTGAGGTTGTTGTTCTTGTTGATGTTGTTGGGGATTTGGAGGTGGTGGTGCTTGTCTTGCTTGGGTTAGGTTTGGAGGAATGAGGTAGGATGGGATTGGTGATAAAGGTACTCTTCTTGGTAGGCCGTTCATTGGTAGGTAGATTGGATCACTTCCTTTCGTTATCCACTTGATCCCTTTATCAACCCCCTCAAGGGTTATCCAATGATGATGAATAAGAAGAAGGTCTTCATTTATCCTTGTATTTCCGGAAAGAGGAGCATACTCATTATTCTCATTGAATTTTGGATTGAAATGCTTTGCAATCTTCGTAATGAGCCCTTCATTAACAATGTGTCTCATCCCATCATCATCACCATTCCTAAACTTTGCCCATTTTTCGAGTAGCACAAGAGGCGCATTAAAGCGTTACCCACCCCTTCCTTGGATATTGAGATAAGACTCCATGAACACAAGGTCAAGTTCGTTCACTATTGCCGGATCTCGGCGAGCAAGTAGAGTGCCGGAAAGGAACCGATAAGTAAGTCTAAAAATAAGATTTTGAATGTGGAAAGCTAGACACTCCTTGATGTACATGAAATCTCGGCCGGTCATGGCCCTCCATAGGGGTGCAACACTATATCTCTTTGGTTTTGGTGTCCGGGTAGGCGAGACATCGAGACCAAGCACATTAGCAAATTCCACTAGAGTCATCATTCTTGAAACACTTTCCAACCTAAATTCTATGCATATTGTTCTATTCAAGGTTGTAATCTTCAAGAAGCTCAAAAATTCAAGCACAAGAGATCGGTAAGTTTGCTCATGCATGTGGAAAAGGGTAGAGAGACCAAACAACTCAAAAAGAGCTTCCACTTGGTGATAAATCCCAAGTTTCCTTAAAGTATCATGACATAAAAACTTAGTAGGGAGAATGTTCTTACGAAGAAGCCGGTGGAAGACGAGTCTTTGCACATCATTGACGAATTCAACATTTGAGAAATCATCAAGTCTTGTAAGATCCACAATTTCTTCATGCTCCCTTCTTAATGTGTTGATATGGGAGGTAGAAGAGCTTCCTCTTACCCTTGGTCTTCTCCTATCCCTAAAGGAAGATCCCTTTGGTGGCATTCTTTGATTGTTAAGTTGGAATTTTTGATTTGTTAAAGTATAAAGAATGCTCCTTGTGGATTGAATGTTGTCTTTGGAACCCTAGAAAATTGGGGCTTTTTGATTTTGTGGGGTAAAAGAGTGATTGGGATATGTTTTGGAGTCATAAGGAGGTGGGTTTTTATAATACAAGTGGAAGGAAGGGTGAGGTGTCACAAATTGTGTGGTGGGGTGTAAGAAAATAGGAAAAATCGTGGTTGATTTACCGCAGGAAGACGAGCGGATTCTAGCATAGGACGCTCGGATTCAAGCATCTCGGGACGAGCGGTTTTGTGGGAAGACACCCGGATTATGCCACAGTTTGATTCTCCAAAAATATGACGCCGCCAAGACGGGCGTCTCGACCCCAAGACGCTCGGATTCTTCTGAAAGAAGACGGGCGTCTTTTCCCAAAGACGGGCGGATTCTGAGACAGTAACCTTTCTTGAAATGCACTGGCAAAAAGACGGGCGTCTTTTTGCAAAGATGTGCGGATTCCTCAGGACGAGCGTCTTTTCTACCAGGACGATCGGATTCTTCGGCAGTCCCAAAATTCCAATTTCACAGCCTAAAAAGGACGGACGGCTTCTGCTAAAGACGCCTGGATTCTCGCGGGATGGGCGTATTCAAGGGAAGACGCTCGGGTTCCTTGCTGCGAATTTTTCTTTGTTTTCCTTGACTTTGACAAATGCTTCCCCACACTTGAAGATTGGTTCATTCCTTCATTCAAAAATTGTTAGCGACCCTCCCTCACTTACTCTCATGGAAAGAGTTTATGTTTATAATTAAAGGAAAGCAATAAAAATATAAATACAAGTTAGAGGGTTAGTATATTTACAAGTGGTGGTTTAGGGAGGACTCCACCAAACTCTCCCTTTGATGATTCTTTCAAGGATGAGAAGGCCCGAGGTAGGTGACCTCGACCTCTCCAATAAACGCTCCCTCATAGTATGGCTTCAACCTTTGACCATTGACCTTGAACTTGCTTCCATCTTCCGCCTTGATTTCAAAATCCCCATATTTTCCAACTTCGGTTATCACATAGGGACCCATCCATCTAGAGTTCAACTTCCCCGAAAAGAGTCGGTAGCGGGAATTGAATAGAAGGACTTTATCCCCTTTGTGCAAGGCTTTTTGTTTAATCCTCTTGTCATGGAGCAATTTTGTCCTTTCCTTGTAGATCTTGGCAATTTCATAGGATTGTAGTCGGAATTCCTCCAACTCTTGAATTTGAATCATCCTCTTTTGACCACTCAATTTGAGATCAAGGTTAAGTGCTCGGATTGCCCAAAAATCTTTGTACTCCAGTTCGATTGGCAAGTGGCATGCTTTTCCATAGACAAGCTTGTAAGGGGAGGCTCCTATGGGAGTCTTATAGGCCGTCCTATAAGCCCAAAGAGCGTCATAAAGCTTTGTGCTCCAATCTTTTCGGGTCTTGTTCACAACTTTCTCAAGGATTTGCTTGATCTCTCTATTCGAAACTTCAACTTGACCGCTTGTTTGAGGATGATATCCCAAGCCGGTTCTATGTTGAACACCATATTTGGTCAAAAGAGATGCGAGTTTCTTTTCATGAAAATGCGTTCCTCCATCACTTATGATTTCTCTAGGAACTCAAAATCTTGGGAAGATTATTTTCATAAAGAGTTTGGTGACCGTTTTTGCATCATCATTTGAGGTGGCAATTGCCTCCACCCACTTTAAGACGTAGTCTACGGCCACAAGGATGCACTTATTCCCATTGGATGTCACAAACGGACCTTGGTAGTCGATCCCCCAAACATCGAAGATCTCCACCTCTAGAATGCCCCTTTGTGGCATTTCGTTCCTCCAAGAGATATTCCCTGTTTCTTTGACAAGCATCACAATGAATGATGAATTCCCTTGTGTCTTGAAACATTGTAGGCTAATAGAAGCCCGATTGAAGAATTTTTGCAATGGTCCTCCTTGCTCCATGGTGCCCACCGTAGGGTGATGAGTGACACCCTTCCAAGATTCCTTGGACTTCCCATTGAGGGATGCATCTCCGGTAGAGCCCATCGCTACACTCCTTGTAGAGGTTTGGGTCATCCCAAGAGTACCTCTTTACTTCGAATAGGAACCTCTTTCTTTGGTTGTGGATTAGATTTGGAGGGAGTACTCTTCCAACAATATAGTTGGCATAATCGGCAAACCATGGGGTGATGTGCCTTTCGAGTTGTGTTTGAATGGCCATCAAGATATCGTCGGGAAGTGAGTCATTGATCGGTGTTTCTCCATGTTCATCATGAAACCAGATCCTTGACAAGTGATCCGCCACTACATTTTTGGCTCCTTTCTTGTCTCTTATTTCCAAGTCAAATTCTTGAAGAAGCAAAATCTATCTCAACAATCTTGGTTTTGCCTCCTTCTTTATCAAGAGATGTCGGAGAGCACGGTGATCCGAAAAGACAATCACCTTGGATCCAAGTAAATAGGAACGAAATTTGTCTAAAGCATAGACAATGGCAAGAAGCGCTTTCTCGGTGGTATCATAATTCACTTGGGAGGGATCAAGAGTCTTGCTTATATAATATATGGCATGAAGAGCTCTTCCTACCCGTTGGCCAAGAACCACTCCAACAGCGTAGTTACTAGCATCACACATAATCTCGAACGGTAGTTCCCAATTTGGAGGTTGAATGATTGGTGCCGAGATTAGTGCTTGCTTGATTCTATTAAAGGCTTCAACACACTCATCAGTGAAATGGAATTGGGCATCTTTAAGCAAGAGTTGAGTGAGGGGTTTCGCTATTTTTGAAAAATCTTTTGTGAAACGGCGATAGAAACCCGCGTGACCGAGAAAACTTCTCACCCCTCTAACATTCACGGGAGGTGGGAGTTTCTCTATCACCTCAACTTTAGCTTTATCGACCTCGATGCCCTTTTCCGATATTAAATGACCCAAAACAATTCCTTCATTGACCATGAAGTGACACTTTTCCCAATTTAAAACAAGACTAACATCTTCACATTTTTGCAATACAAGAGAAAGATTATGAAAACATGAGTCAAAGTCTTTTCCATAAACGCTAAAATCATCCATAAAAACTTCCATTATGGTCTTTAGGTAGTCGGAGAAGACACTCATCATACATCTTTGGAAAGTGGCGGGGGCATTACATAAACCAAAAGGCATCCTCCTATATGCAAAAGTACCATAAGGGCATGTGAAGGTGGTCTTATGTTGGTCATCCGGGTGTATAGGGATTTGAAAGAATCTCGAATACCCGTCAAGGTAACAAAAGAATTTGTTGGAGGCTAACCTTTCAAGCATTTGGTCAATGAATGGTAGGGGGAAATGATCCTTTCTTGTTGCGGAATTCAATTTTCGATAGTCAATACACATACGACAACCGGTGATCTTCCTTGTGGGTATTAGCTCATTCTTTTCATTTGTCACTACCGTGGTACCTCCTTTCTTAGGTACCACTTGAACGGGGCTAACCCACAAAGAGTCCGATATGGGATATATGATTCCCGCATCAAGTAATTTCATAACCTCTCATTTGACAACTTCTTGCCTGTGGGGGTTTAATCTTCTTTGAGGTTGACTGGTAGGTCTATGGTCCTCCTCTAGATGAATTCTATGCATGCAAAAGTTGGGACTTATCCCCTTAAGGTCATCTAGACTATAACCTATAGCCTTCTCATGTTGTTTCAACACATCAAGCAATTTTCCCAATTGGTTCTCATCAAGTCTATCATTAACAATCACGGGTTTGGTCTTTGATTCATCAAGGTAAGCATATTTCAAATTTGGGAGAAGGGTTTTTAGAGTAGGGATTTCTACCTCACTATCCTGCTCTGGAGTTTCATTGAGAATTTGCTCCATCTCCATTAGGCATTCCATTCTCATGGCATATTCAACTTGTTCTTCATTCTCATCAATCTCATCACTTTCGAATTCCATGACGAATTCCTCTTGCTCTTGAGCTTGTAAGATGTCTTCTAGGATGGATTGCTCATCTTCTATAGGTTGACATGCTTCCACAAGGATGTTATACACTAATTCGGATTGTACATGAGTAAGTTCTTTGTTAGCTAGAGCGGCCTCAAAAAGATCTACCTCCAACTCCCAATACATATTTTTAGCCTCACTTGCTTCCAAGGCTTCCAATGCTTGCATGGGATCTTTGAAGAAAGGTATACTTCCCCAAGGCAAAGAATTAGAACAATCTATAAGGTCCATCTTGCAAAATATCAAACAACTTGAAAACAATTAGAACAAACCTTGAGGAGTTTTACTTCCCCAAGGCAAAGAAAGACACAACTAATAACACAATTGGTCGGTGTATGGGTTTAATTAGAACACCGTCCCCGAAAACGATTAGAACACCGTCCCCGAAAACGGCGCCATTTTTGGTCGCAGTATGGGTTTAATTTTTTTTCAGTACTTGTCGTTAGGAGTACCTAGACCAAAACACAATTTATAACTTCACAAACAACTGTACAATTAGTAAAGAGGCAAGTAAAGGTCGGATCCCAAGGGACGGGAATTGAGATGAGATTTCTATTGCAACTAGTGGTGTCTTAAAGGGCGTCACAATTGGGGTTTGATGTAGAAGATCACTAAACTAAAAAGCAATAAAAGTAAACAAGCAAGATGAATTAAAAGGGATGTAAATAATTGATAAAAGGCACTAGGGTGTCATGGGGTCATAGGGGATTCATGGGAATTGATCATACAAACAAATTCTCAAGTTATAAGCAAGCAATTATTGTTGTGATGGATCGAGTTGGTTTATATCTTACAATCCTAGGAATGTTTGGGTCCCGGAGCCGAATCGATTAGATTGTACAACACCTACAAGTCAGCTTAATCTTCCCTACTCAACAATATGCATGGTCTAATGAGACTCGAGTTGGTTTATGTCTTACAAGTCTCATTGAAAAGAGAGGTGATGGGTAAAAAAAATGCAAGGATTCATAGGCTCACATTTCATCAAACATAACATGTGCATAAGTTGAGATCACAACAAGCAAGCAAATAAAATATGAAAGCATATTAATTTAAGCATGAATCATTCCCCATATTGGTTTCCCCTAATTACCCATTAACCCTAGCTAAGGAAACTACTCACTCATTATCATGTTGAACATGCTAGCAAGGTTTTCAATCATACCAACAAAGTGAAACATGATGAATAAATGAAAGTGATTAACAATAATTAAAGAGGGATTAAGAGAATTATACCTACTAATGATTCCAATAATAAAGCAAAGAATAAAAGAAGTACTTGATGCTTGATTGGAAGGTTGTCAATCTCCCAATAATAACCCAAATAATCTTCAATTACCCAAAAAAAAGGATGAACAAGAGAGAGATTAAGGAAATAAAACTTGTATTAAAACTTGATTAAATGTTGATTACAAGATTAAAGAGGGATTTGATTGATATTAACTACACTAAAGATTGCTAAGAAGAACATGCTCTTCTAATTACACTAATGGGGTATTTATAGTGGGGAATAGGTGCATGAATTAGGGTTAACTAAGGGCTTAAATGACGATTAAGTCCCTTGTTGATGAAATGGCGGTCTCTTTAGTGAGACTCCGGTCTCTAGAGAGACTCCGGTCTCTAGAAAAAGATGTGCATCCTTCCTTGAAGCTTGAAGAAGACGAAATGGGACGGGCGGATTTGGCGGTCTCTGCCCGGGCGTCCAGGGGGTGAAGACGGGCGGATTTGGGAGCTTTTGCCCGGGCGTCTTCTGGAGAAGCCGCTCGGATTGTGGCTTGATGGACGGGTGAATTCAAGGCAATCCGCACGGATTGTCAGGCAGTCTTGTTCCTTCTTCTTTTCTTCCTTTTTCTTCATAGAATCCTTTAGGATTTCCTCGGGGATGCAAGGATCTTTTCTCATCATTGCCCATCTACTATAGTATGTACAAAGGCCTTCTAATCTTGTCTCTTCTTGATGCTTGGTCATTGAATTTAATCAATTTAGCCTCATTTTGCCATGAAAATGCAAGGTTTGCACTCCTTTCCTACCAAGGACACAAAACCTCAAAAAATATGCAAAACAAAGAACTAAAGACAATAAATGACCCAAATATGCACTAAAAAGCATGGGAACAAGGCTAATTCGGGGACTAAATATGCTCTAATTATGGTCACATCATCCTACTTTCCGAGTCTCGCGCCCAAGAGGACGGAGCCAGTGGAGATAGTCTATCCCGTTTTGAGGGATTGGGTGATGTATCGCACGAAGAGCTAGCGTTCGTTTCACGACGTCTGTCGACGAGATGTGAACGCTCTGCAGCTGGAGGGCGTGAGTATCCTCGACTCACCTTTCTTTGTTTTCTCATTGCTTTCTTCTAGAACTGATCATAAGAATGACCTCTTGTTTGCTTTTCATAGTGGGTGCCCAGGCCTTGGGTGGACTACACTGGCGTCCCCCCTTATGTGGCTGAGGTCCTTCGACCCAGAAGCTCAAGCCGGTTGCTGATGAGGACGTCGATGGGTCCCGTGTGGTACTTGGGAGAGCGTTTGACTCGTCAGTGCTCTCGTGATGTCTTGATGGTCCCCATCGATCTTCCTCGGACGATGTTCAGGGAGCCTTCCGATGCTGAGAGGGAGGCAGACTTGGCACACGTCGGTGGCGACGCCCTCCTTCTTCCTAGTGAGGACTACTCGGCGTTCCTCTACCGGAGGTTGGCGTAATAGCCAATTTTGGTAAGTGCTTTATTCTTCTTTCGATTGTCTTGAAAACATGATGAATGGTCATCAATTAATGGAAACCATTTGAATTTTGCAGGAGGTTGAGGTGGCGGGCATCGAGCCCCCAGTGTACCCCGAGACCCTCGAGTACACTGATGCGACGGGGATGACGATGATCTCCGAGCTTCGCGACTTTGACGTGGCGGTGACAGATGCTGGCCTGGACGAGTGGCAGCATCTGATTCGGAGGGTATGTTCCTCAACTTATTTAATTTTTGTATAAGAACACATTTGTTTAAACTTATCCAATCATTGAGAATCCTTGTTTATTCAAATATAGGTTGCGCCATCCCGGTTCGTGGCTTTGTGGAGGCTAGCCAACCGGCTACGGGCTACTGCCATCGAGGCACTTGCTGGCGGTCGAGGACGTCAGGTATGAACCTTCCGTTTACTTCATTTTTTAATTTTCTAACTTTCTTTATGTTTGAAATGATTGACATAAGCCAATCCTTGTCATTTGTAGAGGGAGCGTGACTTGGAGAGAGAGTTAGCCCAGTCTTGAGAGGAGACGGCTCGCTTGCTGAGGGAGCTAGAGGTCCGCAACGCCGATATCGTTGCTCTCGAGGCGAGAGTTACCGAGTTGGGCGACGACCAGCAGTAGTTTGTTGCTTTTTTGTTGTTTTTGTTGTTGGTTGTACTTCACACACTTTTGTACATTTTAGGAATTTCATTTTGCACTTTATAAACTTTGTTTCGGGCCCGAGCCCCCAGTTTGGTGTACATATTCCTTTTGGTTGTATATATGATGGCCTGAGTGCCTTTGTTGCTGGGTTGTATGTTTGTACCTGCAGGTTAGCTTTGATCAAGTTTGGTAGATGACGGTTTATGCCGTTATGCTGCAAAAATTTACACAGAAATTGCACATAAAACACATATTCGTACATACGGCCTAAATTAGTGCAAGACAAAGACTCGAGAAAATGCAAAAAATTTGTCGAAAATGACCGAACGGTAGGGAGGGTTACGCCCTTAAAAAAATGAAAATAGAAACATATATGTTTGAAATGAAACTAGAATGAAATGATTCCCCAAAAAAGAAAAATTAAAAGAAATGGCTAAGTTTGAAAATGAATTATTAAATTGGTGAAATGATTCCCCAAAAAAATTAAAAAAATTAAAAAGAAATGGATAAGTGTGCTGAAATGACGAGAATGCCGATGTCTCCTCGAAATGCGTGCCCGTGGAATTAGGAAACTCGAAACATGGTAATTTGACGGAATTACCAAAAATAATAGCCCGTATGAATAAGAAATTATGCTTTAAGGAATTAGGAAATATCCAACGCGGAAAATCACAGAAATACAGTTGAGGAAGATGCGCAGCAGGAGCTGCGTCCCTTTGAAGAGGCGTAGCAAGTGCTGCGCCCTTTCCTCAGTGTGTCCGTCCCGACAGATTTTAAGAAACAACTTTTAGTACAAATATAGACGTGGATGGAGGTTTTATTCACATAATTCTTCCGTCTTTCTCCGTCTTATTACATAAAAATTCTCTAATTAATCATACATCATGAATACTTTAGAAATCCGTCTTAAAGAATAGACAAAGGAGTTCTCAAATATGGAGAAACACGATATAGGTGCCTACAACTTTGAATCAATTTTGAGCTTGAAGCTAATTAAGGTTGTTAGACCATTTTTGGATGCTTGTCTTGAGTATTGGGACCCGAACTATCACGTATTTACCTTTCCTGGAGGCGATATCTGCTTATTCCTTGAAGAAATTGCTGCAATTGGTGGTTGGGACCCGAAACATTTACCTGCTATACCCTCTACTTCTCAAGGGTATAAGAACAAATTCAGGGATTTGCTTGGATTGACAAGAGCTGAGGTTGACCGTCTTGTGACCTCAAAAGGAGTCTGAATGCTGGATTTAATCGATTGATTAAGAAATAGGGCAGATCCTACTATCTCCTATGTTGCGAGGCAGAGGGCATTCGGGTTTTGCCTATTGCATGTTTATGTCCTTCAAGGGTATGTCCATGAGGATATGAGAGGTGACCCTCGCTATTTGAGTCTAGTTGATCAGATGGAGCTGCGCAGGAGCCCAGCTTGCCTATGTTTAGGAGAGATCCTGTTGGGGTTAGATAACAGGAAAGCCAACCGCGACCTTCCTTATTTAGGATGTTCCATCATCTTGCAGGTAAAAGAATACAACTTTTTCTTCTATTTTTTTTTTCTTTTTTCTGGATTGAAGAAGACGATTCCGAAGAAGACGATTCCGAAGCTTGATATTGTTCCTCAGACTGCCATGGCGCTTACTACTGAGAGCCGAAGAGAGTGGGCCATCAAATGGCCTCAAAGAAACATGTGGATCCTGAACTCTTTTGTTAGTGCACTATGGGTATCAGATTCCTACTTGCAGTGGAGGAAAGCTACTACTCTTGAGGAGCGAGAGAGACGAAGGAAACGCGAGCCTGTTGACTACAAGGTTCGTGATGTAGAGAAGGAGAAAGAGAAGCACTTGACCGAGGGAGAGGAAGAAGCCGGATTTTGAGTTGTTCATCCATCGAAGAAACTGAAGACTTCTCCTACCGTGGAAAAGGTGGTAGATAAGAATGGCAAAGCTAGACCACGAGAGAGACCATTGGTGATTAGGTCTGAGATAGCACAGGAGCGTCCGGCTCGTGGTCGAGACAAGAAATATGATAAAAATGACAAAGGCAAAGGGAAAATGGAAGAATAGCCTAAGTCTTTGATATTATTTATTATTATTATTATTATTATTATTATTATTATTATTATTATTATTATTATTATTATTATTATTATTATTATTATTATTATTATTATTATTATTATTATTATTATTATTATTATTATTATTATTATTATTATTCGTGATAAGGTGGTGGGGTTTTTAGAATCCTAGCCTATTTATTTTAGCATTTATTTTATTATGTAGCGTATTATTATTATTATTATGGAAAGAAATGAAATAAAAAGGTTAATTGGTTATGAAACCGTTGTGATTTTTCATTATTATTCTTGTCGAATTCAATATGCATATGCAAATGTCCTTCTATTTACATTTAAAAAAATAATAGTGTGTTGTATCCTGTGAAGGATTGCCTACGTATTCATTTAAAAAATGAAATCAAACCCTTGTGCGTAGTTCATGTAAATGTAAAAGAATAATTGTTCTTAGCAAGAGCTTGTAATGAACTTGAAAGTAAGCATGATCTTTACTTACACTTAAAGCACAATTCAGTTTATTTGATGATATGAGGATGACGATCTGTCAAAATGCAAGAGCAAGGTGACATTAGCTTTATTTTAGCTGGCCAGGGGCCGTTTACATTCCGTGCCACAGGAACGACACGTGAGGTTACGCGAGGCGCGTTTTGTTCCTATTCTAGGCATAGTAACGTTTCAGTTGGTTGAGGTTTGTTGGGTTGGCAAATTCATTCCCATCTAAGTCTGTGATCCTAACCGCACCCCCCATGAGTATGGATTTGACCAGAAATGGTCCGGCCCAGTTGGGTTTAAACTTTCCTCGTGGAACGACAGGTAAAAGAGCTCTAACTGATTTGAGAACCAAGTCTCCTTCTTTGATGTTCCTTGGCTTAACCCTTTTGTTGAAGGCTCGTTTGATACGTGCCTGATATGTTTGCACATTAGGTAATGCGTGCAATCTACGTTTATCCCGGAGGATGAGTTCTTCATATCTATCCATCTTCCAATCGGCTTATGGGATTTGACTTGCGAGTAAAATACGCAAGGACGGTATTTCGAGCTTGACTGGTTCTACGACTTCCATGCCGTAGGTTAAATAGAAAGGGGTGGCCCCAGTGGGCATCCTAACAGATGTGTAATATCCCCATAAGGCAAATGGTATCTTGCTTGGCAATCTCGGTAGTTGTCAATCATTTTCTTGAGGATTGTGACAACGTTTTTGTTTCCTACCTCTACTGCGCCATTAGTTTGTGGTCTATATGGCGAGGAATGGCGATGCTTGATTTTGTACTTGGCTAGCAGTTGCTCAGTCTCAGCATGGAAATGTGACCCATTGTCACTGATGATCTCATGTGGGCAACCGTATCGACAGATGATATTGGTTTGTATGAATTTTTCTACGTTCTTGGTTGTGAGACTAGTGTAGGAAGCCGCTTCTACCCATTTGGTGAAATTGTCGATTGCCACTAGAATGAAATAGTGACCTCCTGTTCCGGCTGCAGTGATCTTTCCGATGATGTCGATTCCCCAAGCAGAAAATAGCCAAGGAGATGTCATTGTGTAGAGTAATGAAGGAGGGACATGTTGCACATTCCCGAAGATTTGGCAGTTGTGGCAATGTCTGACATATTTGATGCAATCGGATTCCATTGTAGTCCAATAATACCCTAAACGCGTGATTTTCTTTGCCATCATTGGTCAACTCATGTGAGGGCCACATTCTCTATCATAAACTTCTTCCATCACTTTCCGTGCCTGTGAATGATCAAGGCAACGTAGGATTACACCAAGTGGTGTTCTTTTGTATAATTCTCCTTGCATGAGGACATATAGGGAAGCTAGTAAGCGTATAGCACGTTGTCCCCTCTTGTCCATATCCGGTGGATAGGTGCCGTTCAGTTTGAAGTTCAGGATCGCTTGGAACCAAGGTTCCGCTGGGTTTTCTTCTTTATCTGTGATTTGGTGCACATAAGCCGGTTCTGACCGTCGTTCGACGCAAAAAGACATTTCTACCATATTATCCGGCATATTAATCAAAGATGCAAGTTTTGCAAGAGCACCTGCAAATTGATTCTCTTCTCGAGGTAGGTGTAGGTAGGTTACTTGATCGAAGAATTAGGCAACTTGGTCTATTCTGGCCTGATAAGGTGCTAGGCTTTCACTCCGAATTTTCCAAGATTCTGTAATTTGGTTGATGACCAAAGATGAATCTCCATGTACTCGAAGATTTTTGATGCCTAAACCTACTGCTGCTTGTAGTCCAATGAGGCAAGCTTTGTATTCTGCCGCGTTATTTGTCACCTCGAAGTCGAGTTTGACAGAGAGTGGTGTATGCTCGCCTTCAGGAGAAATGAGCAACACTCATATTCCAAATCCTCTTAAGTTCGATGCTCCATCAAAGTAAAGGTCCCAGGAGTCTATATCGGTTTGGAGTATATCCTCATCCGAAAACGACCAGGTGTCTATTGTTTGTGCATCATTGATGGGATTTTCTGCGGAGAACTCGGCAACGACCCGCCCTTTTAAAACTTTCAGAGGTACATACTTGAGATCGAACTCTGAGAGCATCAAAGTCCATCTTGCTAGGCGTCCATTGAGAACGGGTTTCTCAAAGAGGTATTTGAAAAGATCCATTTTGGAGAATATTTTGACGGAGTAGCTAAGCATTTAATGGCGTAGCTTCTTCGTTGCCCACACAAGAGCGAGGCATGTCTTCTCGAGTGGTGTGTACTTGCACTCGTACTACAAGAACTTCTTACTAAGGTAGTAGATAGCTCTTTCTTCTTTTCCTACAGTTTGGGCTAGCATGGTGCCCATGGCTGTTTCAGTTACTGTGAGATATAAACCAAGATGTTGATCTCGTTGGGGTGGCATGAGCACTGGTCGTTTGGCTAGTATCTCCTTGATTAGGTCGAACGCCTTTTGACAATCATTATCCCACATGGCATGTCTGTTTTCTTTAGCTTTTTGAAGATAGGTTCACAGATCATGGTGAGTCTCGATATGAATCGACTTATGTACTGCACCTTACCCAAGAATCCTCTAACCTCCTTCTCTGTTTGAGGTTGTGGCATTTCGATTAGAGCGTTGATCTTGGAAGGGTTTATTTCTATACCTTGTTAGCTAACAATATACCCCAGGAGCTTGCAGGATGTTACTCCAAATGCACATTTCTGAGGATTGAGCTTCGTGTTGTACTTTTGTAACTTGGAGAAAAATTTGTGAAGGTTCGCAATGTGCCCCTCTCTATTTTTGGACTTGACAATCATATCATCTACGTAGACCTCAACTTCTTTATGCATCATGTCATGTAATATTGTAGTTGCAGTGTGATGTGAACATTATTTGGCACATTTAGTCTCCTAATTGAGCCTATTTTGCATACTTTTATAACATTTCATGGCCATTTTATCCGTCAAATGCTTTCTATTTTGCTTTCCTAGTGCATTTTACATGTTTTGTAGGAAAAAGAGATAATAAGGCAGAAATTCCCATCTTTCGTGCATATTTGGAAGCTTTTTGACGATATTTGATGGACTAAGTATGAAGAGGAGGCAAGAATGATGACCAAGGAAGTAGAAATAAAGAGTATATAGAGGCATCTTAGGCTAAAAAGCAAGGATGACGAGAAGGAAGACATTGCAAGAAGAAATTGCTCGAAAACCAAACCAAGGGTTGCTCCTTTGGCTCTGAAAGTATGCTAGATGAAACGACATCCAAAAATCAAGTGATCTAGGCTTTTGAATCACTCCAATAGGAGTCCGGATGAGGAAATGACGTCCGTTTTACAATCCGAGCTCAAGATACAGCTCAACCCGCTCGGGTCAAATTCAACCCGCTCGGGTTGAAGCCCAGGACGCCCATATTTCGCTCGAGACGGGCGTATTCCTGGACAAGAAACTTTCCCTTGGTACGTGAACCACAAGACGCCAGTCTTCACCCCAAGACCCCCGGGCACAGACCACCGAATCCGCCCGTCCCGTGCTAAAGACGCCCGGAGTTATCTTTAGGCTCAGGCGGACAAGGACCCCAGTGACAAGGGCCTTTTTGACTCTCCCTGCCACCATTCGGTTCAGTCCCTACTATAAATACCCCATTTGTAATAATCAAACCATCAAGTTTTCATTAGGTTAAATCAATCCTTCCTTAGATTAGATTAGTAGTAGATTAGAATAGATTAGCATTTAATCTTTCCACAAATTACACATTAATCTTTCCTTTAATCATTGTTCAATTTTATCATTGAGTAATTCAAGTTTATTATTGGGTAATTAGAAGATTATTGGGTTTATTGGGAGATTGACAACCTTCCATCAATCATCAAGTTCTTCTATTATTCTTTGCATTATTATTTTGGAATCTCCATAGGTATAATTCTCTTAATTCTTGTTTTAATTATTGTTAATCTTTCTTACTTGTTCATCATGTTTGGCTTTGTTAGTATGATTGACAACCTTATTAGCATGTTAAACTTGATCATGAGTGAGTAGTTACTTAGCTATGATTAATGGGTAATTATGAGAAACCAACATGGGGAATGATTCATGCTTAAATTAATATGAATTCATGGTTTATTTGCTTGCTTGTTTTGATCTCAACTCATGCACATGTTATGTTTGATGAAATGCGAGCCTATGAATCCTTGTATTTTTTACCCATCACCTATCTTTTCAATGAGACTTGTAAGACATAAACCAACTCGAGTCTCATTAGACCATGCATGTTGTTGAGTAGGGAAGACTAAGTCGACTTCTAGGTTTTGTACATTCTAATCGAGTCGGCTGCGGGACCCAAACTTTCCTAGGATTGTAAGATATAACCCAACTCAATCCATCACAACAATAATTGCTTGCTTATAATTTGAGAACATGTTTGTATGATCAATTCCCATGAATCCCTTATGAACCCATGATATCCTAGCATTCTTAATCAATTGTTTACATCTTTCCTATTGTTGCTTGTTTATTGCTTTTATTAGATTAGAATCATCAACCCATTGTAATTGTGACAACCCCGAGCACAACCTTAATTACATTGAATGAATTGAGTAACCACCGTCCCATGGATCGACCTCGACTTACCACTAACTAGTTGTATGTTGAGTATTATAAATGTGTTTGATTGGATGTGACCCGACGACATCACTCCACATAAAAATGGCGCCGTTGCCGGGGACGGTGTTGTTTATTTGAATTGTTCTTTTGTCTAGTTTTAGTTGTGCTTCTTTTTCTTGAGTTTTATTGTTCTTGTTCTATTTCACATGCTCAACTTGTCTACATTCACTTTTTGGCAATATGAAAATGAATCATTTGATAAATATGTTGAAAGATTTGAAGATTATATGACTCATGCTTGGCATCATGGTTTTACTCTTTCAAATTATGAAGCATGTCGTGTTGTTTATAATGGCATGAACCTTGAGACCCGCAACTTGGAATTTCACTTGAGTGGTGGTAGGATATGTGAGATGAGTTGTGAGGAATTTTGGGAATTTGTTGAGTTCATGACCACCCATTGTCTTAAGCAAACTATACATGACATCTTTGAGAATGCCAAGGAAGGTATGGAAGTGATAAAAGCCACATTTCAAAAATTCATTAAGGAAAACTATGATGAAAATGAGATTTGTGAGGATGAGAAACCTTTCTATAACCTTGAGCCACCCTACTTTGTCCACAAAATTACCCCACCTTGGGAAGATGGAGTGCTAGATGAGGAGAGTGATGATGAGGAAGAGTACATTCTTGATTGTGAAACTAATGCTTGGATGCCGTCATCCTACTTTTCTTGTGTTTCAATGAAACCAACCTCCATGGAATTTGATGTTAATCGGCAAAGTGAGAGTGATATGGATGAGAGCTTGAGTGAAAATTCACCCTTTGAGGATGACATATTTGAGGGAGACAATTGTGTTGAGCTTGGTGAGCCTTGCTATGACAACCCCTTTGATAATGGACCTTGTTGGGATGAGGACTATGATGAGGACATTTGGGAACCCCAAATAGACACCCTTGAAATCACCTTAAATGATAATGAGAGCACTTGCATTGAATGTGGTGATTTTGACTATTTGGAGGATGAGTTGAGTGAATTGCCAACCAACTACCCATTTCATGTTTCTTCCATCCATCATTTCTCTTATGATTTTTGTCATGATGCTCTTGATATGCTTGTTCGGTCTTTTACTTGGGCATTTTTCAATTGCATAATTTTGTGTTGCTATGCATGCCTATTCATGTCCCACTCCCAAGAATTTGACCGACTTCTACGTGCTTTGAGTGCTAGTGATAATCTTCCATGAAATTGTTTATTGATAATCTTTGGTTTGATGGAGTTCCTTAAATAACCATTAATTTGTATATATGCATTTAGTGTAGTTTTGCATTTATTTAATTGCATGAGAGATGAAAGGGAGGGATCTCACATTTTAATTGAGTTTTTGAAGGAAATTAATGAAAATGAGAAGATGAAAAATGTAAAGAAACGAAGAAAATGGAAAATTTGGGCTTATGAGTAAGTGTGTTATCAAGAGAAAGGTGTTGGGCCAAAATTTCAAAAAAGATGCGCATCCCGAGACAAATCCGAGCGGATTGAAGGACAAGAAAAGAAAGAAAAGTTCCTGCCCAAGAATCCGAGCGGATTTTAAGAAAGACGCCCGTCTTTGCTGCCAACCCGAACGGGTTGAGATCATCTGGAGCGGGTTCTCAGTCAACCCGAGCAGGTCATTTCTGTCTGGAGCGGGTTCAGGCTAAAATTCATCTTTTTCTCTCATTTGCCTCATGTCATGGCTATATATGTTTCCTATCTACCATCTTCATCTCCTACAATGATTATAAGAACCCTTTTCCTTCCCTATCTCTCATGTATAGTTGCATTTATTTATTTGCCTCATGATTAAACTCCTTTCTTCCTACATTAGAAATAATGTTTAAAATCGGTTTGGGGAGGTTAAACCATGAAGCAATATACATATCTCATATAGTTTAGGCTTGTACTTATATTAAATTGCATTTACATTAGTTAGTTCATATAGTATAGTTTGCATTGTAATATATCTCACATGATTCATATAGATAGTTGCATATAGACTAGAATTCATGCATAGGCACTAATGACCAAACCTATTCCTTTTCTACACTAGAAATAGTGTTTAAATCGGTTTGGGGAGGTTTGATCATAGGTGACCATAGTTTACTAGAAAACATGCATCATCTAGTGTAGATTGCATTCATTTGTTATATATCTCATATAGAATTGCATTTAGTTAGAGCATGCATTTATTCATATCATATAATTGCATTTGTACTTTATTTCAAAAAAACAAAATCAAAAAAATTCAAAAACATGTATTTCCTTTTTATTCCTACTTCTACATGTACATTGAGGACAATGTCCAAAATAAAGTGGGGGATGAGAATTTATATTCCAAAAATGCATAAAAATTGAAAAAATTCGAAAAGAACAAAAATATGTTCTTTAATTTCATAAAATCAAAAACTATAAAAATTTGAAAATTTCAAAAACCAAAAACATGTTCTTTAATTTAGTAGTGTAGAATTGTTTATACTTGTGCTTTTGTTCTCTTCTCACATAGATACAAGACTACATTTGAGGCATTAGCAAGGGAAAATGAAGACCGCTTGGTATGATCGCTCTAATCTCTATTTCCCTTCCATTTCTTTATTCATATGAGGAGGATGTGGTGTATTTTGTTGTTGCCGTTTGTGTATCTATGTGTTGTTAGGAGTTGCATTTAGTTTATATGGCATATTAGTTGGTAGAATCATTTGCATTAGGATTTTAATATGCTAGTTTCATGGCATGTAGTTTGCATGTTAGAAAATTTTGCGAAACCGTCTACTTGGGAAGCTTGACAAGTGTATATAGGCCCTAGTAGATGCTTTTTCTTCTTAAGACTTTGCTTGTTAGAATACTTGTAAAACACCCTAGGATGTGTCATGCTAGTATCCTTTGACCCATGGATTAAGGCCTAGTCAAGAGTACCTTGTGGTGTGATAACTCCTTGGCTACCGTTTATTCCAAGGTGACCCTTGAAACCATGCATCCATCCATCATACATGTTCTACCACATTTTTGTCATCAAAGGGAATGGGCACAAAAAGAAATTAATTTGAGTTCAATGAAATGAAAAGTGAAAGAAAGTTTGCAAAAATGCATCAAATTAAAAGAGGAGCAAAAATAGAACTCCTAAAGCTTCAAATATAAGCCACCCTCACTACATATGGGGTGACTTTGAAAATGTTCAAAAGAAATGCAAAGAACGTTGTCAAGTGTTGAAATGCCAAAAATCAAAAGAAATGGCAAGAAAGTGTTCTCAAATGTTATATGCCACATGAAATTGGGGGGAAAAACAAGAATGAAAGCAAACTCCCAACGTGAAACTCAAATATTTATCGATCCCTTTATCCATCGTATCAATTTTTGTGCATGGTAGAGAGAGGACGACCCTTCTTCTTGTCTAGGCAAGAGGGGGAATTCCGCGATCCTCCAGTGTTTCTAATACCACAGGGAGTCTACTCTTGACAAAAGCATTTAACGATTGAGGACAAAGGTACCCTAGCTTGACACAACTTGGAGGTGATTTATTGGTATCCTTCTAGGCTTAGTAGTTTGAAGAAATTGCATCTATGAAGGACTCTGTACCCTTTAATTGCTTCCCTTGTAGATAATTTCCGCCACTTAGATGAGGAAAGTGGCTATTCTTTTGTAGATGCATCCATTACTTGATTTTGTGTGCTTTAATGATTGGATGTGTCGCCATTTTGGCAAGACCCCACCTTGCCTTGCAAGAAGGCATCCTACCTCATGGTTGTCTTGTTGTGAGTTGAAGGGGCGGAGGGAGACCCGTTAATTGTCTCATATCGGTTATATTAGTATGATAGTTTAAATAAAGGTCTAGTTTTAGTCACCTCTTTACTCGGGACGAGTAAAGGTTCGGTTTGGGGATATTTGATGTGAACATTATTTGCGCACATTTAGTCCCCTAATTGAGCCTATTTTGCATACTTATATAACATTTCATGGCCATTTTATCCGTCAAATGCTTTCTATTTTGCTTTCCCAGTGCATTTTACATGTTTTGTAGGAAAAGGAGATAATAAGGCGGAAATTCCCATCTTTCGTGCATATTTGGAAGCTTGTTGACGATATTTGATGGACTAAGTATGAAGAGGAGGCAAGAATGATGACCAAGGAAGTAGAAATAAAGAGTATATAGAGGCATCTTAGGCTAAAAAGCAAGGATGACGAGAAGGAAGACATTGCATATGAAATTACTCGAAAACCAAACCAAGGCTTGCTCCTTTGGCTCTCAAAGTATGTTAGATTAAACGGCGTCGAAAAATCAAGTGATCTAGGCTTTTGAATCACTCCAATAGGAGTCCGGATGAAGAAATGACGTCCGTTTTACAATCCGAGCTCAAGATACAGCTCAACCCGCTCGGGTCAAATTCAACCCGCTCAGGTTGAAGCCCAGGACGCCCATATTTCGCTCGGGACGGGCGTATTCCTGGACAGGAAACTTTCCCTTGCTACATGAACCACAAGACGCCCGTCTTCACCCCAAGACGCCCGGGCACAGACCACCGAATTCGCCCGTCCCGTGCTAAATACGCCCGGATTCTCTTACAGCAACTTTCGTCTTCTTCTTTCTCCGTGAAAGATGCCCATCCTTTGAAAAATACCGGCGTTTCCCTGCTCAAATCTAAAAAGTGTAATTACTAATTTAGCCTTAGTTAACCTAATGAATGCCTACTATAATACCCCATTTGTAATAATCAAACCATCAAGTTTTCATTAGGTTAAATCAATCCTTCCTTAGATTAGATTAGTAGTAGATTAGAATAGATTAGCATTTAATCTTTCCACAAATTACACATTAATATTTCCTTTAATCATTGTTCAATTTTATCATTGAGTAATTCAAGTTTATTATTGGGTAATTAGAAGATTATTGGGTTTATTGGGAGATTGACAACCTTCCATCAATCATCAAGTTCTTCTATTATTCTTTGCATTATTATTTTGGAATCTCCATAGGTATAATTCTCTTAATCCTTGTTTTAATTATTGTTAATCTTTCTTACTTGTTCATCATGTTTGGCTTTGTTAGTATGATTGACAACCTTATTAACATGTTAAACTTGATCATGAGTGAGTAGTTACTTAGCTAGGATTAATGGGTAATTAGGGGAAACCAACATGGGGAATGATTCATGCTTAAATTAATATGCTTTCATGGTTTATTTGCTTGCTTGTTTTGATCTCAACTCATGCACATGTTATGTTTGATAAAATGCGAGCCTATGAATCCTTGCATTTTTTACCCATCACCTATCTTTTCAATGAGACTTGTAAGACATAAACCAACTCGAGTCTCATTAAACCATGCATGTTGTTGAGTAGGGAAGACTAAGTCGACTTGTAGGTGTTGTACAATCTAATCGATTCGGCTCCGGGACCCAAACTTTCCTAGGATTGTAAGATATAACCCAACTCAATCCATCACAACAATAATTGTTTGCATATAATTTGAGAACATGTTGGTATGATCAATTCCCATGAATCCCTTATGAACCCATGATATCCTAGCATTCTTAATCAATTGTTTACATCTTTCCTTTTGTTGCTTGTTTATTGCTTTTATTAGATTAGAATCATCAACCCATTGTAAATGTGGCAACCCCGAGCACAACCTTAATTAGGTTGAATGAATTGAGTAACCACCGTCCCATGGATCGACCTCGACTTACCACAAACTAGTTGTATGTTGAGTATTATAAATGTGTTTGATTGGATGTGACCCGGCGACATCACTCCACATCACAGTGCGTTGATATGTAGCTCCGACATTGATTAACCCAAACGGCATAACCGTGTAGCAATAGGTACCCCATTGAGTGACGAAGGCGGTCTTGTGCATATCTTCTATGTCCATCTTGATTTGGTTATATCCCGCGTATCCATTCATGAAGGATAGCAACGCGTGATCTGCCGTGTTATTCACCAATATGTCGATATGTGGTAGATGAAAGTCATCCTTGGGACTTGCTTTGTTTAAGTCTCTGAAATCAACACAAACACGGATTCTCCCATCCTTTTTGGGTACGGGTACTATGTTGGCTACCCAGTCTGAATACTCTGAAACTTTGATGAACCCAGCTTTGAATTGCTTATCAACTTCTTCTTTGATCTTAAGTGCCCACTCTGTCCTCATTCGACGAAGCTTCTGTTTTACGGGCTTGAAACCTGGTTTAATCGGGATTCTGTGCTCTGCGATATCCCTGTCAATCCCTTGCATGTCTTTGTAGGACCAAGCAAAAACGTCTTTGAACTCATGTAGGAGGTCTACAAAGCTGGCCCTTTCGGCGGGGCTCAAGGTCATCCCTATCCTATGTTCTTGGGGTTCTAGTTCGGTTCCTACATTGATGGGATCAGTGTTTTCTATAATTGGTCCCCCTTCCCCCTCTTGTAGTATTTCTTTGGCTATGTAGGGAGGTATTTCGATTGAGTCTGGTTCTGGGTCATCCTCATTATCATCGTAAACAGGATTGCATTCAAAATAACACAAAGAGTAAGCAGAACTTGATTTATTTATATTAAAATTCGAGAAAAGTTGAAACAAAGAAGCCATCTGTTCGGTAGTCAGTGGCAGTAAAGGGACAGCCGTTGGGACATTTCCCGAACTACTGTTACTACTTGATGCTAAGCTAGGAGAAACAAGGGGAGTGGGAGTGACGACAGGAGGAGACTCTTTAGGGACTTCTCTAGACTCCGACTCTGACTCCGACTCTAACTCGAATTCATCGTCTTCTGGTTCTCCATTGAACATCTCTTCTTCTCCAGTGGTGAGCTTGAAGAGTCTTCCTTGGTTGTTTGTCCACTTGATCGACTTTCTCCATCCTTTCTGTTGATTCGAACTGGTTTATTTGATTAATGCGGTATGGTTGAAATGATCGTCTAAAAGTATCATGGTAATGATCTCATCCTGCGCGGCTCTAACAAATCGATCTTCCCCAAATAGTAGGCTAACATCTTGTTCGTCTAAGCAAGATGCTTGACGAGTCTTGATGGTAGTAACCGTTTCTGGAGGGATGAAGTAGCAATCGTGAAAGATCTCGATTCCTGCTAACTTCCTTTAGATAGTGCCAAGGTTCGGGAAACCCGTGAAAGAGTTCTTGACTACCCTCCCTAACAAAGTATCCATTTAGGGTAGGGAGGTAGGGTCGCATTTGGATTCCCACGTTCTTGCGGTTTTGAAATTTAGTGAGCAATTCGAGGACCTCTTCTATAGTGGGTTTGTACCCTAACCCGAGTGGTATCCTTTGTTAGTTGCCTTCTTTGTAGGGTGCAAAGGTGTTTCTTCAGATAGGATTCAAAGGCATTCTCGGGAAGTATCCCTAAGATTTAAGTATGTGGTTGACCACTAAATTAGAGTAGGGCTTGAAGTACAAGGGTGCCAACTTGCTTTCTATGACGTTTATGCTATGGAAGCCCCCAACTTCATATACTGGATACGCGAGTACTTGGTTACTTGACCTCTTTTCTATTACCGCTTTGATGGGTGACGAAGTGATCGTCACCACTTTACCATCTAGTGGGATCTTGATCTTCTGGTGGAGGGTGGATGTTACCCTTTTGGAAGCGTGAATCCAAGGTCTTCCCAGAAGCATATTAAAGGATGCTTCAATGTCCACTATTTGGAAGTTAACCTTTCGTTCAATCGGCCATGTGGCTATGGTAAGATTAACTAGTCCTACCACTTTTTATCGTGTACCGTCATATGCGCGAACACCTTGGTTGGTAGGGGTCCAATTGGACTCTTTCATGCCTGATTTGTATGCCGTTTTCAAGGGTATGACGTTGACTGCCGAGCCATCATCTACCAAAGTCATTGGCACAATCTTATTCAAGCAAATGACAGTGATGTAAAGTGCCAAGTTGTGATTAGCGCCAAAAGGTGGTAAATCTTCATCCGAGAAAGTAAAAGAGTTACTTAGCTTAGGTGACTCTTGGAAGACTAAGTTGACCACGTCATCGGTTGTGGAGTTATGTGCCACATTTAGTTTGGCCAAGGCTTGCAGTAAAGCTTGGCGGTGTGGGAACGAGCTTGCAACTAGTTGCCAGACTGAAAGATCAATCTTTCTTTTCTGTAGTTGCTTTAGCAAATGGTCAGAGAGGTATCTTCGTTATCATTCGGCGTGACAACGTTGGTATTGGTGATTGGACCATTTGCTATGGGACCATTTTGAGAAACATTTTGGTATGGATGCCCTGAACGAGTAAGGTGGTCTACATCTTGGTCCTCACTGTTTTGGACTATTTCCTCACTGACTTTAACTAGGTAGTGTTCGGTGAGGTATTCATCTTCATCATCGTCGGCCCATACTCCATTGACATTAGCAAGTTCTCTCAATCTCATGATCTCGGCCTCCAATTGGATAATTTGGTCGACTAATTCATCAACCACGGCTACTACTTCTTGCATTGTAGCATTTTGAGAGAGTGGCGCACGTTCTTTGGGTGTTGTATTTGGATCACGCAGGGTTGCCACTACACTTTCTAATTCTGAGACTTGCCTATTCAAACTCTTTGCCCATGCGATAAAGTCGGTGATAGTAGGGGAGTTGGTGGAGTAGTTCCCTTCATCTTCTATTGCATGGATCTCATCTTCGACTGGAGAAATAAGGTGTGAACAATCTAAGGTAGATTCTTCACTTGTAATCATCAGAACTCCAAGAGGATTCTGAGAATTGTTAGGCTTGCCTCCAGGCGGTATTGGTAGGCGACCGTCTTCAATCATGACTTGAAGTACATGTTTTAGCTTGTAGCATTTTTCTGTGTCATATCCCTTATCTCTGTGATATTTGCAGTACGAATTCTTGTCCTAGTACTTGGATTTCTTTTCTTGTTCAGGTGTAGGCCCTATGGGTTGAAGCTTGCCCTGTTTCATCAATCTCTTCAGAGCATTGGAGTATGTATCCCCAATATTTGCGAACTTTCATTGTGGGATACTCTTCTTTGATTGTTCGAGAAGGTTAACCTCATCAGTCTTGCTAGTAGAGCCGTAAGAACGACTTGTTGAGCCTTGATATCCACGACCTACCGTTTTGGACAAGAGTCCTTTACAGATGTCATCTTTGATCCTTGTTCCTAGTACGGTTAAGTCCTTGAACGTCTTAATGTTTTGGTACCTCAAATGACTTGAATAATTGGGTTTTATATTGTCCACGAATTTCTCCATGAGGGTAGCTTCATCTGGACGTTCGACAAGTTGGGTACTAGTCTTCCTCCACCTAATTAGGAAGTCGGTGAAGCCTTCTTTATCATTTTGAGTAAGAACCTCTAAGGTGCGCATATTGACTTGGATCTCGGCATTATCCGCATATTGCTTAGCAAACTCGATCGCGACATCATCCCAAGTGGCAATCTTCTTGTGCTCTAGAGAATAAAACCATTGTTTCGGGATGGTGTCAAGAGATGAAGAAAGATCCTTAAGAACATCCCGGGTTTAATGCCTTTGATAGACATGTTGTAACACCCCGTATTTTATTAAGTTGGATAAAATTCTTTCAATTGCTATTTTGAATTTAATTACATCATTTAACGATTTATATATATATGCTTAGCTGATTAATTAATTTCATCATAATTTGATACGTTAATTTTAATAATCATTAATAAGTTTATTTAAAGTTAGTTCGAGTTTATTGAAGTTAGTTCGAGTTTATTTATTTAATAATTTCCGTTTCTTTACGATTCCTTATAAAAGTTGTTTTAAGTGAACCCGAGATGGATTTTGGGAACAAAACCGTCTTAAATTTGCTATTTTGAGCTTATTTCACTAAATTAGCAATTTTTATTAATATCCGTTAGTTTCGTAAAAATCGCTAATAATTCCGATTCAAGCTGATTTCGTATTATTTCCGTTAACAAACTGAGTTTATTTTTATTTTCACTCATTATATATATTAATGATTGATTCCGTTTATTTCTCAAACTTTTACTTAAATCGGTTTAATTTAACTCGAGACGGTTTTAAAAACGAGCGAAATTACTTAACGATGAAGAAACGTACGTATAATTAGTAGCTAGCAAGCTAGCTGGTGTCTCATTATTATTATTATTATTATTATTATTATTATTATTATTATTATTATTATTATTATTATTATTATTATTATTATTATTATTATTATTATTATTATTATTATTATTATTATTATTATTATTATTATTATTATTATTATTATTATTATTATTATTATTATTATTGTTGTTGTTGTTGTTGTACCGTTCCCATCCCCACCTCCCTGCTTCTTCCCTTTTCTTTTTCGTTTTACCAGCAACAACAACAAACCAACAGCTCCATCACCATTCATTTTCATCCCGACCTTAAAACCTCAGATCCCGCCTCCATTCTCAACCAAATTCGATAATTTTTGTACCATTCTTTTCCCCTTTCCTTCCTCCTCCTTTTAAGGTAAGAAAGTCTCCTTTTTGTAGTGGTTTCGTCTTTCGCCGTCTTATAAATGAGGGTGTCTCAGTTGGTATCAGAGCATATTTGCTCCCGACGCACGTTTGTGCACCCCAATATAAATAACTTGACCTTAAAATAATAAACTTGAGAGATGGGTAAGATGGGTAGACTTAGGACCTTATGTTGTAGTCTTTTTGTGTTTGCTCTTTGTTAGGTACTAACCTGTTTGTTGATTGTCATTTAATAATTGTTGCATTCTTAGATCAATGACCGTGAGCTTATCTATAGCTAATGGAGTTATTACCCTTATTATAAAAATTTTTGAACTAAAGGTTTTGAAAATATTTTAATATTTTTCACTGGTTTTAACGTCAATTAGTGTTAAAGCTTGTTATTGGAGACGTCTGATAATTAGTTTTATCATTTGTTGGTGTAAAAATGTATTTTTATGTCTTTGAATTGGAATATTGATGTTCTTGAGTGATCGCCAAGAGTATCTCAGTTCCATTGAAAGGACACTTATATTTTACGAAGATCAAGATTTAGTGCCTTTTGCTGAGGATTGAAGATTTGTTCAACCTTTGAAGAATGCTTCTATTTCCTTGAAGATGTTTCTCGTTCTTTTTGTATCTCGCCTTATTCTTAATCTCTTGGTGCTTATCCTCCTTCTAAACTCCCTTCTGTTTTACTTTAAAAGCTACTCTTGTACTCCTAACTTGTTCCTTGTTCCTTGCTTATCCTCCCTTAACGCCATTTGATAGTACTCTTTCTTTTGAGGAATGTTGACCTTGGTTGGAAATTATGACCTTTGAAGGGATTGTTTGTGCTTGACCCTTTCCTGGTTTTGAGAGGATTTGATGTTGGAAAGACTTAGGTAGTGTGATGAGACATACTTGATGATTCTTATACCTATAGATCCTTGATAAAGTGAGTACGTGGATTGGTGGATTTTGTGTGTCAAGTGTGAGTTGCATTGGTTACTAAGGTTATGGAACATGGCATTGTTGTTTATGTTTGGGATACTAGTGCTTAGTACTTGACTTAAAATGGATGAAACTGAATGGAGAGTTTGAGGATATAGGATTGACTAAGTAAGTCGAGTTGTGATTGGCTTCCATAATCACTTTGGACATGAGAGTTTGATAATGGGTATGACCATATGAGAAAAGCTAATGGTGGGATTATTAGTTGGTTTTAGTGAGTGATATTGATTACTACTTGAGATATGGTATGAGAGTGAGAGTGTACCTACATTATTGGGAAGTTTTAGCACTTGTTTTAATAACTAGAAAGGGGTATGGTTGAAACCAATTGTTAGGTTAAAGAACATAGTTTCAATTTATGGTTTTATGAACTTTGAGGTGATAAAGTGTTGTTACAATTAAGACCTTGTTTCTTGGGAATTTGATGGTAAGTAAGTTTTAGGATGTCAAATTTGAAAGAATACTCCTTGGGATGTTGATGACCATAATGGATTGGTGATGTGATTTGGTATTAGTTGGCTCTTGAGAGTTCTTGAGTTGAGAGAGGCTTAGTATTGAGAAGAATTTGTTAACCCTATAGTTGTATAGACCTTGAGGTCGCATTGAGTACTTGAGATGATGGGCTGATGTCGTAGCTGAGTGTAGTTCCGCTTTTGGGAATCCTTGATAAGTAAAAGGATAGAGAAACTTGAGATACTATTGATTTTTCAGATTTTGGGGTTGGTATGTTACTATCTTGTTTTGAAATGAGAACCTTGTGGAATATTTGAGGAACCTTCTCTTGGAGTTTAGAGCTTGGTATTGGGATTCTTGATTGAAGGTTTATTTTTTTTTTTTTTAAGAAACCCATAGTTTTCACTAGTTGGATACGAATATAGCTTTGTTGGAAGCCTTGACCTTAGGCTTGTGAAAGTTGTTTCTGAATGTTTGAGGATTTGGAGCGATGAGATCACACTTATAGTGGAGTACCTTGTTTCAAGGAATAGGTTAGGATGAGGTAACATAAGCGATTGAGGAAACCCTTGGGAGTGATGTGGTTATGAGTTTTGTTGTTAGGAAGTTTTCGGAACCGTTTTGAGTTATGTTGTTGTTTGAGATAAGAGTGTCTGGCGTTTCCTTGTTGTCTAGATTCCCTTTCTCCTCTATCATAAGCAGTACCGTTCATACCTCCTTTCCTCGCTTCATCTTGCTCCTCCTTTAAGTTTGACACTCGTATCTTGTGAAACTCTATTTTTGACATCCTTGTAAATTTGACTTCAATCCTTATCCCTAGGAGGTTCATCATACCTCGTTTGTTGGTTAAACTTGAACCCTCTTAGCATACTTGTATCTATGATGTCTAACTTACTCTTCTTTTCGCACAATTTCTAAATATTTCAAGCTACTATTTTTGGTTCATTGTTAAAAATTTATGTTACTATTACAAAATTTTCCCTACTTGTAAAGATTTGGAAAATGAAAATTTGATTTAATTCTCTAATTGTTCTTTGAGTATAGACTTCCTTATCATGGTTTTGAGTTGCTAAACCCGAGATTTCGTTAAGTTTTGTCCAATATTCTGTTAACTTTGATCTATTTATGACTTCTTTGTCAAAGTTTAATATTATATTTCCGGAATTTAACTCCCCTTTTAGTTTAAAAGTGAAACCTTTATTTTTATTTTGGCTTTTTGCAAAAGAAAATTTGAGTAGATTACCTTTCTCTTATTTTGATTTTAACGTTGATCGGATGTTAGAACTAGTTATTGGAAACGTTTGATAACTCGTTCTACGCTTGTCGGCAAATAATTTTTGTTTTAAATTTGTCTCTGACTTGGAAAGCTAGCGTTCTTGTGTGCACGACAAGAGCATTTCCGTTCCATGAATGAGACTTATATTTTTGAAAACTCTTCATTAATGTTTTTGAAGGTATTTTGATTTTTGATATATACAAATGATTTGCCTTTTGACCTTATCTTCGATTTGGAATGTGATGTTCTTGAATGCGCAACGAGAACCCTTCCGTTCCTTTGATGAGAATCTGGTTCTGACAGAAAATTTTATTTGAAACTTTGAAAGAATTTTAATTCTTACTATTTGCAACCTTTTAATATTTTGGGTTACCAATTTCAAAAGTCCAGTTTTACCTTTATAACCTTTCATCTTCTACTTTCAAGTTTCGAGGACGAAACTTTTTAAAAGATGGGGTGATTGTAACACCCCGTATTTTATTAAGTTGGATAAAATTCTTTCAATTGCTATTTTGAATTTAATTACATCATTTAACGATTTATATATATATATGCTTAGCTGATTAATTAATTTCATCATAATTCGATACGTTAATTTTAATAATCATTAATAAGTTTATTTAAAGTTAGTTCGAGTTTATTGAAGTTAGTTCGAGTTTATTTATTTAATAATTTTCGTTTCTTTACGAGTCCTTATAAAAGTTGTTTTAAGTGAACCCGAGATGGATTTTGGGAACAAAACCGTCTTAAATTTGCTATTTTGAGCTTATTTCACTAAATTAGCAATTTTTATTAATATCCGTTAGTTTCGTAAAAATCGCTAATAATTCCGATTCAAGCTGATTTCGTATTATTTCCGTTAACAAACTGAGTTTATTTTAATTTTCACTCATTATATATATTAATGATTGATTCCGTTTATTTCTCAAACTTTTACTTAAATCGGTTTAATTTAACTCGAGACGGTTTTAAAAACGAGCGAAATTACTTAACGGTGAAGAAACGTACGTATAATTAGTAGCTAGCAAGCTAGCTGGTGTCTCATTATTATTATTATTATTATTATTATTATTATTATTATTATTATTATTATTATTATTATTATTATTATTATTATTATTATTATTATTGTTGTTGTACCGTTCCCATCCCCACCTCCCCGCTTCTTCTCTTTTCTTTTTCGTTTTACCAGCAACAACAACAAACCAACAGCTCCATCACCATTCATTTTCATCCCGACCTTAAAACCTCAGATCCCGCCTCCATTCTCAACCAAATTCGATAATTTTTGTACCATTCTTTTCCCCTTTCCTTCCTACTCCTTTTAAGGTAAGAAAGTCTCCTTTTTGTAGTGGTTTCGTCTTTCGCCGTCTTATAAATGAGGGTGTCTCACATGTAATCCTTGAAAGCACGGATATGGTTCAAAGGGTTTTCATGCCCCTTGAATTTCGGGATATCCCTCATGTTGAAGTTGGTTGGCAATTTGGAACTCTCGGCCTTATATTTCCGATTGTTTTCCCTGTAGATATCATCCCCTTTGAGATACATCAGTTGTTCTTCCAAGTATTGGAGTCGTCTCTCAGCTGCAGTCAGATCTATAGGAGGGTTGACCTCTTGTGCTCCCACAAAAGGTGGAGGATTTTCATTCACAACTTCATGGAGTATTTCATTTTCTGCAGGAGGGAACCTAGTTTCTACAGCAACAATTCGACCCTCGATTGTGTTGAGGCGATCATTCACTAGGTCTTAGCTAGTTTGGAGACGAGCGAGCGCGGCTAGGATTAGATAATTACCATTCGATGGTTGTCCATTGACACTTGCGTGACTAGTTACAGGCATCTTGAATTGAAAGCTGGATAAGAGATCAATGACGAATCAAAACACGACCGACCATTTTAGCACACTTACTCAAAAAAAAAAAAGGTTTGACTTGTGAAGTGGGAGTGTGCCACTTGTGTCAAGTGAGGTTTGAAGAAATGACAAGGTTTGGAAATGTTGGTCCTAGTCAACTATAGTGTAGTTGTAGGAGTGGACTCGAAGTGAGGTTTTGAAATGGGCTTGAGGCCCGAATTTTGACCCGACAATTGGACAGAGTTTTGACTGGTTTTGCGCTAATATTGGCCTTTTTCGAAAATTTTACATTTTGAAAGAGGTTTCGATTTTTTTACAAAATTCGTCATGGTTTTGTTTAGAAATGGTGATCACATATAATACAGGCACTTGTACAGACATTATAACGGGATGCCGAGTGCATTTAAAAGGGTTTTGGTTTAAAGGGTGGGTTGCCATACTGAACAATCAAACCCAGGGTCTGTGGAGAGGCTCGTACCAAACAGGAGTAAGGCCGATTCCTAGTCCATTTCCTCGAGTAGTAAAAGTCCTTGATACAAACAAGTGTAAGTACCATGGTATGGTTGACTTCAATCGTTATCCATCCTTAAGGCCAAATAAGAATTTGGACCGTCTAGACGGGACGATTGGTCGAATGGGTTGGGTTGGGCCTTAGGAAGACCGAGTTATGAAAACCAACAACTGTCTTGTACAAACTATTCCCTAACCTTGTTCAAGTTTCACCCTAGCTACACGTAAGTGTATTTTTCCCCAGCGGAGTCGCCAAACTATGGACGCGTGTCCACGGGGGTCGCTCGGGTAGAAAGCGAGCAAGCTTTGCATTAGTGGAGTCGCCACCAATTTATTGTGGAAAATTGGAAACCGTTCGAATACCTCATGCCATGTCATGACACAAAGTAGTGACATGAACGCAAAGAACTCGTTACCCTTAGCATTCTATGTCTAGAATGACTCTCGTGGATGCCAATGAACATGGATGTTCACTGAGATATGGGGTAAGGGGTGAGGGTACGTATTAGGAAGCTCTTTTGATCGAACACCTAATCCCGCTCTCCTCGATAGCGGTCTCTACTAATGATTAGGGAAGTTGTCTATACTCGATATGTTGTCGATTATATGCATGCAATGCAACATCCATTAAATTAATCCTAGCATATGAGAATTAACTAAGTCGGTGAACACGTAATTTAACATGCATTAATGTCGAGGTAGAAATTTAGGTTAATTCCATGTGAGAGCATACGAACAATATGATAATAAATAAATACAATACAAATACAATAAAGAAAATTACAATAATTACAACGGGTTAATTGATTTACGTCGAAAATACATTTGAAACGGACGATTTGAGAAAAGAAAGAATAAACAAATTAAAGAACAGATTATTAATGATAATACGAATAATAGTTAATTAATACGTAATTAATAAACTAGGTCATGGCAGAAACGGGAGTTCAGAGACAGAACTCAACCCGGAAGAGGCGCAGCAGAGCTGCGACCTTTGGAAGAGGCGCAGTAAATGCTGCGCCAGTCCCTGAGTTCAGTTCTGGTTGTGAAGCCGGAATTACAAATTGTTAATATTCATTGGTGATTTAAGGATCGATTATTGACATTTGACTCGGATAGAAGTGATTTAACATATTATTTACATGATTGGGTCACAAAAACAATAAAACATGGATAAAATTAATTAGGACAAATTAATAAAAAGGTTAATTACGGGATTAATGAAAAAAATTAGCAAACTAATTGAATTAATTAGTTTATTAATGACGAACTAATGATGGCAATGATAATAAACAAATGCAAATATATCAATGAATGAATTTCAGAGACTCAATATTGATGAATCAAACCTCTAAAAAGCTGAATTGATTTCAATGACGAAAACTGCAAATATGAATTATGAGGGATTTAAGTCGGGATTTAAAAGATGAATTAAATATCGATGATTTACTTGTTAAAATTGTTATGTTAAAAATTATCATATTAATGAACAATTGAAAATAAAACAAACAGACGAACAAAAGACGAAGGAAGAAGAAAGGAAGCAGGAACTGCGACAACCTCAGGAAGACGCGCAGCAGTTGCTGCGTCCTTTCTCGACGTTTGTCCCCTGTTAATCCGTAAAAAAAGGTTTAAAACAACGTTTTATAAATTGGTTTTGAATGTGTTTTCGACGTAAACCTTACAATAATGATTACAAAAATAAAGTACAATAGTAAAAGAAGGGATTTACACCCTCAGACTTACATGTTTGACGAAATGAGATTGACTAAGTTAATGTTTAGCTCGACTCGAATGTACGACGAAAGTGCCCTCTAAGAGGAATTTAAACAAAGTTGATTGATGTGGAGTTGGTCAAATTGGTCGGTCATGCAAAACGAGGCTGGTACTCAAAAAGATCCGAGCTTACGTGGTCGAAAGTTCAAGCAGGTAGACGCCAAAAAGCAAGAACGTGGTCTTAGAATGCAAAAGGAGAAGAGAAGGGCGGACACTCGCGTGAGAAATATGAGGGACGAAGGTCCCTATTTATACTAATCACACGAAGGAATTAGGGTTTCGGAGAAACTTTGGAAGTGAATCTCGAAAAGATTTGAAAATACGCAGAAAGGAACTAGGGAAGAGGCGCAGCAGCCAATGCGTCTCTTGGAAGAGGCGCAGCACCTGCTGCGTCCTTTCCCAATTGGTTTCCTCCTGCGGAAGAAAGATTTCCGCGTTTCTATTATGGAATTGCGGTTTCATCTCAATTTCCTTAATATTTTATATAATATTTCCGGGATATAATTTGCCAAAGAGATTAAAAGATTGAAAATATGGAACAGAAACATCCGGAACATTCCAGAATATTCTGACTCGGCATTTTAAACGGTTATTAGAAAATGAAGATGGTTTTTGACCCGGACTCCAAATGTACCCTAATTACTGTCAAAACGACCGTATCGGCGCTTAGATGACGACTATGAGGTAGACACAAGTGTTTGAGCGAACACTTGACGATAAACTTATGAACTGTCATAAATCATTCCGCGTACCAATCATGCAGCCCAATCATCACCGGGTAGCTTGCGGGAGGTGCAGAAATGAGGTATCTACACAGGCCAAAGGGCATTGCTGTGTAGCAATATATGCCTCTTTTCGTGATGAATGCAGTCTGTTCCTGGTCAGATGGGTGCATCTTGATTTGGTTGAATCCACTTGAGGTGTCCATAAATGTTAGGAGTTCGTGTCCTGTTGTAGCATCTACCATTGCGTCTATGTGAGGGAGTGGAAATGGGTCTTTTTGGCAGGCCTTGTTGAGGTCTGTGTAGTCTACACAGACCCTCCATTTACCATTCTTTTTCCGTACTACTACCACATTGGCTAGCCAGTCAGGGAAGTTTCACTTCTCCTTTCACATGACTTCTCTTATCATCCCCATGTCCAGTAGTTTGTTCACTTCTTCATTAATAATAGCATTACCTTCATAGGCAAACTTTCTTCTTTTCTGTTGCACAGGCTTATAAGATTTGTCAATATTTAGTTTATGTGTAATGATATTTGCATCTATACCAGTCATATCAAAATGAGACCATGCAAAACATGAAGATTTATTCTTAAGAAAGCTTACTAATTCTGGTCTGATGTTGTCAGGGACATCAGATCCTACCAGTACATGCTTGTCAGGATACTCAGGGTCTAAAATTACTTGATCGGTCTCCATTTTGGTTTCTGCCACATAAGTTGTCCTGACAGGGTACTGTAATTGCTAAGCGAGAGACTTACCTGCCTTGGAGGGTTTCAATGACTCAGTATAACATTCCTGGGCAGATTTTTGTTCACCTTTTATGGTTTTCATGTTGTAGTAGTGTCCTCCACAATAAGGGCGTTTACATAATAAATCTCGTAAAAGGAATATCAGGGATTTCTTTTTTTATTTGTCAGCTGGTCATCGTTAATCGGTAATGATTGGCTGACTAGAGTTTGACATTACTGTCGTGTGACGGCGGTGATCAGCTGATCCCTTTACGTCACACTTATAGGATGATGCCCAAATGGAAAAACTAATTATTTGTATGAGATACAAATTAATTAAATCCTTGTATTAATTGACTTTTAACAAGTCATGTGAATATATTATTTGATACTGAGTTACGAACTCGGGCCAAGGGGATTTATTATTTAATTATTTGATAATTAATTAATAAATTTATTAATTAATAAATTTATTAATTAATAGTTAATTAATACGAGTTGTGTATATAAGTTTTGAGGTAAAGGTTATTAGCTATTTAATTTACTAGAGTTTGTAAAATTAACTAAATGGGGTAGTACTGACACATTGTATGTTGATAAAATGGTCTCATGATTACATAATAGTTAGGTAGTCATTAGTGGTTAATTTTTATTATTTAACCGTTAAATAATTAAATTAATATTTAATTATGTAAGATAATTAAATAGAAGACTTATAAGCATTTGTGGGACAAATGTCAAAAATCAAAATGGACTAAATAAGGTCCATTTGACCGAATTATAAGAGGTCTGAAGAGACCATTTTTTGTCAACATTTGGTGGGTTAGTCACACGGGATGTTCCTATCAATTGTTTACATTTGATAGAACTATAAATACCCCCTCATTACACACTTTCATAGGATGAAAAATTGAAGAAAAAAACCACCCTTGAACCTCTCTTCGCCGGTTTTTTTGAAGAAAAAAACATCCATTTTTCTTCATCTTCCTCTTCAAAACTTGATTAATAGTTGATCATAAAATAAAATATAATTCACATATAATAATATACATGATATAATATTATTAGTGTAATAATATTACATAATACAAGGTTACTACTAAAAAGTACCTAGTTAGTATTTTAGTAGTCATTTGGGATAATTTTGGGTGCCACCAAAGTAGATTACCTATATTGGTAATTGGTGTTCTTGGAGGATCATCCATAGTTTCATAGCTCATGAACTACAAAGGTAGGAGACCTTTGTAGTGCCCATATTTTGCCTTATACCAATGTAAGGAACTTATGTCTCAAGATGGTTTAAAACCATTCTCTTGTATTTTCTTTTGCATGCATGTAGATTTAGACTAAATAAATTTAATTTATAATTTTAATATTATAAGATGAGTATTAACATGGTCTAAATAACTAACAAGTGGTATCAGAGCATTGTTAAATACATGCATGTTGTCTTAAGACGATTTTAGTAATTTACGAGATGAATTGATAATATTGATATTATGTTACTAAAATTAGTTTTATCACATAATATGGTCTTGCATGTAAATAATCTGGTCTTAGGATGATATGGGATGAAAATCTGATTTTTGTTAAATTTTTCCACTTTTTATAACTTAAGTTGGCATAAAATTGAGTAAAAATGCATTAAAATTAATTAAGAGTTAATTAAATTTGGTTGCATGTTAATTTTATGCATATTTATTTAGAAATAACCACATGCATATTCTATTTATGAGAAAAATAGAAAATTTAAATTAATGTGGTTAATTTAGGTAGTTTATTGAATTTTTATTTGATAAAAATTGGTAAATAATGGTTATTTTGCAAATAAATATTGATTTTATTTTAGGGCTCGAAATTTTTGAATTTTTAGCTCCTGGAAATTGTTCCAAAATGTACAAAATTTTATTTTGAATCATTTCAATTTTTATGGTTTGATTTAGAATTAAATTGTAAAAATTGTCGCATGACCGATTAAATTGTGAAATCGTTTTAAATAAATTTTAAAAAATAAAAACAATTTCACTTGCATGGCATTTTTGGTGTAAGACCAGAATGTTCATGACTTTGAAATTTATTTTTCCATAAAATTTTAAATTAAATGTAATTTTTGTATGCTAATTGTGAACTATTATATCATTTTTGTCATAATTGTGTTTTAATTCCCATATAAATTCACGATAATTTTTGAGAATAATTTTTTTGATATTAGACCAGATTAGTATGATGAGTAAGTCTTAAAATTGTTTTAAGAATTGTTTTTGAATTTTTATTGCTAAAAATTCCGTCAAAGCAAGCTCAAATGATCGTTGTTGGTAATTTAGACGATTTGGCATGTCATTTTCCATAATGCATTTTATTATTCATTTGGATGAATGTTTTTTTTAGCATTATAATTATGTAGTTTTTCCTAATATGGCCATAGGTAGAAGTTGGTATTTCCCGTAATGTAAGGGAATATCGTCTTGTTTTGTAATTAATTGCGATTTCGTATCGTCTAATTTGTAATTAACTAATAGTTTTTATTTTAATTTTATTACAAATTGTATGATAGGGCATTGTTATGTAATGTAATTATTAGTAATTAGATGAAGCATCTAAAGACGAAGTTTTCATGAAGACGGTGTTTTCGGAAAGGCATTCCGAAATCCCAAAGAAGGAGGCCAATTTATGAAGACTCAAGGGACCAAAGAGTTGGTTTCCGAAGTGTAATAATTTTAGTTAATTAGATTAACTAGGTGGCCGTATTAGGACTTGTTTGTTTTAATTCTTTTATGCATTCATGCCAAATCGTCACTATATGTTTTATTTTGGTTGTTATCGATTTAATCGTCTAGCATTCACTAATTTTGTTCACTTAAAGGTGATAGACAATTAAATTAACAAGATCTCTCACATTTGTTTAAAATTGAGATTAAGCATTACCAAATAATAGCACCTATGAATCCCTTCTTCATTAGAGGTAGGTTCGGATCACTGAGGTACACTCTTTTTATGTTGGGTAAGTAGGGTAATAAAAGTTATTACACGTGAAAATTGGTTGGACTCAACGGGATAAATATGGGTTGAATCGTTCTATCGTGCCCATATTTATTTATGGGGCTAAAAGATAGATTTGAAGAAAATCCGTCAACCAAGAGTTCTAGTAGTAGAATCGGTCAAAATGTTGACTTACCAACTTTATATAAATATGGGTTGAATCGGTCCACCGTGCCCGTATTTATATAAAATTGGATCTTGGAATCATTTATATAATTCAGTGGGAGATCATTATATAAATGGGAACTTGTTAAATAGTTTCACAAGTTAAATATTTCTAGACGATAAATGTTAATCTTTCCTTTATTTCCTTTGTAGTAATCACGATGACTTCTACTAGTGAAACCGTCACCATAGCTAGAGATTCATGGCTACGTTCTTTTATGGACAAATGTGTATTAAAAGCCGACGGTAGTAATTTTAAAGATTGGGAGGAACAACTTCGATTAGCTGTCGCAGGTGATGGCAAATTACGCTACCTTGCCGATCCCTCTCCCCCTTCGCGTAGTACTAGGGCCACTGCCGATGTAAGGGAGGCTTTTTCAAATTATCAAAAGGAATCCGCTACAATTAAAAATGTTTTGATTTTTTCAATGGATCCTGCTTTACAAAGGCAATGTGTCAAGTTTCGCGATGCACATGAAGTATTCTCGAGGCTTTCTACTATGTTCTCTACAGTCCCGAGGATAATCCAGTATGACACCGCAGTTCGTTTCTTTAAGGCTAACCTCAAAGATGGTCAACCTGTAATTTCACACGTACTTAAAATGATTGAGTACGTGGAAACTTTAGAGGGGTTGGGATGTAAAATCCCCGACGAATTTGTGGTGGACCGAGTGCTCCACTGTCTCTCGCACGTCAAGGGATTTACCCAATTTAGGGTAAATGACAATATGATGAACATGAAAAAGAGTTTACATGAGCTCCATTCTCTGCTTGTGCAAGCAGAGAAGGACATGGGATTGAGTGGGAGCACAAGGAAAGATGTGCTTGTGATTAACGTGAAGGGGAAGAAGCAGTTTAAGAGGAACGCAGGTAATAAGCCCGTTCAGGTGGAGGGCAAAGGTAAAGCAATTATGAATTGCTATACCAAGCCTAAACCTATAAAGGGTAATCCTCTTAAAGACACTTGTAATTATTGTAAAAACAAGGGACATTGGAGACGTAATTGTACAAAGTACCTGGATGACATACAAGCTGGCATTGTGAAGCCGACATATAATTTCTTAACTAAATCTTTTATGATAGACATAAATTATGCTTCAAATACAACTTGGGTATTAGATACTGGTTGTGGTTCTCACTTGTGTAATCATTTGCAGGGCCTAAAAAGCATAAGAAAGCTAAACAAGAGTGATGTCGATCTCCGAATGGGAAACGGGTCTAAAGTAGCTGTCGTCTCAGTAGGAACTTATGTACTTAGTTTAGCTTCAGGAATGCAGTTGCATCTTAATAATTGTTATTTTCTACCAACGCTATCTAGAAATATAATACCCGTATCCGTGTTAGACACTGAAGGGGTTTCTTTTGTAATTAAAGACAAGTGTTGTACTTTTTCCCTTAATGGGATTGTATATAGCCAAGCTATTTCGAGCAATGGAATTTATATTCTAGATATCTGCAACGATGTTTATCATTTAGATAATAAAAGAATCAAAACAGGTGATCCCGATCAGTCTTATTTATGGCATTGTCGATTAGGACATATCAACGAGAAGCGCATTAAAAGACTAGTGTCAACTGGTGTAATTAAACCTTTTGATTTCGAATCATTTGGTAAATGCGAATTTTGTCTTCTTGGCAAGATGACTCGTTCACCTTTTCTAGGAAAAGGATCTCGAGCTAGTGAGTTATTGGGTTTAAAACATACCGATGTATGTGGTCCAATGACAGTCACTGCTAGAGGTAATTATGACTATTTCATTACTTTTACCGATGCCATGAGTAGATATGGGTATATCTACTTAATGAGGTATAAAAGTGAAGCTTTTGATAAGTTCAAAGAGTTTCAGAATGAAGTAGTAAACCAATTAATTAAGAAGGTTAAAGCATTACGATCAGATCGTGGTGGGGAATATTTAAGCAATGACTTTAAAGATCACCTTATAAACTGCGGTATTGTATCTCAGCTAACTCCTCCTGGCACACCACAATTAAATTGTGTGGCTCAAAGGAGGAATCGAACTTTATTAGATATGGTTCGATCGATGATGAGTCAAACAGAGTTACCTAAGTCATTCTAGGGTTTTGCCATTTTATCTGCTATACAATCACTTAATAAAAGTCCCACTAAAGCAACTGACAAAACTCCATATGAGATATGGAAAGGGAGAGTCCCAAATCTGCGATACATGAAAGTATGGGGTTGTGATGCTTATGTCAAGAGCAACTCTGAAGATAAGCTTGCATCTCGTTCTGAAAAATGTATTTTTGTAGGCTACCCTAAGGAAACTTGTGGATATTACTTCAACAATAGTAACGAGAATAAAGTGTTTGTTGCTCGTGAAGCTGTCTTTCTAGAAAACGAGTTCATTTCTAGAAGGCAGAGTGGGAGAAATTTTAAACTTGATGAAGTTCAAGAGCCACAAACTTATCTGACAGTGCAGGAAGATGTTCCTTCTACGTCAGAATCAGTTATTGTTCCTGTTGAACCTAGGAGGTCAGAAAGGGTTAGTCGCCAACCTGATAGATACCTTGGTATTATCGAGGAAGATGGTGACTACCAGGTTTTACTTTTAGAAAGTGATGAACCCAAGACCTATAAAGCAGCTATTACGAGTTCTGACCCTAAGCTATGGATCGAGGCCATGCAATTCGAAATGGATTCCATGTACGATAATCAGGTATGGGATCTGGTTGACTTACCTAAAGATGTTCGACCTCTTCAGTGTAAGTGGATATTCAAGATTAAAATCGGTATGGATGGACATAAGGATGTCTACAAAGCTATATTGGTTGCAAAAGGTTTCACCCAGGTTCATGGTTTAAACTATGATGAAACTTTTGCACCAGTTGCTATGCTTAGATCTGTTTAGATAATGTTAGCGATTGCTGCATTTCATGATTATGAGATATGACAAATAGACGTCAAAACCGCTTTCCTGAACGGGTTTCTGGAAGAGGAAGTGTTCATGACACAACCTGAGGGTTTTGTGGATCCTAAAAATCCTAACAAAGTATGCAAACTTAAGAGATCCATTTATGGTCTTAAGCAAGCGTCAAGGAGTTGGAATCATCGTTTTGATCATGTTATTAAACAGAATGGTTTTTCTCGAATTGTTGAGGAACCATGTTTATACATGAAGTTTAGTGGGAGTAAAGTTGTTTTCTTACTTCTTTATGTGGACGATATATTACTCATTGGGAATGATGTTGATATGCTTGCTTCTGTTAAGAAGTGGTTGGGAAATCACTTCCAAATGAAAGATTTGGGAGAAGCTCAGCGTATCTTGGGTATCCGGATCTATAGGGATAGATCCAAAAGGATATTAGCATTGAGTCAAGAAGCCTATATCGATAAGATTCTTGACCGATTCAATATGAAGAACTCCAAGAGAGGTTTTTTATCTATGGGCAGTGGGATCACTTTGAGTAAGTCACAGTGTCCTACTGAGCCTAAAGATATTGAACGCATGAAATCGATTCCATATGCTTCCGCTGTTGGATCGATCATGTATTTTATAATGTGTTCTCGTCCTGACGTCTCGTATGCTTTAAGTATGACGAGTCATTTTTTGAAAACTCCAGGTGAGAGTCACTTGATAGCCGTCAAGAATATTTTAAAGTACTTGAGAAGGACTAAAGATTCATTCTTAGTATTTGGAGGAGAATCTGAATTACGTATAAGAGGTTATACGGATGCCAGTTTCCAAACCGATAGGGATGATTTGAAATCCCAAGCTGGTTTTGCCTTTTTTTTTAACGGAGGGGCGGTTTGCTGGAGAAGTTTCAAGGAGTCTGTGACTGCTGATTCTACAACGGAAGCTGAGTACATTGCAGCCTCTGAAGCTGCAAAGGAAGCTGTTTGAATTAGGCAATTTTTAGAGGGACTGAAGGTAGTTCCAACCGCCGAGGATCCTATCACTTTGTATTGTGATAACAGTGCGGCAATTTTTCAAGTAAAAGAGCCCAAGTCTAGTAACAAATCTAGACATGTACTTAGGAAATTTCATGTAATTAGAGATTTAATCGAAAGGAAAGAAATTACAGTTGGTAAGGTTGGGACAGCTGACAACATCGCTGATCCTTTAACCAAGCCTTTGTCTCAAGCTAAACATGATAGTCATGTAGTTTCGATGGGGTTGAGACGAATGCCAGAACTGTTGTAAATTATATGATATGTAATAATCAAAATATTGTATTTATTATTTCATATATGATAAGTTGCATTTATTGTTATATTCAGTTTTTTGTCTGAATTTATATACTTTGTTTTCTCCAAATAGGTTGTAAACACAATGTCGGACCCTATTAAGTGAACTGGATTAACATTGTATTTTGTCCCTAGTTACTTAATGAGGTGACGTCTCGGAGTGACTAGATTGTAAGGCGATAGATGACAGGTTCAACTGTCATATGATCATAGTGATGACTGGTTGATTACATAGGCATATTGTGAGACAATTTGTCGAACAGTGACCGTTTATAGAGTCCTTTTGTTGCTAGGTCTTGGCAAGGATTTCTATTTATTCCTTTGAGTCAATTCTTTAGACTAGTGACTATTTGTCTGAGTTGGTACGGTTTTCCGGTGGCTTTGGTTTTTATTCTAGGTCGCACCATTAAAGGAGGCCGATGAGCATTTACTGGGTCATTGTGATCTGTATCGAATGAAGAAAATAGGTCAACGGTATTGTCCTTTTAAGTCACGTCTTATCTCAAGGCCACTCGAGGAGAGATGACTGTGAATGCGTGGCCACGCTCGGATGCGATCTATAGTACATTATCCGGTCAGACAGTCATTCTCCTGATCGAGGAAATCACTTTATGATATGATCACATGCAAGAACGACCTGAAAGACATCTTGCATTGAGTGGGACATATTATTGGACAAGAGAATTGCTAACGCACACTTGTGTCGGACAAGTGGGAGATTGTTGGAGTAGTGTCCTCCACAATTAGTGCGTTTACATAATAAATCTCGTAAAAGGAATATTAGGGATTTATTTTTTTATTTGTCAGCTGGTCATCGTTAATCGGTAATGATTGGCTGACTAGAGTTTGACATTACTGTCGTGTGACGGCGGTGATCAGCTGATCCCTTTAGGTCACACCTATAGGATGATGCCCAATTGGAAAAACTAATTATTTGTATGAGATACAAATTAATTAAATCCTTGTATTAATTGACTTTTAACAAGTCATGTGAATATATTATTTGATGACGAGTTACGAACTCGGGCCAAGGGTATTTATTATTTAATTATTTGATAATTAATTAATTAATTAATAAATTTATTAATTAATAGTTAATTAATACGAGTTGTGTATATAAGTTTTGAGGTAAAGGTTATTAGCTATTTAATTTACAAGAGGTTCTAAAATTAGCTAAATGGGGTAGTATTGACACATTGTATGTTGATAAAATGGTCTCATGATTACTTACTAGTTAAGTAGTCATTAGTGGTTAATTTGTATTATTTAACCGTTAAATAATTAAATTAATATTTAATTATGTAAGATAATTAAATATAAGACTTATAAGCATTTATGGGACAAATGTCGAAAATCGAAATGGACTGAATAAGGTCCATTTAACCGAATTATAAGAGGTCTTAAGAGACCATTTCTTGTCAACATTTGGTGGGTTAATCACATGGGATGTTCCTATCAATTGTTTACATTTGATAGAACTATAAATACCCCCTCATTACACACTTTCATGGGATGAAAAATTGAAGAAAAAAAACCACCCTTGAACTTCTCTCGGCCGGTTTTTTTGAAGAAAACAAAAACATCCATTTTTCTTCATCTTCCTCCTCAAAACTTGATTAATAGTTGATCATAAAATAAAATATAATTCACATATAATAATATACATGATATAATATTATTAGTGTAATAATATTACATAATACAAGGTTACTACTAAAAAGTACCTAGTTAGTATTTTAGTAGTCATTTGGGATAATTTTGGGTGCCACCAAAGGAAATTACCTATATTGGTAATTGGTGTTCTTGGAGGATCATCCATAGTTTCATAGCTCAAGAACTACAAAGGTAGGAGACCTTTGTAGTGCCCATATTTTGCCTTATACCAATGTAAGGAACTTATGTCTTAAGATGGTTTAAAACCATTCTCTTGTATTTTCTTTTGCATGCATGTAGATTTAGACTAAATAAAGTTAATTTATAGTTTTAATATCATAAGATGAGTATTAACATGGTCTAAATAACTAACATGCTACTCCCCATTCTGTTGGTATCTGGATGCATTAGTGGTAGGTGGAGGGTATGACCCTCACATTGTGGATCCATGGTCTTCCTAGGATAACATTATAGTAAGACATGCAGTCCAGGACTCCAAATCTTTCGTTTGAGGAGACTCCCTCCACATATGTTGGCAGGTGTATTTCTCCCAGTGTGTTCCTTATTTCTCCACTGAATCCTACTATGACATTAGACTTCTTTATGATTTGACTTTCATCAATCTTCATTGCTTTAAGGACATCAAGCATGATCAGGTTTACTGAGCTGCCTCCATCCACCAGGATTCGCAGGACACGTGCAGTTCCTATTTGCATGGTGATAACCAGGCTATCATGGTGTAGATCAGGAATACCCTTCATATGAGTGTCATCAAAAGTAATTTGAGGTAAATTTCTAGGTTTAAAAGGAGATTTCATTTTTGACTCCCTGGCAATTTTCTTTGCAGCTGAACTGGTCAGGCCACAAATTTCAGATCCTCTATTGATGAATTTGACCTCATAGATTGGTGGTGCTGGGGGCAGGTCACGTTGTTGCTTTTCTGGGTTCTTTCTTGTTCCATCATCTTCCCTATTCTTTGTTGGCATCAGGTCTTTCAGATATCCCTCATTTAGTAGGTAGGCCACTTGCCTGCGCAATCCCAGGCATTCTTCTGTTGTGTGCCCTATATCCATGTGGAATTCGCACCATCTTGTAGTATCCTTCCTTGAGTTGGGGTTGTCTGACTTCTTTGACCATTTGACAATCTCTCCCATATTGTCAAGTCTCTTGATTAGTCCTACAATATTAACAGAGAAGTTATATTCTTGGATGGGGGGGGGGGGGGGGGGTAAGTATAAGAGTTACCTCGTTGTTCATGTGTGTAGTTGACTTATGATCTGCCAGGTCTTGTGTAAGGAGATAGCCTGGAACTGCTCTCTCTGTGGTTTGAACTTTTTCTGTTGACTTTGTCATATCGTGAATTATTGTCAGTGTTGTTTGCCTTGTAGCCCATATCGTCTTCCAGCCGAATATAGCATATGGCTAATGCCTGGACATCTTCAAAGGTTTGACAAGGCTTCATGGTCACTACATCGTAGAAGTCACTGTCCAGGGGTAGCCCTTGCCTGAAAGCTTCCACGGCTGTTCCAACATCACATCTGGGGATTGACACCTTTTCCTTGTTGAATCTTGTCATGTAGGATCTAATTGATTCACCAGGCTTTTGCTTAATCATGTATAAGTCACTGGATCTCTTCTCAAGTTCCCTACTGCTGGCAAACTTATGGTTGGAGGAGTTGACCAGGTCGGCAAAGGACTTGATGCTTCCGTTTGGCAGGTTTATGTACCACTGCAGGGCAGGCCCATTCAGGGTTGTCCCAAACCCCTTGCACAAGCAGACTTGTCGTAGTTTATTGGGAATAGATGCTGCCAACATCCTTTGCTTGTAATAGGCTACTTGATTTTGTGGATCTGTGGTCCCATCATAGATTCTCATTGAGGGAACCATAAATTTTTTTGGTAGGTCTATTCTTGCTATTTCATCCACAAAGGTTGAATCAACATAACTTTCTGGATTTGCTTCCTCAATTGGGGTAGGAACTCCAGGAATGTTTTCCAATCTTTCATGGAGTTTTTGGATTTCCTGGAGCATAGCCATCATGATTGCTGTATTGGTTTGATCCGGTGAGGTTTCTTCATTTTGGATTTCCTCTAAGTCTGTTTCTTCTCCTGCTTTTGACTTTGGTTGAGTAGGAGTACCAAAGTTGAAGAAATCAATGTTCTTTATGATTGAGGAGAATGGTGTGCCAGGTTAAACTTTCAATTTTGATCCTGAAGTTTTCTCTTCTAGCCTTAATGTCAGGCTGGACTCTGACTCCTATAATTTTGCAACTTCAGCTTCACCCTGGGCCATTTTCTATCTCAGCTGTTCCATTTCCAACAATTGTTGTTGGGCGGCAGCCAGTTGTTGTTCAATGTTATCTCGTGTTATTTTTCAAGTTTTTGTGTTATTTGGTTTGATTATTTTTGAGCTATATGCCTCACGGTGGGCGCCAATTGTTTTAGCAGGAATTTTACTGAACAGAAACGTCCCGCCAGGGGAATTTAGAAGAGGTAATCTAACTCAATTGATTTGCCTGACCAATATTACTTAAGTGAATTAATAAGTAAAAAGTAAAGACACAAAGATTTTATACGTGGAAAAACCCTGGGAATAAGGGAAAAAGCCACGGGCACCAAGCCAGGAGAGATTGTTACTATGATTTCAGGTAGCCTGACAGGGTATTTGTATGTTAGGCGTGATAAGCTAAGGATATTGCTTAATTATATATTTAATACAAGAATGAGAGTAGAAATACGAGTATGCCAATGTGTCTTCTGTTTTTGTCTACTCTTCTATTTATAATAGCCTCCAAAGTAGCTTCTTCAAATCTGTTTAGGGTTTCTTGGTAAATAGGACTCGTGCCCTATTTACCCGGAGATGGTTAGTTGACTTTTTCTTCATTTCAGCCGTTATGATTGATTCTTTCTTCCATTTTCTTCCTTTGAATATGTCTTCCTTGTTTATAGGGACTTTGTTTGTCTGGCCTGATCGTGTCTTTCTTGTCACCTACCCAGCTTGGATAATATTTCTCTTGTGCCTGACGTGGTTTCCTTTCAGGCCAGGCTTAGTAATTGCTTGTCTTGTATTTCTCTCCTGTTTGGTGCCTGTCTAGATACTCCCAACGCCTGGTTTTAAGTACTTCTTTGTCCAGGCTCTAGCTTTGGATATTACCTGGTCCTTGTCTGGTCAGGCAGGATAATTCTAGGCCCAACACTTGTGTTTGAACTTCCCCAAACTAAGTAAGACATTATTTCTAGTGTAAAAATAGGGGAGTTCATGCACAAGTATGCAATGCATGATACTAATTGTCATTTTGGATTTTCGAAAGTGGGAACAATATGAGACACCTAAATGAGACCGAGGTGGGAGTCCTCTAAGTGTTGCTAGGACTCAAAACCAATGATCAAGATTTTAAAATTGTAAACAAGAGACATAAACAAAGCTAGAAGAGGTGTAGGAAACTCACAATGGATTGTGGCATCCTCCAAAAGCTTGTCAATCCTCCATTGTCGCTCATTGCGACATCCTCATCACTATCATTGTCATCATCATCAACTTCCTCATTATCATAATCTTCATCTACCTCCATGGACCCGGAGGTTTCACCATCTTCATCATCACTTGAATTTTACACTTCTTACTCTTCTTCCTCATGGCAAGAGTCACTACCTCCCGCGTCATCAACAACAATCTCCTTCCCCTTAGCAACTTCACTATCCGTGTTGGCATCTCTAGAAGCATTTGGGATGAATACCTCCCTATCCGCCCAACTAGGTAAAGGACATGTAGGATCAAGTAGTCCTTGCCTAGCTAAATGAAGGAGGGGCGGATATTGAGCTCGGTAAGTATTGACTCGATCCTCATGAGCTTCCTTATGCATATGTTGCAATAGTTGAGTCAAGTAGTCATTGCCTACCACAACATTAGTGCGAATTGGTGTGAATTCACGGTAGGCAAATGGATATGGTGGAGTCACAATAGAGGAGGAGGAGGGCTTGGCATGCGATTCCCTATGTTGCTTCATAATCATCTCGGCTTCATCGGAAACGAGTATTAGGTAGCTTGGACTTCGGACATTGATGCGGCATATATTGCTAGGCAAGATGAAGGACATAGCTTCTTTAGTGAGCCACTCATACTTATTGTCAAGATTATCATTCTTGACCCATTGGAACTTGTTGATCATAGTGGACAAATCAAGAAGGTTGCCTCCTTTAACCGGTTTATATGTCTTGTCCTTGTTGAAATCCGGGTTAAAGTGTTTGGCTAACCATGTTACTAAGCCTCCGTTGACAATAAAAGCCGCTCCTTCTTTACCATTATCAATTTCAAGCCACCGATCAAGTAAGAGTTGAAGTATGATTTATTCCTTGATGAACTTTTTATTGATATGCATGGTAGATTCAAGGTAAACAAAATCGAGCTCGGTGAAGTGATTGGTGCCTTTTCTTTCAATCAAAGTGTTGCCCACAAACTTGTGCCATACCCTTATACCCGGATGGTGGATATATAGAACATGTCACTCCCAGAAAAACTCAAATTTTCGCCCGGCGATCGCTTTCCAAAGTGGTGCGGCATCATATTGTGAACGCTTTTTCTCATAATGATAATGTTCTTCAAGACCAAACACTTTGCCAAACTAACTCATAGACATTCGTCTATCCTTGTTCTCAAGGCGGAATTCAACATTTTTCCGAGTATCTATTGATACGTGCATTTTATATAGTCTTTTTAGCCTATTTTATGCACGTATTTCTATGCCTTTATCGTGGTTTTATGCTACGAAATGCCCCGAATATGCTACTTTGGGTTATTTGTCTTATTTGTAGGAATGAACCCGGAAGGAGTGAAAACAAGCCTAAAACATGTCCTTACGCATGCATTTTGGAGGAAGAGTGAATTTGGAGCGGGAATGAAGCTATTTTGAGATGCGCATTGGAGTAAGGAAGTTAGGCGAGCCAAGAGAGTGCTTCAATTTGCTAGTTCCTGCTTGTAAGAGCCATATCTCGAGTTCTACAACAGATATTCAGGTGATTCAAATTGGAGATGAAATGTTGTCCTTTTAGCTTTCCAATGCCACCGGAATCACCCTGTTTGACCAAGTAACGAAGAAATGGCAGCCGTTTGAAGTTCAGTGCGCGAAGCAGGAATTACGCGCTGAGAAGTGCTCGATCGAGAGCCCATTTGCTCGATCGAGAGCTACCTATTCTTGATCGAGTGATTAAAGGGAAAGAAGTTTTCGATCGAGAGGAATGCTAAGGAATACCACTCGATCGAGAGCCTTTAGTTAGTCGATCGAGTGGATTTTGCTGACGGGCTGGGCTTTTTAGGTTTAATTCCGTCATTAGGTTTAGCTAATCCTATTTTCTTATAAATAAGGAGTCAGTATGTTTTTATAAACTCTCTCACACACTATATACTCTCCTTTTCTCTCTGGTTCGAATACACTCGCTACTCTTTCTCTTTGTTACTTTTGTTCTTTCATTTTAGGATCATTTATTTACGTAATTTCTCTTCCCTTTTTCTCCTTAATTTCTTAATGTTGTTTATTGTTTCTCCTTTATTTCCTGTTCTTCCTTTAATTATGCATAGCTAATTCCCGTAGTATGTTAGGATTAGGGAAGCCGTGGTAGCAATGTTTTAATTGTATTAAATAGATTAGTCTTGCGATAGGAATTGTATTAGGCAATTTAACTGTTATCCGGTCGAATGAATGCATGCAGGAGACCATAAATTTAGTTAACCCCGACCTAGATCGAAAGATTGGAAGGGAAGGCTTGCTTAATTACAATAGGGTATTGCAGTGAGGGCGAAAGTTAAGCTGTTTACGCTCTAGGGCGGTTTAAGGACCGAAAGGTGACGACCATAGCTCTTCTTATCAATAGTCTAATCGCCTTAGTATTCCTGATAATATAAGATCTGATAGCTGCCACGGTGGACCGACTCCTAGCATATTCCCTTCTCTCTTGCTGTTAATTTCTCTTATTTATTTCTCTCGCTTAATCTCTAGTTTAGTTAACACAAGTCAAAACCCCCATTTCTGTGACACCCCGATGGACCGAATTAAACGAGATAGATAGCAACTTAGCCTCCTGTGGAGATCGACCCTACTTACCGCTGACTTCTGTTGGTAGTAACTTAGGTTTTTATTTTTGGTACAAAACGACCGTATCAAATTTTGGCGCCGTTGCCGGGGAGGCGACGCTTTTTATCTGTTATATTTTGTTTGTCCTTTCGCCTCGAGGGAAAACTAAGTACCTTGAGGCTGTTCTTATCTTTTTCTTTAGTGCTGTTTTGATAGGCTTACAGGTTTATTAGACAAACTCGAGGGAGATTATCGAAGGGAAGGCTTGAGTACCTTCGATCCCTCTTGCCAAGATGACATCCGTCTCCCGACTAATTGCTCAGTTTGAAGCCCAAGCTGAGCCACCTGCTAGTTGGGAAAGAAAGAAGTCTTGGGGATGTGGTCCGCCGAGCACAATGCGGCCGTAGTTGTGCCGCCACATCCACCGCATCAATGGCCACCGCAACAAGATCCTCATGATATACGAGAAAAAAAGAAATCGCGGAGCCGAGATCCTTAGTTCGGAATTCGATAGACATATGGGTGCTCAAGTCACTTTGAAATTGCTTGAGCTGCGATCGAAATTGCTCGGTTATCACTGGGTTGGTTGCTCGGCAACCAAAAGAGGTGTGCTTGACCAAGAGCGGTCTTTCCCATGAAGAACCCGCGATGCCCAATGCTGAAAATGATTTCTATATTTCGGATGACGACTTTCTATCGTATTTCGAATGCATGCGGGGATACCTGCTACTGTACAGAAAAGAAAGTCCTCGATCGAGTAACATCTCTTCTCGATCGAGTGACATGCATGAGGAAAGTGCTCGATCGAGTGATTATGTTACTCGATCGAGTGAGATGCGGGAGGAAGTTGGTCGATCGAGTGAGTACTTTGCTCGATCGACTGATTTGGCCATTGGGAGCTTAACTCCGTCACTTGGGTTCATATTGGATGACGAGTTTGACGATGATGAAGGTTACGGTGAACCTCCCTTATTCACAGCCAAGTCGGATACACTTGAAGCTGCGATTTACGGGATGGACTCCACTGAGGAGGTTGATGAAGAAGCAGCTGAGATGGTAATTGCTCCTAGCACGGATGAGGTAATGCATTCCTTTGTCAGTGATTCCGTCGTTGAGAGCGACCAACCCGAGGTAGTAAGCGATAATTTCATTATTGTTTGTTTTAACAGTATGTTGCCTCGTTTAATTCATGCTCCTTCTTTTAATGCTACACCCTCTCATATGTGGACGTTTAAATTAGCAACTTCTCACCGTACATGTCATCTCAAAATTGCTAATCTGAATCGGGACCCTTATATATTGACAGTTGCTCCCGCGCTCCTTTATTATGTGGATAAATTTAGGAGCTCACATAGGAAATTTGTTAGACTCAAAAGGTTGTTTAATTTCATTTCCTATTTCTTGATTCCACTTTGGTGCTACTTATGCTGTTGTGTAGCACATGCGCAGCTATTTGACAGGTTGCTGCGCGCTTTGAGCTGTTTTGATCGTGACTAATTAGAGAGCTCGAAGAAAAAGAAGGTCGAGCTGGGACCTGTCTGAAGCTAGCGCTACCCGGGAGGCAACCCGACGATTTTATTTTGCATTTTTATTTTATTTCAGTTGTAATAAATGGTTTTATACCATAGACTATCTCAGTATGCTTGTCTTGTTAGTTTGCGGGCTGTTTTTCATTGCGTTTTGCAGGTACTAGCTGAGAATCACTCGATCGAGTAGCTATTTTACTCGAACGAGCACTTTTGCCGGCAATTCCCTTCGATCGAGCAGACCTTCCTCTCGATCGACCACCTGCAAATAGAGAGCCACTCGATCGACCACTATTCCAGTCGATCGAGCAGTTTTAGACGCCCATGTTACTCGATCAGCTACTATCCCTCTTGATCGAGTGTTATTGACTTGGATTAGCTTCCTGAGACGGTTTTCCGGGCCCTTTAGCAACCTCCCATTTCATGGTCGGTTTGGGGAGGTCCCTTATTCGCGCTATCTTGTGAGTTTTCCGCATTTACTCTCTTTCTCCTTTCAGTTTGCATTTCCTTTCCATGTTTTGGTACAATGGGGGCATTGTACGGTTTGGTTTGGGGAGGTTATGCATCCATATCTGTGTCTGCATATTGTTTTTATTTGCATATCTGTTATCACGTTTAATTTTCTGTTTGCATTGTTATTTATTTCATAAAATTTAAAATTCCATAAAAATTCAAAAAATTGTTCAAAATTTCAAAAAATATTCACGTTCACTTTAGCATATAGGTTGAGTCGGAACGGTCGATTTCCATGATGAAATTGCTCTATAACTGTCTTTTTGCTTAAGCCTTGCATGAACTGTTATCTTTTAGCTTTGTCTTATTGCATATCTACGAGTTAATGTTAAAATTTAGCTGAACATATAGACTTGACCTGAAATTTTGGCAACCTACTTATAATTTCTAAGATTTAGAGCCTTATAAACTGGTGTCATTTGTGACCAGTTTCATGTAGGATTGTGAGTAGTTACTCCTAGCATATCATGTATCATCAATTTGCACATATATGAAATTCAATTGCTTTTTGCCTACATACATTCGGGTTAGTGGTTGGTGTCACATGCAGGGAGGTGCTTACAATTTCCCTTTCTTTCATTTTTACCCATAAACTCCACATTAGCCAAATTTGCCTGTTGACCCTTAACTACATCCCAAATTTAGCCTGCCTTGTCAAGCTAGTTTAGATGGTTCTGCGGTATATTGTTTATTGTATCAAGTTTGGTTCATATTCTATTGATTTGGAGTTGGTAGGAAGGAAGGAGGAGGAAAAAGAATTCGAAAAAGAAAAAAAAACGTGATGATGAAATGAAAAAAAAAAAGAAAAAATTCGAAGAAAAAGAAAGAGAAACCGAATAGAAAAAGAATGAAAAAGAAAAGAAAAATGAAAAAGATGTTGTTTGGTTGACGGTTTCTGCTCCTATGTTCTTATTTATATCATTTGAGGAGTTTTTGCAGTTCGGTTTGGTGAGATCTTATGCCGAATGAAGGGCATGGTGCTTATTTCATAATTGAGTTGGAATCGGATGTCGATATATGGTTTTGTTTAGGTACTAGCTTGATCACCTATACCTCCACATTCCCATAAATGTTTTGCCTTTTCTTACCCATTGCCTCACTTTACCATATTTTTGTAAGCCCTCGGCTGTGACAGGACTTTGTTTGGTTGGAATGTATGTTTGGTAGTTAGAATTGTCTATCATATTAGTTGCATGCATGTTTATGTGAGTCGTAGTTTAGGTGAGCGACTATTTTTCTTTCTCTCTTATACATATATGTTCGCCCTTTGCTTCATGAGAGAAAGAGTGACCCGTGAGAGTCCATCATTAAAGGTCTTGCAAGGTCGAAGGTTCAGCTTTATTTATAAACATCCTATAACTCGTTTGCATTTGACTGTCTGTTATAAGTGTTGGTTTGCTTGCATTAAATTGGCTTAAGTGGGCATTTGTAGCTAGCTCTGAGTTATCTTTTCCGTTCCTTTAGTTGCATTTTAGTTTACTCGGGGACGAGTAAAGGTTTGGTTTGGGGAGATTTGATACGTGCATTTTATATAGTCTTTTTAGCCTATTTTATGCACGTATTTCTATGCCTTTATCGTGGTTTTATGCTACGAAATGCCCCGAATATGCTACTTTGGGTTATTTGTCTTATTTGTAGGAATGAACCCGGAAGGAGTGAAAACAAGCCTAAAACATGTCCTTACGCATGCATTTTGGAGGAAGAGTGAATTTGGAGCGGGAATGAAGCTATTTTGAGATGCGCATTGGAGTAAGGAAGTTAGGCGAGCCAAGAGAGTGCTTCAATTTGCTAGTTCCTGCTTGTAAGAGCCATATCTCGAGTTCTACAACAGATATTCAGGTGATTCCAATTGGAGATGAAATTTTGTCCTTTTAGCTTTCCAATGCCACCGGAATCACCCTGTTTGACCAAGTAACGAAGAAATGGCAGCCGTTTGAAGTTCAGTGCGCGAAGCAGGAATTACGCGCTGAGAAGTGCTCGATCGAGAGCCCATTTGCTCGATCGAGAGCTACTTATTCTTGATCGAGTGATTAAAGGGAAAGAAGTTTTCGATCGAGAGGAATGCTAAGGAATACCACTCGATCGAGAGCCTTTAGTTAGTCGATCGAGTGGATTTTGCTGACGGGCTGGGCTTTTTAGGTTTAATTCCGTCATTAGGTTTAGCTAATCCTATTTTCTTATAAATAAGGAGTCAGTATGTTTTTATAAACTCTCTCACACACTATATACTCTCCCTTTCTCTCTCTGGTTCGAATACACTGCTACTCTTTCTACTGTTACTTTTGTTCTTTCATTTCCGGATCATTTATTTACAGTAATTTCTCTTCCCTTTTTCTCCTTAATTTCTTAATGTTGTTTATTGTTTCTCCTTTATTTCCTGTTCTTCCTTTAATTATGCATAGCTAATTCCCGTAGTATGTTAGGATTAGGGAAGCCGTGGTAGCAATGTTTTAATTGTATTAAATAGATTAGTCTTGCGATAGGAATTGTATTAGGCAATTTAACTGTTATCCGGTCGAATGAATGCATGCAGGAGACCATAAATTTAGTTAACCACGACCTAGATCGAAAGATTGGAAGGGAAGGCTTGCTTAATTACAATAGGGTATTGCAGTGAGGGCGAAAGTTAAGCTGTTTACGCTCTAGGGCGGTTTAAGGACCGAAAGGTGACGACCATAGCTCTTCTTATCAATAGTCTAATCGCCTTAGTATTCCTGATAATATAAGATCTGATAGCTGCCACGGTGGACCGACTCCTAGCATATTCCCTTCTCTCTTGCTGTTAATTTCTCTTATTTATTTCTCTCGCTTAATCTCTAGTTTAGTTAACACAAGTCAAAACCCTCATTTCTGTGACACCCTGACAGACCGAATGAAACAGATAGATAGCAACTTAGCCTCCCTGTGGAGATCGACCCTACTTACCGCTGACTTCTGTTGGTAGTAACTTAGGTTTTTATTTTTGGTACAAAACGACCGTATCATCTATGTTAGTCACCTTCAAGGAGCTTACAAACTCCATGGTAAGGGAAGGGTAAGTCAATTCTTGCTTTTCAAAGAGGGTAAGTAATTTCCTGGACTCGAAAAATGTCGTAGTTCTCCCAAGCACACCCAATTAGTCTAATGCATCTTGACATATAAACTTGGTAGCAATAATGGTCTTCTTAGTAAGGGATACAAATGCTTTCCTATGAGAATCTTTTATGAAAGTTACTTCCTGATAATCTTGCAATTGTTCTATGACCGGAGTAGGTGTAGCTTCCACCATAGGAGTAGCAATTTCTTGAATCTCCACCCTTGGTTGCACTACAAAATAAACGCGGAAAACTGACAGAAAAAAACCGTCACTACGCCCTGTTTTCCGTCAAGAATGGCCATTCCTGACGGTTATTCCGTCAGGATTAAAGCGTCACTACAAATGGTCACAGAAAACACATTCTGACGGTATTTCCGTCAGGAATAACCACTACTGACGGTTATTCCGTCATAATCTCACTTTTAGGGTGACTAGGCAAGTCAACGAAATGTTGACTAATTCTGACGGAATTTCCGCCAGTATAGGGCCATTACTGACGGAAATTCCGTCACAATAGTCAACAAGTTGTTTGACATAAATGGCGGTTATTCCGTCAGGATTACACCACTTTTGACGGTTATTCCGTCAGTATTAGTCAACATTTTGTTGACTTTTGTGACGGTATTTCCGTCAGGACTTTTTTGGGCAGTAGCCGAAAACAGCAGTTTGCTGCCCCGCCACAATGCGGATTTTGCATTGTTTTTACGCACCAAACCTGCAAAAACCAAATACGACCGTCGACCGCCAAGCGGGAATCCATTATCATGTCGACCGCATGAGCGGGAATCAAGAGTAGACAACGAAAGCAACGAAAGAAAACCAAACACGATTGGAAGACCGAAGTTATTACATAAAAGCAAAAGCTCAAATTTTTACATGTCTCATAAAATAATGTCTTTTACATACCAACTAAACTACTAAAATCCATAATCATAAGTGTCCTAAGGTAGCCTTAACTAAACTACCAACATAAGAACATAGTCGACGGTACTAATAATTACCTAGAGGCTTAATAAAGTCATTACCAAAGCCATGCCCGCCATCCTCATTGTCTTCTCTACGGAAAGGGCGCGGGAAACCGGAGCACGAGGGAGGGGGTTGAGATGCGCGCATCTGAGCCATTGCTTGTTTTATTTCTTCCATTTCCTGAGCTTGGAGACGGACTGTTTCCTCAAGACTTTGTCGTGCAGTTCTCTCATTGTTTAGTTGGGTGGCAAATTGAGTATACTGGGTAGGAGTATAAGAGAATGATCGACGAGTACCTTTATTACACGGACGTTCAAACCATTGTTCGGCCGCTACATCACCGTTCCCGAAAAATCTTCCACGATTGTCAAAACCATCGACTGCTTTGTAGAACGAACGGTACTCGTCTGGAGCCTCTCCGGGGGGCGTTGGTTGACTCATCTCTTCTTGATAAATGGCCTAAAAGAAAAACAAATAAGGAAAAAATGATGTTATATTTAAAAATGAGGAAAATATAATAACTATTAACATTATGAATTAGAGAAATAAAATAAATATTAATTTACGTTGGTCTTAGCGGCTCGAGGATTAAGCCACTCCCCCTTCTTGTTTTTCTTGGTCTTTGTAAACAACTTATATGGTGTGGCCGACTCACCCTGAAAGTAGCATAAAAACGTAAATTGATTATATTCGGCAATCAATAATACTTGTAACCAATTTGTGAATAATAAATTTGGAGGGACTATAATACTTACCAATTACTTTAAAGCATCAGAGCAACTCTTACGGCCTAGAGTATGAGTGCCTAGTGCTTTCCCGTCCTTAGCACCCGACATTCTATTTGCCTTATTTGTCTTAGAACTTTTGGCAAATTCAGGGTCTTTTTCTTCTCTTTCCTTCAGATTAACCCACCAAAAGAGCGGTACCCACTCGGGTTTGTTCTTTAGATACTTGAGTCCATTAATAAGCTTGGTAATCCGCCTCGTGACCTCCTTTTGCCAATCGGGATAAGGGTTATACTCTTTATCGACGGACTTCACATGTTTCTATTTCAAAAACAAGTATTTAATTAGTAATAGAAGATGACTTTAATTAATAAAAATAAAATAAAAATTATTAACGTAAAGTAAATAATAGGTAACTTTTAAATTACCCTAAACCAATTCCACATCTTCAAACGCTGCGCTTGGCTCGCCTCACTCCATTTGGTAAAGTACTCTTCATCTGTAATGTTATTTGCGAACGACCAACTGACATATTTTTTTATGCACTTGTCATTCCACCTGAAAATTAAAACAAACATATATTGAAAATTTAAATAAAATGATTTGAATGATATATATTTCATAAAGCTAAAAATAAGTTTTAGAACACTTACCATTTACCATCTGGTTTGTTTTGTGATAGAATTATCTGCATATTATCCGTTTCCGGATTAAATGTCTGAACATCGTCATCATCATTATCAATCACATCATTCTCCTTGTTACGGCGACTTCCCCCACTACCGTTCCCTATTATCTTTCGAATCAAACCTACCATATACTAATCATAAACAACGGAAATTGTCAGTTGAATAAAAATCGTTAGTACAAATTAGAGTGTCAAGAACAATATAATAAATAAATAATTAACACCGCAAATTGGTAGTCCAACAAAAATGAAAACAAAAATGAAGTGTCATGATTAAAATGCTTCAATTTGATTCAATGATTAAAATTCATACATAAAAATGATTTCATTAAAATTCATACATTAATATAGTAGAATTATATTAATGGATGCCTGATGCTCAAGGATTCACTATTAGAAATTGCCATGAATGGTTAAGGCATAGAGCTGCTCCTCAGAATTGGGCACCTGCTGTTTGGAGAACCTAGAATGTCCCTAAACATTCCTTCATTACCTGGGTGTCCATGAATAATGGTCTTAATACTCGTGCTAAGCTTGCATCATTTGGGTACTGTCAAGAGCATCTCAGTTGCATTGTGAGAGTTCAGATGAAACTCAAGCTCATCTGTTCTTCCAATGTGCATGTGTCTATGGCAGTACTGACATTACCTGGTAATAGAATGAAGGGCTTGAAGCAGCTGGTTCACTGTCAGCTCTGGGTATCCTGTCACTATTACGTTTGGTTGGAAAGGAACAGTGTAAGGTTAAATGCAGTGGTCACTTCCCCTATCAAACTGGTTGAAAGAATAATTGCAGAAGGAAAGACGAGAATTATGAATAAGGTTGGCAAATCCAAATGTGTTCAGAATAGTATTTGGTTGAGGAAATGCGGTTGTCTGGTAGCATGAATGTAACTTAGCTTTCTCTTTTGTTCCTTAGAACAATACCCTTGTATATCTTTTTTGATACTTAATATATTTTTTATATTTCACCAAAAAAAAATATATAGTAGAATTACAACAACTCCCATCACTCATCACTATCACTATCACTATGAATCAAAAGAGGTTCATCATCATCTGAAAAAAGCATTCCGACTTCTTCATCTTCTTCCCCATTTTCCTCTATTCTATTTTCTTCAACTTCAACTTCATTATCCTCTTCTTCTCCGACATCCCCGTCATATTCCCTTTCACCCATTTCCACAACTACTTCATATTCATCTTCAGTTTCTGACTCTTCCACCAAAATTGGTGAAGATGCGTGATCATTGACAACCACATCCTCTTGGAAGACAATTTCGTCAACTGGAGCATCAACATGTGATCTTGCCTTGATTTTAAAAACCGCGGACCATTGCTGAATACCTTTCTTAGTGGTTGGATAAGCAGCATAACAAACTTGATCGACTTGAAAAGCTGCCACGAATGGGTTATGTCCACGAAACTTCTTTTTCTCATTTACATCTACAAGTCCGTATGCCTTATGGATATTAAGTCCTAGTTGAGAATTATCAAACCAATCACATTTAAACAATATCACCCTATAAACCCTTTTCTCGGTATAATAACCAAGTTCAATTACTTCATTTAGGGTTCCATAGTAGTCCAAACCTTCTGTAGAATTCACACAAACCCCATTACTTGAGGTAGCTTTCGAAAGATCAACTCCCTCCTTATAAGCTCGAAATTTATAGCCATTGATAGAATATCGTCTCCATGTCTTCACCTTGCTACTAGGACCTAATGCTAGAGCTACTATTAAAGGGTCCTTTAATCTATAAGACTATCAATAAAACAATATGTTAATTAATGTGTTATATATATTAATAATCTCCATAACTAATGATATGGACAAACAAAATAAATGGATTGGTATATGATAGTATGAAACGTATTACTTACTTCATTTCAGAACCATTTCGGATAACTTTTGTCATGTTTGCTCCAAACATCATAAGAGGACATGACATCAGGAATTGTGAGTTTGATATGTGTCTCAAATTCCCTATATATAGGGGGAAAATGTTTTAATTATGTATTACCTATAATTTTGATCTTATTTGATAATTAAAAATGTATTGAGTAATGACGAAATAATAACTTACTTTTCATAAGGCTCTAACAATTTCCCACAATTCCGTAGCACATAAAAATGAGAATCTTCATACTCTTTCTGACTCAAGTGCCTCTGAATACATTTCCCAGTTGTAGTACCCATGTCAGCATTGAATAACTCGGGTAATTTCATTGAATCTATGTCGTCATCGGAATTCACACCAACATCTAAATCTTTCGCTTTTGTGTCAATGTGACTTTCAAAATATAGGGAACAGAAATTTGCAATTTCCTCTAACAAAAAAGAATTGCATATGGAACCCTCCACCCGAGCTTTGTTTGCCAATCTTTCTTTTTATATGATTAAGAAATCTCCCAAATGGATACATCCATCGATATTGAACAGGTCCTCCAACCTTCGCTTCATAAGGTAAGTGAATTGGCAAATGCTCCATGGAATTGAAGAAAGATGGGCGAAATATCTTCTCTAACTTGCATATTATATCCGGAATGTTATTCTCTAGACGTTCCATAGAATCAACTCTAATCGTAGAAGTACACAGGTCTCTAAAAAGGCTGATCTCAGTTATTGCATTCCAAGAATTAGTTGGGAGCAACTCTCTCAAGGCAACAGGGAGTAGCCGTTCCATAAAGACATGACAGTCATGACTTTTCATGGAATGCAACACCTTATTTTTATGGTCAACACACCGACTCAAATCTGAAGCATAACCATCCGGGAATTTCAATTTAGCAACCCATTCACTTAGAGCCTTTTTCTCCGCAGTTTCTAAAACCAACCTAGATGATATTGGCCGTTTATAACAAAGTTCATTAAAGTCTAGTTTTTCTCAATGTGCATAACGTCCAAGTTGTGTCAAATTAACAACGTTTTCCAGTAAGGAAGTTCCCAAAGTATGCTTTGTTTCCACCAACCTTCATTCTTGTCTTTCAATCTTTTCAATTCTTGATCAGAAGCATCAACTATTTTTGGCAAATCCTTAACGGAATCCCACACTTCATCACCTGTTAATTTCGACGCGGCTATGCGATTCTCAGTTTTTCTGTTCTTTAGAAAATGCTTACAATTGTTGCGGAAAGGATGATCAGGTCTTAAGAACTCACGGTGACAATCGAACCAACAAACCTTTTTGCTATTTTTAAGCCAAAAAGATCTATGTTCTTTTTCTTGACAATAAGGACAAGCACGGTACCCACTTGTGGACCAACCGGAAAGCATGCCATATGCCGGGAAATCATTGATCGTCCACATTAATGCAGCCTTTAATTGGAAATTTTGTTTCTTAGAATCATCGTAAGTGTACACGCCGGTTTCTCAAAGTTCTTTCAACTCTTTAATCAACGGTTGCAGGTACACATCCCAATTAGTCTTAGGGTTCTTAGGACCTGGAACGAGCAGAGATAAGAACATAAATTGTCGCTTCATACATAACCAAGGAGGTAAGTTGTATGGAGTGACAATCACAGGCCAACATGAGTAATTCCTCCCAAATTGCCCATAAGGATTAAATCCATCTGTACACAAACCAAGCCGAACATTACGAGGCTCACTTGCAAAATCTGGATGCTCTGTATCAAAATGTTTCCACGCTTCTCCATCACTTGGGTGTGCCATTGTCCCCCTTTCTCTTAATCGAGAGTTTCTATGATGCCCACTCATCTCACCTGCTATCTGCTTGGTTGCATATAATCGTTGTAACCTTGGCACAATCGGGAAATAAGTTAACGGTGTACAAGGAATTCGCCTCCCATTTGAATTTTTTGTACTTTTATACCGAGATGCGTGACACTTTGTACATTCCTCAAGATTAGCATTTTCCTCCCAAAAAAGCATGCATCCAGTAGGACATGCATCAATCTTCTGGTGGGGTAGTTGGAGTCCCTTAAGCACATTCTTAATCTCATTAAAATTGCGCGCCATGTCATTATTCTTTGGAATAATGTCACCTACGAACGACACAAACCCATTCGCGCATCTCCCATTCGCATTGGGGATAACGAACCTTCATTCGAACACCGACGGAGCCACACCCTTGTACCTAGCATACGGTATGGAGGCGGTTCAGCCGGTAGAATTAGAGGTCCCGTCTCTACCCATCCTACTGGAAAGTCAAGTCTTTGAGGCGGAATGGAACCGTCGAAAGTTCGAACAACTCACGCTTCTAGACGAACGGCGGCTCAACGCCCTGCACAATGTCCAGCTATACCAACGACATATACAACGGGCATTCAACAAATAGGTTAAACCCAGGAAAATAAAGGAAGGCGACATGGTCCTCAAGTTGGTTCGAGCACCATTACCCGTCGATCCGAGGGGGAAATTCAAACCCAATTGGGTCGGGCCATACCTAGTCAAGAAAATACTTTCGAGGGGCGCAGTGAGACTGAGTGACCTACACGGTGAGGATTTTACAAACCCGACAAACCTAGACCAACTCAAGAAATACTACCCTTGAACCTTAGCAACCAACAACCTCACCCTAGTTTTAGAACTAGCGACCACCTTATCCCTTTCAAGTCAAGTTCCTCAACGCACTCTGATTTGAAATTGCATGTTTTATCGAGTCTAAGTTGCGGCACCTTGCCCGTTTCGAATGCCCTTTGATCTGTCTGCGGCAACATCCATTTGCACTCAAACAAAAAAACCCGAGCTACGTACATGGTTTGATTTCACCTCTTCAGGTGGATACGTAGGTAGTCCTTTATTATACAAGAAGGATACAACGTCAAAACCCTAATAAATCTACAAAAAAATCCCGAACTACGAACATGGTTTTATTTCACCTCTTCAGGTGGATAGATAGGCAGTCCTTTCTTACACAAGAAGGATACAACCATCCCCTTAATCAAAAAAACATCCCCATAATTAAAAAAAACATCCCCATAATCAAGAAAAAAACATCCCCATGATCAAAAATCAATCACCCATACCAACTAAAAAAAGAGAGAGGGAACAAGATTCCCTTTCTCATAAAAATACAGAAAGAAGCCTTTCTCCTTTTCCACAAAAGTCCCATTTCCTAAGTGCAATATTTAGGATAATTCAAGCCGAATTGCCTTTACAAAATGGATGGAAGAAACAAGCGTTCATGGCTCCTTTGACACAAGCAATCCTCTTATTTAATTAATAATGAGAAGGATTACAAATTCAACAACAAATAAAGCTCGGCAAGTCTACAACTTGTCAAAGCTAAGATGTCGACTAAGACACCTCACATAGTAAAACTAGCATAAAACACACAATACATAGCTAGTACAACATAATAAAAATCACAACACTAATACAACATACTAATAAAGTAGGTAATGGGGGTCTTCATTCTTCCATTCTACCTTTGCCTTTTCCCTCGGGGTACATCTTCCCCTTGTTCTTCTTGTTGGCCCGCCTAGCATGAACTTCCTCTTCGGAACGGATCCTCAACGGATCTACAACGGTGACAACCTCCGGTCTCTTGCATTACCCATACTCGGTCCAAGACGAGCCCACACGCGGCCTACTACCTCTTTGGGACCCGAGCTTCTCCTCTTTGGTGGTCTCATCACATCCGGGCTAGCTCCATCGACAAAGTCGTCAAAGAAAGCACAGTTGGCCTTGCCAACCTCTCTTTACTTCAAATCAACAACCTCGTCCTTACGAGATTTAGACCTTTCCTCCAAGGTTTGAGCTCTAGACCACTTGACATAAGCGGGAGTCACCCGTCTCGTGGCAACGGGGTTTGGTACCTCCCAAAGCGGCCGAGTGGCCCACCATCTTTCGAAGACCTCCACAAGCTCGGAGTTTCGAAAAACGCTCTCTTGGACGAGAGTATCTTGAGCGGGCACCTTTTGTTGACGCCCCATTTGCCTCATGAGCCTATCGGGATTAATAAGGAAGCAACATTCAAACCCACTCCCATCAAAGAACGAGAACTAGCAACCGGAACGGGCAACCCCGTGAAGGACCTCAAGTGCCACCATGGCACCACCCACCGGATGTGAGGACCACCCTCCTCCACCAATCTCGAGGTCCAATAGGCCTCGGTGGATGCGAAACTATCCGAGTACAATTTCTTCCTCATAGTAAGGTGACGGAAGAAGTAAGAAGAAGAATCGGTCGGAGGCTCTACATACCTTAGCCTCTCCAATAGCCACACTTGGAGAATCCCTGGAGACCCAAACGAGGGAGCTTCTCCCCACGAGCCCTTCTTGTCCAACGCTTGGACGATCTCGCCAAGCACCAACCATGATGGATCTCTATCATGCTCGATTTGCTCAACCACATGCACAAGGGTCATACTACCATAGCATTTTGACTCCTACTTCTTCAAGGCATCAACAAAGAGGTATGCATGCACTAGGCAAAAGGCAAGAGCCCTCCTCCTAGCTACCTCCGAGACATTGGCATCCAACCGGTTTGAGAAATTGTTGATAAGAGCCAACATATCCACGCCATGAGGAGCAGGGGGAAAGTTGACTTGACTTGTCGAGAAACCCAACATTGAACGGAATTTATCTTTATAACACAACCGAGTCGGGGGAAGCACCGGAACACAACCCGGCCACCCACCAATGGTACCTACTTCTTCGGCAAGAGGATAAATTTCACCTTTCGGGAAAACGAAAACATGATGTTTCGAATGCCAAAACCGAGAGCATGCTTCAAGAAACGAGGATTTCACCTTGACTTGACGAAGCACCAACAATTGACCAACTCCCTAACAACGAGTTGATATTTCTCAGGAGGTGACAAATCCCGACACTAATGCCGCAACCTATTCTCGAAAGCATCCATGAATAATTTTGTGGAAGAAGAAGAAAGGTTTTTGTAGAGATGTTTTTTTTCGTGTTTCGGATGATGAAACAATGAACCACGAACGTCCCTATTTATACAAAACAATCAGCGCCTTTTTTTCGAAAAAAGGGGAAGCTCCCTTCTATCGCCAGTGTACTCGCGCCTCTTCGGACTGTTCCTCAGGATTCCCGCCTTGAATAGTGCCTTTCAAGTTGTGTTTCTTCCTGACACCTCAAACCTCCCGCCACAAGGCCCGCGCCTCTTCGGACCTCAATCCGACATGGTTTCCATGACGCAGCTTTAAACATACAGGTTTTTCTCTTTTTTCTTAAGGGGGAAGGGCTAGTCGCCCCGATCCGCGACGGATCGTTTCCATCTCAGTCAAAATTCCGAAAGTTTTTCGCTTTTTTGCATTTTCCACAAAAATCGAAAATTGATAACACGACGTCAGTTTTCTTCAAAAATTCAAGCTCTTACAAATCCAAGTCTTGATCTCACAAAAAATCAAAAACACTCGCAAAAATTTCCTTTTTAAAAAAAATTCACCCCTGACGGTTTGAGTTTTAATTTTTTCGAGTTACAAATCAATTTTCAGCAAAATTCGATGCAATTTAATTCAAGATGCGAGTTAATTGCTCGAAATTTAAAATCAATTTCTTTTTGAAGAATCCAAACGTGACGACCTGTGGCGGAATTTTTAAAATATCAAGTCAAATTTCAATTTTAACATCGAGTTATCGTGGTTATTTTTTGTTTTAATCAAATGCTTTTACGTGTTTACATTTGTGCGTACGTGCCACCTTTTCCCTGTTTTCTACGCTAACGATGCAGGGACTAGTACGAAGTAAAGGGGAACTAATAGCCGACCGCGCCTCTCCGAAACACAACACAAAAAACCAAAATCATAAATAAACCACAATCCAAAAACACATATATACAAACCGCCTCACGCAAAATGTAAATATGTACAAACAAGAGTCCAAAACACGGACAAACAACTATAACTACTCAGTGCCTCCCATCGGACCAGTCCCGGTCTCACGAGGAGTCGCGGGCAAATCAGACACCACCTCCTGCTAGGGCCCCCTCTGGAGAACTCTCCAATGTCTCGTACTTCATCGTGACGTGAAGCTCCTCCGCCGCAGCCAAATGAGCCTCAATCACCGACCTGGTGGTCCCCTAGGCCTCAATGGTCGACCTGGTTGTGTTCAACTCAGCACAGACCCGAGCAAGCTCTGCCGGATCCGTAACACCCTGCACAAGACGATACAGATCATTGATATCTGAAAATGTGAAATGCAACACAAAAATACACAAAAACAACCTACAAAAAGTACTTGAGCGAGCCTAGACTCCCTCGCAACCAGGTCACCAGCAAGTGCCCTCCACCGGTTAGCCATCCACCACAAAGCCTGATGACTAGCGGTCGACACCTACAACAAGAAAATTTCATTAATACAACGCAAGGAAAAACACAAATGAGGAGGAGTATTCAGATCAGAAACTCGCCCTCAAAACAGTCAACCTCCACTCCACGCCAGCGCCGGTCACCTCAACGATCGCAAGCTCTGGCAGGTGCAGCTGTAGTTCCTTGCGCCCTGGCCCCTGAAAGGTGGTCTCTACCGGGAAAACTGGGGCCTGGGTCCTCATCAACGCATCGACCCCCTATAATTTGGGTCCACATCGAAGATAACGAACCCTTCTATCAAAAGAGAGAATGAAAACAAAAAACAGAGGAAAACATACCTCGATCGGGTACCAGGCAAGCCTCGATAACCGAAAGGTGTCGTAATCGGCCTCCCCAACACTAACTCCTCACCTCCCTTACCGTGAAGGTGCTCCTCAACCTCGTCGGGTGTGGACTCCTGGAAAAACACCTTGGGCAGATCGACTGGTACCACGAAGGTCTCAGTAAAACAGTGACGAGTTAACGCTCGCCCAGGTACTAAACCGGCTCGATCGCCGTCTCAAGGTACAAACGCTGGGAGCTGCGAGGTCGCAAACGCTCCCTGACAGCGGCCGGCAAGTCTGTGTAGTGCTCCCAAGGCCACCCGACAAACTGCGTTCAAAAAAGGGCTAATCAGCTAACTGGGGGCTTTCTAAGCTACCTAGTCATCCTATCTCTATCTGTTTCTACAAAACAAAAAGGGTAAGAAACAACGACTCACGTCAGAAACTCGAAGAGCGTTCACCCGGCGCCTGCAGTCCTCGTAAGTCAACTTAGTCGACTTCCTCCGAGCCACCGTTCAGGCCCTCACGCAGGCCCTCACGGCAGGGTAGGTTGAAGGAACGCCACCAGTAGTCCCCGGGCGCAGAGGGATGAATTAAGCGTACAACTAAGGTTGTAACAAATCACAGCAAACACAAATCAACAATTTTTTCAAAAATTGCCAATATCAAAATCAAACTCAACAAAAACTACAAAAATGCTCGTACCTCCAAGATGAGGCCGGGACCAACCAAGGCGTGAGAACTACCATCCCCCTTCGCCTCCGGACTCACCGCAGTGTGCCAGTACCGAGTAAAACTCGCTAGAGTCGGCGCAACCCAGTCAAACTGACCCAACGTGTCGTGGTCAGCAAGGAATTGGAGTACCTTGGTTGACAAGCGCTCACCCTCGTCACCAATGTACGTGGTACCCAAGAAGTACCACAACCACAACCGCGCCTCTTGCGCGTCAGCCTCCGGACTCTCTAACGGCGTTAGAGCGTAGCCCACCTCTCTCCCCCTGAAGTGATCCATTACATATGAGTTCGCGATCAAGTAAGGAGTGATGTCAGAGGGTTCGGCCAAAGCACTGCCGATTAAACGAGTAACAGCAGGGGAAGAGACTCTCTTCGGCGTCTCCAAAAACTCAACAGGCGTCTCGCCACAGTGGAGGCCCGATATCATGGCAAAGTCCTCTAAGGTCAGACCGACCTCCCCAAACTCCATGTGGAACGACGACGTCGTGTCCCAGTAACGGTCCAACATGGCGCGGATAAGACACAGGTTCGACCTAATCGAGGCCCTGAGAATATCCCGCCAAGCAGCTACCAACGGCCTCAAAGCCGACCTCTCTATCAACGTGCTCGTACCGGCTTGGAGAACGTCGTAGAATCCCAGACAGGTGGAGAAGCCTGAGAAAGTCCTCATGGTACCAATCTCATGGAATGGGGAAACAAACAACGTTAGAACACCTATTCAGGTCTGAAATGTCAGAAACAACAAAATTCGACAAAACAGTAAAATTTGCCAGGCCCTCGTGTGAACGGTAGGAGAGGTGAGTGTCTAGCCGAAGCAACAGCTGGCTACCGTCAAAACCCTCAGCCCAAGCAGGTGCCGCCCGCAGGTTTAGCCCTCGCGGAGTCGTAACCCGTCTAGGCTCCCAACCCGCAACGTGAACATCGTCCTCAACCGTCTCCACCCTCCGTCTGTTCTGCCCGCGAGACTCCACACGACGGGGAGGGGGCCTCTCAACGACCTTAACGACATTCTGCAACTCCCGTCTGGTCGGCCGAGGACCCCTCCTCCTAACAATCCTCCTCTTGGAAGTACCAGCCTCAGACCCTGTCTAAGCTCTCCCAACACCAGCAACCTCAACAACGGGCTCCTCCCGAGCCCTAGCGGCTCCCTCAGAACCAACAGCCCCAACAACGGGGCCCTCTCAAACCTCGACGGCTCTCTCAGCCCTAGCAACCTCCTCGGTGGGCTCATCCTCCTCGGAAGCATCCTCTAGTAGCGGCTCAGGAACACTAGCCGGAGTACTAGCCGGCGCAGTCCCAAACAGGTCCTCCAAAGTCTCAGCAATGGACCCGGTATGCCCCCGAACACTCCCCTGCAATCAAAGAACAAACAAAAAAATGTCAGTCGAAATTTCGGCGTTATGACGGTACAAAATGGACAAATCCAAAAAAAAAACCTGCAAAAAAAAAAACAAGGGCAAACCCGCCCAAACCGAACAAACAAAACAATCCACAAGAACCGCACAAAAAACGACTCGCCCTTCTTTTCAAGCAAAAGACGAGTCAAAACAACAACAACAAAATGGTACTTCAAGACCCACACAAGGTCCGCCAACGACCAAAAATATATTCCCGACACAATGGGGTATTCTCCACGGCTCGAAAAAGGCTGTTTTGCCCTAATTCGAACGCGAACAGGTCAAAATTTTAAAATACGACCACAACAAAACAACGTGATTTTTATCACGTCTCAAAGCGACCTAAACTACCAATAAGGTCCATTTCAAAACAAACTGACTTAATTCGAGCTTAAAATGATGCTCATTTCGACAGACATAAGAGTACTTTAAAGGCAAAAATTCCAATTTTGCCCACAATACCCCAACGAAGGTTCAATGTGGCAAACACGGTCTTTCCCGACTACAATACAACTTGACATTATGAAATAAGACGGTTTTACCGTCTCATTCACGTTTTTCGAGCATAAAGAGCGGAATGGGGACCAAAATGCATACTAAAAGCACCCTATACTCCTAAACATGTTTCTAACCTAATGCAATCATCAATTTCACTCAAAAATGGCTTCATCAAAAACGCCCAATTCAATTTTTGAGGGTTTAGTGTTCCGCCCTAATTCAATCAACAAAAAGACAAACAAAAACAAATGGATTCAAGAAGATTTACGTACCTTGAGATAACATGATGTTGAGAACGCGAAAGCAAGCAAGAAATGAGGTCGAAAATGGCGTCTTTCTTTGTTTCGGGTTTTTGTGTTTGAGGAAGACGAAGTGAGAATGAGGAGCTTCCAATTCTCGCGTCTTTTCTACAAAAATAGGGGAGCTCCCTTCCTTCGCAAGTAGGCTCGCGCCTCAAAGGGTGTTCCCCCTGCTTTGTTCAACGAAATTCTGGGCTTTGGCCCAATTTCCCACACAAACTACCAATTTTCAACGACGACAATAAAAACAGTCATTTCAAAAACAATAATAGTGAAATTCAAAATTCACTATTTCTTCAAATTTCAACGACGGCAATAAAAACCGTCATTTCAAAAACAATAATAGTGAAATTAAAAATTCACTATTTCTTCAAATGTCAACGACGGCAGTAAAAACCGTCATTTCAAAAACAATAATAGTGAAATTCAAAATTCACTATTTTTTCAAATGTCAACGACGGCAATAAAAACCGTCATTCCAAAAAAAAAATGAAATTCAAAATTCACTATTTCTTCAAATTTCAATGATGGCAATAAAAACCGTCAGTTCAAAAACAATAATAGTGAAATTCAAAATTTACTATTTCTTCAAATTTCACTGACGGCAATAAAACCGTCATTTCAAAAACAATAATAGTGAAATTCAAATTTCACTATTTTTTCAAATGTCAACGACGGCAATGAAAACCGACATTCCAAAAAAAAAATGAAATTCAAAATTCACTATTTCTTCAAATTCCAATGATGGCAATAAAAACCGTCATTTCAAAAACAATAATAGTGAAATTCAAAATTTAGTATTTCTTCAAATTTCACTGACGGCAGTAAAAACCGTCATTTCAAAAACAATAATAGTGAAAATCAAAATTCACTATTTCTTCAAATTTCAACGACGGCAATAAAAACCGTCATTTCAAGAACAATAATAGTGAAATTCAAAATTCACTATTTTTTCAAATTTAAACGACAGCAATAAAAACCGTCGGTTCAAACACAAATAGCGGAACTCAAATTCGCTGTTTTTCAAAATTTTGATGGCGGCATTAAAAGCCCCTATCTGTAAAAAATATAGCAGGATTCAAAGCCGCTATTCCCACAAATTTTTCAAATCGTGGGAAGACGAAACAAACGTCGTCTTCCCCAAACACACATCAAATGATAGCGCATGCATCTGTCCCTTTCCTACAAAACCAACGGTAATAAAAACCGCTATCTCTCTTCGAGATTCAAAATCACCGTCGACCAAGGGGGCTAGGCTCACAAATCCGTCGCTTTCCGGCACCAAAAACATTCAGTACAATCACCGAAATCCCCAACAGGATATTGGAGGCTTCCTCACGGAGCCCACTAATTCAAATGACTTCTCGAAATAAGCCCACCAAACGCGGCTATTTCCACGGTCGATCAATCGACCTTCAACATGGCTGGCGAGCCTTACAACGCATATTCGATATGGCTGGCGAGCCTTACAACGCGCATTCAATATGGCTGGCGAGCCTTACAATGCACATTCGATATGGCTGGCGAGCCCCTCTCATATACGAACCGCGGCTGGCGAGCCCCTTTCATATACGCACCGCGGCTCGCGAGCCACTTTTATATACGAACCGCGGCTGGGGAGCCCCTTTTATATACGCACCGCGGCTAGCGAGCCCCTTTCATATCCGCAACACAGCTAGCGAGATTTTGTCCGCAAACAAGAAAGGATTCAAGGACATATCCCGAAGACGGCTCAAGTATGACTCCTTCTTATGGCTGGCGAGCCTTTGTACGTAGTCTAACGGACTTTAAATGACCCACATGGACAGTCGACAAACTCTAATCTGTTCTCGACGATAGGTCCTCGGCTCGTACCGCCAAACCGCCTTGGCGTCGCCCTTCCCGACGGCAGGTCCTTGGCCCGAATCCTTTCGAGCCGCCTCGACGTCGCTTCAGTCTCCAAGTTGTAATATTTGATTGACCTGGGGGCTATACATTGACTTTCGCCCTATCCAAGCCTCAGTAAAAGTGGGAGCTCTGTAGATACCCAGTATTTGTTGAGTCTCCAACAAACACCCGATGATTATCGGACTACAACATGCTTAGGAATCGCAGAGTTTAATCGACAGTTTGTGTACAACTATACGTCGGAAAACTTAAAACGATTTCGAAAACAAAATATTTCAAAACTTTTCAAAAGTACCTAGAGTGTTTAATGCATGACGACAGGGTCGCAATGACACTAATTAGAGTCAAGACCGACACCGGACCAAAAACCGACTCAAAATTCAAATCCCAACTCCAACAACGAGTCAAACCGAGTCCAACACAAAAAAACAAACCTTTCAAATGCTTCCATGTTAATATTTCGCGGAATCCTAAATGGTCAAGTACAAATCAAGTTCTTCCAAATCCAAGGATAGAACAAATCATGATTACACTTGTGTGATAGCGACAAGAGACCTCAAAGACGTGCGAGATGGCTCGCACCTATTTCAGCAGCCTATGCGGCTACGTTGCTCAAAACACACACAACCACTCGTTTTCCTATAAATACCCCTCAAATGCCACCATTTGAGAGTTACGCAAATGTCCGCCCCTCTGATTTCTCCCTTAAAATTCTAGACTCGACTTTTCAAGTCACCAACCGACACATGTTTACAACCTACCGATCGTAAACACAAGCCTTTCACATTGTTTGGTACCGTCATCATGCATTAAATCACTTGACCAACCATCTCGACCACTACACCATCACTAAACTTAAAAAAAACACTCTTTTACTTGCTAAAAACGGTTTTCAAACCGAGTTTTCCGGCCAAACAAGTTGATACACTTTCGTCGGTTTCTCGTCTCAAGCCTAGCATGTAAGTATGAGGGTGTAAAAGTCTTCTTCTATCATATTTTTCATTTGTTTCATGACTATGATATGCTAAATAATGCATAACATGGTCCAAACATGGGATGAATGAGCCAAAACCAGATCTTTGGTTGAGGCAGGGGCTACTTACGTAGCAATTAGGCTCGCGCCTAAAGCACCCCCTCATCTTAAGTCCAAACCGTGTTTGGTCTCTTCCTCTCTTTTATTTTTATTTCATATTTGTAATTGGTTTTACCATTCCAAAGATTTCAAACCATTTTTATGCCAAGTTTTTAACCATGAAACATTAATCATCCTTGGTTCTTAATACCATGACGGTTTAATCCGTGTTTCGGTGATAATATTTGGTTAATTACATTATAAAAGGAATTTTAAAACCTTTTATTTCATTTCTTTACATTTTGAAGGGTATTTTAAAGCCTTTCTCATTCGTTTACATTTCAAAACAAATGTATTAGTCACCAACACGAAATCCTCCTTGGTTCTACATACCATGTCGGATTTTAACCCGAGTGCGATGATGAACGTTTACTAATTACAAACAAATGAACTTAAAACAATTAGTTCATAGTCATTTTCAAAACTATTCATGTCAAGCATGCAAAACCGAACCCGACATCGAATATTGTCAAAACAATGACGATTAATCAAGTCTCGTTCTTCAAATCAACACAAAAGCGGCCTAAACGGCCATTTCAAACCAAGACGGGTGTAAACACCCATTTTTCAATGCATTTTATAAACCTTTTCAATGGTCAGAAGACGTCTTTCATCGTCTGTTAACCCGCACCTAAACACGCCACTTGTTTTCCATTTTCAAACTAGGGCAGACCCCTTTGCATCGCCAGCAGGCTCGCGCCTCTTATAACTGCCTGATGCAGGATGTGTTCCTATTCCAGCATTTGTCCAGGACGATCTCGACTTCGGTTAACCTGAATATAGGACGGATCAAATGACAAATCTGCCCATTTTACATTACATTTGCAAAACGCCTTACCAAGATAAATGAATCACGTTATGCACCATAAACCTAATTTGGTAAATGGATGTTTAATTTCCGTCTTGCATGCAAATCAACAATAAATCCAACTTGACATCAAATACTTGATACTTGGGTTAAAACAACTGACATAGAAAGCTCACATGTTAGATTCAAACTAGTGGATGCGCATTCATGCATTTACCCGTTTTATCAATTTTTGCATTTAACCAACCAAGATCGATCAGTAGAGGCCGCTACCGCGGGCGGGATTGGGCGTTCGATTAAAGGGCTTCCCAATACGTACCTACACCTCTTACTCAGAAACTTTGGATTGTGGACAACGTTATCCAGGGTGTACGAGAGTCATTCTAGAGATAGGATGGTAAAGAGGGACGACTCCTTATTTTTAGTACCTATGTCAAACACCGCTTTTTGCCTTGGTTGAGCTTGGTATAAAGTGGATTCAAACGGGTTCCAAGCATTCCATAAATGCTTGGTGGCGACTCCGAACATCTCTTGCATCGTTTCGAGACCCTTGCCGAGACGAAACCGACCGATCTAAAATGATCCGGTCGAAAGCATTTTTACGCCGCCGAGCGTGGCTTTCAAAAGACCGCTATACGCCCACAGATTGGCTTGGCGTGTAGGTGGCTATGTCCACAATTTCTTAACCTTGGGGATGTCAAATTCCTCAAGGTAGTTTTAATTTTTTCTAGTTGTTCAAGGTAGACTTTTGCCTATTGATCCCGAGATTGAAAGGACCTTGACCAATATTAGAAGAGTTGTTAGAAGAACTTCAACAAGTTTGGGTATTGGAGAACTTGTGGACATTGGTATTGTCCAATAGGATAGTGTTGAGTTTACCAGCCCTTTTACAAAAGAAGGAGAGGAGAACCCAATTCAAAACCAACCACAAAATCAACCCACATTGCCTAAATTTTCATCTCATTCCGTACCTACCGAGAAGAACCTACCAAATGGTACTCCAACACCACCTCACTTAACCGGTAATTTCATTGCCAAATCCGCATTCATACAATTAGTTGAGAGAAGTCAATTTGGAGGGATGCCTAGTGAAGATCCTCATCTACATATGGAGACTTTTGTGACTATTGTGATGCAATCTCTCAAACCGGAGTGACCCAAGACCAAATTCGGTGGGTGTTGTTTCCTTTTTCCTTGATCGGAACCGCAAAGCAATGGTTAAAGAGCCTGGACAAGGCTACCCTTGGTATTGATTCATAGAAGAAGTTAGCACTTGCCTTCTACAAGAACTTCTATCCTCCGGAGAAGACTAACATGTTGAGAGCCCAAATCACTGGGTTCAAGCAAAGGGATGAGGAATCATTATATGAAGCATGGGAGAGATTTAAGGATACTTGTCGCTCTTGTCCTCACCATGGACTTAGTGAATGGTTCCTTGTTCAACAGTTTTGGAATGGCTTATATGAAGACTCACGAAATGTGCATAATATGGGATCCAATGGAAGGTTCACCGAGGTTGATGACAACCAAACATGGTCTAAAATCGAATAGACGGCGGTTCATAATTCCCAATATAGTAGACCATGAAAGGCCATTAGAGGAGGGAGGCATGAGGTGGATTCCATCACACAATTGGGTGCTCAACTAAGTGCTCGTATCGACACCATAAACTTAAAGTTTGAGAAAGCCATGGCCAAGCTTGATGAAGCTTCCAAATCACCCAAACAACATGTCAATACTATAATGGCAACATCCTCAATCCCAAATGGAGTGTGTGAAAGTTTTGGAACCTTGGGACATGATCAAAATGAATGTAAAGCAACAAGTGAACAAGTGAATGCTTTTCAAGCATACAAAAATGGTACACCTTATTCCAACTACTACAATGAGAATACCAAATTACGTCCAAATCAATCATACAAGAGCCAAAATGTCCAAAACCCTCAACCAACATATACACCTCCTCCAATGACAAATCCTACTCAAAGACCATACTACAATCAACACAATGACCAAGCTTTTGATGTTCAAAAAGCGGTCCTCCAAATGCAAAAGAGCCAACACGAGTTCTTTGCTCAAATGAAAAGGGATAGTCAAGCCAAAAAAACTACCATCAACAATATCCTTGCTCACACCAAAATGTTGGAGACTTAATTGTCTCAATTGGCCTCTTGTAGCTCCTAAAGACAAAAGGGACAATTACCTCCTCAAGGTAATCCTCCCACAAGACATGAGACCATCAATGCCATCCACTTGAGGACTGGTACTAGATATGAGGGACCAAAAATGCCAATTGAAGGAGATATTGTTGAGAAGAATGACAAGCAAAGTGATGTGATTGAACCACTAAGGAGAAATCCTAAGGTGGTACAGACAACTACAAATGACTCATCAAAGAAAAGAAGTGAAGAGAAGGCTAAAGAAGTTGAGAAAGAGCCTTTTCTGATTAGACTTCCATTCCCAAGTCCCCAAGCTAAGCCTAAGTTTGATGAGCAACTTGGAAAGTTCATGGAGATTGTGAAGAACTTGGAGGTTTCTATACCATTCACGGAGCTATTCACGGAGCTAATCCACCATGTTCCAGCCTATGCAAAGTACATGAAATATATCCTTACTAAGAAGAAGTCCATCCGAAAATTGGAAACCATTGCCTTTACTAAGGTAAGTAGTGCAATACTATAAGGGAATTACCCTCCAAATCTCAAAGATCCGGGAAGCTTCTCCATTCCATGTACCATTGGTGATACCACAATCAACAAGGCACTATGTGATCTGGGTGCAAGTGTGAGTGTCATGCCATATTCGGTTTGTGAAAGACTAGGAGTGGGAGAGCTCAAGTGCACCAACATGACCTTACAAATGGTGGATCGTTCAACAAAGAAGCCACTAGGGGTATGGGAAGATGTACCCGTGAGAGTTGGAAAGTTCTTCATACCGGTGTACTTTGTCATTGTTGATATGGAGGAGGACTCTAACATTCCAATCATTCTAGGAAGACCATTCCTACACACTACCGGAGTGGTGATCGATGTGAAACATGGAGAGCTCACCCTTGAAGTAGGTGATGAAACAATCACCTTCAATCTTGATAAGACTATGAGAGCTCCCAACTTGTTTGAGCCATGCTTCATGGTTGATAACTATACTCAGGAGAGTGACAAAAAGAAGAAGGAACCTCCATTCAAAGAACAAGGGAAAGATGGAAATCTCAAAGAGAAGGGCAAAGACACACCACCCAATTGGAAGAAAGATATTGATGATGTTGAAATGGCTCTATTCAGAGAGCATGGAATTTTTCACAACAAGATTGAGAGCTAGATACAACTAACAGAAGTCAGCGGTAAGTAGGGTCGATCTCCACAGGGAGGTGGTCACTATCAACATGCTAATTCTAGTCTATCTAGGTCACGATCGGGGGTTTGATTAGAATAAACTAAACAAAAGAAGGTTAAGGCAAGAGGAAAGACTAAAAGAAATTAATAAGAGCGAAAGAAAACTAGGATTGTCGGGTCATCAATGAATGTCAGTTAATTGCAGCTAAGGTCACAGATAAGTCGATGTGTCGGTCTAAGGGGCAACGAATATCTCCTTCCGGTCTCAATTCGCCCTAAAATACTATTAGCTTAGATTCCGCCCTCACTAAAGCATCCTATTGTTCACTGCGGGTCTCACCCCTTCCAACCTTCCGGTCTAGGTTAAGGTTTACCAAAATTAATTAAGCTAAATGCATCGATTCAAATAGCTAGATACAATTAATAGCAATGATTAACAACATAGACTTAAGAACAATGAACGATCTATAAACGTAATTAGCAATTAACAACGATTCATCGACTCCCCTTAATCCTAGCAGGGGAGCTCGCTAGACGTAGTAAATAAAATAAAAGCAGGAGATGAAGAAGTAAATAACATTGCAAAATAAAGAGATAATAGAGAAAGAATTACTAAATAATTAAGATCCGGAGAGAAAAGTAGTGTTCAACAGAGAGAAAGGGAAAAGATTAATGTATGAGGTAATGTGTAAAAGTGTCTGTCGTCTTTCCTATTTATAGGAAAGACAAATTGTTTGACCTAAATACGAAATAAGACTGAAAAAGCCTGAGCCCAATAGAAAACCACTCGATCGAGCAATTTAGAATCACTCAATCGAACAGATTCCATGCAAAACCTCTCGATCGAGTAGAAATTCTTCTCGATCGAGGAATCCCAAAATAACGCAATTCGACCGAACATAGGTTTTACTCGATCGACCATTAAAGAACTCGATCGCATGATTTGGACTCAACCAGCTACTTGTTCCGTTGATTTCAGCCTCGACTTGTCTTATTTAGCCTCCGAAAAGACTTCACGCATCCCATAACAGCAGTATTTCCGCTACACATCTGCTCATCCTCCAAATGCATGCAAAACGGACGATAAAAGGCTCAATTCCACCACTTTCAGGTCTATTCATGCAAATAAGACAAAACAAACCAAAGTAGCATATTCAGGCCATTTCTTAGCAAAACCTATGAGGATAACATAGAAATACGTGCATAAAGAGGCCTAAAAAGACTATATAAAATGCACGTATCAAATCTCCCCAAACCGAACCTTTACTCGTCCTCGAGTAAACTAAATGCAAACTAATGGAACGAAAAAGATAACTCAGAGCTAGCTACAAATGCCCACTTAAACCAATTTAATGCAAACAAACTAATACTGATAGCAAAACAGTCAAATGCAAACGAGTTGTAAGATGTTTATAATAAAGCTGAACCGTCGACCTTGCAAAACCTTTAATGATGGACTCTCACGGGTCACTCTTCTCTCATGAAGCAAAGGGTAAGCATATGAATGTAAGAGAGAAAGAGAAATAGTCACTCACCTAAACTACGACCCACATAAACATGCATGCAACTAATATGACCGATAATTCTAACTACCGTACATACATTCCAACCAAATAAGGTCCGTCACAGCCGAGGGCTTACAAAAATGTGGTAAAGTGAGGCAATGGGTAAGAAAAGGCAAAACATTTATGGGAATGTGGAGGTATAGGCGGCCAAGCTAGTACCTAAACAGAACCAAATAACAACATCCGATTTTTACTCAATTATAGAATTAAGCCCATGTGCCTTTCATTTGGCACCAAAACTCACCAAACCAAACTGAACATACTCCTCGGTAAATATAAGTGAAGCATAGGAGTGAAACCGTCAACAATCAAATATTTTTTTTCTTTCCTTTTTCTTTTTCTCACGGTTTCCTTTATTTTTATTTTTCATTCACGTTTATTTTTCATTTTTTTTTCAACTTCGTTTTTTTTTCAATTTTCTTTTCTCATCCTCCTCCTCCTTTTCTTCATAAATTACCAACTCCAAATCATCAGATACAAGCCAAACTTAGCATAATAAATAATATACCACAAAACAATCTAAACTAGCTTGACAAGGCAGGCTAAATCTGCCTCCTTTTCTTCATAAATTACCAACTCCAAATCATCAGATACAAGCCAAACGTGGCACAATAAACAATATACCACAGAACAATCTAAATTAGCTTGACAAGGCAGGCTAAATCTGGGTGTAGTTAAGGGTGAAAAGCAAATTTGGCTAATGTGGAGTTAAATGGGTAAAAAAGTATAAGAAAAAGGGGAATGTAAGCACCTCCCTGCATGTGACACCAACCACTAACCCGAATGTATGTAGGCAAAAAGCAATTGAATTTCATATACGTGCAAATTGATGATACATCTTATGCAAAGAGTAACTACTCTCAGTCCTACATGAAACTGGTCATGAATGTCACCAGTTTATAAAGCTCTAGTTCCTTAGAAATTATAAGTAGCTAGCCAGAATTTCAGGCCGAGTCTATACGATCAGCTAAATTTTAACATAAACTCGTAGATATGCATAAGACAAAGCTAAAAGATATCAGTTCAATGCAAGGATTAAGCAAAAAGACAAATTATAGTGCAATTTCATCATTGAAATCTATCGTTCCGACTCCGCCTAAATGCAAAAATAAACGTGAATTTTTTGAATTTTTTTTTGAATTTTTTAAATTTTTAATATTTATTAAAAATAAACAACAATGCATACAGAAATTAAACGTGATAACAGAAATGTAATAAAAACAATATGCAGACACAGATATGGATGCATAACCTCCCCAAACCAAACCGTACAATTCCCTCATTATACCCAAAAACAGGGAAATGAAATGCAAACTAAAAAGGAGAGAGTGTAGATGCGGAAAACTTACAAGAGTACGCAAAGTAAGAGGGACCTCCCAAAACCGACCATGAACATGGGAGGTCGCTAATAGCTTAGAACAGCGTCACGAGAGCAAATCAGGCCAAGTTCACGCGATAGTACTCGATCGAGAAGATTTAGTACTCGATCGAGTACATTAGACTGCTAAACTGTTTGATCGAAGAGAAAGTTTACTCGATCGAAATGCTCTCATTTGCAGGTACTCGATCGAAAGTAGCAGATGCTCGATCGAGTGAAAGCAGCAGCAAAATAGTTCGATCGAGTATATAAAGTACTCGATCGAGCTATTCACGATAAATTCCTGCAAAGACGCAATAAACAGTCCGCGAAACTAACAAAACAAGCATAACTGATCCAGTCTATGGTATGACAACCAATTATTACACACGCAATTAAAATGTTTGACAAAACAACTAAAAAAAATAAATATTCGGGTTGCCTCCCAGGTAACGCTAGTTTCAGACAGGTCCCAGCTTGACCCTTTTTTCCTTCATCAAGCCTCTCTAATTTAGCCTGGTCAAAACAGCTCAAGGCACGCAGCAACCGATCAAATAGCTGCGCATGTGCTACACAAAACTGTAAGTAGCACCATAATATAGTAGTAACATAGGAAAATAAAATTTTCAATCGTTTAAGCCTCACAAATTTCCTATGACAGCTCCCAAATTTGTCCACAAAATAAAGGAGCTCGGGAGCACTTAAAAATAAACTAAGGTACCGTTTTAGTCTAATGAATTTCGGACGACAAGAATGGTGAAAAATTATTAAATTTTTTGTCCAGCCGAGAGGGGGTAGAGCATCAAAAGAAAAAACATGAGTCAAGTGAGATAGCGTACTATTAATACTAACAATAATGAAATTATCGTTAACTACCTTAGGTTGGTTGTTCTCAATGTCGGAATCATTGACAAAAGAGTATTTTACCTCTGCCGTGCTAGGAACAATCGCTGACTCAGCTACCTTCTCGTTACCCTCCTTGGTGGGTACTGTCCCGTAAATCGCAGCCTCTAGCGCGTCCAGCTCAGCTTTGAAAATGGGAGATTCACCATAACCATTGTCTTCATCCATATCATCATCCAAGGTGGACCAAAGTGACATATCATTACGCTCCATGGCCAATATGGTCGATCGAGTAGAGATAATACTCGATCGAAAGCTTTCCTCTTGAATATTGCTCGATCGAACAACATGATCGGCTCGATCGAGGTCTTCCTCATAACAGCTACTCAATCGAGTGGTTTGTTCTGTTTGATCGAACACTCCTCAGGCATATCACTCGATCGAACACTATAATCAGTTCGATCGAGCATTTGTTGCTGTATAGTACATAAATCCTCGTATAAAGCTTTGTTTTCAAATAGACTGTCATACTCCGAATCTTATAAATCATCCGTATCGATAGGCAACTCGGGTCCTTCATGGGAAAGACCACTCTCTACGTGCCTAAAGTTCATCTCAGCAGCTAACTGAGCTATTTCAGACTCAAGCTCATTAATTTGAGCTTAATTAAATCTATCATGCTCCTGCAATTGGAGTGCAAGTGCCTTCACCAAGGATTCCAGTTCAACAATCTCTTCTTTCTGTTTATCAGGAGGAGGAGCTTGTTGTTGCGGTGGCCAGACAATTGGGGGCTTTTGATAACCTCGTTAATAAGGTAGATGTGGCGGCACAATTGCAAATGGTTGACTAGCTTGTCTATGCTGCTTGAACGCGTAGACCTTGTCGTTTCCCACTAAGCAAACAATTGCATTGTGCCCAGCAGCACCACATCTCCCACAGTAAACCACCTGCTGCGCCATATAATGGAACATAAATGGAAGGTCAAAGGTACTCAGGGCTTCCCTTTGACGATCTTTTACCTAGAACTGTCTAGGTAGGACCTGTAGGACCTATCAAAACAGCACTAAAGAAAAAGATGAGAACGGCCTCAAGGAATAAATTCCTCGAGGCTAAAGACAGACAAAAACAACAACCAAATAAATAGTTGCCTCCCCGGAACGGCGCCAAAATTTGATACCGTCGTGAGGTACCAAAAATAAATACCTAGATACAACTAACAGAAGTCAGCGGTAAGTAGGGTCGATCTCCACAGGGAGGCGGTCACTATCTACTTGTTAATTCTAGTCTTTCTAGGTCACGATCGGGGGTTTGATTTAAATAAACTAAACTAAAGGAGGTTAAGGCAAGAGGAAAGATTAAAAGAAATTAATAAGAGGGAAAGAAAACTAGGATTGTCGGGTCATCAATGAATGTCAGTTAATTGCAGCTAAGGTCACATATAAGTCGATGTGTTGGTCTAAGGGGCAACTAATATCTCCTTCTGGTCTCAATTCGCCCTAAAATACTATTATCTTAGCTTCCGCCCTCACTAAAGCATCCTATTGTTCACTGCGGGTCTCACCCCTTCCAAACTTCCGGTCTAGGTTAAGGTTTACTAAAATTAATTAAGCTAAATGTATCGATTCGAATAGCTAGATACAATTAATAGCAGTGATTAACAACATAGACTTAACAACAACGAACGATCTATAAACCTAATTAGCAATTAACAACGATTCATCGACTCCCCTAAATCCTAGCGGGGGGAGTTAGCTAGACGTAGTAAATAAAAAAAGCATAAGATGAAGAATTAAATAACATTGCAAAATAAAGAGGGAATAGAGAAAGAATTATTAAATAAGATCCGGAAGAAAAGTAGTGTTCAATAGAAAGAAAGGGAAAAGATTAATGTATGAGGTAATGTGTAAAAGTGTCTGTCGTCTTTCCTATTTGTAGGAAAGACAAATTATTTGACCTAAATACGAAATAAGACTGAAAAAGCCCGAGCCCAATAGAAAGCCACTCGATCGAGCAATTTAGAAACACTCGATCGATCAGATTCCTGGCAAAACCCCTCGATCGAGTAGAAATTCTACTCGATCGAGGAATCCGAAAATAACGCAATTCGATCGAACATAGGTTTTACTCGATCGAAGTCTTCCTCTAACCAAAACAACTCGATAGACCATTAAAGCACTCGATCGAATGATTTAGACTCAACCGGCTACTTGTTCCGTTGATTTCAGCCACGACTTGTCTTATTTAGCCTCCGAAAAGACTTCACGCATCCCATAACAGCAGTATTTCCGCTACACATCTGCTCATCCTCCAAATGCATGCAAAACGGTTGATAAATGGCTCAATTCCACCACTTTCGGGTCCGTTCCTGCAAATAAGACAAAACAAACCAAAGTAGCATATTCGGGGCATTTCGTAGCATAAAACTACGAGAATAACATATAAAAACGTGCATAAAGAGGCCTAAAAAAACTATATAAAATGCACGTATCACTTGAACAGCTCACCGATGACAAGTATTGATAGAGGCCTTATTGGCCATGATAACAAGGAAGGAAAGTTGCTCGTGTCAACTCATGATCCACCCTACATAGGGGAGAAAACAAATGAAGTATATGGTCTATGGGACGATGAATTTGAAGGATTGGTTAATCCCTACATTGGGAATGCTATGACTCTAGACCAAACCTTGATGGATCCTTGTCAACACTTTGACTCGGATTACAACAATGAAGACAACAATGTGCAAGGGATTTTAATGAATTTGTGTAACATGAGAGCAAGTGAGGGAGGGATTTTAATGTGCTTAAAAATGTGTAGTGTTTGATGATCAAGTCTGGGGAAGCACATGTCTAGGCTAATCAACCCTTTGTAATGCCACCCAAGAAGAAATGAAGAAGAAAAGAAGAGGAATTGCCACGGGGAGAAGATCCCCACAAGCAGACCTGAGCCCATGGGGACTGGAAAAGGAGTATAAAGTGGAAATCTGCGCTGGAAAGAAATTTGCCCGAGCCGACCTCAAGTCGAGCGAGTGTGGACAATGGGCCCACGGGGGCGCTTGGGAAGAACAAGCGTTTGCATTTGTGGAGTCGCCACCAATTTATTGTGGAAAATTTGAAACCGTTCGAATACCGCGTGCCATGTCAAGATACAAAGTAGTGACATGAACACAATAACTCGTTACCCTTAGCATTCTATGTCTAGAATGACTCTCGTGGATGCCAATGAACACGGATGTTCACAGAGATCTGGAGTAAGGGGTGAGGGTACGTATTAGGAAGCTCTTTTGATCGAACACCTAGTCTCGCCCGCCTCGATAGCGGCCTCTACTAATGATTAGGGAAATCGTCTATACTCGATATATTGTCGATTATATGCATGCTATGCAACATCCAATAAATTAATCCTAGCATGTGAGAATTAACTAAGTCGGTAAACACGTAATTTAGCATAAATTTGGGTCAAAGTTGGGATTTAAGTTCAATTACATGTGAAAACATACAAGTGAAATAAAAGAAACCCAATAAACATAATTTCAATAATTACATCGGATTTAATTGATTTATGTCGAAAATACATTTAAAACGGATGATTTGAGAAAAGAAAGAATAAATATACAAATTAACGAACAGGAATTAAGGGTGATAATACGAATAATAGTTAACTAAATAAGTAATTAAAACTAGGTCAAGGCAACACGGGAGTTCAGAGACAGAAATCAACCAGGAACAGGCGCAGCAGAGCTGCGCCCTCTGGAAGAGGTGCAGCAGTCGTTGCGTCTGTTCCTTGGCTCAGTTCTGGCTGTGAAGCTGGAATTGCAAATCGTTAATATTCGTTGGTGAATTTAATGATTGATTAGTAATATTTATTCGGATGAAAGTGATTAGTAGGTTATTTACATGCGATTAAGGGTCATGAAAGCAATAAACATGGATGAAAATGATTAGAACGAATTAATTATAAGATTAATAAGGATTAATTAACAAATTAAGGAACTAACTAATTAATTAGGTTAAAAACGATGAATTAACGATGGACTAATGATGAATATGATAATACACAGATGGAAATATATCAAAGGTCGAATTCCAGAAACTCAACATGAACGAATCGAATTTCTACAACCCGGTTTGACTTTAATGACGAAAACCCGCAAATATTAATTACATGGGATTTAAGTCGGGAATTAATGAGATGAGCTAATTACTAATGGTGATGAACAATTTATATGTCAAATTATTATGTTCAGATTGTTATATTAAAACAAGGAGCAAATGAAAACAAAAGAAAAGAACGAACGAATTAACGAAAGACGAAGGAAGAAGAAAGGAAGCAGGAACTACGGCAGCCTCACGAAGAGGCGCAGCAGGTACTGCGTCCCTTCGAAGAGGTGCAGCAGGTACTGCATCCCTTCGAAGAGGTGCAGCAGTTGCTGCTGTGGGATTAATCTGTATGAATCCCTTTATATTCAAGGATTATAACGAATTTTATGAAGATGATCACTTGTCATAAAATAAAATTACATAAACAAAATTAAAGGATTAAGAGATAACCTTCGGTCCTAGCAATTACGGCCTATGAACAATATCGCAATGATATTCTCCTATCAGTTGCACCCAAGATGATATGAGATATGCCCTTTGATTGTGCTAGAATCGATCCAAATTTTCTGTAAAAATTTAGGTTATTTTTTGTGTTTTCTGATGAGAGGAGAGATTAGGTTAAAAGAGAATTAGGATTGAGAAAATGATCTCCCTTTCCCTCTTATTGTAACCGAAAATGGGAGTGAATATGGGAGATATTACCTTCCCTAAATTCGGCCCATATCACCGAAATAAGGAGTATTATTTACTTATTTTCGGTTATTCCGAAAATGTATAAAATATGTTAAATTGTCATGTAGTGAGGATTGAACCCATGACCTCTTGGTTTGTGTAGCCTCACTATTACCACTATGACACATTCATCTTGTTGATATTAAATATAACCGATTACATTTAATTACGAATTAACAGATTAATTCGTCCAAGCTAACATTACATACATTTAATTAAATATAACTTATTATATTCAATTTACGAATTGACAGTTAATTCGTCTCAACTAATATTATTTAATCATCATTAAATATTTGTCTCATCAACGCATTGACTAACTGTTTAGTCATATTAGGCATCAATATGATCATATTTCTATAACCACATCTCTCAAACACATCCTATAGGTGTGACCTTTAGGGACCAGTTGATCACCGCCATCTATATGATAATAACGTCAAACTTTCTAGCAAGCCAACCGTTATTAGGTTATCATTAATCAACTGATTAAAATACGAAGTATACCCTTGTGAACCTGTAAGAGATTTATAAATGTTATCACACTAATTTGTGGAGGACACAAGCTCCAACAAACTCCCACTTGTCCTCACAAGTGTATGTGCGATAATCGATTCTCATATCCTAAAAATTCTCCCACTCAATGTAAAACAATTTGCAAATCCGTATTCACAAAGGTCGTATTTTACAAGGGATCATCATCAAGAGTGGTTTCCCTGACTAGAGAGTAACTTAACTGATAAACGAATCAACATTCGAGCATGGCCATGCATTTCAGTTACAACTACTCGAGTGACCCTGAGAAATAACTATACCTGATAAGGGTTGGATATTTTCCTCAACTCGAATCCTGCAGATGTAAGCACAGTATGAAATGACCCAGAAAAAATCTACTTAGCCTCCAGTTACGGCAGACCGTGAGAAAGAAACCAAAGTCACCCAAAAACTGCCTAAATCTCAAGAGACAGTCGATAGTCAAAAGAATCGACTCTAGGAACACAATGGATGTCCTATCCACAACTTGGCGCCGAGTGTTTTTAAACATTTAGGACTCCATTACGTTGTCACAAAAAGTTGTCCTACGAGGTATCGTTATAATCTCGCATCTGTGATCGATAAGTCAACCGTTTGACTTATGGCTAGTTGAACCCACCATCAATCGACTGCACAATATAATTGCCAGAGTTATCAGATCACATTGGCGATTACGGACCAAAACAAATATAATGTAATTCAGTTCACTTTGTGGTGTTCAATGTTGTCAGTACAATCCACATGAAAAACCAAATATTATAATAAAACGATGAAGTTATAAATAGTATATGAAAAAGATAATGTATCAAATCCATAATCAAGAACTACAACTCAGGAACACGTTTAATTCCCATGGAAATAACGTGCCCTACATGCTTATCATAATTCAACGGTTTAGTGAGAGGATCCGCGATGTTATCATCCGTCGCAATCTTGTCTATTACTATCTCCTCTTGCTCCACGTAATCATGGATCAGGTGAGCTTTCCGATGTACATGTCTAGATTTGTTGCTAGACTTTGGCTCCTTAGCCTGGAAGATGGCACCTCTATTATCACAATAGATGGTGATCGGGTAATTCGATTTAGGAACTACCGAAAGTCCTTGTAAGAATTGACGCATCCATATCGCTTCCTTTGCCGCCTCCGAAGCGGCATAGTACTCGGATTCAGAAGTAGAATCTGCTACAACACTCTGTTTGGAACTCTTCCAGCTGACCGCAGCACCATTAAGAGTGAAGACGAACCCGGACTGAGATTTTGAGTCATCTCGATCCGTTTTGAAGCTAGCATCTGCGTAAGCGATTGCGCATAGCTTAGTATCGCCTCCATAAGTCAATACCCAATCCTTAGTCCTCTGTAGGTACTTGAGGATGTTTTTAACAGCTATCCAGTGTGTTTCACCTGGAGTCTTTTGGTACCGACTCGTCATACTCAATGCATATGCCACGTCTGGACGTGTGCATATCATGGCATACATGATCGATCCTATTGCAGATGCATAAGGAACACGACTCATGCGCTCAATCCCTTCAGGCGTCGTGGGTGACTGAGACTTGCTCAATCGCATCCGGTCGTCATTGGAAGGTTCCCCTTCTTGGAGTTGGTCATGCTGAAGTTCTCAAGAATCTTATCCAAATAAGACTCCTGACTAAGTGATAACGTCCGTCGTGATCTATCTCGGTAGATACGGATTCCCAAAATGCGCTGTGCCTCACCCAGATCTTTTATCTGGAAATGGTTCTTCAACCATTCTTTAACCGAAGATAGGAGAGGAATGTCATTCCCAATCAAGAGTATGTCATCAACATACAATATCAAGAATACAATCTTGTTCCCACTCAACTTGATATATGAGCATGCTTCCTCGACCGATCGAGTGAAACCATACTCTTTTATCACCTGGTCGAAACGATGATTCCCACTCCGAGAAGCTTGCTTAAGTCCATAAATGGAACGCTTAAGCTTGCATACTTTCTTAGGATGTTCAGGATCTATGAAACCTTCGGGTTGCACCATGTACAACTCTTCCTTCAAATAACCGTTTAAAAAGGCGGTTTTCACATTCATTTGACAAATTTCATAATCATGAAATGCGGCAATCGCTAAGATTATCCGAATGGAACGTAGCATGACTATAGGTGCAAAAATCTCATCATAATGCAATCCGTGCACTTGAGTGAAACCTTTTGCCACAAGTTGTGCCTTATAGGTATCTGGTTGCGCGTCTACAGAACGTTTTATTTTGTAAAGCCATTTGCACTGTAGAGGTTTTACCTTATTAGGTAAATCAACTAGATCCCATACGTCATTCTCATACATGGAGTCCATCTCGGATTGCATGGCTTCGAGCCATAGCTTTGTGTCGGAACAGGTCATGGCACCTTTATAGGTAGCGGGTTCATTACTCTCTAGGAGTAAAACGTCATTCTCCTCGACCATACCAATGTATCTGTTCGGAGGATGAGAGACTCTACCCGACCTCCTAGGTTCCTCAGGAATGCTAACCGTATCATCAGTTGGAGGAACAACTTCCTCCATCCGTTCCTCGGTTGTTGGTTCTGGAATCTCCGACAGCTCGAAGGTTTTATTACTCGTCTTGTTCTCGAGAAATTATTTCTCTAAGAACGTTGCACTAGCCGCAACAAAAACTCGATGTTCGGTAGGCGAATTGAAGTAATGACCAAATATTCCTTTTGGATAACCTATAAAGTATGTCTTGACCGATCGCGGGCCGAGCTTATCCTCGTGTCTCCACTTGACATAAGCCTCGCAGCCCCAGACCCGAATAAAGGACAAGTTAGGGACCGTTCCCTTCCACATTTCATATGGAGTCTTGTCGACAGCTTTAGACGGACTTCGGTTAAGTATAAGAGCATCTGACAAAAGAGCAAAACCCCATCATGAATCAGGCACTACCGTGTGAATCATCATGGATCGAACCATATGAAGTAAGGTTCGATTTCTCCGTTCGGACACACCATTCAATTGAGGTGTTCCAGGTGGAGTTAACTGTAGAACGATTCCACAGTCTTTAAGGTGTTGATCAAATTCATTTGAAAGATATTCGCCACCCTGATCTGAACGGAGTGCTTTAACCTTTCTACCCAGTTGGTTTTGTACCCTGTTCTAGTATTCCTTGAATTTCTCAAAGGACTCACTTTTATGCTTCATTAAGTAGACATATCCGTATCTACTTAAATCGTACGTGAAAGTGATAAAATATCTATAGCCATCTCTAGCGGTAATTGACATAGGTCCACAAACATCAGTATGTATGAGTCATAATAGGTCACTAGCGCGCATTCCAACACCTTTGAAGGAAATTCGAGTCATCTTTCCAATGAGACATGATTCACACGTGCCATATGTAGAAAAATTGAATGCGGGAATAGTCCCAATATCGACGAGTTTCTTCACGCGTTTCTCATTTATGTGTCCCATTCGACAATGCCATAGATAGGTTTGATCTTTGTCACCAACCTTTATTTTCTTATTATTCACGTGTAATACTTCCGTGGTTTGGTCTAAGATGTAAATTCCATTCATTGAAACTGCTTTGCTATAAATCATTTCATTGAAAGAGAAAATACAGCTATTATCCTTTATTGAAAATGCAAAACCGCCTTTAGCAAGTACGGAAACAGAAATAATGTTCTTAGACAAATTGGGTACATAGTAACAGTTATATAAAAATAACTCAAAACCACTAGGGAGTTGGATTACATATGTTCCCTTCGAGACAGCAGCAACTCGTGCTCCATTCCCGACACGCAGGTCGACATCACCTTTTTCGAGAGGTATGATGTTCTTTAGGCCCTGCAAATGATTACATAGATGAGAACCACAACCAGTATCAAGTACCCAAGTTCCGAAACTTACATGGTTAATCTCAATCATATGAATATAAGATGACATACCAACAGGAACGACGCGGCCTGCTTTGATGTCCTCACCGTAGACGGGACACTTCCTCCTCCAATGTCCAGTCTTGTGACAATGGTGGCACTCTATGTCACCGCCCTTGCTCTTTGCCTTGCCCTGTGAGCCACTAGTCTCACCGGGCCCACTCTTACCGTTTCCTGGCTTTTTAAACTTTGGCTTACCTACATCTAGGTCGCCATGAGCCTTGCCCTTACCTTTACCCTTGTTGGAAATCATGAGAACATCCTGCTTTATGCTCCAACTCAATTTCATATTCTTCTCGGTCTGTAGGAGAAGGGAGTGTAGCTCATGAGGACTCTTTTTCAAGTCATTCATGTAGTAGTTCGCCCTGAAAAGGGCAAACCATCGTGAAGAGAATGAAGCATTCGGTCTATGACAATGCTCTCACTGATTTTACAATCAAGTGCCTCCAGCTTCTCGACATTCTCAATCATGTGAAGAATGTGTGGGCTAACCGGTTGGCCCTTCTGGAGTTTCGCATCAAATAAGCGACAGGTATGGTCATAAGTAACGATTCTCGGTGCCTTTGAGAACTCGTTAGTGAGCGTGGTGAAAATCGTGTTTGCACCCTGAGCAATGAAGCGTCTCTGCAAATTGGTTTCCATTGCAAAGATGAGTACGTTCTTTATCGCACGCGCTTCCATAACGAAGTCACTATAAGCGAGTGACTCGTTGACTCCTGCATTGGGGCCTGGGTTGACCGGTATTGGCTCAGTTAAGTACTTGAGCTTACCGTCAGCAATGGCAGCATTCCGTAGTGCCGCCTCCCAGTCCGCAAAGTTGGACCCATCATTCTTCAGTCGCGTGGACTGAAAGCTTTCAGCCAGGACTCGCGTCCAAGTGTGGCACTAGGCATTGGGATTGCGTTATTTCCAGCCATTTCGTTGTAACAGTATTATGAAAATAAACGTGTTCTACACTGCGAGAAGAAGAATAAAAATAATAAGCATGTGCATCGTTTATATTTTTAAGTCTAATGAACTACTGTCATAACGCGAAGACTCAAAACATTTATACAATTGCCCTCCCTCAAGAATTATATAAATGATCCCAAGACTCAATTCTCTATAAATTGATAAGCTAACCTTTTAGCTAATTCTACCGTTAGAATTCTTGGTCGATAAATTTCTGTAAATTCTATCTTTAGTCCATCATAATCACGAGAAACTCTTCGGACTATGATGTTGAGGTAAACTAAGTCAACACAACTACTTACCCAACGTAGAAGGGGTCATATTATGCCTACCGACGAAGAAGGGATTCATAGTTGTTCCCTTATAAAGACTAATCTCAATTTCCGTTTTAGAGGAAGATCCCATCAACTTTATTTTAATTCATTTTAAGTGAACTAATATCTAGCATGCATGAATGAATAAACTAAGGTGATGGCTTAATAAGACTGTGACATTTGTATGTCCATGAAAACTAACATACAACCTATATGAGTCAATTTCATGCACTTTAGTAGTAGGTGGTTTGGTTTTAGGCGGAATATGATGCATAAACTATCATGTGAAAGAAAAGCAATAGGAATGAAAACGTAAAACAATAAAAGTCCTATTGTGGCCTATCCTATCAAAATGAACATTAAATACAAGTTTGGAATCCATCCTTGGACCCTAGAAGCTTGTCTTGATGTTCCTTCTTGATCCATGTAGCGGGAGGGAGCTCCAATCTCCATCTTTAGTCTTCTTCGAAAAAATTACAATAAATAAAATTTACATAATAAACCTATTTATTACATTCTAATTTCAAAACCCAAAAACTAAAGAAAAGTAAAGGAGATTCGAGATCTCATAATTACATAAAAAATCATGTTTCCTTCATTACGAAAACATAATTTGACTAAGGCCACACTAAGTATTACAAATTACAACCGATTGCAAAAAAAATACGTAAATTAAATTCATTCAATCGTTTCATTCAACAAAAATTAAAATGCATCAACTAAAAATAAATTAAACATACATGACACAATTCCTTAATTATGTTGATTAATTTATCCAAACCACCTATTTAAAATTAAATTAAGTGACAATTCCTCAATTAATCACATTAATTTCAATCTCAATTCATATTAAACTTGTAATATGAATTTAATCCATAAAAATTTTAAACTTCTTTAAAATAATATGGTATCTTTAAATTGTGAACCGTTTCCCAATAACTAATTGGCCAAAATCAAAACAAAATTAAAAACCTTTTTTGTTTTCTTCTTTTTGGGTATCGGCAAAAAGAAAAAAAAAAAAAGCAGGAATTTTTTTTTTTTTTTTTTTAAAACTCAGCTCACGGCCAAAAAAAAAACAGCCCTTCCATTTTTTTTATTTTCTCGACAAAATAGGAAAAACAACAAAAAAAATACAATCTTTTTTTTTTATATTTGGCTAGGCATTTCAGGAAAAAATGCAACAAAAAAAACCAGGAAAATTTTTTTTTTTCCCTTTCTCACGGCAAACCCTAAAAATAAGCCGTCAATTTTTTTCTTTTGCGGCAAAAAGCCCTAATTCAAAGATTCGATGAAGAAAATGTTTACAGTTGCTATTATAACATGATTTAGCAAATGAATTAACAAACATGATTAATCGTATATGCTAAAAATATATAGCAAAAACAAATTCTTATATCAATGACATGAGGATTCTATTTGCATTTTAACTTAATCTGCATTAAATCAAAATCTACCAGTTCTTTATATGATAATTTTAACTGATTAAAACAATGATATGAAAAATAAAATTGGAAATAAATCATCAAACAAAAGAAAAAAAACGAAAAACAGACCAGAAAAAAAAAAAAAAACATCTCTCGGTATAAAAAAATTTTCAACCGAAAATCCTTTTATTTTGTTTTTCGAAATTCCATATGTTGTTTACATACAATTTTATGAAAATCATCAAAATAAAAATTCGTGGCCTTGGCTATGATACCACTTGTGGGATTAATCTGTATGAATCCCTTTATACTCAAGGATTATAACGAATTTTATGAAAATGATCACTAGTCATAAATTAAAATTACACAAACAAAATTAAGGGATTAAGAGATAACCTTCGGTCCTAGCAATTACGGCCTATGAACAATATCGCAATGATATACTCCTATCAGTTGCACCCAAGATGATATGAGATATGCCCTTTGATTGTGCTAGAATCGATCCAAATTTTCTGTAAAAATTTAGATTATTTTTTGTGTTTTCTGATGAGAGGAGAGATTAGGTTAAAAGAGAATTAGGGTTGAGAAAATGATCTCCCTTTCCCTCTTATTGTAACTGAAAATGGGAGTGAATAAGGGAGATATTACCTTCCCTAAATTTGGCCCATATCACCGAAATAAGGAGTATAATTTCTTTATTTTCGGTTATTCCAAAAATGTATAAAATGTGTTAAATTATCATCTAGTGAGGATCGAACCCATAACCTCTTGGTTTGTGTACCCTCACTATTACCACTATGACACATTCATCTTGTTGATATTAAATATAACCGATTACATTTAATTACGAATTAACAGATTAATTCGTCCAAGCTAACATTACATACATTTAATTAAATATAACTTATTATATTCAATTTATTTAATTTGATTAATTCGTCTTAACTAATATTATTTAATCTTCATTAAATAATTGTCTCATCAACACATTGACTAACTGTTTAGTCATATTAGGCATCAATATGATCATATTTCTATAACCACATCTCTCAAACACATCCTATAGGTGTGACCTTTAGGGACCAGTTGATCACCGCCATCTGTATGATAATAACGTCAAACTTTCTAGCAAGCTAACCGTTATTAGGTAATCGTTAATCAACTGATTAAAATACGAAATATACCCTTGTGAACCTGTAAGAGATTTACAATTGTTATCACACTAATTTGTGGAGGACACAAGTTCCAACAGCTACGTCCTTTCTCGACGGTTGTCCTCTGATAATCCTTAAAAAGGTTTTAAAACATGGTTTTATAAATCGGTTTTTAGAATACTTTCGACATAAATCTTACAATATGATTACAATAATAAAGAACAATAAATAAAAGAGAGATTTACACCCTCAGATTTACATGATTGACGAAACGAGATGAACTAAGTTTACAATTAGTGATGCTCGACTCGAATGTAACGAAAGAGCCCTCGTAAGAGGAAAAAGACTAAGATTGATTAAGTTGATTATTGTGGAGTTGGTCAAATTGGTCGGTCATGCAAAACGAGGCTAGTACTCAGAAAGATCCGAGCTTACGTGGTCGAAAGTTCAAGCACGTAGACGCCAAAAAGTAGGAACGTGGTCTAGAATGCAAAGGGAGAAGAGAAGGGCGGACACTTGCGTGAGAAATATGTGAGACCGAAGGTCTCTATTTATACTAATCACGTGGAGGAACTAGGGTTTTTCGGAGAAAATTTGGAAGTGAATCTCGAAAAGATATGAAAAGATACGAAAAAATACGCAGAAAAGGACTTGGGAAGAGCGCGCGAAGAAAGACTGCGTCTCTTGGAAGAGGCGCAACACTTGCTGCGTCTATTTCCAAGTGGTTTCCTCCTGCGGAAGAAAGATTTCCGTGTTTAGTTTATGTAATAACGGAATAATTTGGTTTTCCGTAATATTTTGTGTGAATATTACGGGAAATTGCTACCAAGGATTAAAAGATTGTAAAAGATTTATAAAATATAGAATAGAAATATCCGGAACATTCCAGAACATTCCGACTCGGCATTTTAATTGTTGTCAGAAAATGAAGACAGTTTTAGGCCAGGACTCCAAATGTACTCTAATTACTGCCAAAACGACCGTATCGGCACATAGATGACATTTAAGAGGTAGACATAAATTTTTTAGTGATTACTTGACGATAAACTTACGAACTGTCACAAATCGTTCCGCGTACTAAAACATGCGACCCAATCATCACCGGGTGGTTTGCGGGAGGTGCAGAAATGAGGTATCTATAGAGGCCCCACTTTGACTGAGGCTTGGACAAGGCAAAAGTCAAAGTATAGCCATCAGGTCAATCGAAGATTACAACCTGACGACTATGGCGACGCGAGGCGGCTCAAGGGGTCTGAACCAAGGACCTGTCGTCGGGAACATTTTATAGTCTGTCGACTATCGGGGAGGGTCATTTAAAGTCTATTAGACTACGTAAGGAGGCTCACCAGCCATAAGAAGAGACCATACCTGAAATTCTTTGGAACTCCAGGGAAAACAAAACGCGATATTGGGAGAAGACAGCAGGACACAGTCTGGAACTGCTGGGTGAAATCTGCTTGTGTTCAGCTTCAAACAAACTTCGGAAGAATTTGGGGTCGATGTTGATCTCCATGTCTCGAGAGGGAATGTCTATCCGTGTACTCTCGCTGGGGGAACATAATCGGGAACTGATCTCCATGTCTCGAGAGGGAAAGTCTATCCGTGTACTCTCGCTGGGGGAACAGAATAAAGGTGTGTCGAAACACCTGTCAAAGAGTGATGCTCATTGTGACAAGCTAGGTCTTGGGTTAAAAATAAGGCGATAATTTTTTGTTGGATTGGAAGATGTGGATCCGGGCGAAGAGCATACGTCAAATGGACCAAATATGTGATGTAGCATCAAGGAAGAGGCGCACCAAAGATTGGCCCACAAAATTAAAGAACTCATAACGAATTTTTGAAAACTCGTATGAAGGGAAGCTGAGGAAGAAGCGCAGTAAGAGCTGTGTTCCTTGGAAGAGGCGCAGCACCTGCCGCGTCTATTCCTGGGCGTGTCTTTCCTGCGTAAAAACCCGATGAAACAGGGGTTTCATTTCATTATTTCGAAATATAAAATCTCAATTACTCTCTCAAATTCCAACCATTTCCGTCAAAATTTGATCCAACAGCTTGCATTTGCCATGACTAATCGAGGTATGTGTATCAATCTCACATTTATCTTCCGTATTTGCTCAAATGGGATCGACAAAATTAGGGTTTTCGACCCTAATTAGTCAAAATTTGGGGATTTTCCCCCAAACAACTTTACCTTGCCAAATTGACTTTGTAAATGGCCAATTGGTAACATAAGGATCATAACCATGTATTTGTTTCGAATTTCCATTGAGGTGGTCGCCAGCTGAGGAGAGCACCTGCGTGGGCTGAGACTTGGGATAGTAGGCACCTGCTCTGGGCTGCGGAGGGTCACCTGTCCTACAGGACGGTGAAGAGCTAGGTAAATAGGATTCATCACTCTTCATTCATTTTCTTTCATTTTTGTTTGCCATTCCTTTTCTTCTTCATTTGAACTAAAGATAGCTTTTGTTTCAAATCAACATAGGAGGCCGGGAACATTAGGTCGTTCTCGGGCTAAACGATGGCGATGGGGTGCTACGAGAGGTTATCGGCTGAGGAGCGGGCCATGATCGAGCGGGGAGCGTTCGGTGCCCTGGTGCAGGCTTGGAGGGACATTGTGAGGAGGAAACTTCGGGCTAACCTCAGTCTCGTTCGAGCGTTCTTGGACCGGTTTTGGGATACGACCTCCACGTTTCACATGCCTTTTGGTGAGGTGGGGGTCACGTTGGAGGACTATGGCATGATTTCTGGTCTGCCGTGTGGGACTGAGGTGGTGGAGTGGCCAGAGACGGCCATGAGGGTGGACTAGGCGGAGGCCAGGAGGTTGATCGGCTGGAATTTGGCGCCGAAGGCGGCTGCGGTACCTGGCTTGGTGCCTAGTTCTTACGTGTGGGACTACTTCGCGGGGAAGACCCTAGCACTGGTGGTGATCGAGGGGAGGGAGACGACTCCTCCTCCCTGCACTGCAGAGCAGAGAGTCCGCTTGTGGCTCTTGTGGTTCTTGTGTTCAATTTACCTCGGAGACAAGGTAGAGAGGCTTTCGACGAAGCTTCTTCCATTCCTTTCTGACCTGAGTTCCCTAGGCCGTTGAGACTGGGTCACTGCTGGTTTTGCGGTCCTCATCCGCTTCATGAGGGCCATGGTTCGTCCGGAGTTGATGGAGAAGGGGACTTCTCCTACTGCTGTCGGCCCTAGACTGCTGTTGGAGGTATGAACCTTCGCTTCTTCTTATGAAAGATGATTTCTTTTTTCTTATCAAATCACGAAAGATCATTACTGATTATCTTGATTTACAGGCGTGGGTGTACTCCTACTTTTCAGGCCTCCCACCCAAGAGGACGGAGCCGGTGGAGAAGGCCTATCCCGTCGTGAGGGATTGGGTGATGTGCCACACGAGGAGTCGGCGTTCCTTCCACGACGTCTGTCGGCGAGAGGTGAACACTCTTCAACTGGACGGCGTGAGTATTTTACCTTACATTTGTCTGTCTTACTTTCTCATTCTTTTAGAACTGATCATAATAATGACCCTTCGTTTGCTTTTTCTAGGGGGTGCCCAGGCCTTGGGAGGAGTACGTTGGCGCTCCCCCTTTCGTGGCTGAGGTCCTTCGACCTCGGAGCTCGAGCCGGCTGCTGCTGAGGACGTCGATGGGTCATCTGTGGTACTTGGGTGAGTGATTGGCTCGGCAGTGCTCTCGGGATGTCTTGACGGTTCCCATCGATCCTCCTTGGATGATGTTTAGGGAGCCTTCTGAGGCGGAGAGGGAGGCTGACGTGGCTGGCGTCGGTGGCGACGCCCTCCTCCTTCCTGGTGAGGACTACTCGGCGTTCCTCTACGGGAAGTTGGCGTACTAGCCGGTTGTGGTAAGTGCTTTGCCCTCTTTCATTCTTGATTGTTTGACCATACGATGAAAGATCATCGGTTAACAGAAATCATCTGACTTCGCAAGAGGTCGAGGCGGCGGGCATCAAGCCCCCAGAGTACCCCGAGACCCTTGAGTACACCTACACGACGGGGATGACGACGATCTCCGAGCTACGTGACTTTGACGTGGCGGTGAGAGATGCTGGCCTAGACGATTGGCAGCATCTGATCCGGAGGGTGACTCTTCTAGTCTATATAGTTTTCGTGTAAGAACACATTTGCTCGAGTTTGCTCAATTGCTAAACATTTTCCTTTTGAAATGCAGGTCGCGCCATCCCGGTTCGTGGCTTTGTGGAGGGTAGCCAACCGGTTGCAGGCTACTGCCGTCGAGGCACTTGCTGGTGGCCGAGGACGTCAGGTATGAACCTTCCGTTTACTTTATTTTTGAATTTTCTAATTTTCCTTTATGCTCGAAATGATTGATATGAGTCAGTTTTGTCGTTTGCAGAGGCAGCGCGAGCTAGAGCGAGAGCTTGCTCAGTCCCGAGAGGAGACGGCTCACCTGCTGAGGGAGCTCGAGGTTCGTGACGCCGAGGTTGCTGCTCTCGAGGCGAGAGTTGCGGAGCTAGATGGCGACGAGCAGTAGCTTTCTTGTTGTTTCTTGTTTTGGCTGTATTTTTGTACATTTATACATTTTCGGACCCACTTTTGGACACCTGGATTTGTTTTGGGGCTCGAGCCCCCAGTTTGATGTACATATCCCTCTTTGGTTGTATAGATGATGGCCTGCATGCCTTTGCTCCTGGGTTGCTTTGTTTGTTCCTGCAGGTTAGCTTTGAACAGGTTTGGTAGATGACGGTTTACGCCGTCATGCTGCCGAAATTTACACAGAAATCACACAGAACATATATTTGCACACATGGCCTGAATTAGCGCAAAACAATGACTCGAAAATGCAAAAATAGTATGATCAGAAATGAAAATGAAAAAATTTGGTCGGAAATGACCGGACGGTAGGGAGGGTTTCCCCCTAAAAAACGAAAAAAAAAAAGAAAAACTTATAAGTTTGAAATAGAGAGTGAAATGATTTCCCAAAAAAGAAAATTAAAAGGAAATGTACAAGTGTGGTAAAATGACGAAAATGTCGATATCGTCTCGAGATGCGTGCCCGCGAAATTAGGAAACACGAAATATGGTAACTTGACGCATTTACCAAAATAATAACCCGTATGAATAGGAAATGAGTTTCGTATAAAAGAATGGACAAATGAGTTCTCTAGTGTGGAGAAGTATGACATGGGTGCTTATAATTTTGGAGCACTTTTGAGCTTGAAATTGATCAAGGTAGTCAAACCGTTTCTCGATGGTTGTCTTGACTATTCGGACCCTAATCATCATGTATTTGCCTTCCCTGGAGGCAATATTTGCTCATTTCTCGAGGAGATTGCTGCGATTGGTGATTGGGACCCGGAACAATTGCCTGCTATTCCCTCCACTTCTCAAGGGTATAAGAATAAGTTTAGAGACTTGCTTGGACTGGGCAGATTTGATGTTGATCGTCTTGTGACTTCTAAAGGAGTGCGAATGTTGGATTTCATCGATCGCTTCATCAATAAGGCTGATCCCACTGTTTCTTATGTTGCGAGGCGAAGGGCATTCGGGTTTTGCCTATTGCATGTATATGTCCTTCAAGGGCATGTTGATGAGGACATGAGGGGCGACCCTCGTCTTTTGTGCTTGATTGAGCAAATGGAGCTGTGCTGGAGCCCAACTTGTCTGTGTTTAGGAGAGATCCTATTGGGCTTGGATAACAGGAAAGCCAACCTTACTTGGGAAGTCCCATTATTTTGCAGGTAAAAGAATGTTTTTTTGTTTCTTTTTCTTTTTTTTGTTTTTTTTTTGTTTTTTTTCGTTTTCTTTCTTTTTTCTTTCTTTTTTTTACCCGCTTTTGGTAGGTTTGGCTTATGGAGCGTCTTCGATTGATCGAGCCCCCAGCTAATGTTCCTTCTTACCATGCTCGTTCGATTACAATAAGGACCAGGCTTTACATGGTGGACTTCACTCGAGTGTGCAACTACTGGGAAAACAAGTTGAAAAGTGAAGATGGCCCTTTAATTAGATGGATCGTACCATGGTGGCACCTCAAATCTGTTACTGGAGTATCTTCCCTGGATCCTACCCGAGCTGTTCGCATTCCCGACTTGGAGTTTATGATATGTCTCTTCCGGGAGAGGTTGATGAGGCAGGTTGGATTGAAGCAGAGGATCCCGAAACTTGACACTGTCCCGCAGACTGCCGTGGCGCTTACTACTGAGAGTCGGAGAGAATGGGCCATTAAATGGGCTCAGAAGAATGTTTGGTTCTTGAATTCTTCTGTCAGTGCTCTATGGGTGTCAGATTCCTATATGCGGTGGAGGAAAGCTACCACTCCGGAGGAGTGCGAGAGACTGAGGAAGCGTGAACCTGTTGACTACAAGGTTTGCGAGGTGGAAAAGGAGAAGGAGAAGCATCTGACTGAGGGAGAGGAAGAAGCCGGGTTTCGAGTTGTTCATCCTTCGAAGAAACCGAAGACTTCTCCTGCCGTCGAGATGGTGGTTGGCAAGAATGGCAAAGCGAGACCACGAGAGAGACCATTGGTGATTAGGTCGAAAGTGGCGCCGGAGCGTCCTGCTCGAGGTCGCGACAAGAAGTATGATAAAAATGACAAAGGCAAAGGGAAAATGGAGGAGTAGCCTATGTCTTTTATTATTATTATTATTGTAATAAGAAGGTGGGGTTTTTAGAATCTTAGCCTATTTAATTTTTATTATGATTTTATTATGTAACGTATTATTATTATGAATGAAATAAAACAGGTTGATTGGTTATGAAACCGTTGTGGTTTTCTTTTCATTATTCTTGTCGAATTTCAAATGCATTTGCAAATGTCCTTCTATTTACATTTAAAGCAATTAAGTGGGTTGTATCCCGTGAAGGATTGCCTACGTATTCATTAAAAAAATGAAATTAAACCCTTGCACGTAGTTCGAGTAAATGTAAAAGAATAATTGTTCTAAGCAAGAGCTTGTAATGAACTTTAGAAAATAATCATATGCTTTGCTTACTCCGAGAATGCAATTTAGTTTATTTGATGATACGAGAATGACAAATTCTCAAAGTGCAAGAGAAAGATGACATTAGCTTGATTCAGCTTGGCCAGGGGCCGTTTATTTCGTGCCACAAGAGCGACACGTGCGGTCATGCGAGGCGCGTTCTTTGCTCCTATTCTAGGCATAATAACGTTTCAATTGGTCAAGGTTTGTTGGGTTGGCACATTCATTCCCGTCTAGGTCTGTGATCCTAACCGCACCCCTTGGAATTATGGACTTGACTAGGAATGGCCGGCCCAATTGGGTTTGAATTTTCCTCGTGGATCGACAGGTAAAAGAGCCCTAATGGATTTGAGGACCAAGTCTCCTTCCTTGATGTTCCTTGGCTTAACCTTTTTGTTGAAGGCTCGTTTGATACGTGCCTGATATGTTTTCACATTATGTAATACACGTAACCTTCGTTCATCCAGGAGAATGAGTTCTTCATATCTATCTCTCTTCCACTCGGCTTCGGGTATTTGGCTTTCGAGTAAAATATGCAAGGATGGTATTTCTAGCTCGAATGGTTGTACGGCTTCCATGCCGTAGGTCAAATAGAAAGGAGTAGCCCCAGTGGGCGTCCTAACGGATGTACGGTATCCCCATAAAGCAAAGGGTATGTTGCTTGGCCAGTCCCTATAGTTGTCAATCATTTTCTTGAGAATTGTGACAACGTTTTTGTTCGCTGCCTCTACCGCGCCATTAGTTTGTGGTCTATATGGTGAGGAGTGGTGATGCTTGATTTTCTACTTGGCTAGCAATTGTTCAGTCTCAGCTTGGAAATGTGATCCATTGTCACTGATGATCTTATGTGGGCAACCATATCGACAGATGATATTGGTTTGTATGAACTTTGCCACGTTCTTGGCTGTAAGACTGGTGTAGGAAGTCGCTTCTACCCATTTGGTGAAATAATCTATTGCTACTAGGATGAAACAGTGACCTCCTGTTCCGGCTGGAGTGATCTTACCGATGATGTCAATTCCCCAAGCAGAAAATGGCCAGGGAGATGTCATGGTGTAAAGCAATGAGGGAGGGACATGTTGCACATTCCCGAAGATCTGGAAATTATGGCAATGTCTCATATATTTGATGCAATCAGATTCCATCGTGGTCCAATAATATCCTAAACGTGTGATTTTCTTGGCCATCATGGGTCCACTCATGTGAGGGCCACATTCTCCATCATGGACTTCATCCATCACTTTTCGTGCCTGTGAATGATCAAGACAACGTAGGATGACACCAAGAGGTGTTCTTTTGTATAACGCTCCTTGCATGAGGACGTATTGGGAAGCTAGCAAACGGATAGTGCGTTGGCCCCTTTTGTCCATTTCCGGTGGATAGGTGCCGTTGAGTTTGAAGTTTAGGATTGCTTGGAACCAAGGCTCCTCCGTAATTTCCTCTTCATCGGTGATTTGGTGCACATAAGCTGGCTCTGACCGTCGTTCGATGCATAAAGGCAATTCTACCATACTATCCGGCATGTTAATCAAAGATGCGAGTTTTCCAAGAGCATCCACAAATTGATTTTCTTCTCGAGGTAGATGTAAGTAGGTTACTTGATCGAAGATTTGGGATACTTGGTCTATTCTGGCTTGATATAGTGCCAAGCATTCGCTTCGGATTTTCCAAGATCCCGTAACTTGATTGATGATCAAAGAGGAATCCCCATGTACTCGAAGATTCTTGATGCCTAAACTTACTGCCGCTTGCAATCCAATGAGACAGGCTTCGTATTCTGCAGCGCTATTTGTTACCTCGAAGTTGAGTTTGACAGAGATTGGTGTATGCTCGCCTTCAGGAGAAATGAGCAACACCCCTATTCCAAATCCTCTTAAGTTCGATGCTCCATCAAAATAGAGGTCCCAGGAGTCTACATCTGTTTGGAGTATATCCTCATTTGGAAATGACCAAGTGTCGATCGTTTGTGTATCATTGATGGGATTCTCTGCGAACAATTCGGCAACGGCGCACCCCTTTATGACTTTCAAAGGTACATATTTAAGAACGAACTCAGAGAGCATCAAAGTCCATCTCGCTAGATGTCCATTGAGTACGGGTTTCTCGAAGAGGTATTTGACATGATCCATTTTGGAGAATATTTTGATGGAGTAGCTAAGCATGTAGTGGCGTAGCTTCTTCGTTGCCCACACAAGTGCGAGGCATGTCTTCTCGAGTGGCGTGTATTTGCACTCGTACTCCAAGAAATTCTTACTAAGGTAGTAGATGGCTCTTTCTTCTTTTCCTATGGTTTGAGCTAGCATGGCGCCCATGGCCGTTTCAGTTACCGTGAAATATAAACCAAGAGGTTGATCTCGTTGGGGTGGCATGTGCACTGGTGGTTTGCTAGTATTTCCTTGATTCGGTCGAAAGCCTTCTGACAGTCATCATCCCACATGGTGTGATCTATTTTCTTTAATTTATTGAATATGGGTTCGCAGATCATGGTGAGCTTCGGTATGAATCGACTGATGTATTGTACCTTGCCCAAAAATCCCCTAACTTCTTTCTTTGTTTGAGGTTGCGGCATTTCGATTAAAGCTTTGATCTTTGATGGGTCTGTTTCTATACCTCGTTGGCTAACCACGTATCCCAGGAGTTTGCCAGATGTCACTCCGAATGCGCATTTCTGAGGATTGAGCCTCATGTTGTACTTCCGTAGCCTCAAGATGAATTTGCGAAGGTTCGCAATATGTCTCTCTCTTTCCTTGGACTTGACAATCATGTCATCTACGTATACCTCAACTTCTTTATGCATCATGTCATGTAAGAGCGTAGTTGCGGTGCGTTGGTATGTAGCTCCGGCGTTGATTAACCCGAACAGCATAACCGTGTAATAGTAGGTCCCCCATTGAGTGACAAAGGCGGTCTTATATATGTCTTCTAAGGCCATCTTGATCTGGTTATATCCCGCTTATCCGTCCATGAAGGATAGTAACGCGTGATCTGCCATATTATCCACTAATATGTCGATATGTGGTAGAGGAAAGTCATCCTTAGGGCTTGCTTTGTTTAAGTCTCTAAAGTCAACACAAACACGGATTCTCCCATCCTTTTTGGGTACGGGTACTATGTTAGCTATCCAGTCTGAGTACTCGGAAACTTCGATGAACCCAGCTTTGAATTGTTTATCGACTTCTTTTTTTATCTTGAGAGCCCATTCTGTCCTCATTCTTCGAAGCTTCTGTTTCACGGGTTTGAACCCTGGTTTGATTGGGATTCTATGCTCTGCAATCTCCCTGTCGATCCCTGGCATATCTTTGTAGGACCAAACAAAAACGTCTTTGAACTCGTGTAGGATGTCTATGAAATTGGCCCTTTCGGTGGGGCTCAGTGTTGTCCCTATCCTAAGTTCTTGGGGTTCTAGTTCAGTTCCTACATTGATGGGTTCAGTATCTTCTATCACTGGTCCCCCTTCCCCCTCTTGTAGTATTTCTTTGGCTATGTAGGGAGGTATCTCGATTGAGTCAGGCTCTGGGTCATTCTCATCATCATCGTAAACAGAATTGCATTCAAGATAACACGAAGAGTAAGCAGAACCTGATTTATTCATGTTAAGATTTGAGAAAAGTTGAAACAAAGAAGCCATCTGATCTATGGTCAGTGGCGGTAAAGGGACAGCAGTTGGGACATTTCCCAAACTACTGTTGCTATTAGACACTAGGCTAGGAGAAACGAGGGGAGTGGGAATGGCGACAGGAGGAGACTCTCTAGACTCCGACTCTGACTCTAACTCGAATTCATCATCTTCTGGTTCTCCTTTGAACATCTCTCCTTCTCCAGTAGTGAGCTCGAAGAGTCTTCCTTGATTGTTTGTCCGCTTGATCGATTTTCGCCATCCTTTCTGCTGATTGGTGTTGATTTCTGTGATTAACGCGGTAGGGTTGAAGTGATCATCTTGAAGTATCATAATAATGATCTCGTCCTGCGCGGCTCTAACAAATCGATCTTCTCCAAATAGCGGACTCGCGGCTTGTTCGTTTAGGCAAGGTGCTCCACTAGTCTTGACGGTAGGAACCATTTCTGGAGGAATGAAGTAGCAATCGTGAAAGATCTCGATTCCGGCTAACTTCCTTTCGAGATAATGCCAAGGTTCGGGAAATCCATGAAAGAGTTCTTGATTTCCTTCCCTAACGAAGTATCCATTTAGGGTAGGGAGATAGGGTTGCATTTGGATTCCCACATTCTTACGGTTTCGAATTTGAGCGATCATCTCGAGAACTTCCTCTTTGGTGGGTTTGTATCCTAATCCAAGGGGTATTCTTTGTGATTTAGCCTCCTTGTAGGGGGCAATGGTGCTCCTTCGGATAGGATTCAAAGGCATTTCCGGGAAGTATCCCTGGGGTTTGAGTATGTGGTTGACCACTAGGTTAGAGTAGGGATTGAAGTATAATGGTGCCAATTCACTCTCTATGACATTTATGATACGGAAGCCCCCAAGCTCGTGTACTGTATCTGTAAGAACTTGATTGCTTGACTTCTTTTCGATGATTGCCTTGATGGGCGACGAAGTGATTGTCACCACCATACCATTTAGTGGGATTTTGATTTTCTGGTGGAGTGTGGATGTTATCGCTTTAGAAGCGTGAATCCAGGGTCTTCCCAGAAGTATGTTGAAGGATGCCTCAATGTCTACTATTTGGAAATTGACCTTTCGCTCAATCGGCCATGTCGCTTTGGTTAGGTCAACGAGTCCCACCACCTTTCGTCGTGTTCCATCATATGCACGAACACCTTGATTGATAGGAGTCCAATCTAATTCTTTCATACCCAATTTGTATGCCGTTTTCAAGGGTATGACATTAACTGCGGAGCCATCATCTACTAAGGTCATTGGCACATTCTTCTTTAAGCAAATGACGGTGATATAAAGAGCCAAGTTATGACTAGCACCGAAGGGTGGAAAATCCTCGTCCGAGAAAGTAATAGGATTACTTAGCTTTGGTGATTCTTGGAAGACCAAGTTGACCACGTCGTCGGGTGTGGAGTTATGTGCCACATTTAGTTTGGCCAAGCTTGCAGCAAAGCTTGGCGATGTGGGAATGAGCTTGACACTAGTTGCCAGACTGAAAGATCAGCCTTTGTCTTTTGTAGTTGCTTTAGTAGATGGTCGGTAGAGCCTTCTTCATTATCACTTGGTGTGACTACATTGGTTGGACCGATTACTATGGGACCATTTTGAGAAGTATTTTGGTATGGGCGTCCTGAACGAGTGAGGTGATCTACATTTTGATCTTCACAATTCTGGACTATTTCCTCACTTACCTTGACTAAGTAGTGTTCAGTGAGATACAGATCTTCGTCATCGTCGGCCCATATTCCATTGATAGCAACAAGTTCCCTCATTCTCATGATTTCAGCTTCTAATTGGATAATTTGGTCGACTAGTTCATCAACCATGGCTACTACTTCTTGCATTGTAGTGTTTTGAGAGAAAAATAGTGGTGCGCGTTCTCTAGGTGTGGCGTTGGGGCCACGTAAGGTTGCCACTGCACTCTCTAGTTCCGAGACTTGCCTATCCACACTTTTTGCCCATGCGATGAAATCACTGATGTTTGGAGAAATGGTGGAGTAGTTCCCTTCATTTTCTATTGCATGAACTTCATTTTCGACTGGACAAATGAGATGTGAACAATCTATGGTAGATTCTTCATTTGTAATCACTAGAACTCCAAGAGGATTCTTAGTGTTGTTAGGCTTACCTCCAGGCGGTATTGGTAGGCGACCGTCTTCAATCTTGTCTTGAAGTACATTTTTCAATTTGTAGCATTTCTCTGTATCATGTCCCTTACCTCTATGGTATTCGCAGTATGAATTCTCATCCCAGAACTTGGATTTCTTTTCTGGTTCAGGCATAGGGCTTATGGGTTGAAGTTTCCCGAGTTTCATCAATCTTTTCAGAGCGTTGGAATACGTGTCCCCTAGATTTGTGAATTTCCTTGGAGGGGTACTCTTCTTAGATAGCTCAAGGAGGTTAACTCCATCAGTCTTGCTAGTAGAGCCGTAAGAACGACTTGTTGAGCTTTCGTATCCATGACCTATTGTTTTGGACAAGAGCCCTTTACGAATGTCATCTTCGATCCTTGTCCCCAGTACGGTCAAATCTTTGAAAGTCTTGATGTTTTGATACCTCAAATGATTTGCATAGATGGGCTTTAGATTGTCCACGAATTTCTCCACAAGGGTAGCCTCATCCGGACGTTCAACAAGTTGAGTACTAGTGTTCCTCCACCGACTTAGGAAATCGGTGAAACCTTCTTTGTCATTTTGGATAAGAACCTCTAAAGTGCGCATGTTGACTTGGATTTCAGCATTATCCGCATATTGTTTAGCAAACTCGATTGCGGCATCGTCCCAAGTAGCGATTTTCTTGTGATCTAGCGAATAGAACCATTGTTTTGGGATGGTGTCAAGAGATGAAGGAAAGATCCTTAAGAACATCTCGGGTTTAATGCCTTTGATAGATATGTAATCCTTGAAGGCACGGATATGGTTCAAAGGGTTTTCATGTCTCTTGAATTTAGGGATATCCGTCATGTTGAAGTTAGTTGGCAACTTGGAACTCACAGCCTCATATTTGCGATTATTCTCCCTATAAATGTCGTCCCCTTTAAGATACATCAATTGCTCCTCTAAGTATTGGAGTCTTTTATGAGCTTCAGTCATACCCATAGGAGAGTTTTCATCCCCGATGTCATTCACGAAGTCATCAACGATTTCACTTTCTCGAGGAGGCATCCTCGTTTCCACGGCATATATTCGGCCCTCAATGGTGTCAAGGCGATCATACACTTGGTCTTGAGTAACTTGGAGACGAGCTAGCGCGGTTAGGATTTGATCATTACTATCCTGGAGTTGATTGAAGTTCACGTCGCTTGTTCCAGGCATCTTGGAAACTGAATAAGAGATCGACGATGAATCAAAACACGATCGAACACTCTAGCACACTTACTTGAGAAGAAATGATTTGACTCGTGAAGTGGGAGTATGCCACTTGTGTCAGTGAGTTTTGAGGAAATGCCAAAGTTTGAAAAAGGTTGGTCCTAGTCAACTTTAGTGTAGTTGTAGGAGTGGACTCGAAGTGAGGTTTTGAAATGGGTTTTGAGGCCCGAATTTTGACTTGACAATTGGACAGAGTTTCGGCTTGTTTTGCGCTAACATTAGGCCCAAGTTCGAATTTTTACATGTTAAAGAAGGATTTTGAACTTTACAAAAATCGTCATGCTTTTGCTTTGAAAAGGGTGATCACGTATGGTACAAACAATATACAAGCATTATAACAGGATGCTGAGTGCATTTAAATAGGTTTTGGTTTAAAGGGTGGGTTGCCATGCCGAACAATCAAACCTGAAGTCTGTGGAGAGGCTCATACCAAACAAGAGTAAGGCCGATTCCTAGTCCATTTCCTCAAGTAGTGAAAGTCCTTGATACAAACAAGAGTAAGTACCATGGTATGGATGATGTCAATCGCTATCCATCCTTAGGCCCAAATAAGAATTAGGACCGTTTAGACGGGACGATTGGTCGAATGGGTTGGGTTGGGCCTAGGAAGGCCGAATGAAACGATCTAGGAAGACCGAGTTATGAAAACCGACAATTGTCTTGTACAAACTATTCCCTAACCTTGTTCAAGTTTCACCCTTTTGGTTACACGTAAGTGTATTATCCCCAGCGGAGTCGCCAAACTGTGGACAATGGGCCCACGGGGGCGCTTGGGAAGAACAAGCGTTTTCATTTTTAAAGTCGCCACCAATTTATTGTGGAAAATTTGAAATCGTTCGAATACCTCGTGCCATGTCAAGACACAAAGTAGTGACATGAACACCAAGAACTCGTTACCCTTAGCATTATATGTCTAGAATGACTCTCGTGGATGCCAATGAACACGTATGTTCACAGAGATCTGGAGTAAGGGGTGAGGGTTTGTATTATGAAGCTCTTTTGATCGAACACCAAATCACGCCCGCCTCGATAGCGGCCTCTACTAATGATTAGGGAAATCGTCTATACTGGATATATTGTCGATTATATGCATGCTATGCAACATCCAATAAATTAATTCTAGCATGTGAGAATTAACTAAGTCGGTAAACACGTAATTTAGCATACATTTGGGTCAAAGTTGGGATTTAAGTTCAATTACATGTGAAAACATACAAGTGAAATAAAAGAAACCCAATAAAGAAAATTACAATAATTACATCGGATTTAATTGATTTATGTCGAAAATATATTTAAAACGGATGATTTGAGAAATGAAAGAATAAATATACAAATTAACGAACAGGAATTAAGGGTTATAATACGAATAATAGTTAACTAAATACGTAATTAAAACTAGGTCAAGGCAACACGGGAGTTCAGAGACATAAATCAACCAGGAATAGGCGCAGCAGAGCTGCGCCCTCCGGAAGAGGCGCAGCAGTCGCTGCGTCTGTTCCTTGGCTCAGTTCTGGCTGTGAAGCCGGAATTGCAAATCGTTAATATTCGTTGGTGAATTTAATGATTGATTAATAATATTTACTCGGATGAAAGTGATTAGTAGGTTATTTACATGCGATTAAGGGTCATGAAAGGAATAAACATGGATGAAAACGATTAGAACGAATTACTTACAAGATTAATAAGGATTAATTAACAAATTAAGGAACTAACTAATTAATTAGGTTAAAAACGATGAATTAACGATGGACTAATGATGAATATGATAATAAACAGATGGAAATATATCAAAGGTCGAATTCCAGAAACTCAACATGAACGAATCGAATTTCTACAATCCGGTTTGACTTTAATGACGAAAACCCGCAAATATTAATTACTTAGGATTAAGTCGGGAATTAATGAGATGAGCTAATTACTAATGGTGATGAACAATTTATATGTCAAATTATTATGTTCAGATTGTTATATTAAAACAAGGAACAAATGAAAACAAAAGAAAAGAACGAACGAATTGTCGAAAGACGAAGGAAGAAGAAAGGAAGCAGGAACTGCGGCAGCCTCAGGAAGAGGCGCAGCAGGTACTGCGTCCCTTCGAAGAGACGCAGCATTTCTTGCGTCCTTTCTCGACGGTTGTCCTCTGGTAATCCGTAAAAAGGGTTTAAAACATGGTTTTATAAATCGGTTTTAAGAATACTTTCGACATAAATCTTACAATATGATTACAATAATAAAGAACAATAAATAAAAGAGAGATTTACACCCTCAGACTTACATGTTTGACGAAACGAGATGAACTAAGTTTACGATTAGTGATGCTCAACTCGAATGTAACGAAAGTGCCCTCGTAAGAGGAAAAAGACTAAGATTGATTAAGTTGATTATTGTGGAGTTGGTCAAATTGGTCGCTCATGCAAAAAGAGGCTGGTACTCAGAAATATCTGAGCTTACGTGGTCGAAAGTTCAAGCACGTAGACGCCAAAAAGTAGGAACGTGGTCTAGAATGCAAAGGGAGAAGAGAAGGGCGGACATTCGCGTGAGAAATATGTGAGACCGAAGGTCTCTATTTATACTAATCACGTGGAGGAAGTAGGGTTTTTCGGAGAAACTTTGGAAGTGAATCTCGAAAAGATATGAAAAGATACGAAAAAATATGCAGAAAAGGACTTGGGAAGAGGCGCAGCAGGCATTGCGTCTCTTGGAAGAGGCGCAGCACTTGCTGCGTCTATTCCCAAGTGGTTTCCTCCTGCGGAAGAAAGATTTCCTTGTTTAGTTTATGGACTAACGGAATAATTTGGTTTTCCTTTATATTTTGTGTGAATATTACGGGAAATTGTTTACCAAAGATTAAAAGATTGTAAAAGATTTGTAAAATATGGAATAGAAATATCCGGAACATTCCCGAACATTCTAACTCGACATTTTAATGGTTGTCAGAAAATGAAGACGGTTTTAGGCGCAGACTCCAAATGTACTCTAATTACTGCCAAAACGACCGTATCGGCACATAGATGACATTTAAGAGGTAGACATAAATGTTTGAGCGATCACTTGATGATAAACTTACGAATTGTCACAAATCATCCCGCGTACCAAAACATGCGGCCCAATCATCACCGGGTGGTTTGCGGGAGGTGCAGAAATGAAGTATCTACAGCGAGTCACAGCTAAAGTCGCCCGACCTCAACTCAAGTCGTGGGGACTAAAGAAGCTCTCAATTGTTATATTTTTCACTGGAAAACAATCTGCCCGTCTCAGGCACAAGTCGAGCGAGCCAAATGAAAATCCGCCCGACTTGCCTCCAGAACGCACGTCTTCAAAGCCCTGCAGAAAGTTGATTTGTCACTAGGTGAAAATCGTCCGACTTCAGCCCTGTCCGCCCGTCCTGACCTGCTATATCACCAAAACACGGGACCAATACTTCTTCATTTCATTTCATTTCATTCAAACACAAACACAATATTTTTCCCTCACTTTAACCTTCAAACCCTCATCCAAAAACAACAATCTCTCATCCAAATTCATCATAATCAAGTCCAAACTTGATCAAATAAAAAGCAAATCATTCCTTTACCAACAATAAGACAGTTCAAACAACAATCTCTTCACAAAATCAATAAATTCCTCTAGGGTTAGGAGAAATCTGAAAATCCCCAAATTGATTGGGCATTCAATTGAAACTTGAAAAAGAAAGGAGCATTCAAGCATAAACTTGGTTTGTTGATACTAGTTTGAAAGGAGTATAGCAGTGGTAAGGACCAAGGGAGGCATCACGGCAACAAAAACACCAACATTGTCCAAAAGACAACAACCTCTAGCATCCAAAGCAATGGTCTTAGTTCAACAAAGGGAGAAAGCTCCATCAACCGTCAATGCTATTGCAGAAGCTACTACTTCTATCCCGGAAGTACAACAATTGAAGAATTATCCGGAGGTAACTTTCTTATCCGATAAGCATAGACTTGCATTCGAATCCCTAGCCAAGAAAACTATTCTAGCTACAAAATTCATATGTCAAGATGTTTTGAGTAAATTGGGTGTCCTTGAGCAAACAAAGGCATTTTTTGAGTCCACGGGGTTATCAACCCTCTTTGAAATGAATCAATTGACATACCCCTCCTTGACATTGAAATTCATTAGTTCCTTGAGGGTGTATAAAATTGAGGCTCGAGATTATGTAGAATTTCGTCTCAAAAACAAGACTAGAATATTGCACAAGAGTGATTTTGGTAAAGTGTTCAGGCTTAAGAACCATGACCGATTCAAGAAGAAACCTTTGGAGTTTAATGCCAAACCACTTTGGCAAGCTATCTCCGATCGTGATTTCACTAATTTCAAAGAGTGTCATGCCTTGTACATTCATCATTCGGGTATAAGGTATTGGCACAAGTTCGTGGCAAACACTTTGATTGCTAGAAAGGAAGCCAATCACTTGACGGAATTAGACTTTGTTTACCTTGAGTCTTTCTTGAATGTTGTTTGGAAACCCAAAAGTAAGTACAATATTCTTCAACTATTGATCAAGAGATGGTTGTAAATTGAGAATGGGAAAGATGGAGCGGCTTTCATTGTTAATGGAGGCTTGGTGACGAGAGTGGCAAGCCATTTTAACTCGGATTTCAACAAGAATAAAACTTATAAAGCGGTTAAAGGAAGCCACCTTTTTGACATGAGCAATTTGATTCACAAGTTTCAATAGGTCAAGTATGATAACTTAGACCATACCTATGAATGGCTCATCAAGGATGCCAATTCCATTGTCTTACCAAGCAAGATTTGTCGCATCTCCACCCACCGGACAAACTACCTTATTCCCTTTTTCGAGCAATCCGATGCCATCATCAAACAACAATGAAATCCAAGAGAAGAGCCCTCCTCCTCTATTGTTACACCACCATATCCCTTTGCCTACCAATAGTTCAAATCTAGTGATGCTATGTCGGGCAATGACTACATGACCCAACTAATGCAACATATGCATAAAGAAGCTTACAATGATCGGGTGAATCCCTACTACGCCCAATAAACATCCCTCTACCATATTGCTAGGCAAGTACTCCTTGATCCTTCGAGTTCTTTGCCAAATTGGGTGGATAGGAAAGTGTTCTTTCCTAATGCTTCTCAAGATGAAGAAAGGGATACAAGGGGAGAGGAGGAAGTTGATGATGAGAGTGGGGAAGGTAGTGGGTCTTGCCAAGATGATGAGGAAGAAGAGTAAAGTTCAAGTAAAGAAGAAAATGATGGTGAAACCTCCGGTTCAATGGAGGTAGATGATGATGAGGATGTCACGATGAGCGACAATTGATGGTTGACAAAGCTTGAAGGAGGGCACTACAATGCGGGGTTGATCACTTATGCTAGTACCAACATATTCCATTGTGAGTCTCCTAGCCCTCTTTTTGCTTTGTTTTTGTCTCATGTTTTCATGACTTGTATAACATTAAACTTGTTTCTTTTAGAGAGTCACTTTAGACTCTTGGTAGTATTGAGTTTGGAGTCCTAGCACCACTCAAAGGACTCCCACCTTGGTCACATTGAGGTGTTTATATTTTTTTTTTGCTCCCACTACAAGAATCCAAAATAACAATCTTCATTTATGCATTGCATTTCATGCCTTGTGAATGAACTTCCCTTTCTTTTTGCACTAGCAATAGTGTTTTGTCCGGTTTGGGGAAGTTCAATCATAAGGAATGCGAGTTAATTCAAATTAGCTCTCCGAACAATAGAAAGCATGCATCAAATAGTTTAGCTTAGTTTGCATCACTTGTATATATATATTTATCACGTGTAAATATTTCACAAATAGTTTGCATTTAGTGTAGAGTCATGCATCTTTCATTTCATTGCATTTGCACAATTCTCTATTGTTTTGTCCATTGAGGACAATGTCCATTCTAAGTGTGGGGATGGGGAATTCTAACTAGTATCTAACTCGAAAACTAAAAAATGATAAAAAAAATTTAAAAATCAAAAAACATGTTCTTCCCCTTGTAGTGTAGAAATGTATATATTGTATATATTTGATTGTTTTTGTTCACTCCTATTACAATGGACCGACTACGCCACGTTCGAGGCATAAGGAATATGAAGACCGCATGGTATGATATTTCCTAATCTCTTTTTTCTTCTTATATGTTAATGACAATGTGGTTTCTTTATGTTTGATGCGCTACAAACCAATGTGATTCTAGGAGTTGCATTTAGATTATATGTGTTGGAGCTAGTGTCCTCCAGAGTTAGTGTGATAACATATATAAATTTCTTATAGGTTCACAAGGGTATACATAGTATTTTATCAGTTGATTAACGTTTACTTAATAACAGTTGGCTTGCTAGAAGTTTGACGTTATTATCATACTGATGGCGGTGATCAACTGGTCCCTAAAAGTCACACCTAAAGGATGTGTTTGAGAGATGTGATTGTATGAAAATATAATCACATTGATGCCTTATATGACTAAATGGTTTGTCCATGTATTTGACTAAAAGGTTAGTCAATGTGATGATGAGTCGATTATTTAAATACAATTAAATAATATTAGCTAAGACGAATTAATTGTTAATTCGTAAATTGAATATAAACAGTTATATTTAATTAATGTATATAATGTTAGCTTAAACGAATTAAGATGTTAATTCTTAATTAAAAGTAACCAGTTATATTTAATTGGCAAATTATAAATATGCAATATTTATAGTTAATGTATATATTATACGAAATTGTCATAATAAATGTTGACAGGCCGGTATTAATGAATCGACTACAAACTGTTGTGTGTGGACTTATTAATACATGACGACATAAATGACAATTGATAAATAATACACATTTTATACATTTTTGACAACAACCTAAAATAAGAAGATTTCCTCCTTATTTTGGTGGTTGGTCAAACCAAATAAGAGGAAAAATAAGTTCTTTCTCTAATAACTTCGCCTACCGAACATCGAGTTTTTGTTGCGGCTAGTGCAAAGTTCTTAGAGAAATAATTTCTCGAGAACAAGTCAAGTAATAGAACCTTCGAGCTGTCGGTGATTCAAGAACGAACAACGAGGAACAGATGGAGGAAGTTGTTCCTTCAACTGATGATACGGTTAATATTCCTCAGGAACCTAGGAGGTCGGGTAGAGTCTCTAATCCTCCAGACAGATACATTGGTATGGTCGAGGAAAATGACGTTTTGCTCCTAGAGAGTAATGAACCCGCTACCTATAAAGGTTCCATGACCTGTTCCAACTCTAAGCTATGGCTTGAAGCCATGCAATTCGAGATGGACTCTATGTATGAGAATGACGTATGGGATCTTGTTGATTTACCTAACAAGGTACAACCTCTTCAGTGCAAATGGCTTTACAAAATAAAGCATTATGTAGACGGGCAACCAGATACCTATAAAGCACGACTAGTGGCAAAAGGTTTCACTCAAGTGCACGGATTGCATTATGATGAAATTTTTGCACCCGTAGTTATGCTACGTTCCATTCGGATAATCTTAGAGATTGCCGCTTTTCATGACTATGAAATTTGGCAAATGGATGTGAAAACCGCCTTCTTAAACGGTTATTTGGAGGAGGAATTGTACATGGTACAACCCGAAGGTTTCATAGATCCTTAAAATCCTAAGAAAGTGTGCAAGCTTAAGCGTTCCATTTATGGACTTAAGCAAGCTTCTCGGAGTTGGAATCATCGTTTCGTCCAGGTGATAAAAGGGTATGGTTTCACTCGATCGGTCGAGGAACCATGCTTATATATCAAGTCGAGTGGGAGCAAGATTTTTTTCTTCATATTGTATGTCGATGACATACTCTTGATTGGGAATGACATTCCTCTCTTATCTTCGGTAAAAGGATGGTTGAAGAACCATTTCCAGATGAAAGATCTGGGTGAGGCAAAACGCATATTGGGAATCCGTATCTATCGAGATAGATCATGACGGATGTTATCATTGAGTCAGGAGTCTTATTTAGATAAGATTCTTGAAAGGTTCGGCATGACCAACTCCAAGAAGGGGAACCTTCCAATGACGTCTGGGATGCATTTGAGTAAGTCTCAGTCACCCCAGACACCTGAAGGGGTCGAGCGCATGAGTCGTGTTCCTTATGCATCAGCCATAGGATCAATCATGTATGCCATGATATGCACACTTCCAGACGTGGCATATGCATTGAGTATGACAAGTCGGTACCAAGGCAATCCAGGTGAAACACACTGGATAGCTGTTAAAAACATCCTTAAGTACCTACGGAGGACTAAGGATTGGGTATTGACTTATGGAGAAGATATTAAGCTATGTGTAATCGGTTACGCAGATGCTAGCTTCCAAACAGATCGAGATGATTCGAAATCTCAGTCTGGATTCATCTTTACTCTTAATGGTGCTGCGGTCAGCTGGAAGAGTTCCAAACAGGAAGTTGTAGCAGATTCTACTACTAAATCCGAGTACTATGCCGCTTCAGAAGCAGCAAAAGAAGCTATATGGATGCGTCAATTCTTACAAGGACTAACCATAGTTCCTATTTCGAATGACCGAATCACTATCTATTGTGACAATAGAGGTGCCATCTTCCAGGCTAAGGAGCCTAAGTCTAGCAACAAGTCTAGACATGTACATCGGAAGGCTCACCTGATCCGTGATTACGTGAAGCAAGAAGAGATAGTTATTGACAAGATTGCTTCTGATGACAACATCGCGGACCCTCTCACTAAACCATTGAAATATGATAAGAATGAAGGGCACGTTATTTCCATGGGAATTAAACGTGTTCCTGAGTTGTAGTAGTTGATTATGAATTCGATACATTTTCTTTTCATATGCTATTTATAACTTCATCGTATTATTTCATATTTTGTTTTTTCATGTGGATTTTACGACAACATTGAACACCACAAAGTGAACTGAATTACATTATATTTGTTTTGGTCCGTAATCGCCTACATGAGCTGATAACTCTGGCTATTATATTGTGAAGTTGATTGATGGTGGGTTCAACGAGCCATAAGTCAAACGGTTGGCTGATCGATCACGGATGCGAGTTATAACGATACCTTGTAGGACAATTGTGACAACGTAATGGAGTCTTAAATGTTTAAAAACATTCGGTGCCAGGTCGTGGATTGGACGTTCATTGTGTTCCTAGAGTTGATTCTTTTGACTATCGACTGTCTCTTGATATTAAGGCAGTTTTTGGGTGACTTTGGTTTCTTTCTCATGGTCGACCGTAGCAGAAGGCTAAGCAGATTTTCACTGGGTCATTTCATACTGTGCTTATATCTGCAGGATTTGAGTTGAAGAAAATATCCAACCTTTATCAGGTTTAGTTATTTCTTAGGGCCACTCGAGGAGTTGTAACTGAAATGCATGGCAATGCTATTCGTTTATCAGTTAAGTTACTGTCTAGTCGGGAAAACCACTCTTGATATTAACCACTTGTAAAATACGACCTTTGTTAATACGGATTATGCAAATTGTTTTACATTGAGTGGGAGAAATTTTAGGATATGAGAATCGGTTATTGCACACACACCTGTGAGGACAAGTGGGAGATTGTTGGAGCTAGTGTCCTCCACAGTTAGTGTGATAACATATATAAATCTCTTATAGGTTCACAAGCAGGGTATACTTAGTATTTTAGCAGTTGATTAACGTTTACTTAATAACGGTTGGCTTGCTAGAAGGTTGACGTCATTATCATACTGATGGCGGTGATCAACTGGTCCCTAAAAGTCACACCTAAAGGATGTGTTTGAGAGATGTGATTGTATGAAAATATAATCACATTGATGCCTTATATGACTAAAAGGTTAGTCCATGTATTTGACTAAAAGGTTAGTCAATGTGATGATGAGTCGATTATTTAAATACAATTAAATAATATTAGCTGAGACGAATTAATTGTTAATTCGTAAATTGAATATAAACAGTTATATTTAATTAATGTATATAATGTTAGCTGAAACGAATTAAGATGTTAATTCGTAATTAAACGTAACCAGTTATATTTAATTGGCAAATTATAAATATGCAATATTATAGTTAATGTATATATTATACGAAATTGTCATAATAAATGTTGACAGGCCGGTATTAATGAATCGACTACAAACTGTTGTGTGTGGACTTATTAATACAGGACGACATAAATGACAATTGATAAATAATACACATTTTATACATTTTTGACAACAACCTAAAACAAGAAGATTTCCTCCTTATTTTGGTGGTTGGTCAAACCGAATAAGAGGAAAAAGAGGAGAAAAATATCTCCCCTAATTTCCTCTCTTTGGACGGTTTTAAGAGGAGAGGAGGGATCATTTTTCCTTACTTTTTTTGACATAATTCTCACATCACACAAACCCTAAAAATTCAAAGAAATTAGGGATCTATTCTAGCCAAGAAAAGAGGCATTTCTCAAAGCATTTTGGGTGCAATGATTAGGAGAATATCGATCTCGATATTTGTTCTTAGGCCTATTTGCTAGGACCAAAGGTTAATTCTAAATCTCTATGCTTTTGTTTATACAAATTCGTTTATGACTAGTTATTTCATAATTATAATTTCGTTATAATCTGAATTTCTTGATGAAGTATACCGATATTTCCTACAATATGGCAAACTAGTGATAATAGCATTTGCATTAGGTTGTATATATGCTAGTTGATCATGGCATGTAGTTGCATTTTAGGAAATTTTTTGTGAAAATGTCTAGTTGAGAAGCTTGGCAAGTGTATAAAGGCCCTTGTAGATAATTTTTCTCCTTGAGACTTTGTTTGCTAGAATACCCTCAAGACACCCTAGGATATGTCATACTAGTGTGCACATGGGCCACCTACCAATCTGCGATCACGGGCCACCTGCACGCCAAGCCAAATTGCGGGCATGCAGTGGTCTTTTGAAAGCCACACTCGGTGGCGTAAAAATGCTTTCGACCGGATCGTTTTAGATCGGTCGGTTTCGTCTCGTTAAAGGTCTCTAAATGATATAGAGATGTTCGGGGTCGCCACCAAGCATTTGTGGGATGCTTGGAACCCGCTCGAATCCACATTATATCTAGGTCAATCAAGGCAAAAAGCGATGTTTGACATAGGTACTAAAGATAAGGAGTCGTCCCCCTTTTAGCATTCTATGCCTAAAATGACTCTCGTACGCCCTGGATAAGGCCATGCACTATCCAAAGGTTCTGAGTAAGGGGTGAGGGTACGTATTAGGAAGCCCTTTAATCGGACACCCAATCCCGCCCGCATTAGCGGCCTCTACTGATCGATCATGGTTGTTTGAGTGCAAAAGTTGATAAAACGGTGTAAATGCATGAATGCACATCCAAAAGTCTTAACCAAACATGTGAATATTTCCTAAGTCAGTTGTTTATGCATGTACCAAGAAATTGGTGTCAAAGTTGGATTTAGATTGATTTACATGTGAAAACGGAAATTAAACATCCATTTACCAAATTCGGGTTATGATGCTTAACACGATCCATTTATTTGAAAAAGTGTATCAAATGACAAAGTGTAAAAACGTAAGCTTGTCAATCTGATCCGTGATGTATTCGGATTAACCGTAATCGGGATCGTCCTAGACAAGTCCTAAAAAGTAGTGAATTAAACCGTCCCATGAATAGCCAATCTACGCACGCATATCAAAAACACGTTATAGTCCGATCATCATCGGGTGGTTTTAGGGAGGTGCAGATACTAGGTCTCTACAACTACTATCTTTTGACCCATGGACTAAGGCCTAGTCAAGAGTACCTTGTGGTGTGATGACTCATTGGCTGCCGTTTATTCCAAGGTGACCCTTGATGCCATGCAACTGTTCTTTCGTCTCTATCATCATGTTTTGCCAATACAAAAGGGAATGGGCATAAAAATCTCCTATTTGAGTTCAAGTACCAAAGAGAAAGTCAAAAAGTTTGCAAAAATTGCATCAATGAAAAGAGGAGTAAAAATAAACTCATATGCTTCAATAAAAGTACCATTGCTACAAAATGGGGTTACTTTGAAAATGTTCAAAAAGAAATGCAAAGAAATTGCCAAGTATGAAATTGCCAAACATAAAAAAATGGCAAAGAAATGTTCTCAAAAGACAAATGCCACAAGAAATTGGGGGGAAATAAAACAAAGGCAAACTACCATTGTGAAACTCAAAGCATATTGATCCCTTTTCTCCATTGATGATCCTTTCCTTGTTGTATGGTGGAGAGGGGTGACCCTTCTTGTTGTCTAGGCAAGAGGGGGAATTACGCGATCCTATAGTGTTCCTAACACCATAGGGAACCTACTCTTGACAAAAGCATGTAGCAATTGAGGACGAAAGTACCCTAGTTTAACACAACTTGGAGGTGATTTGTTGGTATCCTTTTAGACTTAGTAGCTTGGAGAAATAATATCTACAATGGAATGTGCACCCTTAGATTGCTTCCCCTTTAGATGATTTCAGCCACTTAGATGAGGAAAGTGGCTATTATTTTGTAGATGCATCCATTACTTGTTTTGTGTGCTTAATGCTTGGATGTATTGCCATTTTGGCAAGCCACACCTTGCCTTGCAAGAAGGCATCTTACCTCGTAGGTGTCTTGTTGTGAGTTGAAGGGGCGGAGTGAGACCCGCTAATTGTCTTACATCGGCTAGTTATTAATAAGGGTCATAGTTTTAGTCACCTCTTTTCTCGGGACAAGCAAATGTTCGATTTTGGGATATTTGATGTGACACATATTTGTGCACATTTAGTCCCCGAATTTGCCTCGTTCCTTTGCTTTCTAGTGCTTATTAGGGTCATTTCTTATCTTTAGTTCCCTACTTTGTATATTCTTTGAGGTTTTGTGTCCTTGGTAGGAGAGGATTGTTAACCTTGCACTTATGGAGCAAAGTGGAGCTAAATGGAGTGCATCTAATGACCAAGCATCAAAGAGGAGACCATTACTAAAGGCCTAAGTAAATAAATCAAGTAGAATGGGCAATGATGAAAACTTCCACAACCTCCCAAAGATCCCCACAAATCCCTAGGCAGTCAAAAGAAGAAGAAGGAAAGCTGAGCAAGGATCCGGGCGTCCCGAGCCCAGGTCGGTCGTCTCAATCCTCAATACGGGCGTCTCAAGCCACAATCCGGGCGTCTCACCTTCAGGTCGAGCGGATCCCTGGGTAGCACGAGTTTGCTTCAATCCTCAATCCGGGCGGCTCTTTATAAGACTTGCAAAGCACTAATCCTCTTCTTAGGGACTTAATCGTCATTTAAGCCCTTAGTTACCCTAATACTTGTACTTAGTATAAATACCCCCATTGTGTTAGGGTGATAATCACCAAGTTATAATTTAGCATTAATCAAGTTTAGATATTATTAATCAAGTTGTAATCACTCAATTCAATATTAATCAAATCTTAATTCCTCTTTAATCCTTCAAGTGTTCTTACTTTTAGTTGGGTAATTTGATGACTATTTGGGTTTATTGAAGACTTGACAACTCTTCATCATTCATCAAGTGTTCTTCTATTATTCTTTGCTTATTATTTGGATCATCCTTAAGTTGGTATAATTACTTTTTACCCTTGCTTAATTATTATTTTACTCATTCATCATGTTTAACTTTGCTAATATGATTGACACCTTTATTAGCATGTTTACCATAATCATGAGTGAGTAGTCTCCTAGCAAGGGTTAACGGGGGATTATGGGAACTATAACACGGGGGTAGATTCATACTTAATCTAATATGATTTCATAAGATTGCTTGCTTGTTGTAATGTCAACTTATGCACATATTATGCTAGATAAATTGATTGATTGAGAACCTTGCATTCATACATCTCTTATCTATTCAATAAGACTTGTAAGATATAAACTAACCCGAGTCTTATTAGACCATGCCTAAAAGTGACTAAGAAGAAACTAATTCGACTTGTAGGTGTTGTACAGTCTTGACCGACTCGGGTCCGGGACCCAAATCTTCCTAGGGATTGTAAGACATAAACTAACTCGATTCCAGTACAACAATAATTGGCTTGCAACTATGTAAACATGTTTGTATGATCACCACCATGAATCCCCTATGAACCCATGACACCCTAGTGCCTTAATCTATTGTTTACAAACCCCTACTTTACTTGCTTGTTTTACTTTCATTTCTTTACATTTCATTGTTAAGTAGTGTAGTTTGATACCTCAAATCTCAACCCAATTTGTGACACCCTAAGACATAGCTTTCTACAACCGATAACTTAATTCAATACCCGTCCTTTGGTATCCGACCTTTACTTACCACTCTACTAAGAGTAGTTCGTTTAGATTATAAATATTATTTTGATTGGCTAGCTTAGACGACAATGTTTGGACCGAATCACTTCCTTATGCGGTTGAGTGTTAGTTGGGTATTGTTTCGAATTTCTTGCAAGGAAGGAGGGCTACATATCTCTTTTACTGTTTCTTTTATATCATACAAAACACAACACAAGAACACGTTAATTCAGCTGTAATTTCATTAATCTAAAACACCCATAAAATTGTATTAGTTTTACAGAAATTTTTACATCAGTTTTTCTTATGTATTGGAACCAATTAGCTTTTATTATTCAAATGTTTATATGTGTTTTTAGGGAAATAACGATATTTACGAGTCTGAGTGTCATGTCCTTTTATTCGTATTAAATCTCCTCTTTTAGTGAAGTGGTGGTCACTGCTTGTTTGTGTTATGTTGGTCGTACCATAGATTGGATTGTTGTGGTGTTATTGAACATGGATTTGGTTGAGGGGAATTCTTCATTCCTTCTCTTCTGCTTAGTGAAGTGGTGGTTATATCTTGTGTGACCTGTGTAGGTCACACCATAGATTGGTTTGTTATGAATTTGATATCCTCTTTTAGTGAACTAGTATTGGTACCCGGCTTCGCCCGGACTACCTCTACATACCATTAAATTTATTTATTTTAATTAAATAAATTTAATTAAAGTTGCATAACCCATAAATTTATCATTAATATATTAATGAAACAATAGTAATAACATTTCTCTACTTGCCCGTAATCATTGTTATTTTCACTACTCCCGCCGTAATTGTTGTAACTGTCACTACTGGCGCATTAATATTGATAATTTCAGTACTCCCGCCGTAATTATTGTTACTTTCACTATTGCCGCATTAATATTGATTATTTCACTACTCTCGTTGTTGTTTCTACCACTCTCACTAATCTCGTTGATAATATTGTTCCTTTTACTATTCAAATGAGTGATTACTATCATATAATTATATCAAATGTTACTACAATTCTTTTCTTTACTGACAATATTACTTTTACTACTTAGGTATTCAATTTTAAGAGGATTATATATTTATATAAATATACTACATATATGCATTAAATCAAATCGAAAGAATTATGTAATATTATATATTATGCAATCTAACTTGAATTATTTATAACCTACTTATTATATTTTTGTTTGTTAAATAATTAACATCTCTATACATCTAATAAACGATAAAGTTTAATAAAATTGCATAGATTTTAAATTTAATATATAATTTTATGATGATAATAATTAATAACATAAGTGTGCATGTTTATACTAATTAATTATTTTATTTTAAGCAAATGGACCATCTTCTACTCTTCTATAAATATTTAGGAAAATTACCAGACATTTTCTTTCTTTTAGTCTCTTGAAATTGACCATATCAATTAATTATTTTATTTTCAGGAAATTGACCATGTATAGGAAAATTACCAAGCTTCTATATAATTTAATTTTAACCCAAATTATATAATATTTACATTGAGATCCCTTAATCGGGCCCATCACACTGTGCTATTGATTTAAAACTATATAGTCTAATTAATTTGTATAACTTTCTTTAATTACATTGAAGTCTCTTGATTTCTAAATTTAATATATAGTATTGATTGGTCGTTAATGCTTGGCTGCGTTGGTGTTGGTCACACCATAGATTGGTTAAGGGGAATTCTTCAAAGGGAACTCTCTAGGGGGCGTTTGGTTCAATAGCATGGAATGGAATGGATTGGAATATGAACCCATAATGGTATGGGGTTCTAAATCCATTCATTTATAAACTTGTCTGGTTCAACTAAAATTGTAGAGGGGAGGAATGGAGTTAGATGGGGGGGAAGTTGGGTATTGGGATTCTAGGGGGTTGGAATGGAGTTAGAATCCATTGGGTATCTAACTCCATTCCAAAAGACTCCAACCAAACATTGGAATGGAGCAAATCCATTCCAATCCATTTCAAGAGAGCCAACCAAACACCAGAATCAAAATTTCTATGGTTTTTGGATTTTTCTTTATAGGATCAATCACCGAGATGTAGGAGATCATATCCATAAGAGATAGGCCTTTGTGGCATACTTTTCTCTTAAAATTTCTACGCTCTTGTAGAAATGCAACTTTTTTCTTGTCTTTGTAAAGTTTAATCGTCTCAATGGCTCATTGGAATTGTTTGTATTGCTGAGGATTAGAAGAGAATGCTCGTGCCCAAGTTGTCATACTCCAACAACATACTTTTGATACGCTATGGTGCTCTATCACTACTTGTTATTTATCATGAAGTTGGTTTTCTATGTTCTTTTATTATATATTTTATGTTGTAATATTTAGTTGTTACTTAGCAGTAGCTTTTGTTGTTTGGATTATAGTGTTACTTATTAGAATAACTCACTAATCCAAAGGGCATTGTATGCTTATCTTTAGTTATAAAAAAACTAAATCATGCACATAAACTAACAATTATGAAAACATTTGTTCCTAAAGTAATGGTTTTTTGTCAAATTGATCATGCTTATGAGATTTTTTTATTTGAAAAAAAAATCTCACTTTCTGACCTCGTCATTTGAATTATGGCCAGTGAAACATTTTTAATCGATTAAACTTTGATAGACTATATCTCTTAGCAAAAAGTGGAGATTTTTTTTCCAAATTAATCATCTTTAAATGATATTTGGTGTGGAAGAAAATCGCCGCTTTCAAAATTATTGGCCAGCGATTATTCCCAATCAAAACTTTTTGGTTCAAAAAGAGTAATACACCTTAGAAAATGAGAAAATATAAATATATTATATATAAAATATAAAATATAAAAAAGAGAATTTAACGAATTTTACGTGGTACCCCTTCACTTTTGAAACATGTGTAGTACCCCAACTTTTATCATTAGCCATCATAGTAACCCTAATCTTTTATTCCGTCAATATTTGTGTTAGTGCACCGTTAAGTAATGTCTTAATTAAACTCCTATTAATCCTTTTTTTCCAAATAAAAAATACTAATTATCAACCACCTAGCATCTTCTTCATGGAAACACCATTCCGATGTTTCACCTACTGCTCCAACACCCATGATGTCGCACCACCATCACACTTGTGTTACATCGTCACCAACATTCGACTAGTCCTCATCGCACCACCACTACTCTTATCGTACCACCATCTTCACCAATAACTATACTTTTGATTTTCATTCTCACCAACACCACTATTCTTACTAATAACCAACTTAAATTTGAGCCACCACTTCCATACCCATCATCTCCTATTTAGTTATAATAAGTCGCCCAAGTGTAGACAATGCTGTAATCAAAGTGCACAAAATGGGGGCGGTAAGTAGTAGGGACGGAAAAAAATTGGATGTAGGTGGGGGTTATGATGGTTATGGGTAAAGTTATGGTATTTGATGTGAGATGATGTGGGTATAATGTTAGGTTATTTATAAGATAACATTATTTGTAACACCCCCATTTATCCAAAGTCTTTAACAAGACACTCCAAGATAACTAGGGCTGTTACCATCTCGTTTGCCCGAGGTAGTGAATAACAAAAGACAAAACGATACAATATACTTTAAATTTATCCTTTTTGGTCAGTTAGTTTAGCTACTGGGTAACAGGATCATGTCTTTGTACTCCTTTCTGTTTTAATATTATCGGTTTATTGTTGTAAAAAAAAAAATTACATAAATATTGAATAATTGAGTTTACTAGTTTAAAATAGATGATTACGTTCAAGCTAATACTCCTTATATATTATTAACTAGCTTAAATTTTTTTTAATATTGCACGTGTATAATTTTAAGCATTTTAAATATCATTCAAAGTAATTTTAAAATAATTTGGGTATATACATGAAATAATTAAATATGAGTAAAATATTCATAAGCGTATGTGAAGTAAGAGTTTTAACTTCAAATCATTGATCATAACATAGAAATATGAATAAATATATATGTTAATAAACTAATCATTATTACTAAAAACCGAACTATCACATGCAGGTGATAGGAATTCGACATAGCTCAATAAAAAAGCAATTGAAATATCTTGTTCCGAATTTAGCCAATAAGTAAATTCGTAGTCACTCCAAATGCCTTGTTTACCATCTGTTAGGGAAAGTTCCAAATTTTATGAATTGAAAACGTGAGATAACCAACCAACTTAATCTTTGCATAATTCACAATTCATACGTTTTTCAAAGAGTAACCGCACATTCACATACATTAAAATTTCCCTAATTAACCATACTACTGATAAGGCTAAAGTCGTATCTCCTTAATCAAAATAATCCTAAATTGCTACTAATAGGTAGCTAGCGGTAAACAGAGTATCGTATCCATAGGGAGACTAAAATGTTCTATTTACTAGATTATAGTCCGATCCGTCTAGTAACAATTTCGGGGTTTGTTTGTTTGTTTGCTAAAGTAAACGAGATTAAGAGAAAGAGAAATTAAGAGTAGAAATGAGTCTAAAAATATAAGAAGAAAGGAAGGATCGTCGGGTCACCATGGAAGGACAACGGTCAAGACTAGAGTCAAAGGTCAGTCATAAAACAGTCTGTAGGGTAGTGAAAAGGTTCTCTCAGATCATTCACCCTAAAATGCTTCCAACGGGCTCTCGCTACTTATTGGGACACTCTATTGTTTGTAGCGGGGCTAAATCTCACCAGGCTTTCAATTTTAGGTCGGAGTTTACTGGTTTAATCAATCAATTACGTACACTAATCAATTAATTACTATTAACTGCTACAATTAATAACATAGATGCGATAATTATGACAAATGTATGTAATAACCTAATTGTTTTGGGTTGAAAACAATAAGGTTAGCGTGCCCGACTGCGGTCAGGTCAACGCACTCCTTTCGGATATTTGATGGATGGATGTTATAGCAAATCCAGAAAAATTTCTTTCTGGGGTCCTGATTAATATTTAAAATCTATATACACATGAAAAAAAGTTATAAATTTATTTTTTTAGCCTGAACATTAGACAAAAACGCAAAAAAATAATAATTTGTTTCCGGTATCTACGCACCCCGGAATGTTGTTAGTAGATCCGCCGCTGGATGGATGTCCCTGTGCCTCTACCTTCGAACTGTCCCTGCACACGTAACACACAAGGCCTCGGGGGAGGAGGGGGGGTGGTCTCGAGGGGGCTCTCTCCAATGCCTAAGTCAGTTAGATAACCTGAGATATTATCCGAGACCTTTGGCGTGAGGCTCGGTCTCGGTCTCTTTTTTAGTTGTTTAAGGTAGTCTTATTTCTAGAGAGAGAAAGTAGTTGTTGTTTTGTGGTGTTGATGGAATGATTCTTGTCTTTCCTTACAAGGAACTTAGTCCCTAAGTAAGTGTCTTCCTTTGGAAGGAATCCAAGGAAGATATTTTATATGAGAGGATGTGTACCTTACTTTTTGACTTGGTTACTATTCGGACCCGTTTGACCCGTCGATTGGCATGCGGGTCGGGTCGGGTCGACTCGACGTGCCCCATCAATTTGTCCCAGACAGGATGGCATCTGAGCTTGGAGCCTTAGTGTATTTATCCTTTAATGGTGGGTTAACACGGCCTTGCTGCGTAGGCAATTTCGTGGGAGTCACGTCGTTGCGAATGATGTTGTGCCAAGTGGCGGCTTGGAGGCGGTCCATCTACTCCTCGCGCAACCTCTTTATAAATGCCTTTGGTAAGCGAGTTCATGGGTATCTTTTGAAATTTTTCTGCCGCGTTTCGCCTGTTAGGGTGAGAAGGAATTTGGGGCATGGAGTTCTCCTGATGTTGTCGTCGAGTAGGAGTACTGTGCCCGGGAGTAAGCGGCCAGCCAGATCGGAGGAGTCGGTCACCTCTCCAGTATATGCTCTGGTGGCGGAACTAGAGAAAGGTGAGGCGAATTTAGAGCCCAGGAATCCTGAGTGGGAGCAAGTTTTGGATGCTCTTCCCTGTGTTCGGAGTTGGCAGGGGGTTGCCCGTAACCGAGTAAGGAAGGTATCCTGGGATCTTATCTTTGGAGATTGAAGGTCGGCCGTTGTGAAAGCCGAGGCTATGCGGATCATTTCTAAGATTGTAAAAGGTGAGGACTTCGTTGTAGCAGAGGCGTGATTCGCTGAGATAGGGATCTAAGAGGGTCAGAGCGTCTGTGTCGCTGGAGTCCTAGTGTAGGAGTTTTAGTCATTTTATTTGTAATATATTGCTTCATGTACTTGGGAGTCGAGTATCTTTTTTCTGTAATCTTTGTACCTTCATCCCTTTTGCTCGTGAGACATGAATACAGATGTTTTCCCTTTTCTGAATGCCGCATGTTTATTAAAGGATTTGTCTTACTTCTTATTGGGGAATACTCTTTGGAGAACCCTGAAGTATACATTGTACCCTCTAGTATTTGTTGATGTCGATAGTTGTCGGTAGTGATATGGTGTGGACATAGCAACCCGCGCCGCGTACACCCACGCGTTGGTTTCGAGGCGGCGACACTTCTCCCAATAACCGCCGGCGCGAGGCCGAGGCAGGTCATGGACCGTTATCGATTTTAAAGGCATTGAGACCGGTGAAAGGTTTGACAAGCCTTCATTTGTGGAGTCGCCACCAATTTTTCTGGAAAACTAGAACCGTTCGAATACTTCGCATCATATTAGGTCACAAAGTAGTGGCATGAACACTAAGAAATTCGTTACCCTTAGAAATTTATGTCTTGAATGACTCTCATGATGCCAATGAACACGGATGTTCACAGAAATTCGTTACCCTTAGAAATTTATGTCTTGAGTAAGGGGTGAGGGTACGTATTAGAAAGCTCGTTTTTTTTAACACCTAACCTCGCCCGCCTTGATAGCAGCCTCTACCAATGATCACGGAAATTATTTATACTTGATATGTTGTCAGTTGTATGCATGCAATGCAACAAACACAGATTAATCCTAGCATGTGAGAATAGATTTAGTCAGTGAACAAACAATTTAGAACTCACTTGGGTCGAAGTTGGAAGTTAGATTAATTTCATGTGGATTGTCAAGCAAATAAATCATACAAGAGAAATATAAAATAAAGGAATAAATTAAAAAAAAAATTAGTTATAATTGAATTACAACGGATAACTTGAATTTACGTCACAAGTACGCCTCAAAAACAAAAGGGATTTGAAAAGAAAATAAAAGAAAATAAACTTTAAATATGTCGTATTATTAGTGGTAATACGAAATAATAGTCGGTTAAAGTCCTAAACTAAAGCTACGTCTGTACGAGACAAGTTCAGAGGCATAAGCCACCTTAGAACAGGCGCAACATCTGCTGCGTCCTTTAGAAGAGGCGCATCAGACCGTACGTCTTTTCTTGAGTTGGGTTCTGACTGTGAAAGTCAGACTCGTTAAATTGTTATCGTTTCTTAGTCAGTTAACGTTGATTATTGTTATATAACTCGAGTGAAGGTTATTTAGTCATATTACATGCATTTGAAACCGTCATAAAGCGATAAAAGGTGAATTACGAACGAAATATTCCGAGTTGGTTATTTATGTCGGAATTGGTTTATATACAAGACTTGAAACTGGAAATGAAGAATCGATGAAGAAACAGAATGGAAATCATATAGCAAAGACGAATCAAGGGACTTGATATGAACAAATCGAGTCTCTTAAATCCGGGTTCGAATTTAATGACGAAAACCCGCAAATATTGATTACAAGGGATTTAAGTCGGAAATTAATGAAAAATATTAATCAAAACAAATATATAAACTGAAAATATGAAATTTGAAAGAAAGAAGAAAAGAAAACGAAAGAAAATGAAGAAACATATACTCGAGGAAGAAGACGAAGAGCATCAGCCTTTGGAAGAGGCGCCGCAAATGTTGTGACTATTAAAGAAGGCGCATCTGCTGATGCGTTGTAACACCCCCATCTACCAAAGTGCCTTACTAAGGCTTACCTTAGCAAATGGAAGTGCTACCATCTCGGTTACCCGAGTCAATGTATATCAAATAGACAATAACGAAACGTACTTTAATAAGTAATTTTAAGTGATACATGTCCGAAACCAAAACTTTAAAGTATGATACTACCGTTCCAAAACCAAAACTAACTAATGTAAATACAATGTTCGACATAACAGCGGAAGACTTCTAATAGACTCGTGATGACACATGCCCAGCTATCCCTTGCGCATCCAAATCATACCTGCTCAATAACTGCTCACCACCTCCGAATGGATAACCACAGTTTTTAAAACAATTAAACGGGGTCAGTTCCTTTTAAGGAGGGAAGACGAAGTTCCTTTTAAACAACAACAAATACACAATCACAATCTCCAACACCGTCACATCACCAATCATCTGACTACACACTAAAGTGTGTAGCCCTGTCAAAATACCATCGCAACAGATATTCTTCACCGCCAGTGGGGGACCGCAGCCGTTCCCACCTAAGCCCTGCTCATCTCCATTGAGCGAATAACCCATATTCCTTAATGTGCACATCCCCTTCTGTGGCGGGTTCCACAAAGGGTGAATCAAGGGCGTGAAGCCACTCTCGCAAGTGACTCCACTCAGCCGAGGGCGCACCTCGCGAACCACAGACAATCAACAACAACCAATGACAATATCAATTCAAAACAATACCGATACCAATTACGATATAATCATCATGCCAATCAACCAAACAACCATCTTATAACCATTTATACAATAACTGAGTAGGGAAACCCTTCCTGGAAAAGCAATCACCAAGACTGTCACAATCAGCTAATCAAAATCGTTCTTCAATAAAATCACCTCCTATAAAACATACAATCATACAATCACCATCTAATAAACACAATACTCCCAAAACCCCCAATTTACCCAATTAGGGTTTCAACCAAAGTCAATGAAACAACATAAAAATTATACTAGGATCTTACCCACAACGATACAGACTCAACGGCGTAAAGAACACTGAATTCTGATGACTCAAGCCTTGGGATTTGATAGCAATGCGAAGAAGAAGAAGTAACGTAAATTGTTTGTCTCTTATGAATTTAGATCAAGGTAAAAGTGAAAAGAAACTGACGACTTATGTTTTTATAACATTCTCTCATTGCTAACAAAACCTGACAAAATAACCCGTAAGACCGACTTACTCGATCAAGTAAGTGACTTACTCGATCGAGTGCCCCTTACTCGATCGAGTGTCACACGTACTCGATCGAGTACCCATCAGACAGACTACTGTTTCGAAACCAAACTTACTTACTCAACAGAGTAAGCCCTACTTGATAGAGTACCCAATAGCACAGAAAACCGTATTGTTACAGTCTTCCCTCCTTAAAAGGAACTTCGTCTCCGAAGTTCAAACCATACATAGAAACAAACTTATCTGCGACACAACAACGCAACCAAAACTCAAAACAAAACCCCAAACATAACGCACAAAACAGGTACACCTCACACTAAGTCCGCAAACTATGCTTACTTCCACAACGGCTCGCGATATCATCCACCAACGTCGCTAGCTTCGTCTCTGGTCGGACTCTCGAGGAGGTTTAGTTTTCGGTACTTATCTTTAGGAGCACCTAGACTAAAACACAATTTATAACTTCACAAACAACTCTACAATTTAGTAAAGAGGCAACTAAAGGTCGGATCCCAAGGGACGGGAATTGAGATGATATTTTCTATTGCAACTAGTGGTGTCTAAGGGTGTCACAATTTGGGTTTAGAAATAGAAGATCACTAAACTAAATAGAAATAAAAGTAAGCAAGCAAGATGAATTAAAAAGGGAGGTAAACAATTGATAAAAAGCACTAGGGTGTCATGGGGTCATAGGGGTTCATGGGAATTGATCATACAAACATATTCTCAAATTATAAGCAAGCAATTATTGTTGTGATGGATCGAGTTGGTTTATATCTTACAATCCTAGGAATGTTTGGGTCCCGGAGACGAATCGATTAGATTGTACAACACCTACAAGTCGACTTAATCTTCCCTACTCAACTATATGCATGGTCTAATGAGACTCGAGTTGGTTTATGTCTTACAAGTCTCATTGAAATGATAGGTGATGGGTAAAAAATGAAAGGATTCATAGGCTCGCATTTCATCAAACATAACATGTGCATAAGTTGAGATCACAACAAGCAAGCAAATAAACTATGAAAACATATTAATTTAAGCATGAATCATCCCCCATGTTGGTTTCCCCTAATTACCCATTAACCCTAGCTAAGGAAACTACTCACTCATTATCATGTTGAACATGCTAGCAAGGTTGTCGATCATACCAACAAAGTAAAACATGATGAATAAATGAAGATTATTAGCAATAATTAAAAAGGGATTAAGAGAATTATACCTACTAATGATTCCAATAATAAAGCAAAGAATAATAGAAGTACTTGATGATAGATTGGAAGGTTGTCAATCTCCCAATAATAACCCAAATAATCTTCAATTACCCAAAACAAAGGATGAACAAGAGAGAGATTAAGGAAATGAAACTTGTATTAAAACTTGATTAAATGTTGATTACAAGATTAAAGAGAGATTTCTTTGATATTAACTACACTAAAGATTGCTAAGAAGAACATGCTCTTCTAATTAGCCTAATGGGGTATTTATAGTGAGGATTAGTTACATAGATTAGGGTTTACTAAGGGCTTAAATGACGATTAAGTCCTTGAGGAATCGCCGGTCTCTAGGGAGACTCCGGTCTCCTTTTCGTCGGTCTTAGAAAAATATACGCATCCTTCCTTGAAGCTTGTAGAAGACGAAATAGCTGTTAGAGAATCCGGGCGTCCAGGGCACGGGACGGGCGGATTCTGGTACTTCTGGACGGGCGTCCAGATAGGGAAGACGGGCGGATTCTGGGTGTTTTGGAGGGCGTCCACAGGGGGAAGACGCTCGGATTGTGGGTGCTGGACGGGCATCTTGTGGACAATCCGCTCGGATTGTCTTACAGCTTCTTTCCTTCTTCTTTTCTTCCTTTTTCTTCATAAAATCCTTGTGGATTTCCTCGGGGATGCAAGGATCTTTTCTCATCATTGCCCATCTACTATAGTATCTACAAAGGCCTTCTAATCTTGTCTTCTCTTTGATGCTTGGTCATTGAATTCAATCAATTTAGCTTCATTTTGACATGAAAATGCCAGGTTTGTAGTCCTTTCCTACCAAGGATACAAAACCTCAAAGAATATGCAAAACAAAGGACTAAAGACAATAAATGACCCAAATATGCACTAAAAAGCATGGGAACAAGGCTAATTCGGGGACTAAATATGCTCTAATTATGGTCACATCAAATATCCCCAAACCGAACCTTTGCTCGTCCCGAGTAAAGAGGTGACAAAGACTAGGACCATTATTTAAACTAACCTAATAGCATAGCCGATATGAGACAATTAGCGGGTCTCACTCCGCCCCTTCAACTCACAACAAGACAACCATGAGGTAGGATGCCTTCTTGCAAGGCAAGGTGGGTGTTGCCAAAATGGCGACACATCCAAACATTAAGCACACAAAAATCAAGTAATGGATGCATCTACAAAAGAATAGCCACTTTCCTCATCTAAGTGGCCGAAATTATCTACAAGGGAAGCAATTCAAGGGTACACACTCCTTCGTAGATGCAATTTCTTCAAACTACTAAGCCTGGAAGGATACCAATAAATCACCTCCAAGGTGTGTCAAGCTAGGGTACCTTTGTCCTTAATCGTTAAATGCTTTTGTCAAGAGTAGACTCCCTATGGTGTTAGAAATACTGGAGGATCGCAGAATTCCCCCTCTTGCCTAGACAAGAAGAAGGGTCGTCCCCTCTCTACCATGCACAAAAATGGATACGCTGGTTAAAGGGATCAATAGATATTTGAGTTTCATTTAAAAGTTTGCTTTTGTTGTTGTTTTTCCCCCCAATTTCTTGTGGCATATAACATTTGAGAACACTTTCTTTTTCCATTTCTTTGATGTTTGGCATTTCAATACTTTCAACTTTTCTTTGCATTTATTTCGAACATTTTCAAAGTCACCCCATATGTAGTGAGGGTGCCTTATATTGGAAGCATTAGGAGTCTATTTTTGCTCCTCTTTTCATTTGCTGCAATTTGCAAACTTTCTTTCACTTTTCATTTCATTTCTTTGAACTCAAATCAATTTCTTTTTGTGCCCATTCCCTTTGCTGACAAAAATATGGTAGAACATGGATGAATGATGGATGCATGGTTTCAAGGGTCACCTTGGAATAAACGTTAGCCAAGGAGTTATCACACCACAAGGTACTCTTGACTAGGCCTTAATCCATGGGTCAAAGGATACTAGCATGACACATCCTAGGGTGTTTTACAAGTATTCTAACAAGCAAAGTCTTAAGAAGAAAAAGCATCTACTAGGGCCTATATACAGTTGTCAAGCTTCCCAAGTAGACGGTTTCGCAAAATTTCCTAACATGCAACTACATGCCATCATGCAACTAGCATATAAACATCCTAATGCAAATGATTCTACCAACTAATATGCCATATAAACTAAATGCAAGTCCTAAATTCACATTGTAATACCGCCTCAATCAAAATAAAGCCACATAGTCATTAACATAAAGAGGAAAAAGGATATTGGAAAGATCATACCATGCGGTCTTCAATATCCTCATGTCTCAGATGTGGCGTAGTCGATCAATGTGAACAAGGATAGAACAAATACAATATATACAACAATATATACAAGTCTACACTACAAAGAAATTGAACTTGTTTTTGGATTTTCAAATTTTTGAATTTTTGAATTTTTTCGAAACTTTTTGATTTTTTTGGGTTTTTGAATAAAAGTTAAGTTAGAATTCCCCATCCGCACACTAATATGGGCATTGTCCTCAATGGCCAAAATGATGGGAAACTATGCAAGCATGATGCATGAATTCTACACTAAATGCAAGCTACACTAATCTACATTACATGATGCATGGTTTTTTGTTTATGACGGAGAGCGTAATTTAGATTACCTCCCGTTGCGTATGCATGTACTTCCCCAAACCGAGATAGACATTATTTCTAATGTCCTAAAGTATGGGGTAGTTCATGCACACAAGATGGAATGCATGAAACTAAATTGTCATTTTGGATTTTCAAAAGTGGGAATAATGAAATAAGAACACCTCAATGGGGCCGAGGTGTTAGTCCTCTATGTTTCTAGGACTCTCCAACTATGATGAAGATAAAAATAAATAAAACAAAGAAAGAAGTAGACAAAGCTCAAGAGGGTAGGAGCCTCCAAAGCTTGCTAGTCTTCCACCATATCATCATTGTCATCATCTTCCTTAATAGAAGTGGATTCATCTCCACTCCCCTCTTCACTTCCATGCTCACTTCCTTCATCACTTTCTTCATCATCTTCATTAGAATCTTCTTCTTCATTTACCTCTTCAACAATGCCCTCATCATCAACAACCTCATCACCGACAACCTCATCGTCACCCGGTCTTTCACCCCTAGATTCACTTGGAAAGAAGACTTCCCTATCCGCCCATCTAGGCAAAGGACATGAAGGATCAAGTAGTCCTTGCCTAGCTAAATGAAGGAGGAGTGGATATTGGGCCAAGTATGCATCTTCCCGATCCTTATAAGTTTTTTTGTGCATCTCTTGCATAAGTAGAGTCATGTAGTCATTGCCCATTTCAACACCTTCGGGTTTGAACTCTTGATATTTGAATGGATAGGGTGGTGTGACAATGGAGGAGGAGGGCATTTCAATTTCACCCCTTTGTTGACAGATGATGTACTCGGCTTCCTTTGAGAGATGAAGAAGGTAGTTTGTTCTATGAACACTCAAACGGCATATCTTGGAAGGCAAAGTGAAAGATCTAGCATCATTGGTGAGCCACTCATATTTGGCGTCAAGAGGATTATGCTTGACCCACTTGTACTTGTTAATCATGGCATCCATGTCAATGAGATGACGCCCTCTTTTTGCCACATACTTGCTATCCTTGTTGAAATTCGGATCAAAGTACTTGGCCAAGAGTGTAACTAGACCTCCATTTATGATAAAAGAGGTGCCTTCCTTTCCACAATCAACATTGAGCCATCTTTCCACCAAAAGCCTTAGAGCATTGTAAGGCTTGGTGAATTCCCTTCCAATATTTAAGGCCGACTCAAGTAGAACACAATCGAGCTTGGTAAAGTGGTTAGTGTCTTTTCTTGCAATGATAGTATTCCCGATGACCTTATGCCATACTCTAATGCCCGGATGGTGGACTAAAAGAGCGCGATAAGCATGAAAGTTCTCAAATTTCTTCCCGCAAATCGCCTCCCAAAGACGAGCGGGGTCATATTTTTCGGGCTTCTTATAATAACGAGGTGTATCACTTAGACCTAATGCTTTACTCAAAACATCAAAGGTGATGCGCCTATTCACATTGGCAAGGCGAAACTCGATGTATTCTCTAGTCTCTACCTTAGTCACTTTCAATGAACTCAAGAATTCCAAGGTAAGGGAGGGGTATGTCAATTCTCTTGTAGCAAACAATTTTCCCAACCCCATGGCTTCAAAGAAGGCTTTCGTTTGTTCAAGGACACCCAATTTGTTTAAGGCATCTTCACATATGAATTTGGTGGGTAGAATGGATTTCTTAGCATACTTGGCAAATGTATCTCTATGGGAGTTATAAATGAAAATTACCTCCGCATAGTTTGATAATTGAGCAATTTCCGGAGTTGTTGATGTTGTTGCTTCCAAGGGAGGATTTTGTTGTTGAACTTCCAAGTTTGCACTAGCAACCACCATAGCCATTGAAGCTTTCTTTGCTTGAAGGCATTGTTGCCTTTTTTAGAGTGCCTTTGCCTTAAGTGCCTTTGTTGATCCTTTTGTTCTTGCCATTGATGATTATACCAAGAAAAGATTGAAAATCTTCAATTTCCAATTATACCCAAATTGATTTTAAGATGAAAGGATTTGCCTTTGTATTTCAAAAATCGACTCAAAGGTTGAAGATTTTGATGCTTGGATTGATTATTGTTGGAAAAAGAGTGATTAATTATTGTTGAAAGGAAGTTTGGATTTGATTTTGTTGAATTTGGTTGAGGAAATCTTGTTTTTGGTGATGGAGAGGATGATGGTTTTGGGGTTTATGGTAGTGTTTTGAATGAATAAATGAAGGAATGAATGTGGGAGGGGTATTTAAAAACACCCGAAAATTTCGAGCTGTATGGGGGAAGACGAGCGGATTCCCTTCGGGACGCTCGGATTCTGCTTGTTCTGGGTTCAGGAATTCTCGCCTAAAGACGAGCGTCTTTCAGCACGGATGCTCAGATTCTTCACTTGCAGGACGAGCGGATTCCTTTAAAGACGGGCGGATTCTGTTACAGCGAGTTTTCTTATTTTGCACTGGCAAAAAGACGGGCGTCTTTATGCAAAGACGAGCGGATTCTTTCAGACGAGCGTCTTCTCTGCTGGGACGCTCGGATTCTTCAACAGTCCCAAATTTTTAATTTTTCAGTTCAATTAGATGGACGGATTCTGCAACAGACGCCCAGATTCCCTACAGACGTGCGGATTCCCCTTAAGGACGCTCGGATTCCTCCTAGTCTACCCGGATTCAGTTCCATCCGTGCACTTGCATATCCCGTGTCATTTTCATTCTTCAAATCCCGTGTTCTTCATTGTAGGGGCACTACTAAGGCATGAATAGCCTAGGCAATTGCTATCCCCACACTAAGCTAAAGCACTACACATCAATTAAATCATTAGTCCCTCCCTCACTTCTCTCAAAAATGATAAATATCTTGATCAAAGTATAAAAATCCAAAAATAACAAAAATGCAATGTAAGAATTAAAATGCAAGTTAGGGAGTTAGAAATATTTACAAATGTTGGTTTGGAGAGGACTCCACCAAACTCTCATCCTTAGTGAGATGTCATGGGGGCATGTCCAAGGTATTGTTGATGTTGCTCAACACCTTGAAGAAGTAGTCAAAAGCTTGTTCATTGTCATGATAAAGATCTTCAATAGATCTTTTCCCTTGTTGTCCTTCATGTTGGTCTTTATCGATAGCATTACCAATATAGAGATTGAAAATCCCTTCAAACTCATCATTCCAAAGACCACAAACTTCACTACTTGGTCACTAAAGATCTCTTGAGTTGATAGAGATAACTCTCCCAATTTCTTGTCTTGGCCAATGAGGCCATCCTCTTCATTGCTTGACTTTGGTGAGCTTTTCAAGCTCTCTTTGTTACAATTCACTTGCTCTTTGAATGGAGCATCATCAACTTTCTTCTTCCATTGGAATTCCGACTTCTTCCTATCATCCTTCCGGCTATAATGATCGACCATAAAACATGGTTCATGCAAACGGGGAGCTCTCATGGTCTTGTCAATATTGAAAGTTATGCTCTCATCTCCCACTTCTAGAGTGAGCTCTCCATGCTTCACATCAATCACCGCACCCGCGGTGTGCAAGAAAGGTCTTCCTAGAATGATTGGAATAATGGAATCTTCTTCCATGTCAACAATGACAAAGTCCACTGGGATGAAAAATTTCCCAACTCTTACGGGAACATCTTCCCATATCTCTAATGGTGTCTTCGTCGATCTATCGGCCATTTGGAGTGTGATATTGGTGAATTTAAGCTCTCCCATGCCTAACCTTTTACTCACCGAGTACGGCATAACACTCACACTCGCCGCTAGATCACATAAGGCTTTGTTGATCGTGGTGTCGCCAATGGTACACGGTATTGAGAAGCTTCCCGGATCTTTAAGTTTTGGAGGTGAACTCCCTTGAAGTATTGCTCTGCTCACATTAGTGAAGGCGATAGTCTCAAGCTTCCGGATCGACTTCTTCTTCGTGAGGATTTCTTTCATGTATTTTGCATAGGCCGGCACGTGATTGATTAATTCCGTAAAAGGAATTGAGACTTCCAAATTCTTTACAATCTCCATAAATTTTCCATGTTGGTCATCAAATTTGAGCTTGGCTTGACGACTCGGAAAAGGAAGTCTAATCACAATGGGCTCCTTCTCCTTGGCCTTGTCTTCATTTTTCTTTCAAATTTCTTCTTTGATGGTTCTCCATCCTTGGAGTTTTGCACAATTTCTTCTTTGTCACTAGCTTCTACAACTTCATCCTCAACTTGCTTCTTCGGTGCTTCATACCTTGTACCACTTCTCAAGTGAATGGCACTAACCGTTTCATGTCTTGGGGGATTACTTTGAGGTGGTAATTGCCCCTTTTGTCTTTGTGAGTTTGAAGATGCTAGTTGAGTCAATTGGGTTTCCAACATTTTGGTGTGAGCTAGGATGTTGTTGATGGTGATTTCCTTTGCTTGACTATCCTTTTGCATTTGAGTGAAAAACTGTTGTTGATTCTTTTGCATTTGGAAGACCGCTTTTTGAACATCAAAACCTTGGTCATTTTGTTGATTGTATGGAGTTTGATTTTGGTAACCTTGGTTTTGGTTGTAAAAGGTTCTTTGATTTTGGTTTCTCATGGGAGGTGGGGTGTATGTTGGTTGAGGGTTTTGAACATTTTGGCTTTTGTATGAGAGATTTGTGTGGAATTTGGTGTTTTCATTGTAATAATTGGAATAAGGGGTACCACTCTTGTATGCTTGAAAAGCATTCACTTGTTCATTTGTTCCCCTACATTCACTTTGGTCATGTCCCAAAGTTCCACAATTCTCACATATCCCACTTGGGATTGATGAAGATGCCGTCATGGCATTAACATGATGCTTTGGTGATTTTGAGTCTTCTTCAAGTCTAGCCATAGCATTTTCAAACTTCAAATTGATGGTATCAATGTGAGCACTAAGTTGAGTACCCAATTGAGTAATAGAGTCCACTTCATGCTTTCCTCTTCTAGTAGCCTTGCGAGGTCTACTATATTGTGAATTATGGACCGCCATTTCCTCAATCTTGTTCCAAGTTTGATTGTCATCAACTTCGGTGAACATTCCATTTGATCCCATATTGAGAATGTTTCTTGAGTGTTCATAAAGACCGTTCCAAAATTGTTGTACCAAGAACCACTCGCTAAGTCCATGGTGAGGACATGAGCGACAAATTCCCTTGAATCGTTCCCAAGCTTCATACAAAGATTATTTATCTCTTTGCTTAAAGCCTGTAATTTGAGCTCTTAGCATGTTAGTCTTTTCCGGTGGATAGAACTTTTTGTAGAAAGCTAAAGCCAACTTCTTCCAAGAATCAATTCCAAGAGTAGCCTTATCAAGGCCTTTCAACCATTGTTTTGCGGTGCCAATTAGAGAAAAAGGAAATAAGACCCATCGAATTTGGTCTTGAGTTGCACCGGTTTGAGAAATCGCATCACAATAGTCGCAAAAAGTCTCCATGTGAGAGTGAGGGTCTTCACTAAGCATCCCCCCAAATTGGCTTCTTTCGACTAATTGGATAAATGCGGATTTGGCAATAAAATTTCCGGTCAAGTGTTGTGGTGTGGGAGTACCATTAGGTATGTTCTCCTCGGTTGGTACGGAATGTGATGAAAATTTAGGCATTGTGGGTTGATTTTGTGTTGGATTTTGTGTTGGGTTATCCTCACCTTCTCTTGCAAAAGGGTTGGTGAACTTAATAGTGTCTGGTTGAATATCTACAACCTCACCAATACCTCTCAAAGTTCTCCTAGCAAGTCTTCTATTGGTTGTCAAAGTCCTTTCAATTTCGTGATCAAAGGGTAACAAGTTACCTTGTGATCTTCTAGACATGCAAAATATCAAACAACTCTAAAATAATTAGAACAAACCTTGAGGAGTTTTACTTCCCCAAGGCAAAGAAAGACACAACTAATAACAATACAAGAAAATCTAAATCAAGTTAACTTTAGTCCGCAACGGCGCCATTTTTGGTCGGACTCTCGAGGAGGTTTAGTTTTCGGTACTTGTCGTTAGGAGCACCTATACCAAAACACAATTTATAACTTCACAAACAACTCTACAATTTAGTAAAGAGGCAAGTAAAGGTCGGATCCCAAGGGACGGGAATTGAGATGAGATTTTCTATTGCAACTAGTGGTGTCTAAGGGTGTCACAATTTGGGGTTTAAAGTAGAAGATCACTAAACTAAATAGCAATAAAAGTAAGCAAGCAAGATGAATTAAAAAGGGATGTAAACAATTGATAAAAAGCACTAGAGTGTCATGGGGTCATAGGGGTTCATGGGAATTGATCATACAAACATATTCTCAAATTATAAGCAAGCAATTATTGTTGTGATGGATCGAGTTGGTTTATATCTTACAATCCTAGGAAAGTTTGGGTCCCGGAGCCGAATCGATTAGATTGTACAACACCTACAAGTCGACTTAATCTTCCCTACTCAACTATATGCATGGTCTAATGAGACTCGAGTTGGTTTATGTCTTACAAGTCTCATTGAAAAGATAGGTGATGGGTAAAAAATGCAAGGATTCGTAGGTTCGCATTTCATCAAACATAACATGTGCATAAGTTGAGATCACAACAAGCAAGCAAATAAACTATGAAAACATATTAATTTAAGCATGAATCATCCCCCATGTTGGTTTCCCCTAATTACCCATTAACCCTAGCTAAGGAAACTACTCACTCATTATCATGTTGAACATGCTAGCAACGTTGTCGATCATACCAACAAAGTAAAACATGATGAATAAATGAAGATAATTAGCAATAATTAAAAAGGGATTAAGAGAATTATACCTACTAATGATTCCAATAATAAAGCAAAGAATAATAGAAGTACTTGATGATAGATTGGAAGGTTGTCAATCTCCCAATAATATCCCAAATAATCTTCAATTACCCAAAACAAAGGATGAACAAGAGAGAGATTAAGGAAATTATACTTGTATTAAAACATGATTAAATGTTGATTACAAGATTAAAGAGAGATTTTATTGATATTAACTACACTAAAGATTGCTAAGAAGAACATGCTCTTCTAATTAGCCTAATGGGGTATTTATAGTGGGGATTAGTTACATAGATTAGGGTTTACTAAGGGCTTAAATGACGATTAAGTCATTGAGGAATCCCCGGTCTCTAGGGAGACTCCGGTCTCCTTTTCGCCAGTCTTAGAAAAATATGCGCATCCTTCCTTGAATCTTGTAGAAGACGAAATAGCTATTAGAGAATCCGGGCATCCAGGGCACGGGACGGGCGGATTCTGGTACTTCTGGACGGGCGTCCAGATAGGGAAGACGGGCGGATTCTGGGTGTTTTGGACGGGCGTCCACAGGGGGAAGACGCTCGGATTGTGGGTGCTGGACGGGCGTCTTGTGGACAATCCGCTCGGATTGTCTTACAGCTTCTTTCCTTCTTCTTTTCTTCCTTTTTCTTCATAAAATCCTTGAGGATTTCCTCGGGGATGCAAGGATCTTTTCTCATCATTGCCCATCTACTATAGTATGTACAAAGGCCTTCTAATCTTGTCTTCTCTTTGATGCTTGGTCATTGAATTCAATCAATTTAGCTTCATTTTGACATGAAAATGCAAGGTTTGCACTCCTTTCCTACCAAGGATACAAAACCTCAAAGAATATGCAAAACAAAGGACTAAAGACAATAAATGACCCAAATATGCACTAAAAAGCATGAGAACAAGGCTAATTCGAGGACTAAATATGCTCTAATTATGGTCACATCAGTCTCACTACATATTATCCACTAGAAAATCCAATATCAAGACACTCATAAACATCAAACGGAATGTTACATTCTACCACCCTTAAATAGAACTTCGTCCTTGAAGTTTACTCACACTCATAAACATCATCATCCAACTGTCAACACTATTGAACTCATAAATATCATCATCGAACTGTCAACACTGTCGAAGTATTATCCCATTCCTAAACATCAAACTACTACAAGCACGGCCATGACCTTTAATAAAATAAACCACAACAAAGATCCATCCTTTATGCTACACCAACACTCTACTTCCAATTATACTTCAACATGCACAACCATCAAACTCTCTTTGTCGCATCCTACTCCTCTTAAGATAAATGTTACGTCCTCGTAACTCACTTATACTAGCTCCGTAGCTATATCTTCTCATTATCCTCATCACCACCGCATGTTAAAGATAACAGCCTATAACCTAACCATCCACCATTTCTATATCCAAGGCTCTCTTACTAAAACAGTTCTCATTCCTCAATTCATTCAGCACACCACCTAACCTATACGCCAAAATCCTTAGTATAATAAATACTCCAATTCTTCCACATTACCGTAAAACGACATCCTCCTCTATACAAAGCACTTATCTCCAAAAACATAACTCACGATCCACACTTATTACACACACTCACACTAGATCCTCAAGTTATTTTCTTTCATTACCGCAAAAATCATCCATAACTTAACATGATACTAATTTCCAACACCCTATACTCCCTGTCTCAACAAAAGATTATGAACCACCTGCAGCTTCCAGATCAGTACAACACATGTTCCACAATTCACTTGCCATTACTATGTCAACCAATGCCTCTTCTAAAACAACATCACAAGTACTCCAACAACCTCACGCAACTGTGTCCCATCAATAGGATATCACTATACCATGACAACAATAAAAACATACACAACTATATTCCATATCATACTCAACCCTCGCTCCCAAGCTGAAACTGGTAAAAAACATCAATAAACAAAACAACAGTCTGTATGTCGAAACCGAAACTCACCGGAAACAGCAGTAAACAAAACAACAATCTATATAACTGGTATGTACTTTCGAAAACTAGTATCTTACTCATCCCGCCTACTCCACCACAACCGATGACGGCGTTGCAACACCACCACCAACAGCCGCACCGCAGCGCGAAAAATACCCGCATCACAACACGAAGGAATGTGCCCGGATCACCACCCGAGGCACCACAACCACATCGATAGTCATCGCAACTTATACAACCTCATAAACACTGACTTAGTACAATTTCCTGGACAAGAAAACTTACTCAAAACTGCTTTACTAGATTACAACACAACATATTATATGGAATAAACAGATAAGAACCTCATGAACATCATCCCTACCATTTCACGAAATAAACATATATCATGAACACACATACAAGTATAAATAGCCATGCCAGATTACCCGAACTATCACTTTTGAACATCATTCTATTAGGTTACCGTACCTAACACATATTACAGAACATTCAGATAACAACTTTATAACTATCACGCCATACCGTTTCTCGTGAGGTCAGGACCTCACACAAACATTTATACACATCATAGACCCGTAATGACATCTAACTAGTCAATCCTGATCACGTAAGTTACCACTTGATAATGGTTATCTTTTGCCCGAGCTTAACTTGTATGCCCCTTAAAACATATTCTCTCATTCGCATAACCATCACCTTCTGACAAATGTAACCATACTAATAATACTCAACTACTAGCAACCGCCTTCTATAACCATATCTTATACTCCCTCACAACCATACATATCAATATGGTCTCTACAAAATCAATCTCTTTAGAACGGCTATCTTTCCTGCTAATCATCACTCTTAACCACTAGTGACAACACCACAACACCACCACTGTTCGTATAACAATCTCTTACACTCACCTCTAAATATCATGGTTTTTTTCCCATCTTCGGTTAACAACCCAAATGACGAACATCAAACCCATCCATAAAATTTACCTTAGCATTTATCCCAATTCTGTCTTTAATTGTATCGCCACCTAACTCATCACCAAAATCTCATATCGTGCAAATACTCTACCAACTTTTTACTCTCCTTAATTCCTCGAAACGCATGGCTAACATGTTGTCCCGAAACTTCTATATAACCATTAACTCACATCCTCATGATAGTATCATACATCTCGGCGATTCCTTACTTCTATATCACATAACTCCGGTCAACATTCTCCTAGTTTACTCCCCTCATTCTTTTCCTTTTACACTCGACAAAATCAATTAACAATTCAACTCCTTATTTCTTCTACCTAACTCTTTAGTGCTCCGGTTACCTTCTCATTGCTCCAAAACTCAAATCCCATTATTTCATATCAGTACCATCTCACTCTTTCTTACCATAGATCTTCTCTCACCATGCTATCACTCATACTTGTCACCAATCCGACCACACAAGCAAAGTTTACTCTCCAACTTTAATCACACACTAGTTTCACCTCATAATAAACGAAATTCCCCAAACTCACTCACTATTTACAAATCCATGTCGCGGCATAACTCAATCTATGTTTATTATATACCATTCTTCCTCATCCCTTTACAACGACATTCTATCACATACATTCTTAACCAATATATTCCTAACTATCTCTCTCCATAAATCCTTACATATCTCAATTTGCCACTATTCGCATCCCTCATCTCAATCATTTCATTCTCACGGTCCTTACACTTACATCACCCCTTGCCCATATACACTTACCTTACATGACCCAAACTTGCAATTATATCACTCACCACGTCTCACAAAACATGCTCCACGCCTCAATGAGCTCATCCATCTTTTTTTTTCCTTATCCATCACAACCATATATAACTCATGTCCTCCCAACCAAACTCATACCCACCATAAGGTGCCACTCCTTACGTCATAAGATTGGGTAACTTACGCATCAAGACCAAAACCTATGTAAAACAATGCATAAAGAAGCAAAAGAACACCATTCAATTAAACATAATATGCGACGAAGTCAAAAGATAAGAATATGACTCAAAACAGGGATCACTAGATCGAGTGCAGCCTACTCGATCGAGTAGGTGAAGGTCAGAAGCACGTATAAGAAATTACCAGGGCTTCTCGATCGAGTAAGGGTTACTCGATTGAGTAACCAGAGGTGCACTCGATCGAGCAAGGGCCACTCGATCGAGTACCCTACGCAGTTCTCAACACTATCCAATTTTCGTAAAACGGTCATATCTCACTCGTTTCTTGGTCATTTTGGGCGTGTGACCTATCGTTAGAATCGTAAAAGAACAAGCTATCACCTACAATTAGAATCACATCAAAATCAAATATACATCTCAATTTATTATAGTTTAAAGACAACTTCGCTGTGATCGGACAACATAACTATTAGATTCTTTCTTCCAAACAACTTAAACAACAACAAAGTAGACAAAAACAACTCAATACTCATAAAACCAGTATTACTAATCACATGTTTCAATCTTCAAAAGCCAAGCAACAACATCCATCATGCACATATATTATTTAACTTATCAATCATGTATTACCAACATGCTTTTATTCTATAACTTTACGTACAACAATAACATAATATACGACATAAAATCCCGTATTCACATGTTACTAACATAGCAAAAGTAGAAAATTCACTTCCATCACATAAACATGTTCTCCACATGAATTTCATATTCTCATGCAATTCCTTACTTCATCTTTTCAAACCAATTCATAGATCATATTCAGACACGTATTCATACAATTTATTCATCCAATCATATGCATATAAACAATAGTAACTAGTAGCAATCCCAACCATAATTCATGTTATCATAAACAATTACCTTCATCTTTTCCACAACACCTCCATTCAACCACATAACACCCATCCATCCAACATATTCATACAACACATCATTCAATACGTATGCAATAGGATATTAACAAGCACATAGCGATCCCATGACACCCTTAGTGACTGGTTCAAAGTTATAGGGCGAGTTCTACCCAGATGCGATTGGTATGTATCTACCATGAGTGAAGCAACAAAACCCTGGCGTCAATGGTGGTTTAGGTCATCGAAAGTGATGTCGGATTTAGAGGAAAAGACCAGAGTTGAAATAGACTCCTACACCATCATTAATGGGAAGAGATATTGTCCATGACGTAGTGTATTTTGGGTCATTTGATTAATGTATGTTTATTAATTGCTCATTAGATTGTATTTAGGAAACTAATTGAGGAAAGAAGTTTTTAATATATGTATTAATTACATTGGGTTGTGTATAATTTAGTCTTAAATTTCCATTTTCCTCCACTTGCTATCCCAGCAGCCTAATTGAGGAAAGAAGTTTGTACTAACTTAATACGGATTACCAAATATGGAAGATGCTTTTTTTTGGCGGGAAAAACTTGACACAATGAAAGATAAATGAGAATGGTTAGGCACCAACCGATGTATTCTAATGAAAACAATTACGGGTTTAGAGTCAGCCGTGGTAATATTGCAAAATACAGAATACGGTTTCGCTTAACCCGTGTTTATTAGTTTCAATTAAATAATACTTCAACCAACACACATGCAAACTTTCTCCTCGCTCACTTAAAACCCTCGAACACTGAGTTTCCCTAGAACCACTACTATTATCCGTCGCCGTCGTCTTTGCAGTCGTCGTCGCCATCGCCATCCCTATTGCCTCTGCCGTCCCCTCCGTCACCGCCATACCGGGGCCGGCATCTTCTCTTTGAAGAAGTAATAATAAACCCTACTCCTTCGTCCCATTAACTTAATGTCTTTATTTTCTTTTTTAGTTGTGATATTTGTTTGATTCATTAATCTCATTATATAACATATTCAAATATGTGAGAAATTATTTAGTCATAAAATAATTACAAATCTTATGCATGCAAACATAAATATAAATAGAGAAGAAATCATCAATCCTTACTATGACAGTTTCGGATTTTGGGCACAAGTAAGATCTCCTTCTTTTTTTGGTGAAATGTGAGCTTTGATTAATGAAATAATCAGAATTACATGTAGTCCACTTTGGATAATACAACTAGGCTTAAGAAAAACATCAAATATTAAGTCCTAAGCTTACAAGCCAATCCTTATCCCCTACTAACACAGGCCGAGTAACAACTTGTATCAGCCTTGCCTTCACTGTAGCTTTTATCTCGTCTGCAACAATACCAGGTCTTCTCAGTTTAAGATCAACTCGACAATTGTTTCTCTCCATCCAGACTGCATACCAGCAAGCCAGTCTGATCACTCTATAAACCTTCTTCTGTGTCTTAGATATACCAGTGACAGTGCTCAAATTAATATGTAACCAATCCTCTAGCACAGCAACAACCTTAGAGCTATAATCACAGCTCCCAAAGAGATGGTCATGCCCTTCTTCTTCCTTCTCACAGAGAAAACACCTGTTAGTATTACACAGGCCCAATGAGAACAGCTTAGCTCTTGTGTTCAAAGCTTCATGTTTGATAAGCCAGCCTATGAGAGAATGATTTGGAGTAGCCCAGCCATCCCAAACATCCTTATACCAGTGGACAGGGGTTTGTGTTCCCTGCATCCACTGGTAACCAGAAGTAACAGTATAACCATTGGGACTTGCTAACCATAGAGTGCCATGAAAACCAGCAGCTAGCATAGTCCTAACCTTACAGATATTCCTCCAGTTCCAGTTTGAATCTGGAGGAGGTTGATAACTGTTCCAATCTGTCCCTTTCATATACACATGGTCAATCCAAAGAACCCATAGACGGTCAGCTTTAGTATAGATCCAATTGACAAGTTTACCCACAGTTGCAATATTCCACACCCTAGCTTCTTTCACCCCTAAACCACCTTCCTTCTTGCTGCAACAGACTTTCTTCCATGCTACAAGAGGAACCCTATGATACTCAGCATCACCAACCCATAAGAAATTCCTGCAAATCATTTCCATCCTACTTATAACTCCTTTAGGAATCAGAAATATTGAGGCCCAGTAATTATGCAAAGTGTTAAGAACTGAGTTAATAAGAATAAGTCTGCCTGCATAGCTTAACTTTTTAGCTCCAATTCCCTTGATTCTGCAAACAATTTTCTCAATCAAAACCTTGCAGTCACTTCTTTTTAATCTCACTGCCTACACTGGAATACCCAGGTATTTGAAAGGCAAAGAGCCTTCCTGAAAACCTGAGACTTGAATAATATCCAACTTGAGGGAAGCAGCTACACCATTGAAAACAACTTCAGATTTTGAAGCATTAACCCTCAGTCCAGAGGAGGCAGAGAAGGTAGATAAAGCCCTAAGAAGTAGCATAATAGATTGCAAATCCCCTTTACAAAACATAAGGAGGTCATCAGCAAAGAGTATGTGAGTCAACATCAAGCGTTTACAAAGAGGATGGTATCTAAAGAACCATCTATTAGTAGCATAATCCAGAGTCCTTGATAAGTACTCCATACAAACACTGAAGAGAAGGGGGGAAATAGGGTCACCCTGTCTAAGCCCCCTCTTTCCCTCAAAATATCCAAATTGTGCACCATTCAAACTTAAAGAGTATGTAGGAGAAGAAATGCAACACATCACCCAATTCTTAAACTTGCTAGGGAAATTCAAAGCATCCAACATTTGTTCCACAAATTGCCATTCAATTGAGTCATAAGCTTTTTGAAGATCTAATTTGAATAAGCACCTAGGGGAAACCATACTTCTATTATAGACCCTTACCAAGTCTTGGCAAATCAGAATATTCTCCAGAATACTTCTACCTTTAACAAATGCCCCTTGGTTCTTACTAATAATGTTTGGAAGTATAGCAGCCAACCTATTGCACATGATCTTTGAGATAGCTTTGTAAAGAACATTGCAACAAAAGATTGGACGAAAGTGCTTCACATTAGAAGGCCTGTCCATCTTAGGAATGAGTGTAATTGTTGTAGCATTGATCTGAGTTAGTAGCTTACCAGTATAAAAAAAAATTTCTACGAGCATCACACATTTCATCACCCACAATATCCCAGGCATCTCTATAAAATTGGCTAGTATAACTATCTGGACCTGGAGATTTGCCCTTAGGTATACTGAAAATGCTCTTCTTGACCTCCTCAGCAATGATGGGAGGGTCTAAGATGTTCCAGTGTGCTGCTGTATAGCAAGGTCCCCTGGTGACTACATGATGCTGGACTGCCACTGTATTAGTGTGAGAGCCTAGCAGGTTCTGATAATAATATAGAAAAGCCTTTTGTATAACATCACCAGTGGTACATACATTACCATTCATATCTTCTATCTGCATTACCTTATTCAACATCACTCTCTTCTTGATAACATGGTGAAAATAGGAAGTGTTGAGGTCCCCTGAAATTGACCACTGAATTTTTTCTTTCTGAGAAAGGAAGCTATCCCTGGCCAAAGTAAGATCCTTGAGTTCATTAGCCAGGTCATACTCCTGCTGTATCAGGTCCAAATCCCCAGGAGACTGGACCAACTTCTTTTAAATTTGTTGCAGTACAGTACCAGCAATGTTAGTGCTGTTTTCAATATCAGAAAAACAATTTTTATTTAAATTCTTGAGAACAGGTTTAAGAGCCTTCAATTTCTTCACCACATTAAACATTTTAGTCCCTCTATAAGACTGCTTCCACACACCATCCACACTAGTACTGAAATGCTCAGAAGCTCCCCACATATTAAAGTACTTGAAGGATTTTTTCCCATTGAATTCAACTTTCCTGTCTACAGTTGTGCATGGACAGTGATCAAACATAACCTCAAGATGGAAAGGGGCCATGTACTCTCCATAAAGACTCATCCATTCACGGTTTCCCATTGCCCTATCCAGTCTACTATAAACTCTGTCAGTAGGTGCTTGCTTGTTAGACCAGGTAAACAATGCCCCAGTGGCCTTAATATCCTCCATTTCACATAAAGAGACACATTCCTGGAAGTGTTCTATCTCTGCATCTGTAGTATTACCCCCTAATCTTTCAATTAGAGATAAAACAGTATTAAAATCTCCTACCCACAACCAAGGCATAGTGCAAGTAGAAGCTGTTTTTTTCAGAAACTTCCAAAGAATAGTTCTCTCCATCAGGTCATTAAAAGCATAAATCACAGTCAGTAGAAATTTCTTGTTATCCACTTTGGATTGAACCAACATATGGATATACTGAGAGCCATAATTCAGAAATTGCACATCAAAACAAGTAGGATTCCAGAGCAACCAAATTCTACCCCCTTTATGCCAACTACAGTTGGTAGATATGCTCCATCCATCACAAATTGTAGTTGCCTTATTCAGTAAATTACTAGGTTTAAGTTTAGTTTCTAATAAACCAAAAAGACCTACACCATTATTATGCATGAACCACTTAACAATCTTTTGTTTATTCAGGTCATTGAGACCCCTGACATTCTAAAATCCAATGCTATGCATGATTAACTTGATGAGGAGGGTCCTTACCACTGTTCTCTACCCTAAGTCTAGGTGTAGCAGAACCATTCAAAGCATCCAGAAAAGTGTACTGACTGAACTTACCAGAGAGCCTTACTCCCACCATATTCTCCTGTCTACTGACCCACATAATTTGTTTTGCAGGTGTAGCTTTTACAGTAGGAGTGGACCTCACCATTGACAAGGGAGGGAACACTTCAGGAGTAAAGGCAGGAGGGGGCTCAGAAGTCTCAGCAGGTTGAGCTTTCTGTACATGCCTCCAAATTTGTTTAGGCTTGGGTTTAGGTTGCTGCACTTTGGACCTTTTAATCTTAGGTTTCCTGCACTGGGACATGTCATGCCCTATCCCATTACAGCTAGAACATGAGATAGCATTCCACTCATACTCCACATTAACAACAACCACGTGCCCAGACTCATCCAGAAACCTAACTTTATCAACAAGCTTCTGGTTAAAAGGCTTCAACCATAACTCTTGCATAAGTCAGGCGAATCTTATCCTTAGTAGCATCATCCATACGAATAAAATTCCCCACCAATCCAGCTATCTTAGGCAAACAAGCCCCCTAAAATCTCAAGGTTATACCAGATAATCTTGCCCACACTGGAACAATATCAACTTTCTCCTTAATCAACTCAGTTTCAGGAAGCCAGGGACGGATAACCATATGCTTATTATCAAACATGTAATACCCCGAGTTCAATAAAGCCTCCTTGTTCTCAAACTTAGTAAATCGAACAAGGAAGATTCCATTATCTAAGAAAGAAACTCTGTCTATCCCAAATTGGTCCCAAATACGATACACAAAATTCTCAATAATATCAGCAGGAGGGTTAGCGCCCAAAATATAGCAAAAAACAGAGTTGTTCCAAAAGGCTACCTCTTGTTTAACATCCTCATGTGTGAATTGCAGTAAGTTTGAGAGCTCTTCCTCCTCTGAAATAGTTTCCATGATTGGGATACTCTTTCCTTGGTGTTTCAGCATCCACCCATCATTGAGCTGTTCAGGAGCACCTTCACTTAGGTTTAGTACCGGGATTCCATTAATTTCATTAACAGACCTCGTTTTACCAGTATCCATAGATGAAGGACCCTGAAAGGTAGCATCTTTAGGATTGTTTTGAGTAGTTTTTTTATTAAAAGGACGTATTGATGAGTGTTTAACAGGTGTTGTAGTTTTGGAAGAGGACATTAATGGCGAAAAACGATTTTGTGTAGCCTTAACAGCCGTCATCCTCACAGAATTTTAGGTTAGAATTTCAGAGCTTTTTCTCTCTCACGTTTCTCAAGATCTCCTTCTTACTTGTTCTTGAGCTTCCTAATATTGGATGAACAAGGATTCAAGCTTAGAATCCCTCCCAAAGACTTATACCCAAGATGACCTCTTAATAGATTAATATTATTAGTACTAGAACAATATTAATCTTACTAAAATTGATCCAAAATATTTATTTGTTCTCTTGTTTATTCGGCTAAGAGAAGAGAAAGATTTTAGAGATTTTTATTTCTCTAATATTTCATAAGATGTAGAGAGAATAATAGATAATTTCTTACACTAGAAATCATCATATGTAGAAGTGAATTATGAAGAAAAACTCTATGTTTTTTTTCTCTTTTGAAAAACCGGTGGGGAGGAGGTGTAGTGAGCCAATGCATGGTGCACATTTTCTTCCCAAGAAAGTAGGCTTGCATGGCTACAATTAGGTAGCTAATTATTTTGTTCTCCACTTAAAATAATTAACATAATTTTAAGCCTAATAATCCCTTCATTTTCTCGACATTTATAAAATGGGAGGTCCATTTTATATTTGTCATTTGTCACTTGTCACATGTTACAAGTCATGTGTAATTGTAATGTATTTTTCATCATATTAAAATCAACGCATTAATAAAATACGTCATATACACAATCGACTTAGTAATTCATAATTACTTGTACCAAAACGGTTTATCAATTATAAATCACAACGTCTTGTATTTATAATAAATTATTCATTCAGTTTCAATTCTTTCATAAACAATAATTTCATCTAAGTAATAAAATAATTTGATTACTTAGACCGTATCTTATTTAATCGAATTACAATAAGACATGTCAATTATACTCACAAAATCGTCCGTCAATTTTAAGCAATTTAATTAACCCGTATCGACATACGATTAATTAAATAATCAATTAAGAGTGTCACCTTCTAGGTATGACCTAAGGGGATCAACTGATCACCACCGTCGCACGACAGTAATGTCAAACTCTAGTCAGCCAATCATTACCGATATGTGTGGACCAGTTGACAGTAAAATATTACTTCACACGTGTATTCTTAAAATGAGATTTAAACACGTGATCATCATGATCGACAGTTGTGATCGCATTATTGTCGGAGGACACATATTCCAAAAATCTCCCACTTGTCCTCGACAAGTGTGCGTCACCAATTGTATTGTCCTATTACTATCTCCCACTCAATGCAAGGTGTCTTTCGGGTCGTACTTGCATGTGATCATATCGAGAGTGGTTTCCTGGATCTGGAGAATAACTGATTGACCGGAATTATCCACCATGGATTCCTTCCGAGCGTGGCCACGCAGTTCCAGTTCATTACTCCTCGAGTGGCCCTGAGATATTGTTATAACCCTGACAAGGGGTGGACAATTCCTATCGCACTTATTTCCTTCGACTAGCCACAACCATCATAACCCAAAATATGCCCATTTGACCCCATTTACGAAGGTTGTAGTAACATAAATCAAAGTTAATCTGAAACTGTGCCACCTTAGGCGAATAGTCTTTAGTCAAAAGAATCGACTCATTAGAATACTATAGTAGGTCTTGCCACGACCAGGCTATATAAATTTGCCATAACTCTATAAGCGGTCATTGGCCCGACAAAGTGTTCCTAACAGTCTGCCTATGTGATCGACTAGTCATCTCACATGACTCCATGGCACTTGAACTTGCCATCAATCGCATCACACTCGAGTCACTTCGAGACGTCACCTCATACAAGTGACAATGGGCGAATACTACGTTAATCCGTGTTCACTTTAACGGTGTTCAATTGTCACTACAGCCCGTTTGGATGTAACAATGTATAAAGAAAAGATAAAAGACAAATGTGATTATGAATGATTCCGAGATCCAAATTCATATTTGTAAATATTTTAACAAGATATGAGCATTTATATAGTGACCTCTATCCAACTATTATAAAAGATTCCGAGATCCAAATTCATATTAACTTGGGGACGGGGTAGCCGATTCATCCCTCACCAATATAACTTGGTGGATTAACTCTTTAATCGACTCTACTTTTAGAACTCTCGGTAGATAAAATTACTCTAATATTTATCTATAGCCCGGAACACATGCGACTATGGTCACGAATACTTCCGTTGAGATCAATCCAAATTTCAAATAAATGTGTCCATGATCCAAATTCACATTAACTTGGGCACGGGGTAGCCGATTCATCCCTTATCAACATGAATTCGGTGGATAGACATTTATCACCCACTTCTCCTACGTAACAAGGTTTATACCCCGGTGTGGCCGAGTGCACTCCCTCACGAAATAGGTTTTCATGGTTTCTACTTTTTGGTAAAGATAAGTCTCAATTGTTTATTTTAGCGAGAGGTCATGTCAATTTAATATCTATCACGTTTTAAGTGAACTAAAGCGGTGAACTACGATAATTGTAATTGACACGGTCGATAAACTTGATTAAAATGCATGTTTACTTATGGCGATTTAGCGATGCATGTAACATATAAATAAAATGCAAAGCATAAAAATAAAATCCTAGTATGGCCTTTCTAAAATAGTAAATCTAATAAACTATTACAAATTCGGAAACCAACTCCTTTGGTCCCTTGAACTTCGGTCTTGGCACACATTACAAAGCAATACTTTCTTTGATGGATCGCCTTCTTGTTTGGCACCGTCTTCAGGACACTCCGGAATAAATAAATTATATAATTTCCTATTATACATTTGTAACTAAAATAAAATAAATCTATTAAATTATAAAACGGTGATACGAGATCACAATAAATTACAACCGAATCGATATTCCCATACATTTCGGGTAATATCAATTAAAACTAAGGCCATACTAAGTAAAATTACATAATTTAAAAATTACATAAAACTAAAATATGACAATCATAAATAAAATGCAGCATTATAATATGTATGAACATGCCCAATTTTATGCTAAATCGCCTTTAAGGAGCCAATGTCGTATATTAATTGGTTTTTACGGATTTGCGTGATTTAACCTTTTAAAATCACAATAATTACATAAAATCATATTTATGTACAAGTTAATTACCCTAACCATCTTAGGACTCAAAATTAGTCTCCACTAACATTTGACAATAATTAACCTAGATTTCTTAATATTGTTCATGAATGGACCTAAAATATAAAATTATGTCATAAACTTCAAATTAAATCATAAAAATTTCAAATAATTTCAAAATTTGAAATTTAAACTCATTAATATTCTGGAAAAATACCATGACACTCATAATGATCAAAACTTAGGTTAAAAAATTCGAAAATTTAACGAGAAAAACAATGTCACGGTTTATCGATTTTAACAATTATCACCATAAAAATATGAGAAAAATTATTTTTATTAACTTTTCACTTTTAGATCTTAAATATATCATAAAATGCAACATGTGACGTTTTTCCTTAGTCATGAAGTACGTATTAGCATTTTTACTAATTAAAGTCACTATTTATGTGATTTTTCATCAAAAATTTATAAATCATGCATAAAGACTTCATTATAGCCAAATATGTTACATTCATCTTGTAAAATTGCATGTGACAACATACTAAATTTCTATGACCAGATTCGAAATATAACTCATATTAACCTATTTTCCCATTTAAATACGATTTTAACTTGAAAAATCCATATTTCGAGCAATACAACTCATTTTATTATGAAAATTTACAGGCCATCAGTAGATAATATATGTGAAAAACTATCCAAAAACCACTGAAAAAATCAAAGTTTAGCTATTTTTAGTCCAAAAATGATATTTTTATCATAAAAATCACATTTTAATGCCATTATTATATAAAATGAACAATAAAATCCATAAATAAACCAAAATATCCTAAATACATTTTAGGACCAGAAACTTTAACATGAAAATAAATTTCGTGATATTTCATAATAAACACAAATTTTTAAGTTATGTTTGTTAATCTTATAACTCAGGAAAACAATAACCAATTTGCATGCAAACAACCTAAGGCTCATGATACCGCTTGTTTGATTCATTACTCTCATTATATAACATATTCAAATATATGAGAAATTATTTAGTCATAAAATAATTACAAATCTTATGCATGCAAACATAAATAGAAATAGAGAAGAAATCATCAATCCTTACTATGATAGTTTCGGATTTTGGGCACAAGTAAGATCTCCTTCTTACTTGTTCTTGAGCTTCCTAATATTGGATGAACAAGGATTCAAGCTTAGAATCCCTCCCAAAGACTTATACCCAAGATGACCTCTTAATAGATTAATATTATTAGTACTAGAACAATATTAATCTTACTAAAATTGACCCAAAATATTTGTTTGTTCTCTTGTTTATTCGGCCAAGAGAAGAGAAAGTTTTTTGAGATTTTTATTTCTCTAATATTTCATAAAATGTAGAGAGAATAATAGATAATTTATTACACTAGAAATCATCATATGTAGAAGTGAATTATGGAGAAAAACTCTATGTTTTTTTCTCTTTTGAAAAACCGGTGGGGAGGAGGTGTGGTGAGCCAATGCATGCTGCACATTTTCTTCCCAAGAAACTAGGCTTGCATGGCTACAATTAGGTAGCTAATTATTTTGTTCTCCACTTAAAATAATTAACATAATTTTAAACCTAGTACTCCCTTCATTTTTTCGGCACTTATAAAATGGGAGGTCCATTTTATATTTGTCATTTGTCACTTGTCACATGTTACAAGTCATGTGTAATTGTAATGTATTTTTCATCATATTAAAATCAACTCATTAATAAAATACGTCATATATAAAATCGACTTAGTAATTCATAATTACTTGTACCAAAACAGTTTATCAATTATAAATCACAACGTCTTGTATTTATAATAAATTATTCATTCAGTTTCAATTGTTTCGTAAACAATAATTTCATCTAATTAATAAAACAATTTGATTACTTAGACCGTATCTTTTTTAATCGAATTACAATAAGACATGTCAATTATACTCACAAAATCGTCCGTCAATTTTAAGCAATTTAATTAACCCGTATCGACATATGATTAATTAAATAATCAATTAAGAGTGTCACCCTTTAGGTATGACCTAAGGGGATCAATCGATCACCATGCCGCACGATAATAATGTCAAACTCTAGTTAGCCAATCATTACCGATATGTGTGGACCAGTTGACAGTAAAATATTACTTCCCACGTGTATTCTTAAAATGAGATTTAAACATGTGATCATCATGATCGACCGTTGTGATCGCATTATTGTCGGAGGACACATATTCCAACAATATTATCCCCTAATTATCTTAGGTTTATTGTGTGTTAAACAACACCTATTATTTTAAGTATATTGTGTGTTAAACAACACCTATATTTTTAGGTATACTGTGTGATCATTTATTTGAGACGGTGCTTCTGATATGTCGACTTAATGCTTAAATTTAGTAGTTTGTAAATTTCTGGTTTAGATATTGGTGGAAAGCGGAAAAGAAAAGATGGGAAAACGTCAATCGAAGAAGATTCAGGTGATGAGAATAATTTAGAATCGGGTACTGGGCGAAGGAGCCATAGGGTTTCCCTAGAAACAATAGAGAGAGGGATACATAATAAACTTGAATGGGATAAATTAACGGGGCTGCCAGATGGTATCTTTGCTTCAAAATTCGCGAGTTGGATTGGTTGTTGTGTAAGAGAGTATGTGCCTCTCAGTTTGCCGCGTATCGATCAGTTGAGTAAGGACCAGGAGGAAAAGCTATGGGGGAGAATAAAGGTATGTATTTAAAATAATAAATGTAGTGAGATGAAATTATCTTAGTATTAGGTATGTGCTATTAGCCGAAACTAACCAAATATGCTCACCATATATGCAGGCAGCTTACACTGCCCCCCAAGAACATAATGGTTATCTAAAAAAAAGAGAGGGGAATCCTTCAGAGCATGGAAGTTAAAGGTTCCTCGGAACCACTTGTTCAACAAGAAGACCGGGGAGATAAACAAGAAACCACCAACGAAGAAGTATCGGTATGTCAGCCAGCAAGATTGGTATAACTTTATTGCTTATAGGGAGTCTGACAAGTTTAAGGTAATTTATCTGCGACTCATTGGGATCACTTTATTAGTAATTACTTAATAAGTAATGAAATATGCTTACGTTACTCGATACAATTCATTTTATGAAGACTATGAGTAAGCAGAACCTAGAGAACATTTCAAAGAAAGAGAACGTCTTTCATGGCTCCAAAGGTGGTTATAGATTGATTAAGAAGAAGCTTGGAACCGTCAATCGTCACGACGCTTGGGTGGCCGGTCACACTCCTAAGAATGGAAAGTTAGAATCTCCATATGATAAGGCCATCAAAGAGAAAATTGTAAGTTTGAATAAATATGTCACTCCTACCACTGGTGGTCGGTTATATAATTGTGAGTTTAAATAAAATTTAGTTGCATAATGGTTTTTTGTGTATGTAGAGGATCTGTGAGAATAAGGTACAGGAACGAAGATGGAAGCCTGAAGGACGTGATGATATTCTTGCTAGGGCAATCGGCAAAGCAGAGCATCCAGGTTGTGTGAGAGGGGTATCGACGCATGTTGGTATCACTAAGTATTTTGGGAAAACTACTCGAAGGACAATGAGTGGTGATGATAGGGTTTATAAATACTGTATTTTATTCAACATAATATATATATATATATATATATATATATATATATATATATATATATGCCGAAATTATATTACTTATTTTAATCATATTCATTTCTACTACACAACTACAAACAATGGCCCGGTTGATACTCAGAATGGTGGAAACGGGGGATAAGCCATTTGAAGAATAGTTGGTTATGGTTGGACAAGTTATAAAGGAAGTAGGGGAGAAGAAAGAAAAAGCGAGCATGTGAAGTGAGAAAGACATGGGAAAGGATCAAGATGGGGTAGATGAGGAGGAAGCCATGATGGCAGGGGAGAAGGAGGTGGAGGTGGGAGACGAAGACACGTTCTTATCATCTCCAAATCCGGCTTTTGACGAGGTATTAGCTACTACGACTAGTTTATAATTAATGTAAATATACTAATTAAATACCCGAACGTACGTAGCTTTACACCAGATGGCTTAAAGGAAGCTAGCTATCGGGGAAGTACTCATTATTGAGATCGGAGAGGATGTTATGGGCGAAGGTACAACTGTTCTTATGGATGGGGAATCACTGTGTCAGTTTCTCGACCTTGACGAGTTAGATGCTATGCACATTGTAATTTGGATGAAGTAAGTTTTTTAATTAAAACTTGGCATTTGGTTTTACGAATAGTGATGTTTATTTAAATCATCAATGAAAATAACATTCTTCATTCCATTTGACGTAATAAGTACTTGTGTACACACATCGCTGAGGGGAACAATGTTTCTCATGACTAGGGATTCGTGTCACCTGAATTGTTCTCTTAAAAGGTGATTGGATACAAATACAGAGATCACCTCGATAAAATTGTTGAACGGTTGATGACGCCCAAAATCCTATGGTTTGCCCCATACAATGAGAATCAGTATATATAGTACTTTATTATAATGAATCACGATTTTATTCATTTGTTAACACGCTTACATGCATGTATATGAAGTGAACTAACAGTTCAATATTTCATAGCAAGCATTGGCTGCTAACGGCAATCAATGTGAAAAAAGGCATAGTTTACCGGATTGACTCTTGCGAACATAGTCCCACTCAATAAGTTTAAAACCTTACATTATAATGTCAATTGTTATTGTATGACCTTTGAAGAATAGGCTCCTTTTAATGTCCCATCAGTATTACTGAGCCAAATGCTAATTATAATTTCCTGTATATATTTATGAATTAGTGTGTTTTAAGCAATTGAAGCATCAAGTCCAACTTTTGTCACGATAAAAGTAAGTGTATTCTTAATAATTACTCCTATCATTTAATTTATGTTTATGCGAAAGGTTGATCTAATTTAGCTTATTTGTATGTGATTTATATAATAGTCTCCAATACAACCATACAGCAAACAATGCGCCTTTTTCTGTTGTCGGTCCATGTGCGAGATTATCACCCGAAAGTATATCAACATAGAGTCACCGGTTAGTGTGTTTTAATAACTATTTCAAACGTAACTTGGGTTTAATTCTGTGTAATATTCCACTTATTCTGTCTATTTTGATTAAGTATATTTTAATTTGTAGTTCCCACCTTCAATCAACAATAAAGACCCACCCTATTCGAAGGAAGACATCGCCGACATGAGAAATAAGTGGGCCACTTATTTTCTTTCATTAGCGGATGGTCAATAGTCTGCTCATTATGTATGTGTGTATATAGAGCCATGTGTAATTAGTTTTGGTCACCTTGTTTATAATATTTTGATTTTGGGTTGAATAGATCAATCTGTGTAATATTCTGATGTTGCAGGATTGAAATTTTGCAATGCGCGGCTGCTGAAATACTACTACAGCGGAACCTGCTACTGCAAAATTTAGCTTTTCAGCTGCTGCTGGAACCTGCTAAAACAATTATTTTAAAAAATTATTTATAAATTCGATTACGGTTAAAAATAAAACCGTGGTCAATAAATCAATTGAAAACGATCGCATTTAAATAGAAACCCGTTGACATATTCATCCATAATATAACGGTTTAATAAGCATAAACCGTTGTCGAATTCATGACATTTAAAACGGTTTAATAAGCATAAACCGTTGTCATATTTACTATTTTACAACGGTTATATTTCAGTAAAACCGTTGTCAGAGGTTCCCGTAGAGCATTCAGACTAATACTACCACAGTTTCAATATTATAGACAACGGTTTCTGAACCGTTCTTAATATTGTATTACGGTTATTTGAACCCGTTATTTACAGTTCTGTATTTTATATTACAACGGTATATCACCTTATCTAACCGTTGTTGCACCTATTATTTGGCGTAGTGTAAGGAGTCACTCCTTACATCCTAAGATTAGGTAACTTACGCATGAGGACCAACACATACGTAAAACAATACATAAAGAAGCAAAAGAACACCTTTGAATTAAACATAATATGCGACGAAGTCAAAAGATAAGCATATGACCCAAAACAGGGGTCACTAGATCGAGTGCAGCCTACTCGATCGAGTAGGTGAAGGTCAGAAGCACGTATAAGAAATTACCAGGGCTACTCGATCGAGTAAGGGTTACTCGATCGAGTAACAAGAGGTGCACTCGATCGAGTAAGGGCCACTCGATCGAGTACCCTACGCAGTTCTCAGCATTGTCCAATTTTCGTAAAACAGTCATATCTCACTCGTTTCTTGGTCATTTTGGGCGTGTGAAATATAGTTAAAATCGTAAAAGAACAAGCTATCTCCTCCAATTGGAATCAGATTTAAATCATATATACATCTCAAGTTATAACAGTTTAAAGACAACGACGCTGTAATCAGACAACATAACTATTTGATTTTACTTCCAAAGAACTTAAATAACAACAAAGTAGACAAAAATAACTCAATGTGCATAAAACTAGTATCCCTAACCACATGTTACTATCTTCAAAAGCTAAGCAACAACATCCATCATGCATGTATATTACTCAACTTGTTAATCATGTATTACCCACATGCTTTTATTCTATAATTTTACGTAAGAACAATAACATAATATATAACATCAAATTCTCCATTCATATGTTACTAGCATAACAACATTATAAAAATCCACTTCCATCATATAAACTTGCTTAACTCATGAAATCGTATTTTTATGCAACATTAGTTCACCTTTTCCACCAAATCATCCATCATACACTTTATCCAACATATGCATATGAAATAACAATAAACAAGTGGCTTAACCACAAATCATATTATCATGTACGATTACTTTCATCTTTTCCACCACATCCTCCATTCAACCACATACCATTCATCCCACAAATTCATATACACATATTCATCCAATATATGCAATTGAACATTAGTAAACACATAGCGATCCCATAACACCCCATAGTGACCGGCTCAAAGTTGTAGGGCGAGTTCGCGACTTTAGGACGTCTCCCAAGTCTTTGCATTAGCTCATAGCAACTCCAACCTGGGTTTATTTTAGTTTGACTCTCTAGATTCATTGGGTTCATTAGTTACAGGTTCCAAAGTCGTCGCTCTGATACCACTTTGTAACACCCCATACTCCAGGTGCCTTACCAGGACCACTTAAGGCATGGGAATTCTACCATCTCGGTTACCCGAGGCAATGTATATCAAATAGACAATAACGAAACGTACTTTATTAAATATATTTAAAGCGATACAAGTCCGAACCAAACTGTCAAATGAAAATACAATTGTTTCCCAAAAATGTCAAACCAACTAAACTAAATAAATGTTTAACGATACAGAGGAAGACTTCTAGACATCTCGTGATGACTCAACCCAGCTATCCATGCGCATCTATCTCATACCTGCTCAATAACTATAACACCCCCGCACACCAGGATGCCTTACCAAGGACCATCCTAGTGTATGAAGGTGTTACCATCTCGGTCACCCGAGATAGTAGATCAAATGGACAATGAAAGAACATTTATATTACATTACTTTAATTGTTTACAACCCAAAATTACAAACTAGATACCAAGTGATAACTATGACTGCTATAGAGCTCATGCGTCAAGACATCTATGCCGGTAGCGTGGCGACTCGATTCCCTCCATGCCCAACAACAACAAAATGACTGTACCTGCTAAGCCAATTGCTCACCATCCCCGAATGGATCAGCATAGTTTTGAAAACATAACACGGGGTCAGTTACTGCATAATTAAAAAAAGATAAGTGCATAAAGTAACCAGCTGATCATCCTCCGTCCCTGGTCTCCCGATCTCACACAGTAACCGACTACACACCGAGGTGTGCAGCCCTGCCAGACTATCCATCGCAACATGTAGCCCACGCCGCTAGTGGGGGACCGCAGCCAATCCACACCAAAATCCCGCTCATCAACGAGCGATAACCCTGTCCCTTAATGTGAACATCCCCTCCCGTCGCGGGGTCCACAGAAGGCGAACTAGGGCGCGAAGCCACTCCCGCAAGTGACTCCACCACAACCATCACAACATCCTCACAACCAACACACCACCACCACACTAACACTCCGATGATTAGCAGACAACAATCATACGCGGTACAATCACAACATCTCATATTAATTATACACAACTGAGTAGGGAAACCCTACCTTAACTCCAACCATGAAAATGCATCCACAAATAGACAAGTAAGACTACGAGAGGCATCCTACAACGGTAATCACATCCTATTATACAACTACTCCCAAGAATCTACTGAAAGAGACAACAAAACAGCAACTTACCTAGGTACGCGGACCGACGGTGACACGGACGACGACGACGCACCCATCCTTCCTATGCAAACCCCGTCCTTCCCATGGTTGAGGTCTAGGCTACATATATGAGAGTGTATAGAGGTAGGGGTGATATGTAAGAGAGATAGACTAGGGTTAGGGGAAGAGGAACTGTCGAAAATGAGAAAATGAAATAAAACTTGCGAACTGGCGTTTTTATATCGACGCGTTAACAGCAGCCATACTCGGCCGAGTACTCATATACTCGGCCGAGTAAGTTCTACTCGGTCAATTATTCACACTACTCGACCGAGTAGTCCCTACTTGCTCGAGTAAACACTCTCGTAAGGTACCTATCATCACCTAGCCTCTCACCTATCTCCCCCTAAGGACTTTCCTGGTCAAAGGGTCGGTGAAAAGAGTCCTTAAACATTTTGGGTATTACAGTCTTCTCCCCTTAAAAGGAAATTCGTCCCCGAAGTTCTGCCCACACATCTAAACATTGAGGTTAACCACCTCAATCACCATAAGACAATACAACATGTACCATCACATGACACTCAATTCTAACTATCACGATTACGAAACTCGCGATCCTATTAGGCATATATATATATATATATATATATATATATATATATATATATATATATATATATATATATATATCATCGATCAATTCTAATTCTCTTGTCAATTATCACCATTTTTAGCTCATTACACAACGTCGTAAAGATAAACATAGAAGACAGACATGTAAGTAAACAAGGCTAAACACTCAAAAACTTTGTTTTACCTTTTGTTTATTTGGACTTTTGTATCACGATATGTTATCTATCCCTCTAAAAAGGAACTTCGCCCCCGAAGTTCATTACTTCTATTAACAACAACTAACCGAAACTAGACAGCCATTATAAGACATGTACTTGATGCACGACCACACACACACACACCGATACTCATAATCAACAATTCACTTACGAATACTAAACAAGGAAAAGATGCACATAACCTACTAAAAAAAACTACACAAGCATAGAAGGCCATGATACTATTGTCATCTCAAACACAATCACGCAACGTATCACTGTTGCTGCTATACCTAAAGCTTGTCTCTAAGTTGTATTTAGAAGTACAAGGTACTGTATACCGGGATGTGAGGACAAAATCAAAGATAACACGGTACACCCAAGACTCAAGGATTAAACATATAAAGTTAAATGGTTTGCAACACTATAAAACGCGATACCCTGACACTCGGCCGTGTATGAGGGATCACTCGGTCGAGTAAGCTCTACTCGGTCAAGTATAAGAGTCTACTCGGCCGAGTAAGCTCTACTCGGTCGAGTATTATTTATACTCGGCCGAGTTTTTACGGGCAGAGAGCGATTTCAGCAATGAAACACCATTCCACCCACAAACTAACCCGTAGCAAGTAACGGCCTTAAGGTCAAGTAGAGTCATCCGAAATAAAAGAGTACGACAAGAAACGGTAAATATCTATCCACAACTGAAACAAGTCTGGAAATACAAGAAAATCACTCATATGGACCCTCCTCCATCTCATCACCACCACCTGCACCTGATGCTCCGGCTCCCGAGGTACTAGCTCCCTGATAACCCATTGCTGAGTAATCTCCTCCACCTAGCTAACTGCCATAGTTGGCTCCCCACGGTCCCGTGAGGCAGCTAAACTCAGCCTCCTCTGGTGGCCTCCAAAAGATGGGGTCGACTCCATAGCTATGGAAGATACCTGTGTCCACTCCGGGTCCTCTCGACCAAATAGGTTGTGCCATCTCAGTCCATATGCCTTGATTAAGGGCCATCTCATGCATGTTGCAGAGCACTAAGGTGGTGGAGATCCGCTCAGTCAAGTCACTCACCTGCATCCTAGGATCATTCACTGTGGGGTAGGGCGAGTACTGCTGTGGGTAGTAGCTCGGCTTGGAGTAAGAGGGCTCAGTCTCAACCGGGTCCACCCTATGATATCTAGCCCTACGACACTCACGAGGAGGGGGAGGAGCCTGCTGTCCCTCAGGCACTGAGGTAGGCTCAGGGCGGTCCAAAAGAATGGTGGGATCAATCATGTAGTACTGTGGTCCAACTCTACTCACCCCACCTACGGGCTCCCACTCAGCTAAGTGATCAACAACGGGAAGGCGTGCAGGGTTAGGAAGTACCATCCACATAGATCCTCTCACTCTCGAAGCATAAGACCCATCGGCCATATTTCTCAACCACCTGTTGTTACACCAATACTTGGCGTTCATGGTAGGCATAGTATCAATAAGCTCGTCCCCCGAGAGAGGTGGAGCCTCAAAGTCAGTCAGGCGCTGGGCTAAACGGGTCACTATGGCCCTGCAAGCGATGTAACGGTTCGGGGACTGTGCCATATGATCCAAGCTAGCGCAGACCACCCCCGGAGCGCTATATTAAAAGTGCTTCCTACGGTGCAGGTTCAGGTAAGACATCAACAACATAACCTCTTGGGAATTAAGTTTGCTCATATCATCTCTCGAGTACAACAGACAGGTCATTATCCAAGGAACATACGGGGGCACACGTGCTGAATGTCATTGATCATCATAGCACTAGAACTCGGAGCAGGTCCGCCGGTCAGATAAGGAGGATAAAGAGGTGCACAACTATTCTTAGTCACGTCACTAAGATACCCCGTCCCCTCAGCCTCTAGACCCAGGTGGCCAGCAAACTCATCCAAGGTCAACTCATGGTCCTCATTTATGAGGCGGAAGGAGACAGTTTTCTCCATCGCATCATAGACAAACGAGCTCAAAAACTCCAAGGTCAAATGAGGGTAGGACTTCTTTCTCAGGTGATACAACCCCTCCATTCCCAAAGTCTCAAAGATATGAGTTATGTCTCCCTTAATCCCCAAGGTCTCCAAAATGTCGGGGTTCACACACCGAGTAGGTCGGAAAGGACGACTCATCAAGGCTATGAAGGCCTTACGTTGCTTGAAATCAGAAAAGATTACCGATGGATAAGCTTCCTGTCAACAATAGTGCGATCACGTGATTTAAAATCATAATTAAATCTCATATCAAGAATACGAAAGGGATGATTCTTTATATAGTCAACTGATCATCATTAATCGGTAATGATTGGCTAACTAGAGTTTGACATTACTGTCGTATGACGGTGGTGGTCGGTTGATCCCTTTAGGTCACACCTATAGGATGAGGCCCAAATAGATATTTAATTAATTGTATACGATACAGATTGATTAATTCCTTAATTATAGGAGTGCGATTTTACGTCTTATTGTAATGTGATTAAATAAGATTTAATTTAGTAATTAAGTGTTAAATTGCTAAATTAGTTGAGGTTTTATATAAGTTTTGAGGTAGAGGTAATTAGTTAGTTAAAGTTACAAGGAGTTGTAATTTTAACTAACTAGCTATTATAGGACCCGTTATATATTGATATAATGGTAGTATACTACTCAAAAGTGGAGTGTATATTATATTATTAATTGTAATATTTAAGTGTTAAATGATTACATTAATAATTAATTATGCAAGATAGTTAAACATATGACATATAAGAATCTGTGGGACAAATGATAAAAGGCAAAAATGGACCAAAATGGCTCCATAATTCCGGCCAAAAGAGAGAGCAAAAGATGCTCCTTTTTTCTTTTGTTTATTTTGGTTAGAGTGTGATAGTGACATATCACATAAGCTTTAATCATGCTATTTCTTACACTACTCTACCTACACTAAACAAATAAGTAAAAACAAGAGGAAAAGATTCCCCACATGCACAAGGCCAACCGGTTTTGTGCTCCTTAAGTAGAGCATTTGTTGCTCATTTTACCTTCTTGGTTTTTGCTTGCTTTTCTCTTCATATTTCCTCACATGAAAATTGCTAAAAACTCTCTCAAATACTAATACTCTCCAACTATTACAAGAGGTAGTAATACTAGAAATATTAGTAATATTAAGGTAACATTTCTACTACATATCTAGTTAATATTAGTATGAATTTTTGGGATTAATCTTGGATGCAACTTATTGGAGTGTCTTCTATACTTGGAGTCTTAAGAGGATCATCCATCATATTAAGCTCAAGAACAAGTAAATGAAGGTGACCTTACTTACGCCCATATTTTCGAACCAACCATCAATGTAAGGGACATTGTTTTTCTTATAAATCTCTTATTTTGTTATGAATGCACTAGATCTAAAGAACAAATGATTAAAAGGTTAATTAGTTTACTATTAGAGGAGTCTAATAAGAGGTATATGAACCTAACACTTCCACCGGTGGAACAACAGGTTCTTGACTGGATTGACCCGTCTCAAATTGAACATTGGCACGGGTCCTCTTGTTTGCGTTGGCTCTTGTTTTCAGCATACTGCAAAAAGATAGGTTTTAACAAGGATATTCTAACCAGAAAATAGCCATGGATGGGCTGTTTTTCGGAATGTATACAGTTTTGAGA